>NC_090661.1:23131441-23806554 GCF_013368605.1 Nyctibius grandis | reverse complement strand
CTGCATCGCTTTAGTTCTAAAAAGTAAGATCAAAAGGCTTTAAAAATATATAGATCTAAAGAATTTATAAATTCAAAGCTCTGTCTCAGAATAATATACTGCCACTGTTTAACATGTAAGTACCTCTTAAAATGCATTATGCTTTTGCTCCTTCTTTATCTGCTTTTAAAACTCTTGTGTCAGAATTTTGAAGTCCCTCTGCACTAGATGCCATTCTCCGGAGTACTGAGTTCACCCTATAATAAAAATAACTCTACCACCTTCTCCTTGATGTCAAATTATCTACCTTCCTGGTGTTAACCATTACAGTAACCAAACATATCATAGCATTTAAGTTGTGTCTGTGGCAGGGAAGTATTTTCTTCTTCCACTTCACAAATGTTAATCTGAGGCAGGGTAAAATATCAAGAAACATAACTGTGGCCCAGATTGCTGCTGTGACTAAGCCCAAAGCTTCTGAAATCACAACCCTGGGAAAATTGTCCTCCAGCCTGGGCTCAAAGGTGGGAGGAAATGAGCATACATCTCAGTAAAGCACAAAATGGATCAACTAACTTGGTCTTATTGGCCAGCCATCCTCCAGTCAACGGAGCTAAACATTTAAACAGGATGTAAACATTCTTGCTGAAGTTGATGTGAGTTCCCCAGTAACTTAAATAGGAACTGAGAATGAGATCAGGACGGGTAACTGACACTATACATAAACGGCAAAGATCAGATCAAGTAAGCAGTTCAGTCTTACAAACACGTAAGTGATCAGTCATCTTTTTGTTATGAATGGTTTCTGTAAAGCTCGAAGGCTCCTTTGAGTGAATTCAGAGGTCCTACTACATAGGGACTGGATTGGCTTCTAATCTTCAGCATTTTTGATAAAAATTCTCTTTCCCTTTCTTTTCTCTCACAACTTCTCTATTTCAATAGATTTTATTTTATCTATGCTCAACATGACCACTTAGATTAATAGGGTTTATTATACAAATATAATGTACACTTGCAAATTGTTTAAGGAAATTCATACTCAAGGAGAGAGGAAATCATTAGGAAACAGGTATCTAGAAATGTGAAATGGTAAAATGTGTGTTTAAAATAAAGCCACACTATTTTCTTTTATAGCTTCAGGATTATCAATTTGTTATCAACCATTCCCAAAGTAAATGCATCACACTGAGATAAATGGGAAGCAGGGTGAGTTAGTTCATTAAGAAACCTTTCATATAATGACTGTTTCATAACTGATGGGAAAGAGTAGAATAAAATGGGCACAGTCTAATACTTTTGAGAAGTGGCACCAGAACTTTTTTTCTTGTTAATGTTTTAATCAGATTTGTGATGAATGAACTGGCCCCTTTTTCACATGTGCAGGCTTCACTGTGGTGGTAGAGTTAGAGATTGTGGCACAGGACTCACATGGCAGTGGGAACCACTGGAGACATGTGATGGAGAGCTACATTCTGAACAAACCGTGCCAGCTTATTCTGCTTCCCGTGCTCCAAGTAAGAGTCTGTTAACGTAATTGTGCTCTAAGTTTTTACCATGATTTCCTTGTCTATCTGGGAGGGAAAGAAGTCTTGGACAAAATGCTGGAATTCCTTTTATAGCTGGCATCTTTCAGTCAGTCTTGAGAGTTATCACAGGGATAACAACAGTGATAATTTGCAGTATAATGGGAAGTCTGCAAACTCATTCTGTATTAACACAGTGGCCAACACTATCAAAAATATCCTTGCCTTTAGCTGCTTGAACCCACTAATAATCAGTGTCCCTGTACTCAGGCTTCATGTGGTAGGAGACTGCTTAATATTTTGCACTGTGTTTTTCTGGCATTCATCAGAGGTTTTTCTTAATAGGTGTTAAAGCTAGGAGGCTGTAACAATCTGTCATCTCACTAGTCAGTTATGTTTTTATTAGCATAGATGCATGTCTAATTTTGTAAACCTTTTCTCCCCAAAAAGCATATCCTCAAATATAAGTACTGAGTTTTATAGGTAGTAATACAGGGATTCTAAAATAGATCTCAAGTGCTCCATAAGTTGTTGTGGACAGACAATGTCTATCTGCAATGCATTTTTACAGACAGACAAACTGAGGTTTGAGAGGTGAAATGAACTAGAGAGTAAGTCAGTGACTAGACAGCACGTATTCTTAGTTCAAGCTGAAATAAGGTAAAAAAAGATTGTGGTGAGTTCCTCTACACTGTGAATACAGATGTGTGTGCATATGTGTATATATATATATACACACACAGTAAGTATATACACACACACACAAATACATATAATCTATTGTTAAAGAAATTTCTTCATCCTAGGTTGTGCTTGTCTTTCTAAGGTATCCTAATATATTGCATTTTGAAACTACAGGTAAAGTTGGAACAATTCTTATTGGAAACTAAGATATTTATATCACTAAAAAACAATAGCATGCTTGATATTGTAAAGAAGATACATACAATTATTGCTCAGGAAGGATTTTTTGAGACAATGAAAATCAACATGAATTTCCCAATCTTCCTTTAAAGATAACAGTTCATTATTAAAAAGTGTTGCAGTACTTTGATCCAAAGCACTGTAGCTAACACAAGAGCTGGAACCATACTGACAAAAACAATACCATAAAATATTTTTAAAAAAAATCATAAAGTGAGTCCTCTATAAGTTTTGTCTGAGGCTTGACACTGCATGCTGTGCCAAATTTGCTGTGCATGCATTGTTTTTCTCAGACAGGGACAATTAAACAACTTGATTTAGGTACATTATTGTTCTACTGAAAAGAAGCTGCTTAACAATTTCATATATTATGTAAGCCATTTAAACACATGCTAATACAGCTTCAGACCTATTACTTTTTAATCACAGTCAGATTATATTGTTCCACAAAGTATATTCCAACATGGTGGAATGCAGTTAGAAAAGACTGTAACCTGTGAAGGTGAAGTGTCTGTAAAAAAATCACATACGATTTCAGACTGTAGCAGGTAAAGTAGTTTCAGAACCTGCAGAGAAGTACTGATACCACTGTACATATCACTAATAAGAACACATCCAGAGCAAGTATCCATGACTGCTAAATTCAAAGAAGAGTAGGTAAAGACAAGAGTGAATAAGATGATCAAGAGAACAGACAGCCTGTTTTATGGACTAGAAGAGCATGATGTTTAACCTAATAAAACTAAGTCTGAGAGGGGAGATGATTGCTCACTATGAATGTCTCAGAAGATAAACATTGGAGATTAAGCAAGCTGTTTAAGCTTAAGGACAATTTCAGCACTGAAATAAATGGGGACAAACAGGCTAGGAGTGAATTTAGCTGGAATGAGGCTTTCTCATGTTTGGAAAGGAGAAGCAGAGAAAACAATATAGCTGATTTCAAGATAGAGTTTAAACTAGTTATGAATGAGAAGCCACAAGGATGTCACCTGTCAAAGGAGGAGCCCAAGTTAAATGACCCCACACAGACCTTCAATTTTTCATCTTCATACTTTAGAGGATAAGGACAGTCTTGAGCTACACAGAACTTTACAGAGCTTTCCTTGTGAATACGTAAACAATTGTACCAGATTGCATGCAGCCTCACAGACCAGTAAAGGATTTATTCAGAATTCACAGATTCTGCAAGCTATGTATAAACTGGAAAATAGTATGATTGAACTTAAATGTGTCATATATTTTGACAATAAACAATGGATGACATTAAACTTTTCAGGGGCTTAAACATTTTTGTCTCATTATAAAGAATTCAAACTCAACCATGTACTGTCCACAATACTCATCTGGAACTCTCAGCAAAGGTAATTAAATATGTAGTAATAAAAAGCGGGTGATTAATATCTTCCTAGCATTTCAGCTCTGTATGTAAATGACATGAAAACATTAAATGGGGAATGATGGCAACAAATGTAAAGGATTCTGCTCTTAGTAATAACTTCATAAATTTGATGCTGACTTCTCTAAAATTGACCTTGATGTTGACATCTTTAAATTTGATCTTGATTTATACTAACAGAGTCAAGAGCAAAATGTGTTTCAGTGTCACTTACTCAATTTCGATACATCTTAGATTACTGAAAAATTAGTTATGTAAAAGTTCATTGAATTAAATGGCATTAAGTAATCAGGATTGTACTAGTACAGATTTACTCAGATCTAGATTGGAGTTCAGCTCAACTGATTTTTTACTACTGATTTCAAAAAATTCTAGTTTTCATAAATTTTCATAAATTTTCATTATCATTGTTAGTCAAAAGCATTTTTTTTTTGATATGCATTTCCTTTTTTTTTTTTCTCCTTCTGGAAAATCTGCACCATAAGATCAAATTCCTGAAAAACAAGATGTGTAATAGCCCTGACTGGAGAAACCCTTCCTCACCTTTACCTCACTTTTTTACCACGGATATTTAAAGCACATTCTCTGTTTCTTCCTCCTTTCATTTTTACCTCTCCATTAAGATGACTTTTAAAAATTTCATTATTTTGCTTCTAGTGGGGCAGAACACACATTGGAATGACAACTTCAGTTAACTAAAAATTGGAAAAATATCGGTTAGCCAAAGGATTGGATATTGTTTGCCCTGAAATGGTGTCTTGTACAATGATTGAATTATTTCTCATTAGAAAGTTGTGGGGTTTTAGTAATTTAAAAAAAATAAATAATTGCCTTTGACATTTAGTGAATATTGAAGTTAGTTTAGTCTTACAAGCTGATACATTTCTTAAAAGAGTTGAGCAATCTCCAATAATTTCTCGTTGATTGTCAAGGACTTTATGCCTGCAAAGTAAAGAATAGGCTATGAACCTGTGTTCTCACATTCAGTGATAAACTACAAAAACAAACCCAGCTTTATAGTTCATTGATTTTATACTAGTTATGCCCTTCTGAAGCAAATTTTTTTTCCACACACATAAAGTGGGGGTGGAATAAAAAAGAATTATTATTTTCACATAATTATAGGCACTATTCATTGCAAGTATTAATTTTTGCCTTGAGGGAAAGGTATCTGGTTTAACGGTACCATGGTCAAGGCAGAAATAAGGAAATTTGTTTTTGTATTTCGGGTATAACTACTAGATTATACTTGTAATTTCCGTTTATATTAAACCTTGTAGTTCCAAGGACTTTCTAAAGCCAAGCACTGAACTGACTGAATTTCTGTTACAAGCAAGATGAACAATTTCCACGGTTGAATGAGAGGAAACAAAATTCTTGAAGCAGATGAAGGAAATGATAGCAATGATGCAGCAGCATTATACTTTAGGCTATCTGTTGTTTCTGAGTAAGGAAGCACCTACTGACTGTGTTTTACTAATCTTTGTTTGCTTTGCTTATAAATAGTGCCTTAGAAGTAAGAAAATCAAAATGCCTTTTATTTTGCTGCCACTCTGGAGACCAAAAACTATTTTTACTGATTATTTTCTAGAGCAATGACCTTACAATGAATGAGGTAATGCACAGCAGATGGCTTAAAGCATGATTTTCCATTCATCATTATCTACCATTTGGTATTGCAAGTAGTGTGATTCTAACACATATCATTTATTACCTACACTTAGAATTTATTTATTTCAAGTGACTTTTGGAGATGTATGTTTATTCATTATTTCTGTCCCCTTTGGTGTCCACTACACAGTGCTATTCTATTTGTCATTTTAAAGGCACCTTCTGAAGCTCTTCTTGCCCAGTAGAAGTTATCTGGTGTTTACAGCTTAATTGATAAATGGAGAAAAATGCAATTTATTCCTTTAGCCTCCTAAAATGATCTAAACAGTGTTTTGCCCTATCTCAGCATATAGGTGAGTATGCGCATGTGTGTGCATGTTTCTAGCTCATTGCAAACGTGCTTAATGTTCAGAGACATTAGCTGATGGCTAATATTATTCATAGAGGCAAACCTGAAGTGAAAGCTGCTGCTTGCCACTGTTAGATATCAGTGTGAATGTGAATTCCAATGGCTTTCACATGCAGGGATGCGAGTTAAATCGATCTGTAAGCTGATATATCGCAGAATCACAGAATGGTTAGGGTTGGAAGGGACGTCTGAAGGTCATCTAGTCCAACCCCCTGCTAAAGCAGGTTCACCTAAACTGTGTTGCAAAGGGTTGCGTCCAGGCAGGTTTTGAATATCTCCAGAGAGGGAAACTCCACAACTTCCCTGGGCAGCCTGTTCCAGTGCTCTGTCACCCTCAAAGTAAAAAAGCTTTTCCTCATATTTGGAACTTCCCAAGTTCCAGTTTGTGCCTGTTGCCCCTTATCCTGTCGTTGGGCACCACTGAGAAGAGTCTGGCTCCGTCTTCTTGACACCCATTCCTAAGGTATTTGTAAACATTGACAGGATCCACTCTCAGTCTTCTCCAAGCTAAACAGATGCAGTTCTCTCAGCCTTTCCTCATAAGAGAGATGCTCCAGTCCTCTAACTGTCTTCATAGCCTCTAACTGTCTGGACTCTCTCCAGTAGTTCCTTGTCTTTCTTGAACTGGGGGGCCCAGAACTGCTCACAGTACTCCAAACGTGTCCTCACTAGGGCGGTGTAGAGGGCGACACTTGTATATGACAAATTAGTGTCTGACACTAGAAGAGGAAAATAATATGTCTCTATTAGAAAAAGAAAAAAAGTTACTTTAATCTTTCCAGAAATAAAGCAATAAAGAATATCCAACCATTAAAGAATTATCTGATACCTTTAATACCTTAATACCAGTCAAGAGTCTAACACTATTTTGTTTTAGAGCTATTAATTATACTTGATTTGTAAAAAAAATATGGGAGAGTAAAATTAGTGGTTTCAAGAGGCCTAATATCATCTAGTTTTAATATTAAAATAATTGTGACAACAGGCTATAAATTTGGAGAAAAATGTGGTTTTGAGGTTACTCTTCGGAAAACAGTAGATCGTATACTTTATCAAGAAACCTCATCCTTCATTCACAGATAGAATCTCAGCTGACCACCCAGGAGTGGCTCAGTCTGTCCACTATCTGCTTCTTGCAGTTTCTTCTAGTGCCTCACAGTGACATCAACAACTCTAGAACTAAGGAGGAAATATTTACACATTAAAAAAAAAAAAACACAGGGCATGAAAAGGCTAAATGATCCACTTGTTTATCAACTTCTCTCTCAGGATTTCAAGATGTTTAAAAGTCCACAAAAATAAATTTATTTTAGCAGCACTCTTCTATTTTCTTGTTCTGCTTAAGTCACAGAAAGTACTAGGCATCTAAGAAAAATGTCTAGAGTTTCACTTTCAATTTTGCACATATGCTTCTGTATATTTAAATCATATTTTTTGCATTTTACATAAGTTAAGAGCTATAAATTTATTTTATTATTACCTGATGTCAAACAACTTTTAAAATATAATTAATTTAAATTAGAAATTTTTGTGCTTTACAATGGAGTACTGATGTGGAAGTCACTATTCGTGGCGGAGTTTTCTAACGTGAATAATATTTTTCAGTTTCCAGTTTCAGAAGTTACAGAAGAGATAAAGTGACATTTCAGAGCTCTGATATTCGGGTGCTTTCAAAATGATTAGGCATCCAGAAATCAACCTATCAATAATCATTGCTTATTATAGACAGTTAAGCCAAAATAACAAAGTGTACTTGTCATCAGAAGACAGCATAGGTGCTTATTTGTAAGCAGGTCCGTAACAAGGTACATCTTTAGTCACATCTTTGAAAAGAATCCAAGTAGATTGCACTGAATTAGAAAGAAACTAATTAAGAATAGTTGAGCCTGAATCCATCTCTCTTGCTTCAGTGATCTGGTATCATTACTTTTTAATATATTTTTCCCTTCCAAAATCTATTTTAAGTGTCTATTATTTCAAATATACCTAATTTCAATTTCTATGTTTGCAGCAAGCATGTGTGTCTCACAAAGTACATGAAAATTAGAACCACAGAAAATAAAAAAATATATTTTATAGAATAGTCCTAGTCATTCTATCCCTATTTCACTTCTATATAGTCTCAAATTCTCTTCCACTACTATTTAAGTGAATGTGAAAAACTTTTTTCATTTCAAGTAAAAAGAAACAAACATTTTTTTTAACCCTGTGGTGAACCAGACCCAAGGTCTATTTGTGTGTCTGTGTGTGTCTAATGTCAAAAAACCCCCAATAATTTCCAATATCTAATGCTTCAGACAAAGTTGTGAGACATTCACATCCATTCTTGTCTTTCTCTTTAGTAGCAGAGATTTGCTAAACTGTGCCAGAAACAAACAAGCAGAATGTATTTCAATGTATTTTTCAGTCTGTGATCACTTTTGTGACATGTCTATGGATTTGGGTCAACAGAGAATAGTAATACTATAAAATGTCTCAAAGTAATTTCATCTATTTAATGGATGAAAAAAATGGAAATTTGTAATTTTTAATTTTATCTAAGTCATATTTTATTTTCTGTTCTAGTGAAAATAGTAATGTTGCAACATTATTACTGTTTGCTATGGGAGAAGGACATCCTTGCTGCTGCATAGAGATAATACCTGCAGATTACTTTCTGAAAAAGACAAATTGCAGAGTGCTAGACACTCAGCTGAAGGTAGGCAACCCTCAACAGAGACATAAGGCAATATGAAAAACTTTGTTAGCTGTTAACAATAAGGAAGTGATATTAGCGTCTGTATGCTTCCAAGACCCACAGTATGGACACGGCAATTGTGGACCTGTGTTTGGGTATTGCTATTTTCCCTGGCTGATTAGCGTATTGGTCCCAACAGCAGACAAATTCCATCCCTTTTTCAAATAGCTATCAAACTTTTTCATAATAAATGTTAATCAAAGTAAGAAGTTAAGAGCTTCCCACTCCCATGAGAGTTCTCTGCTCCTTAGGTGTAGGCCCACACATCCATTAGCTCTCATTTGCTGAGTCTCCATTGGACAATGAAATTTTGATTACCCCATTCATCCTTGAAACAGCTTCAATAGGAGAGACCAAAAGAGCAAGGCAATCACTTGTTGTTTGGGAGAGTGCTAGCCAGGCTAAAAAGTCCACGAGAAAACATTCTCAGAAAACGTTTTGCCAAATGATCGTGTTCCAGTGTCCTGGCTCTGTTGACTGTTCTGTTATGGCTATAGGTCTGGGGACCTCAGTGATGGGAAGTTAAAAGGCTGAATGATTGCAGGTGCTTCTAGACAACAGCTGAACACAAGCAGAATAAATACTACTACTAATAAATGAATACTAACCATAAATAATAAAACTACTGAATGTCACAAAATTATGTAAAACCTGGCACAAAATTTGCTACAAACATTGGTGACTTATTAGAACTTCAGTTTTGTGGCTGCTGATTATGTCATTTATGAACTAGAACAGGCTGAGAACAGTAAATTAGAAAATTCACAATAGATTGTCGAGAGGTCAGAGAGTTTTTACATCTTCCATTAGAGAAGCTTTGTTCATCATGATTTATCAGGTGTTGAAACTTCGGCAGAACTGGCCTTCAAAAGAGCAAACTTGACTAGCTCTTGGTTTTAGGCAGTACTGTTGAATGTCTTTGTGCTTAGATATGGCATATATGTTATGAAGTTTGGTTCTCATTATAAACATTAGATCCAGGTTTGAATGTATAGAATGTTGGATGACCACTCTAACTACAGATTTTGGGGCTAGACTCATGTCCTGGTTTGGCCTAAACCAGGCCGATTTTCCTTTCAGTAATTTTTACTTTCAGCTAAGTCTCCTCTAAGTAACTGCACTTTCTAAAACTAACTGCATGTTTTGCAGACAGTGTCTGCTTCCAGGACTAATAACGCTCGAAGTTTGTAGTTATCACTGAGGCACCGGTAGGGATGTTATGCAGAAAGGCTCTTGCTGTACTTAGTCTTAGAGAAACCAAGGTCACTGCTAAATTCCTCACTGCTTACGAGTCAAGAGCCGAAGGGGGGTCGCACCTGCAGGAAGGAGCAGACAGGGCATGTGACCCAAAATTGACCAACGAAGGTATTCCATCCCATACACATCATTCTCAGTATAAAGCGGGTGGATCATGGGGGTCTCGCCCTCTTTCTGCTATGGCCGGTGTCCGAAGAGGACTCTGTCTGTTTTCCCGCTGCTCCTGATCCTGATCCATGCATTCCTGAATCCAGTTCTTGACCGTCGCTAGGCCCAGCCTGGGCCTTCCCGGAGCCTGCCCTGCAGTGTCAGTGGTGACGGGGCTGACATCAGGGGAGCTCCATCTTGGTTTTGTATATATATTTGTATATATTTGTATATATTTGATTATTTCTATTATTATTATTTTACTCTTTTTCATTATTATAGTTTATTAAAATTGTTTTAACTTTCCAACCCAGAAGTCTCTCTCCCTTTTCTCTTTCCCTTTCCCTTTGGTGGGGGGGGGAGGGTTAACAGAGAGCGTCTGCCACAGGTTTAATAACCGGCCCCGCTTTAAACCGTGACAACTCACATTTACATGAAACCCAGCTTTGCATTTACGTTTCATATCATGCATTCTCATATCATTCATATCCTTAGGTGCAAACCAGAAATATATGTATGCTTCTGAAAAATAGTCTGTGAAAATAGTGGCATTTGTATCGTGCAAAGGACTCAGGAGATGTAACACCACCTTTGATGAGTGCAAAGCAATGTGATAAATTTAAAACATCTGTGTCTTTTTCTATTTCCAATTTTTTTTTTTTAAAAAAAAACATTGTCTGAAGTAAATTGAACCTTTAATTGGCCCTGTAAATGAGGCTATGGAAATCCTCAGGACTTCTTAGACAGTTTTTTTCTTAGCCTCTTCCATCTGGGTAAGATAAATTCCAGTTGTAACTTGCTGATTTCCCCAAATCTGTTTTCTTTCTACACTCCATAGCACTTTGCCTTTTCTCTTTCTGCCCTTGAGTTCTTGATTTGTTCCAGCAGTGCAACAATTCTCTCACAAGCTAGCACCAATATACCACGAATTCTACAACTGCTGTTTGTTACAACAAAGCCTGCTACTCATTTCCGATTTGTGGTCACAAGTCACTCAATTTTTCCACTTTGTATTCCAAGAGCAATTTTGGTGCTAAAAATCTAGAAAATGAGCAAGTGGAGTTTAAGTACCTTTGGTAAGGCATTCAATAAAAACCAAAATATACCAGATGAATACAAGTAGAAAGATTAAATAAGTTTCACGTGCAAGACTAGAAGAGTAGCAGGCTCACTACAATAAGAAAATTACTTTGTTAATTATTTGAAATCATTCTATTGAGCACAGTAATATATCATGCTATAAAACTACATAGCCAGAAGAAAAAATTCATTTTGGGAAATTATTCTCCAGAAAAAATGGAACAATTGTGGGGCAATATATGATTTTTCACTTGAGTCTACAGTGTACAGAGAATATGTTTCTGATATTTTCATATTAACAGTTGTAAGAATTTTCCACTTGAAAACCTTTTAGATCAGAAGTATTCACAGAGGTCTCTATGCTTGGACATCCAGCTAAATATTAAGTTGTCTCAGCTCCTGCTCACCTCCCTTACTTCTGCATTCTACATGTTTTCCCATCAAAGATGGTGTTACATCTCCTGAGTCATCCTTTTCTGTTTTCTGAAAGTCTGGTCACATGCCTGAGGAGGCTTTCACCTGCTTATCAGACAAAGTAGAGCAATGGGAAGGTGTCAGAGCTGTTTGTAAGTGCTCACTCTCTTGGAAAGGGTGAGGAGTCTTTGAGGGGTAGAAGCAGGGCTGACAGGAGTGACAGGAGGATATGCTGCCGGGGGAGACAACATAACCAAAAGACAGAAAGTTGATGATACCCAAGTACTATGCATAGTAAAATTCTTACCTTTCTCATATAAGCAATTATATTGTACGATATTTTATTGCCTTGACTGTACAGATCTCTGAGTAGTTCAGGGAATCAGGGAGACTGCAGTTTACAAATTTTCTTTTCCATTCATATAAGCTGAACAAAGCTCCTGGTAAGCTATAAGTATTTAAGCTATAGAAAGCCTAAAAACGATTCTTTAAATGACATTAAAGACAATACCGTATTCTTACATAACAACTTTTATTAATTCTGTAGGCACCATTAAAACCTCTGCATTGGTCCTGCACTGTAATGTCATGCTGCAGCAACTTCGCATTTTGAGTATGCCGATATGCCACAGTTATTAGGTACCTGGAGTGGAAAATGCAGAGGTTTTTTGATGTTCACTCCTGTACCTGACTTCAGTCATACCACAGCATATATTAAGTGACCTACTTAGCTTCAATCCTATAGTAAACTTTTCTTTTTCAGATCCATTAAAACCAATTTTTGTTTATCTTATTGTAAGTTTTGTCACTTAGAAAGTATCTAGCATGCTGGTAACCACTAGGAACTTTGCATGGTTAGTATGTTATACTTACTTTCTCCTCTTTGATCTGCAGGGTTAGACTTCTATTAGGATCTTCAAAATTCACTAGCTTTCAAAATTTTTCTAGATTCAGATTAAACCAATTGTTAGTGTCATCTGTTTGTGATGTTTCCAGCTGCAGTTCATCCTAGCTTTGGGGGTCCCATACCCATTTTGATTTGCTATCTTAGCAAATGTATAGCTCCTTTAAATCCAAGTTTTACAAGCCATTTATTTAAATAATTCATAATTAATTGAGCTTCTAATTTGTTTTTTGGTGAAACACCACTGGATACACAGCATTAGAGGTTCTATTGAAGTAAGGCCTGATTAACAGATTAATATATTTTGCTTTTTACAGGAGCCTCTTACATATGTGAGCATAATTATGTTCTATTACTTTCAGGGAAAAATGGAGTAATTCAGGCAGAGAAATGCTTTGGTCTTGTTATTTAATTAATTTAATGTTGTGTGAAAAGACCAGATTGACAATTCTGCAGAATCAAGTTCTTTTTATTCATAGCACGATTCAGCATTGAACTGACCCCCCAGATTACCATAACTCCGTTCTGCTTACCAGTGTGCTCCAACCTCAAGCAGAATTAGTTTAGAAGGATCAATTTACTGTAGAATGCTGAATTGCCTTTAATTTAATTACTCAAATTCATGCAACTAGAATTCTTGTTATTTTCTAGCTCTTTTTCTTTCTTCCAAAGTCCTTTGATTTCTACAATCTTGGATATCTCTTTAGGAACCACCATTTCATTTTCATTATGCCATTTATTTTTTCTCTAGAACAGGTCTTCCCCGTAGTATTTGGATAAGATTTCCTTTACACAGTATCTCTGAAGGCTTCCAGTCTCAACTCCTTTGTAAGAATAATGGTGGTCTTGGAGTGCAGGAAGATACTATTCAACCCTTGCAGTGTATATAAGATACGAAAGACTATGATGGCTCTATCTTCGTTGTAGGAAAGGAGGCCAAAAAATCTCTCCTAACATGCATTTGCTAAAAAGGTGGACATATTTTTACAAAATATCTGAAAGTGCATTCACTTACATATCCAATGTAGGATTCCCTGGAATCTTCCAAAATCCATACACAAATAATCTGAGGACTGGTATGGATATTTTTCATATTGCTAGTGGCAACTATTCATAGGGGTGACAGATTTGTGTGTCAATATTCCTACAATACCTTTTACCTGTAAATAGATTTCTTTTTGTAGAGCAACTGAAAAAAAAAAATTAAGATTCATTTAATCTATTTCATATGAACAAGAAAAAATATTTTTAGCTGGGCTGAAAATTACAATTGCTTTACAGAAAGGAGCATATCAGTTCCTATACAGTAACATTTGAAATGAAGAAGAGGTGAGTGAAAGAACTAAGACACTCATTACCATAAGTAATGAAGGCTGACTGGGCTTGATAGGAAAAGCCTTATTGCCAGTACAGCAACAAGCTGATGTATAGCAAGCAATTAGTGTCACAAAGCCTGTCAGAAAAAGACAGTGCAATTCTTTTTAATGAAAATTGCTTATGTGCACCTGTATCTTATTTCCTGACATGAGCTGCAGTGTTGTGCGTGTTGCTTTATCTCTGGTTTCTGAACGTATTGAAGGCTAAACATTTCTACTTCTTGTGGCATACCTTAGCTTTTATTGTATTTGACTCCTCTTTTAACACTGGATTTTGTTGTTGGCTTGAAACACTTCTTGAAATTTTATTTCTGTGGCTTTGAGACATGTTGCTGATGCATGTTGGTCCTTCACCTTCTTTCTTTCTTTGTTAGGAATTTCTTCAACAGAAAAGGTTATATGTAAAGCTGGTATTGGTATTAGGTTTTCACCGTTTCACAGCTGCTGGAGATCTACATATCGTCCCATCCCAGTTTACAATGACCTTTCTGTTCTTCAGTAGTTATTTCTACTGTGGTTAGTCTCAGATCCTGAAGGTTGCGTTTGTTTATGCTGGCTGCAGTTTGAAGGGGCTACAGATAGAGTCAAGTGTCAGTATAGTAACATTTCCCTGCTCTGTGCTTCTTACCTGTGACTTCCTTGAAACTCTCTAGACAGTTAAGGTGTTTTTCATGATGGTAAATAGAGCAACTCATAGGCCAGTAAGTATTCACCTTCTAAAACATTCACTTTGGAAAATGACATTTGGGACTTCTTGCTTCCTAATGATTGAAGTTCTTGCTGACTAACTGCTTCATAAGGAAGCTTGCCAAGTGACTACAATATTGATGCCAACTTGAGTTTAGAAGTACACACTTAGAAAATAAAATAAGTTCAACTACTGTGGATGCTTTTTTCTAGTGACAAAAATAAACACATTTACTAGCTTTAAAAACTTTCATTGATGAGCTGCATTAATGCATTGTAGAACAGAAAATGCCTCTAGCATTTGCAGCCAGCGTGAATAAATCTCTGCTATATGATGCAAAATAACTCTTACCAAGAAAACAAACCTGTGCCCTCTGTTTCCTTGAGTGAAAGATTTGGACCTAATTGAAGAAGCAACAAAGTTTTGACCCTAGTGCTTACTTCTAAAATGGTATATTTCAACCGTGACATTTCAGTCCTGGAAATGCCTTCATAGCAGAAGATTGTGAGAGGATCCTTCAGCCGTTACTGCGATTCACTGCAGTCCTACCTCTTCATGTGTTTGCAATGTCAGGACTTACACTCCTTCACCTCTCCTGTATATCACAAGCAGTAGTAATTCTTATCTATAATTCTCTACTATTTCAATACAGCATTTTAATCTTGGCTTGGAGCAGTTTCTAAAATAACTTTCCTATACTCCCGAGGCAGCTTTCTGAGAACACCTCAGTCCTGATCTTTCATGTTCCCTGGATCTGGGTCTCTCTTGCACAGAAATACAGAGACATTGAAAAATTCCTATGGTGCTTTTGAAATGTGCAAAAGTGTGAAATACAATATGACCATTCTAAGGAATTTTAACAAACTTTATTCCTGAGCTGAGATTTAAAAGGGCACTGACTTTGCATTATTTTTGTTGTTGTTGTTGATTAGTGTTTCATCAAATCAACTCTTTCTCTTTGTGATATCTATCTCAATATTGTGCAATTCTGGATGCAGAGTTAACATTTTTTGGAGTCAGGGTGGTTAAACTGGTATGTCAGACTCATAATTTTAAGCAGCTTTGAAGTAAAATCGGAGATGGTAAATAATGTTGTAAAAAGAAAAGCCCAAGTACTTTGAATCTAAAACATTCTCTCACAATCTCTTTTTTTCTCTCAAGATGACTGAATTAGTTCAGTACAGCTCTGGTGATAATGATCTGATTCCTGGTGCAATTGTGATTAAACAGGGTGCATTAAAGTAAGAAATAATAAATTAAAAGCACAGTAGAAATCTTAGTGGATGTGAACAGATGAGTAATCTTAATTGGAAATAAAATATGCCCATCATTCTGTGTTATAAACGGACTTCTATATTATGAATTGAAGAGATGATAAAAACTTGATGGGTGGTGCCGTGTCACATTAGAGAGAAGTTCAGTACAAGTGTATGGAGTAAAGCCTTTTCTTAAGTTATTAAGGATAAACACAAGCTTTCATGATGCCTCTATAATATTTATTTGCATGTGCAAAACCAGATGCATGCAGTAACCTTTCTGTTGAACATTCAGATTTTCATAATTCTTTTAGAAAATGCCCTGTAAGTACTTTTCTTTAAAGTGGTGACACAGTATATTCCCATTTATTTTACTTCCCAGTACTTCCCAGACTAAATAACATAATCAGTACTGTTTTGAAATCCATACGAAATGGCAGGAATCTGAAACTGCAAAGTAATTACTTAAAGCCCAAAGAATCTAAGAAAAATCCATGTCTTTCAGTTTAATGGATCCACATGGTCAACATGTAGGACAGGACCATCCATACAAAGTATATGGATACTATTGGTTTTTGTGAGAACTTGTTTTTTATTCAGAAGTAGCACTTGCTATTATCTTGCTTCATTAGTAGAGTCACATAAAATTTCCATTGCTTCTCAGTAGGAACAGAAGAATGGGCTGTGTAGGTTGGGTTGCCTGTTGATAACACAAAACCACATTTGAGCCTATTGAGTCAAAACTTTCCCATCCCTATCAAATTTCAAGAGCCTGTTACATACGATGTCAATTGTGAACAAACTCTTAGACAAGTGTTTTGAGGGTCTCCCTTTCATGATTGCTGTGTGTGGAGCTACATAGATCCTACACTCAAAAAAGAAACTACAAAATCTCTGTCTTCCCAGAACCTAAGTATTTCAGAGCATTCAGAGCTCTAGGAAGCAGTCTAAGGTGCAATTTGCACTTCTACCACATACAGTGTTGTTTACCTGAAAATAAGTGATAGTCTTAAGAGTAAAAAAAAAAAACTTCTGCTATGAAAATTATGAATAAAAATGAGATTAGTCCCAGTGCTCATCTCTGTAACCTAAAGCTCCAAATTTATACAAATGAATTTTGCTTTTGAAAGTAAGATTTGATCCATAGAGCCAAATGATCAGTGAAAGAAATGATCATATAACTTCTACTGTAATTGGATTGCAATACAGCAACGAATCAACCTAAATAATTAACTGAGAAAAGAATAACCATGTCAGTTCTGAGTGCTGACAGCTGGTGCTCTGTGTTTGCCAACATGCCCTGTTGTGTTAAATTCAGTTACGTTGAAATAACCTGCATGTATTGTATTTGTATTAAAAGATTTTGTTTTGCCTTGCAGATCCACTGCTCTTCATGCGGTTCAGCAATCCGAGGGCTGAAGGTTACGAGGACAGACAACTCACTAAGTTGCAGAATATTATCTAATAACTTTGTTCTACTTTACATCTCTGACCCTCATTTTAAAAATTATTCACATGTGGGTGACTGTCATATTCTTGCTATGTCTGCTTTATGCAACATTTCCACTGATCCTAAACTGCACAGGATCTGAGGCAGCCACCTTATGAGCTCATATATCACATTTATAAGCATCTCTAGAGACAGCTAATGCAGAGATACAGATAATGCAGAAAGATATTCCATGGACTGCAAAGTTTGAGGGCCTGTAGTCTTGAATTGCAAGTGGAAAACAAGGTATGTTCTGTCTCTTGCTCATGTTTTGCTTATGCTAGCCCAATTTACTGAAGCATAATTTATTTACTTCTTTCCTACATAGTGACACAATAAATCCATGAGCTAATCCCTAGAAAGTATGTGGAAATTGATAAGTATCCTGCTTTAGAGTCACTAACACTGGAATCAGCTTTTCTAGTTGGTCCAAGGAAGCCTGAATGTATTAATTCTCACATCGATACATGATGTAAATCTTACATCTTATTTTCATCTTCTTCCTGTATCAGAGGTAACATAGTGAGAGGACAAATCTTGGGGTGGTCTTTATGCTAAGTTTGTCTTTCAGTTAAGTAAATGTGTGATCCGACACAGGCAGGACGCAGGAACAACCACAAAACCACAGATAAAATGCAAAGAGCAAATTTATTCCCGTTATCTTGCAAACTGGGGGATCTCTGAAGAAGCACTTGGGGCAAAGGCACGCAAGCGGGGACACAGGCACCGCGGAGCTCTGTTCCTGCTGGAGAGCAAGTGAGAGATTTTGGGCCTGCTACTTTCACCTGTATATTAGGAGATTCTTGCAGGCAGTAGTTTTCCACTGTGCTTTGATCTTTCTCACAGCAGGGCAGGAATCTCAGGCATGAACATTTAGGTGCCCCTGAGTCTTATCACAGGCCTATGTTATCTGAATGCAGATGTTCTACTTGTCCAGCACACAAGACTAAACAACAGTTACTAGTATGATATATGTGTTTTTCAACACCCCAGGCGCAAGTCACTTGAGCATGTTTACAATCCTCCTCGCCAATCTTGCGTTATATTCCCACATTCCACCCCCTCACTCAAGACACCACTTCTCCTGGGGAGTGCAAAGCTGGACATGTACATTTGGGCTTGCGGGGTGTAGAACAGAGTAATATACATAGGCACATAATAAATACATATAGAAAAAGGAGGAAACATATATAACTATAGAATAATACTGTGAATCCGGTGTCCCATTCATCCTGTCAGGGAATGAAACCACTCAGCCAGCCAGGCACCATCAGTATATTGTTCCATTGGATGCTGTAAGTCCTGGAGATGTTGAATATTGTCCTCTATGCTGGCTGATTCATCAGTGTTGTTGAAGCAGTGTTTATGGTGTTGGAGGAGAAAATAGTCCATTGTCAATCAGTGTTGTAATGTTCATTGGCATACAGTCATTACCTACTCAGAAAAAATAGCAAATGAAAAACATTAATATCACAATCACTTAGCATAATATAATTGTATAATACAGCTACTGGCATGCTAATGAAACACATTGCTAAAAGATCTGCAGCTGTTGATCTTCCCTTAATATAAAAAGCAGATGAGTTAGTTACACCAAATCTAAGTATTTACATGTTGGTCTTGCAGAAATGTATCCAGGGCATGTGCTTTTTTCAGATTGAACTTCAATTCAATGTTGGGTTTGTGACACCAATAAAACTGTTCCAATGCTATATCCTCTAGATAAGGTACAGGTAGTCATTGAAGATACCTGAAATACAAGAACTCGAGAATCCACTATCAACAAAAGATGTAAAATAAGAGAAGTACATGCCAATCTATTCCCAAAAATTGTATGGTAGTACTAGGGCCCTGTATTTGCTTTGAATTAATTGCCCAGCCTTGGTCCTGTAAATGCACTTTCAGTCATTCAGCAGCTGCTGCGATTTCTTGTTGTGACTCTGCCATAATCAATAGATTATCAATATAATGATAAACAGTAACAGTACCTGACCATAGGGCAACATCAGCTGCTATCCTTTGATGGCAGATGGAGAGATTGTGTTTGTATCCCTGAGGCAAAACTTGGAAAGTATATTGTTTTTGTTGCCAGGTAAAGGCAAACTGGTCTTGGCTTTCTGAAGCAATGGCTATCGAAAAGAGAGCATTAGCAAGGTCTGTCACCACTTTCCAGGGTTGTAAACTTTTGCCGATTTTTTTTTTTAATAAGAGTAACTGTGTCTGGTTGTCTGGTACCGTAACTGCATGGGAGGGGGGGTGTGGGGGTGTGGTGTGGTGACTTTATTCAATTCTCTGTAATCTACAGTCATTCTCCAAGTGCTATCTGCTTTTTGAACAGGCCAAATAGGATTATTAAAAGCAGTCATAGTTTCCCCTACGATTCCCACTTATTGAAGTGCCTGAATGGTTTGGGTAATTTCCTTCTCCCCCCCGGAATACAATACTGTTTTTATTGTTATCACCTTGGCAGGCACAGGCAGCACAACAGGATCCCACTTCAGGAATCCACGCAAGACAGTTATAGATCGAATAGCAAATCCTGCTTGCCAAGTTCCAAAGCAGAAGCAACCATTTAGAGTTTCAACTGTTCGTCCTGTCAACAAATCAATACTCAAGAAATATTCTTTAATTGGGGCAATTAACACAGTTGCAGTAAATGGTGTAGCATTTTCTATTGTTAAGGTCACCTTAGCTTGGAGGGCGGGGGTCAGATTTCCCCACAATCCACAGATCTATGATGTGGCATATTTATTATTAACAATACTATGCAATACAGTAACTTCAGCTCCAGTATTCACCAGAGCTAATACATGTAACCCCCCCCCCAAGACTGCCACTTTATAATTAAAGGAACAGAAGGGCATTGGTCCCCCCATGGTAAGAGGCTACAGTGGCGTCGATTTTGTGGGACCTGCCAAACCCTCAGTTCTGCTGTTTTTGTATTTGTCAAGTAGTGTCGTGCATTGCGGTGGCAGGAGGGGCGGAGGGTGGGCGCGGAGTTGGTGGTGGGGCTGGAGGTGGTCAGCTTTTCCGCGTAAATGCTAACTTTTGCCATCTGTGAAATATTTCTGATGTTGTGATCCCATCTATTTCTGATTGTGGGATGCCGGCTTGTACAAGATTATTCCACATTTGCCACACCAAATAAATACCAATGTGCACCAGCTTACAAGGGACAACACTAATTCAACAGGTTCTGCATATGCTGTTAAAAGTGCTGCACACAACCACTGATACAGTGTAGATGCAATAATGGCTCACCCATTAGGGCCCCTGACACTTTGCAACTGAGCATATGCCTGCTGTATCGGATCATCATGGGCTATAGGGCTTAATAAATCCTTTTCACCCGCTAATAAATGAATAGATGCAGCTCCACTGTCCCAAGCTCGCAAAATCCATGCCAGTATGCCTTCCCCACTCTTCTGCTGATAGATCTCTAAAAATTCCCTTAATTCTTTCGGAGTGTAAGTACGTGTGACCTGCATTCCCCCATCTGCTCGTTCCTGCTGCCCCATCATTTGTATGAGTGGTTGTGCTTCCACCACCTCCCTGCCTTTTAAGTCCGGATCAAATTCAAACTCAATCTCAGAGTCCGAGGATTCACTCTGAATATTTCCATCCCATTCCTCAGGATCCCATGACTGTTTTGTGGTGAAGGCACGAACCTGGGAAATCGAAACCTTACTTTTTCCATATTTATCCCTTCATTTATTAGCAATATGCGCTACCAACCACTCTACATTATCTTGCAACCCATAGCACTGCTCTGCTTGAATAGTAATTACTCCATGCGCGATCACCTTTGCATCCTGTAAAGTCCTGACCTCCTTCTCTAATTCTCTCACTCTACTCCGTAATGCAACATTTTCACGGTGAAAAGCTTTAAGACCAGTAGCTAACAACCATCCCAATCTCCCCGCTAATTTGCGAGATGAATCTGATGCTGTTTTCCACGGCAAGCCACTCGTAGCCATGTCAATTGCCTGGGGGGTAATCACCACCCTGTCATCTATTTCAGGCCATGCTTCTGGCGGAGTCAGCATAGCCAGGAAAGTGGCCACGGGGGCCCAGTCCTCAATATTGGGCCATCCTGGGATGCAGGGAGTCACTGTCACGGCCTCCCCAGTCCCCAACTTCTTTTTCAGCCATGGCATGGCTGTTCCTGTATTCTGCCGACTACGCCAAAATGTGTGAGCCGACACAGGCAGGACACAGGAACAACCACAAAACCACGGATAAAATGCAAAGAGCAAATTTATTCCCGTTACCTTGCAAAATGGGGGATCTTCGAAGAAGCACTTGGGGCAAAGGCACGCAAGCGGGGACACAGGCACCACGGAGCTCGGTTCCTGCTAGAGAGAGAGCGAGTGAGAGATTTTGGGCCTGCTGCTTTCACCTGTATATTAGGGGTTTCTTGCAGGCAGTAGTTTTCCACTGTGCTTTGATCTTTCTCACAGCAGGGCAGGAATCTCAGGCATGAACATTTAGGTGCCCCTGAGTCTTATCACAGGCCTATGTTATCTGAATGCAGATGTTCTACTTGTCCAGCACACAAGACTAAACAACAGTTACTAGTATGATATATGTGTTTTTCAACACCCCAGGCGCAAGTCACTTGAGCATGTTTACAATCCTCCTCGCCAATCTTGCGTTATATTCCCACAGTAAATTATGATACTGTGTCCAGTGTGTGTCTTTTACAAATCAAAAATGAATACGTATCTGCTACTCTCCAAGATTAGACTAATATTAATTAAAGTCTCAAAGTATGTTGTTCTTTTTCCGCTGTTGCATCTATAGATTTTATGCCTTTTTTTTACAAAAGAATTATACTGGCTGCAAAATGAGTGCATTTGAATGAGTGAACTCCTACACAATCTAATTCAAAGCTAACACAATATTTAATAAAAATTCAATGTATTTGCAGTACTTTGGACTAGATTCTCAGTAAAGCAGCACTCAGGCCTACTCTGTCCTGGGGATTTTTTGGAGTCCAAGGGTAGAAATACATCTCCACTCCCAGTACAGTACATGGAGAGAATTAAGTGCCTCTGTATCACTGGTGCTAAAACGCAACTTTGAGCAAGATAACCCTTTGAACCTATTCAAAAGTGGATGTGTCCAGGATCCTACCTCCCCTTTTACTTGTGCCCCAGAGCTGAGGAATTTGCAATAGCAGGGAAATGCTGCTTTACTTTTGGTGTACAGTCAGGAACAAGTTAATCTCTCTAATTGTAAGTGGCGGTGACATTCTCTGACCTTTCTTATTATAATAATTACAATTATTGAAACGATTGTCAAACCAAAAAAAAGGTCAAAATTCAGTTACTCTCTTAGCCTAATGGAGGTAAAGCCTGTCTTCTAGAATAAAATCTTAATCACTAGGTTCTAGATTTGAAGATACTCCTTGAATTTAGTCTAGAAAGTGTTTGCTGGTCCTGAGTGAGGTGACATGGCTCATCTTGTCTACATTCTTAAACTTTCTTGCTGTTCCCAAAGCAATGTTTCTGCATGCGAAGTGCTAACTTGGAACAGGCCTTAACACATTCTCTGAGGGGGGTTTGACCTGTGCCAGAGAGGTCAAACATTTCTCGGGCATTTCAGGGGAGAGCATTTGCTAACAGTTAAGTAGATGTGATCTTTCTAGGCTTAGGTATGAGCTCCTTAGCTTGGAAACTTTCTCTGCATGCTCAGAAGTGGAACTTGAAGGACCATGAACTTTGAAACTGAGCACAGGCAGAGGCTAAGAATGCGCATGTGAATGATTTTCACTGATATAGGCCTAGCAGTTTATGAAATGCCCAACCAATATGCCATTTCCCCATAAGTTTACAAGTTGTAATGATAATAGCAGAGTCCTTTTATCTCTTGTAATATTTACTAGTAGATGTGTGCATGCCTTTGGTTCTGTGATCTTAATAATAAATTGACAAGGATAATATGGTCTGGCAGGGATTTAACAGTGAACAGTGAACATTCAACTTTTGATTGATTCTCAGAGATATTTTTTAACATAAAGTTGAGGAACTCATCATTCTTTATTTGAATTTTTTCCTTTCCTTTCTTTTTTTTCATTTGTGTTGTCTTTAGTGGATAGCTTCAGTCCAGTAACTTGGTATGAGGCTGTCAGGCTTCCTCACTGGATTTATCAAAGACAACAGCACAAAGGAAGAAAGTTGACTGACGTACTTTGAGGTTATAGAACTTAAACAAATTCACATTGACCTTTTATCAACAATAACTCTCTTTGCACACCTTGCATTGCCTTCTTTTTTTATGTTCACCTCAGAGTTAATTACCAGCCTTTAACATGAAGTAACTTTGATATCAGATCTCTGTTCTGCAGCTATTAGCTGTGCACATTAAAGTGGATGGTTCACAGAATTTGAGACTGTGGTGCAACTGGAAGAGGATTAATAGGGTTTTCTTCTTATGTTTTATCGGCTGACACTGCCATCCTGTGAATTCACTTCCTTCTTCCTAAATAGATATACACATGTCCATTTGGAAATGACATCCTCTGTGTTTTTCTCTCTTGGCACTGAAAATAATGAGCTGAAACTTTAGTGAGCCTTTTATTTCACATACATTGCTTTATTTCATTTTGTGTTCTTTAGCATGACTTAGAAAAGAAGTAGAATGCGAGAAATACAAACTATTTAGCATCAGATTTTACATATGAAAATGATGACCCAACTAATGGCTCACTAATTATAGGCTTCCAAGAAGGCTGACTAATATATCTTGAAATAGGTTTGATTTGATCAGTTATTGGAAATTACATCCTTTTCAAGGAGCTAAGTTTCAAAGGTTGCTCTCATATCAAAATAATGCATTTGACCCATTAAACATTTTTCCATCTTAGTACTAGCAGTTCCTCAATATGAAGAAAGTATTTCTTACACATAAAGAATTTAATTTTTAAAGTAAGCCATCTAACTCCATGAGGTTATTCCGTCTAGCTCACACTAACAGCTTGTAGCTGCCTGTTACGCAACCAAAGCTGTAAGACTCCCTTGGCGTGTTACAGGTTTTTCATAAACGCTGGATTATCACATCTGTTGAACCACAGTGGGAGTGAAAAATGTAAGCTGTGCCTCCTAACTTATTGTAACAAGAGAGCCCTAGAAAGGCATTTAAGTGGCTGTCAACACACTGAGAAGGTATTTCTTGGGTAGTTAAATTCTTTTTATAACTCTCCAACATTTTAAGCGACATCATTGCAGGAAAGACTGAGTCCATATTTGATTGGATTTTTTGTCAGGTTCTAGTGGAAAGCAGCATCAGAGGTAATCAGTAGCTTTGTTCACTAAGGGACATCAGTGAAGATGTGAAAAATGTAAAAATAGCTACTGGAAGCATATGGGTTTTTTCTGTATGTTCCAAAGTTTGGAGATCAAATGTCTTCTTCAATTTGTAAGTAGAAGAATATTTAGGGAAGAACTGTTGTTCTTTTAGTTTAGCTCTTTAGTAGTTATAGTTGGGTTTTTTCCTTGAATCTTAAGGCTACAAATGCCATTTGCGGTCTGCTAGTCATACTGAATGTTTTGTCTTTCACACTCATTGGTCATAAAGATTTGGTGGCCAAATTCCGTTTCCATGATGTGTGTGTAAATTTGGTTATTCTCCTGGAAATGAGGGGAAGTCACAAATGTTGTCCTGTATAGGCTACAGTAACGCTGACAAGGAGTATTAAGAATGGGATGTTTCAACTGCTGTTACTCATATCATTCTTCTTGTCTATTGGAAAAAAGGCCGTAATCTCCAAACAGTCAAACAAATTTTTTTCTCGATAGTTAAATTCACATGAAAATAGGAGGGAAATAATATTCCTCTAGTAGAATGAATATTTGATGAATTTAAGATACCAATTCTAAAACCTTCAATAGTGATCTTGGAAAAGTCAGGAATGTAGTACTGAATGAATAGCTGGAAACCTTCTTCTAAATGTCTTTTTGTTAGTAAAGTCAAAATTCACACTGAAATGTTTCTCTTCTGAGCTCCTGAAAGCAGTAAAAAGTTCAGTGAGTTTCCACATCTATTAACCTATTAAAACAATCTAGCAATCTGTTAAAATAATCTGGCAATCTATTAAAACAAGGATTGAAAACAGGGCCTTAAGTGAAAGTTCACACCAAAGTACAGAGGGCATTGTGGAACCACTTACCTGGTGTCAGTTAAGATAAAGCAGGCAAAGTGACAAAAAAGAGAAATTCCACATTTCTGCAGTGTCCTAAAAGCAAAACTTGTCTTAGTAGTTTTGGCTTCATTTAACCTTTGATACACTGTGATATGTTTTAGTAAGATACAGAGTATGGCCATTCATCTTGCTCTGTTTCAAATACAGGCTAGACTAGGTGAAATAAGTCAGCTAAAAAAATTCAGGCATCTCTGGAATATCAGGGTCAGGACTTTTAAAGTTTTGGATGTAACAGAATTATTCACTACTGAAGAAGTCTGTTTTTTACCTACACTACTATTTTCTAAGTTACTTTGTTAGAAAATATCAGTATTACTATTGTGCTTATTATCTAACTACAGAGTAGGTTATATTGCCTACACAACTCCAGGTGTATAAATGGTAGAGTATATGAAGATGTTAGTTATTAAAATGTACAGAGATATTTTCGTGATTGCAGAGTACTTTGTGAATAAAGTTTCTTCATGTCTATGTGGCAGAAGTATTTTTGGCTTCAGTGAGGAGCTAAGATATTACAGGGATTTTACTGAGTCTACCTTCTCAAAAGAAGAGTGTTCTCAGAACACGCAGATGAAGATGAAAGAGTTGACACCCAACTTTTCATACAATATCCATCCAAGTAGTTAGAATACTCATGTGGATTATGAACAAATGATTTTCAGTTCTGGCTTTCTGCACAGAGAGAAATTTGATTATAACATCATTCTTCTCGGAAAACCATGCCAACAACTGGGTGATGAGGGGGTATTTTCTTCTTTTAAGAAGAATCATTTTGAGTTAATATCCATTCACTGATGTCAAGTTACCACACATAATTCAGAGTATTTAGTAACTAGAGCCACCTTGAAGGATACATGGATTTGCATATACTTCAGAAACACAGAAAAAGGATTAATACATGTTTTGATAATAAAATGCATATATGATATACGCATATAAGCTACATATATATTGCTATATAAATACCCTGATTTTCCTTATCCCTGATGACTGTCTTAAATATTAAACAAAGGAAGGACATTTGTTTCTGCCTCTCTAATCAAAGTTAGAAGGACCAATTTTGTTTCAGCTCTTGAGAATCCCAAGTAGAGATAGAGTCTTTTAGTCTTTGGTTGAGAATTCTCAGTACCTTAGACAGGAAAGATCTGGGCACCCCCCAAAACTTAATATTTACTACAAAGCTACTCAGTTTGCTGTTTTGGGGGAATTAATTTTTTATTTTTTTTTATGCCTAATTGTTGCTTCTAATTGTTGTGTTGTAATAAAGATCCTACTGTTCCTCTGGACATCAGGATGGCTAAATTTTACATTGTTTTTAAGCCCTTAGGGTGATTGTAGTCTTAGGACCCCAGGTTTCATACTGAGTGCCTGTTAGAACGCCTCCACTCAGATATAAATCTTTAAGTAGTTATGCGGATACAGATTCTCAAAAAATATGTAATGTGTGAAACTGAAAACAGTTTCAGTTTCAATGAAAACTGAACTGTTCTCAACACGTACCTAACCATGATGAGGGGCCAATGTAATAAAAGTAAAAAGATCTGACTGTACACGGATAGTAGATTTTAATTTTTGGGGGTATTTAGGTAGACAGACATCAAACTACTCCTAATCTCCAGCTGGTATTAGAAATACTAAAAGTACATAAAGAATCTTTTAAATAGTGATAAACATGTAAAAACATGGTGGATTAGTTACTGTGTTGCAACTTATTTGACTACAATGCAAAATACATAAATAAATCCAAGGACTACTTTTGAGGTCTGAAAGCTTGATGATGCTGTACTTTTTTGGACACAAAAGATGTTAAATAGTTTCAGAGACCTGAATGGACCTTTAATGAATTTCAGTAACAGAGTGAATAACAAAGTGACTCAGAATGAATGGAGGTTATTAACATATTGAAGTTCTGCAAGCATCAAGTAATTGGATTATTGGTGGATAATTTGTTTCCACAGACATTTTTACTATCTGGCCATATGCAATATTTCATTCTCATCTTTTTATGCAACCGAAAATTTTCTTCAAACCTTGGATTATCCCCAGTATGAACTAGGCTATTAAGTTACTGGAAGAGAAAAGTAGCATTTAGAAAGTATTATTTTTAGTGATTGTCCATGTCTCTCATTTTAATTGTAAATAGCAGTTGTTTCTACTTCCTTATGATGGCTGTACCATCAGGATCCCACAAGGGTTGACATAAGGATAATCTCTTTATTTTTCTGACACTAAACACACTACTAGTAGTGATGCTCCTAAGTAAGGGACTATGGTAAATTCACCAACAAGGCCAATAAGTAAATTGTATAGAGCTTCATAGGATCAAACAAAACACATAGGTGAATGATGGATTTGAAATCTGAAATGGTTTATTGAAACTGTATTTGTGCATGTTTCTGGGCTCTTGTATAAAGATAACCCTGTAAGATAGGATCATGGACAGTTTGATACAAACCTCTCCTGTATTTTCTTCCTTCATACACAACAGAAGTGTTTTCTCCTTCAGTCCTATAAAATCTTTTTCCCCCTCTTCAGAAAAGTTGAAATTGCCATTCTTTCCCTTCCCTTTATATTGGGCCCCCATATGGATAGGATTACTGTTCCATTGTAGATTCACTGTCTACGAGATACAGCATGTCTTCTGCATTCTATCATTCACACATACATTTACTTTTCTTATTTCTTATCTGGCTGATTTTTAAATAGGCCAAGAACCAGTCCTAAAGATTTTTATAAATATATGTAGTCAGTGCCTCTGGCCAAATTTGCTTTTCTGTGCACTAACTCAACAATCCAGGCAGCTGGAACAGACAAAAAGAAACACACGACCTAATAATATTTGCATTAACTGGTTGTGAATTTTGGTTATTTCCAGCTGTCTCGAAGGATTGGGAATTTGGTGGTTATTTGTGTGTGTTTTTGTTTAAGAGAGAGAGTAAATGAAGATAGTGTGGTTCTTTATTGACAATGGGTACTTATAGTAGGCTTCTCTGATTTCTTCTCCAGGGGTGATTTAAAATTCCTCTGTCTTGGCACAATAAGTACAATTCCATAAGGAATGGGACAGTAGAAATTTTCTAGTAATTTGATGAAGATGGACAATTCTCTATTTTTATATTATAAAGAACTGTGGGATCCTGTCAACTCTGACAACCTGTCACTTAACCTGACTGCCGTTTACTGATGTGAAGAGCTTGTTCTATTTCACCTTTTATCCTCTCCAAATGAGAGCAGTTGACAGACCTGATATGAAAAAGTAAACTTTTTTTCACCATTATACGAAATTTCTTTTTAGCTACAGAAATCCAATTAAGCTCACACAATCATGTCTCCAATATAAAAAAAGTGTAGTCAGAAATGACACCAGTTAAACAATGAGCATGTTTAAAATAATCAAAATTTGAAAGGATCTTGCTGGATCAAGGTCTGGCCTGTTAAATTTAGACCATTAGTGCTATGCTTGGTGGTAAGAAGAACAGTGATTTCTGTTTGTGTGATTTATGATTCATTTATTATGGGCTATTGCAAATCCATGTTTCTTTTTACAGGTATCATGAGATGTACGTATCTTCTCTGGCAATGATGGTTAGCAGTGTTCTGTGCTCCTGGAAACGATTTTTTGTTCTGATCCATGTTACCGCAACATTGGCCTCTAATGTACATGTTGTCTATATCTTAATACTTATTCAGTAGGTTTTGTTTCTTTACAGCTTTGGAGTTTTTTTTTCCTCCACATACTGTTTCCGTAATTTGGTAAAGAATGTTTAAGAGGCAGCATTTTTTATTTAGAGCAGACATTGACTGGGAAATTCTGATAAATGAAAAGTAAATGTTGGTGACTTAGTAATCTAGACCCCATGTTTCCCAGCTGGACATTATGTCAAGTCATCCCTTTTACAGATCACTGCTGCTACAGAGGACAGAGTATTATAACTATATTATCACCAAAGACATCTGCAGCTGACATTTTAAATGGTGATATAGCATGAGGAGTATTCTCTGTGCCTTGAGCATGAAGACATCCCTTGTAATATTACTTAGCTAAAAGATGTGATAGAATTCAGTGTTGAGCAAGTAGGTAATCAGTAGAAGTTCCACCATCATCTTGTGGAAAATGACTAGTTATAAATTTAAGAGGGTTGGCAAATTTGTATTTGGCTTAATTGTTGTGTAAGTACATTATAATTATTATACCATATATAAATGGATAGATAAAATAAAAGGATACATTGTGTGATTATTTGAGGTTTTATGATTAAGATCGTAAGATAGCCTGGCAAGGTACATAAAAAATGATTGTTGTGCCCACTCATTGACACAGTCAACAGTTTATCAAATTAATATCTGTGCTCGAGATGATTAAATTAGTTCATTGAATTCTCTTCTGCTCTGGTTGAAAACTGTCATTCTGATTTCACAAACTTTACAGGATAGAGTGCAACTGCTAAGCAAGTGTCTATTTCGTTGGATCAATCCAGAAAGGTAAATATAAGCTGCTAATAGGCTGATTTGACCTGTGAAAATGAATGGATAGGCTACAGTGTTAAAGGCTAAACTTTAGGGTTCAAAGCAAAGATGAAAGCAAAGAAAGGTATTTTTGGACAAAATGAACTGAAGAAAATATGGTTTAAGAGTCTACTCGCATCCCATTAGCACAGTTTCTGATGCTGGTGTGATAGAAGTTGGAAGCAATGCTTTTTATGCTTTTAGTATTGAGTTGTGCAGGCAGCACAGCAAAAAAAAAGATTAATATAACTGGCAATCTTGAAATGGCATACGGCTTCAGGGCAACAGAGATAAAGGGGCAGTCCTGGGCTCAGAGTACTGGGCAAGCCTAGTGAGAAGTCCATTATCACATGGGAAAACTGCAAAACATTGTTCAAAGCATATCAAAATGGAATGGCACAGTATTTTTGCCCAGGGCCTTCTTTTTAACCAGCTATGGTTTCATATTGAAGTGCTTTATTGAGATAGAAGACACTGAAACAAAATGCAAAAGTGAAAGATGAAAGATTTAGTTCAAAATTTCAATACAGAGAGATTATATGAACTGGAATCATAATTCATCAGTGGAATTCTTGGGGTGACTGTAACCCAAAGCCTAAGAAGTCACTCATTTATGAGTACATATGTGACAAATCTGACATTAATGAAGCTCGATGGTGTGATTCATATGACTAGAATCCTAGCATCAGTGGTAATGGTCTATGCAAGTGGATGAAAACAAAGTCATGTGACAATTTATGAAAAAGGTTTCATTCTGAGTGAGGCTGAAAGATGATTGGTTCCCTAAGGACATACTTGTTATGTTTAGAAAAAAAAAAAACAACAAAGTAAACCATCTATGTTATCATAGGGGACTTCAATCTGAGACACTTGCTAGAAAGTTTAACAATAGTTAAATATCGCTAGAATTTCTAAAAATTATAGTTTACATCTTCATCAGTCAAAAGAGGCTACCCAAGCCATTGGAAAATTTTATATTAGCTATGATTTCATTATGAGAAAGAACTGTGAGCTAAGTAAAAGTACTGAAGAGGAAAATGTAAATTACTTTTGGAAATCACATTAAGACTATTTTTCTATGTAAAAGGAAAAAGTTGACAACACTCATATTTTTTAAACTATATAATGGTTAAGAGTAGAAATGAAAGAAAGTTCATTACAAACCAAGAGGAAAAAGGAAAATTATAGCATGGAATATGATAGAAAAGAACTAGATTATAGAAAATGGATAAAGGAAGGGAAAAAATCTCAAAGAGAGATCACTGAGAAACTTGTTAAAAGTAAAGAATTTTCACAGTAGTACTAGATAGTATAAAACTGCTAGAATGTAGCACTGAAAGGAAATAGAAAAATGTAAGTAATAGCATACAGAAAGCTAAAATATTCAATAACTATACTTATTTTGTATTTGGGAGTTGGGTATGTCAGAACCAACCCTAGCAGGAACTAGATTCCTGTTTCTGAACATAGTAACTGAAAAGTTAAAGAAGGGTCGTATGCAGACTCATAAGGATAAACAGAAAAGAATTGTGGTTGGAAGATTTGTGATTGCTATACATACTAACCTGTTATGAAGTGAGAAGCTAGACATCCTGTTTTGGAAGATCATGGGTTTACTTGAAAAAGACAGTAGGATCAATGTTACATTTCCATAAGGTATTATCTTTTGCCTCACAACATTTTGACTTAGGGAGAAGAATAATGCGAAATTAATGTAGCACACATTAAATAGCAGGGTAATAGGTCTGAAAAATACCACAAACTAAGTTGTTGTATTTCTAGAGAGGACACAAAGTAATTACTCCTTGGCCTATGTGCTATTTAATACCCATGGCTTGGAAGAGGCACACCAAATCATACCTGATGAAGTTTAAAAGTGATACAGAAGTTTGTGAAGTAATAATAAGAAAGACAGGTCCCTCACATGAAACCATCTGGATCTCTGGTTAACTGGCATAACTAAATGAAATATTTTATTATTACCAAATAGAAAAGAATTCGTAAAGAACAGGAATGTGAGCAGTGTTTTCCAGGCAGGAGACACTAAGGGGAGGTTCAGGTTGGACATTAGGAAGAATTTCTTTACAGAAAGGGTTATTAGACATTGGAATGGGCTGCCCAGGGAGGTGGTGGAGTCACCATCTCTGGATGTGTTTAAGAAAAGACTGGACATGGCACTTAGTGCCATGGTCTAGTTGACATGGTGGTGTCAGGGCAACGGTTGGACTCAATGATCCCTGAGGTCTCTTCCAACCTGGTTGATTCTGTGATTCTGTGAACTGAGATGCCGAGATCTTCCTCCAAAACAGTACTCAGAAGGACTAATGCAATATCAGTATGTTTATATAAAGTAAGAACAAGAAGTTTATATTTGTGTGTGTCACTGCCATGACTGCTATTGCAATACTTTATCCAGTTCTCCTGTTCACAGTTGAGAATAATAATTAAAAATGGAGAAGGTTGAGATAAAACCTACATGTTATGTCACTGCTGATTATGAAACATTCTTTTAGGGACTGATGTCTTGAAGCATGCTAATTCTGGTTTAGGATTTGCTATTGACTTCCTTCTCACCTTAGTCTGCTTTCTCAGTCATTATATTCCTTCATCAGAGACCAGAGATGACTATGAAATATGGTCATGGAAACATAGATCATATTGTTAAAATGCAGTAGTGGGAATAGTCCCCTTACTGCCTCCAAACTTATGGCTGTGCCACTCTTGCCTCAGAAGAGGAAGCAGAAGTAGGGAGGAAAGGTGCAGCCATCCCTGACATCAGTTGCAATTTCTGTCCCCACTTCTTCCTGCCCCAGCAGAGGTAGGGAGCTGTGCTCCCAGAGCGAGTGTCCTGGAGCTGGCAGCCGGGTAGCACCTCTTGCCTCCACAGCCATGCCCTGTCTCTTCCCCTCAGCTGGAGCAATTTTAACTTAGTCTTTTCCTGCCTACCCTCCATCAGTGCTGTGCAGAGTTGTACAAGGAGAGAAAGGGTTCCCAGAAAAAGAGGAGGTTGGCTGCTTGGCCAAGAGGAAAGCATAACCAAGGTGGGGAAAGAGGAAGAAAGAAAGTAAGGAAGGGAAGAAAAGAAAGATATGAAAAGAGAGAAAAGCCCTTCCTATATGCTTTTCCCATGGCCTCCCCCTGTTCCCTCACAGTTTGCCCACCCCTCCCAGCTCTCCTCTTACTCTGTCTTCACCACAAAAAGAAATTTCACAACTTCCCCAAAATTTTCAACTTTTTGGAACATTAAATTTTGCTCTTAGTGCTGTTAGCATTTTTGAGCAATCTTTGTTTTATTCTGAATATGTGCAGGAAATTACTAATTCTTAAAACACTAAACTGTAGCTTAAAATGACAAGATACATTGATAAATAAAAATAAATCTCAAAAGTGAGCCTGCTATGTGTTGTTTGATACAAATCACAAAAGTGAGCCTGATATATGTTGTTTTGATGGCTCATTTCACTGCAATGACACACATAAAAGGGAGACAAGATTTTTCCAAGTGAAGCATTGTTGACTAAAAAGTAGAAACAGGGAGCAAGACAAAAAACAACACAAATCCACCTGGGACATCTGCAACAGTGTAATTGAGGAGTTACTTTCTTCTCCAATACTTAAAATAAAAGAAAGAAAACATTTATTTCTTCAGGTTTTATGACATAATCAAATACTTCTTTGTAACAAAGCAAAGAAGCAAAACTGCATAACTAAGATTTGAGTTGAACAGGATAATACTGCATCAAGATGCAATCTACTGCTGAATCAAAACTAGGCAGTAATGACTAGTGCTGGACAAATATAGCAGAGAAGTATATGGGAACATTCATTCTCACTTAAACAATGAATTCACTTTGCAAACCTCTCTTTAATTCCATGGTCATTTCTGTAATCCAAATTTAACATTCTACAAGTATGCATGTGAATTTGTATTTAAATTTGAATGTCTTGCAGATTTGGTTTTCATAAACCTTGCCAGACCACAGTACTATTTATCATGGTAGAGAAAAACACATCTTGAGATATTACAGCCCTCGTTTATTGGTTCAATATTTCTTTAAAAACCTTTCAGGCACATGATAAAATGCTGATTTGTACTGAGCCCCACTTCTGTGATTCCATCATGAACTGCTGTGTCTGTGACTAAAACATAGCATCAGTTTTGGTGTGCACATGATGAGCAGTTATAGAAAGTTTTGAATTCTGGAAAGTGTTAAGAAGCTCTTTTCTATTTATCTGAAATAAAAGTTAGAGTGATCAGAAAGAATTGTCTAATAATTCATGGCTTTCTAACATACCAAGAAATGGCATCTCTAGAGGGTGAAGTCTAAATGATATAAGTTTAGACCAGAATTGAGGTCTATATTTTCTAACTGTTGAAGTAAAAGGATGTAAACTTGTATTCTTCACTCAAGGCCTGATATTTTATGCCTCATGCAGGAATTATTGGGTGAGCCTTATTGGCTTTGTGGTATGTGATATGTCAGAAAGTCTAAGTCTTCTGATCATAGAAGAAATGAAATTGAGAACAGTTACTCAATATACCAGAATCTCACAAGTCATTTAGACTACTCATGTGTATAAAGCCAAGGCTTCAGTGTTCTCCTTTTTTCTTGCTCAGGCTCACATCTTCTATAGTTTCAAGACAGTTCTCTCAGTCTTTGCTCAAGACCACCGTGCACACTTTTCTGAGATGGCGACAGGGCTTGTTCACTTTTGTGTTTGAATTACAGTACAAGCCACACATGACACAGGAGAAGTGGTGAGCCAAGTGAACATGATGTTATTTTTAACTAGGGGAATAATATTCACACCGTAGGACGTAAAAAGTGAAATACACAGAAGTTGCAGGAAATGCTTATCAAATAGGAAGTAAAAAGGAAAATTTCCTATGTTTGTCAAAGCTTGCTTGTTCTTCTAGGCTGCTTCATTTCTGATGTTGAAGAGAATCTCTCTTCAAAGATAGTTAAGACAGGAATAAATTTTTCAACATCTAAAGAATGAAAAGAATAGTAAATATGGAGGAAATATTTTTATTGCTCCTCAAATCAAGGGGAAAATTGAAAGTACTAATAAAAAAGGCACCCTGGGTAGCTAAACCTGTATTAATATCACAGGGATGACAGGATGATTTAAAATATGGTTCCAATTCATTTGAAAGTGTTGAAAAGGATAATCTCTATAACTGGAGGTAATCCTGACTACACTTTTACATCCTTTTTATTTGCCTTTTTCAGGGTCATAAAAATGTGATTTTCTCTCTCAAATTGCAATAGGTATATGCAAATACAGTACTTCTTATACTGAGTGTAGACCTAAAAGACTTCCCTACAGAGAACATGTTTTTCATGACAGCACATAATATTTTTGATTACCATGAAACAACTTGAAATAGTTGTGCCATGGGGTCCATGTAAGATATTGACATTGATCATTTTTCAGCTGAACTTTAGATCCAGCAAAGAATTTAAGCTTGTATTTTATTTATGTTATATACATAGATACATTAACTGCAGTGGAATGTACTTACTGTACTTAAACATTGTTGTGTGCCTGACTATGTTACTGGATAAATGCCCATTTCCAGGTCACTAGTACTGAACACCTCTTCTCAGATCTCTTGAAAATGTCATTGATGGTGCTCATATAAGCTCTAACCCTCTAACTGGGTCAATGGGTCAATTTTCATATATTCACAATGTCTGCAAATACAGGATGGAGGTCACAAATCCTGATAAACAGATCGAAAATCCACAAATACATTGAGCAACATGAAAATTAGCATGAATTTGCCTTCTTTTTTTATGATCTTAGAAAACATCTGAAAAATTCTAATCACAGTACTTGTTTCTCCGAAACGAAGAATAAGTTTCGGAAAGAGAATAGGACAGTATTAGTATTTTTATACTGGATTTGTCAATCATGGTGAAGAGCTTCAGCCTATTGGATTCCCATTCACTGATGCTAAATTCACTGAAAAAAAACTAAAGCAAGCAATGGTACCTGTTCTGCAAAAATGACATTGGAACGACTAGTTAACTAAATTTCGTAGAGAAGTGTTCCTGCACATTAGTATTTACCTCATGATTCTTCTCTACAGGCCTAATTTTTCTATGCAACATAAAGGTTCAAGCACAAACCTGTCAGTAATTTGCAATCTTAGATCAAATATGACCACAAGGATTTTTATTTCTTCCTAGTCTTCAACTTCATTATTGAGGACTTAATTGTGATAACAAGAACAAAACTAGTTAAAGTCCACTTTTGGACCTGCCTTCTGTATGAAGGAATGATCTACACTAACTCTTTAGACAGTTCTCGGTGTCCATTTATGTTTGTTTGTTTCTTTTTCTTTCAGATCCCTACAATATCTAATTTTTTACTGTTTTCCAACTTCTGCTCCGTCAATGCTTTTCCATTTTGATCCAAACTACAGTCACTTAGATGTAACAAACCTTCATTTCTAAGTGCAGCAGTACCACACAGTTGCTCACCATATTTCAGAAAGCCAAAAATGTTCCTTTAGTTTTGATTCTTGGGATGAACTCTTAACAGCTTTTAACCTTTTTCTGTCTGCTGAGATGATTTCTTATTAATTTTTGCTCTTCACAGAATATGAAACTTACGTACATTTTTTCTGCGTGCATAACTGTAATTCTTTGTGGTTGATAACATCAGGAGATATATCATTCAACAAAACACTGTCAGAATAATTACAAAATCTGGTACTTATCTGCTGATTCCTAAAAAAACAAGGTAAAGCAGAGGTATAAAATGGAGCTTTTTGGTTTAAAAAAAAAAAAAAAAAAAAAAAAAAGGAAAAAAAGGAAGGCCCTCCTCCCCAACCTCAGAGTGCATCCCCTTAGTCACAAAGTGGTCGTCCAGCTACATTTCCCAGACTGTGTATGACTGTGTTTCCAGCCTGTCCTACTTCCTCCTTCCCCTTTGTATCATGTATCAATGTGTTCCATGTTTCAGATCATAATGAATTACTAAAAATGTAATTACGGGTACATATTTATACTTCAAAGTTTAAATGTGAGTAGTTTACTGCTCACAAGTATGAGCAGTTTAGCAACAAATGCAAGTCCATTTTTTCTGTCTAATTGTAGGAATGTTTTCCTAACTATGAACCTTTGTAAATCTTATCTGCAAATGCAGAAATAGGTGAAACTACCCTCTAGATCAATTCAAATTATTAATTGTGAATAGAGCTAATAAGAAATAAAAAAAGAAATAATGGAAATTATTTCACCCTAGTTGGTTTTCTTGGTGTTTCAGGGGTGGCAACTCCAATTCAACTTCATTCTTTTTTAATACATGCTTGAAGTCACCTTATGAGTTGATTATTCATGCATTGTACACCATGCCAAAATGTCATTTCATTTCAAGGGTGTTTAATTTCCATTTTCTGTAAGGTTTTTCATAATTTTAATGTCTATCTGTATAAAACAAATATAAACCTGGATTTAAATGGGAATTAAACACTTAACTTCTATATGTTCCCTTGAAAATCGATGTCTAACTCTCTCACCCTCCCTCCCTTTCTTCTAACATTTTTATTACTGACTATATAAACCTTTAATCTTTTCTTAAAGCCTGAATTTTGGCCTTAGTGGTATCTTGTGAGAGTGACTGCTGCAAGTGGACTACACATTGTATGTGATCTTTTTATGTGTTTTGTATTTATTGCTTACAACACTCAAAGCAATTAAAGATCTTGAAAGCTGCCTACTTTAATATTGTTTTACATCATACTTATTCTTCAGAAACAGAGAAGCAGTTTAATTCTTTTTTGTTTGTTAATATTCTACCAGCAATTTGTGTTTCAGAAACTGTGCATCTGTTAAGCAATAACATTAATCATACACATTGTTGAATTAAATACATCTTCCTGTCATCAGGGTTATTTTATATTTCCTCATCAGGAATATTATTTTATATTCCTGTCATCAAATTTTTGTTCCTGTAAAATCACTACTCTTGAATGACTTAGATGTCATAAAAAACCATCAGTGACCCAAATAATTGAAATTTCGTGCTTCAGTAATAATTAATTTCAATGTTTTTAGACTATTAGCTTTTGACACTTTAAGATGTTTGTCAAGTCACGTTGGTTAAGTCTTTGGTAAAGAGCATCTCCAGGTTTATCTCAGCCAACAATAACCCCCTTTGGACTACTTTGCAGAGAATAATTTCTTCAAACCTCATCTCGGCAAACAATAATTGTCTTGGGCCTAGAGCCCGGAATACAGCAGGCTGTATCATTGCTGCTTTATTCCCCAAAACCTCTCACAAGAAGTCAATCAATCATGAGTTTCTTCACACAGGACAAACAGTAGATTCTGAAGGTGCGAAATTGTCAGGACAGTACCCCTTTTCCCTTTTATGATACATGTCTACACAAGATGCACAAAAGTTTCTGCTTCTTTCAGTTGTTTGTTGATGGCTATATGAAATGACAAACACAAGTATTTCATTCTATAGACATATGAAAAGCTTTGAGAAAGAAAAAGTTAAAAAAGATAAGGAATATATCTAAACCCAAAATTAAAATATATGATAGATTAACATATACAAAACATAATCTTACATACTTCTTGCCATAACTAGGTAAAACTGCCACTGAGATCAAACTATTTTAACATAAATCACTGTAAGCATTGGTCACATATGGTTCATTCCACTTTTACTTTTACTTTTGTCCAGAAAAAATATATCTCTGCCTCAAGTTTTAGTGATGTGTTTTGGTTCTGTATCTGAAGCAAGACAAAATGAATTCCCGAATGTTTTCAAGGGAAAAATTCTGACCTCACACAAATTGAAGGGAGAGGATGGGAATCCTGACCTCAATGCAATCAGTGAATATTTTGCCACTTATTACTGTACTTGGGCAGAGTAGAATAATATCATTTAGAAAAAATGGTTGATGATATTTGCACTTTCTTTTTTACTCACATAAAATATGTGCATTCTCATTCCAGGCAATCAAATAAACGGTAAATCATTTTCCAAGATAGAGTTTAGCTGCAAATAGCCAAAGGAAAGGAACTCAGTCTGTACATCTAGAGAAGAGCAAAATAAAATTCTGTGCACGCTGAGAAAATGCTATGATCAATGTGATTCAGAAGTTTAACAGGGAATAATAAGTAACAATGTCTGCCTGAAATCATCACTATTACCTGTGAGTGGAATTCAGATCTTTGCTTTGTGCTAGCACTTTGTACAACGATGACCTTCTTCTTAACATAACAGAAAAACTTGTGCTTTTCAAATACAGTATGCTATGGCTGAAGTTCAGAGTAATTAATTCACAGATATTTTTGAAAGAAAACTTTCCATCATGTGAACACAGTATGTATTCAGGAAGAGGTAGGTAAGTTTTCATGTTTGAAGCCATCTCGTCAATCAACAAGAGCGCATTTCCCCTCTGTGCAGTTCTGAACAGCTAGGAAGTGGTTTATTTCAGACATAATCCAAGGTTGAAAGGATGGCACTACTACTGATGGGTGCATTTATACTTTATGCTAAATGTCATCCTGAAAACGTGATCATGAACAGATTCGCTAGCCATACAAGTTGCAAGCCTGCAGAAGTAACCCTTGCTCTTTGCAAGCCATCCAGATCTTCTAAAGTAATATAGAACCAACCAGTTCTGGACCACTCATCTGATTATCTGGTGTTATCTTATATATTTAATGTTGACATCAAAGATTAGACCTCCATTTCTCAATGCTAGACCTCTTTGCCATTACCTGCTGTCCTGTTAAAGGATCCTGGGAAAAGCTGCATCTAACAACCTTGAGCTAGGAAAAGACTTATTCTGATAAGGCTTTTAAGAAAGAAACTATCTGTTACGAAGTTAAAAATTCACTAGATTCAGAAGATATAGGTTACTTTCTTGTCTCAGCCACCAAAACATTGTATAACCACACACAGGTAACATCCTCCCATGTATTGTTATTTGTTAATGTTTCTGTTTCTTACACAGTAGATGAAAACATGTGGCCAAAATCCTGTCTTTTCCTCATTTCTGCTCACACAAAACAATTTCTTAAGTAAAATGTGTGTTTGTATTAAGGAAGAATTATGTAAAAGTTGTTCAAGTATTTATTTTTAATTGCTAGCTCAGCTGACTTTCTGAAATTAAAATGTGGACTTTTTGTCTCTCTATGTATTTACTCTTTCAGAATGTAAGATCCATGGTAGCTGCATGTGACCTGTGGTAGCCAACACAATTTAGAAAATTGGTGTACCTTAGCTATAAATATCTTATTTGTAAATCAGAATGAAACTTTGAATGTTCTGCAATAGGTATTTAGTCTAGGACTGTGGTCTTCACAACATCTGGAAAATTGTTCTGTAAAAATAACTAATAAAATTTGGTTTTGTCTTAGAAATAGCTTGTTTTGTGTTTCTTATTCTGGAAAGTTGCTGAGTAGTGCAAGCAATCTTGATGAGTTTTAATCTTACTAGGAATAAATGGAAATGGCCTGGGGTGGTCCATTTGGGTTGTAAATGAGAAAAAGAAAGTTAATTGTAATAAAAGTTCAGCTGTGAAAAAAAAATTGACTACAGCACAGGGATTATGTTATACTTAGATATTCACTGACGCAGGGAGCAGAATGACAGTCTTCCAACAAAGTATGCTGCTTCATTGGCTACAGAGTAATTTCCACATTCTCCTTGGCTTAATGAATATTTAAATATTTTTTGGAAAGTGGAAGAGTTTCAATGCAAGTGACATATCTCAGTAAGCACAAGGGCTTATACCTCAGTCTGCTAATATTCTGACCTGCTGAGCATTTGGGAAGCAGCAGTATTGCTGTCTTTGTATAGGAATAACTTAGATTTCTAGGTCTGGTAAAAAGATATGACCATGAGCACTAACTAGCAGAAGGTACCTCAGTGGCTGAGAAAGTGAGGCAAAGCACTATCCTTCTTGTTGGCATTTCGTGCTAGGGAACTGTCCCTGTGACTTCCTGGCTTGCAGAAATCCTTTTTTTTCCCCCTTATTTTTTCCCTTTTTCTTTTTTTTTAATTAAGTCACTCCATGCATTATATGGGGATCCTGAGGGCCCACCTCGGAAGTCTGAACACCTCGACAGGCCAGGGCAGGTGAGAAATAAGGAGTGAAAGTCCTCTATAATCTGGTTTGAAGAATACAGATGTGATAGGAGAGAATGTCCTTTTGAGCCTGAAATGTCCTTCCACAAGCACGTAATGCACACCTAAGCACACCATAAAATTGTCATCTGAAGAAAAAAATGTAAACACTTAGAGAAATGGTGACATAGACTCTCATGACAACCTAATGCAATTAAAGTTCTGCCCACAATATTGTGTGCATCGTTAATGAGTCAATTGTAGAATCACAGAATCATAGAATCACAGAATCATAGAATGGTTTGGGTTGGAAGGGACCTTAAAGATCATCTAGTTCCAACCCCCCCGCCATGGGCAGGGACACCTTTCCAATAGACCAGGTTGCTCAAACCCCCATCCAACCTGGCCTTCAACACTTCCAGGCAGAGGGCATTCACAGCTTCTCTGGACAACCTGTGCCAGTGTCTCACCAGCCTCACAGCAAATGATTAATTCCTAATAGCTAATCTAAATCTACCCTCTTTCAGTTTAAAAACATTCCCCCTCATCCTATCACTACATGCCCTTGTAAAATGTCTTTCTCCAGCTTTCCTGTAGGTCCCTTTGAGATACTGGAAGGCTGCTAGAAGGTCTCCATGGAGCCTTCTTTTCTCCAGGTTGAACAGCCTCAACTCTCTCAGACTGTCTTCAAAGGAGAGGTGCTCCAGCCTTCTGATTATCTTTGTGGCCCTCCTCCGACTTGTTCCAACAGCTCCATGTCCCTCTTATGTTGGGGGCCACAGAGCTGAACAGTAGGGGGCCTGTTCTGCTCTCAAGGCACAGATGCAATTCCTGCTAATTCTAAATAATTTTTCAAATCTTAACTCATTTATATATCTAAAGCAAAGCAAAGATAATGTGAGAAAATCAAATTAAGTAGGATTCTTACAGGTAATCCATTTCTTTCCCTTTTCTGTTCCTTTGATTCAGAAAAGAGCTGAGTATCTTCTGTCTTAACTGGGCATTAATTTTTTTGAACAGCAATGGAAATTCAATGTAGTCAGGAAAGATATGTAGTGTAGACTACATGTGTCATATTATATATGAGCTTGCTTTTTCCATTCTTGTTGGAGTTGTGTCTCCATAATGGTTTGTAATAGACAAGACCAAGTGGTGGATACTGAAAAGGGGTTAGACTAATATCGTCCAGAGAGGAGCTAAGTAAATAGTCATAGTGAATATTCAACACAAATTGAACACTTTTTTTCTCTTCTTCAAGAACATACTTATTCACTAGTTTCAGCTGATGTAGCAATTTACATTTGTACAAAAGGAAGACAAATTTAAGATATAAGTTATTTCCATAGTAAGCTATTTCACAACTCTTCTACATGTCTGGAAGTATCATCAAACTATGACTAGGTAGACATTCAGTTCATTTGTTATCATCTGGAACCTAGACGTGTGACATATGTTCTTTTCTAGAAATACTATTTAAATGTTAAAGATTGTGGGCTCTTTCCTGCATCTTCTCCTAGACGATTGTTATACTATGGTTGCTGACTGTACAGATAATTGAGTATTTTTAATAAAGAGAAGAATTTTTCTTATACAGGTGCTTTTGGTCACCTATGAATATAAGACCTGATATACTGGACAACTTTTCATCAGGATTTTGAGAACTAAAGATTCCCTGCAAAAATGTGCATGAATAGGACTTAAAAGAAGGAATGTGGTTGAACCAGAGAGCAATTCAGTATTAAATAAATATTCATAGACACTGTTTTCCAGTGTTCAACCAGCTCTAGTAATCTTATGTAAACCAGTTTCCCTGTCAAAGTTATCTACCACAGTTTCATGTATTCATCATGCTGAATATACTGCTTGATTTGTCTCACAGCACATAACACATAACTTAATGGGTCTAGAGTTGTACTTGGTGCTCCCGTATCACAATGAATGATGACGAAGATGCAAGACATTTTTTCAAATCTTCCAATCTTTCAAAAAAATCGCAATAACTGATAATAGCTGTCTGATTCATTAATTATGAAAGTGTGTGTCCTGGTTTGGCCTAAACCAGGCCAATTTTCCTTTCAGTGATTTTTTCTTTCAGCTAAGTCGCTTCTAAGTAACTACACTTTCTGAAAATAACTGCATGTTTTGCAGACAGAGTCTGCTTCTAGGACTGATAATGCTCGAAGTTTGTAGTTATTCCTGAGGCACCAGTACACCAGTAGGGATGTTAGGCAGAAAGGCTCTTGCTGTACTTATTCTTAGAGAAACCAAGGTCACTGCTAAATTCCTCACTGCTCACGAGTGAAGAGTTGCAGGGGGATTGCACCTGCAGGAAGGAGTGGACAGGATGGGTGACCCAAAATTGACCAACGAAGGTATACACGTCATTCTCAGTAAAAAAAAGCAGGGTGATCACAAAGGTCTCGCTCTTCTTCTCGAGCCTTCTCCCCTTTCTTTTCTCTTCTGGTATGGCCGGTGTCCGAAGAGGACTCTGTCTGTTTTCCTGCTGCCCACAATCCCAATCCATGCATCCTTGAATCCAGTTCCTGTCCATCGCTGGGCCCAGCCTGGGCCTTCCCGGAGCCTGCCCTGCAGTGCCGGTGGTGACGTGACCGACATCGGAGGAGCTCGATCTTGGTTTTGTATATATTTGTATATATTTGATTATTTCTATTATTATTATTATACTTTTTTTTCATTATTATAGTTTATTAAAACTGTTTTAATTTTCCAACCCGTAAGTCTCTCTCCCTTTTCTCTTTTCCTTCCCCTTCTGGAGGGAGGCAGGGAGGGTTAATAGAGAGCGTCTGCCACCGGTTTAATAGCCAGCCCAGCTTTAAACCGTGACAGCGTATGTTAAAGGCAGCTGAAGAAATATCATTAAAATATTCTCTCTTTAGCCTCTATTTATGCTTCAGTAGTTCATTAAGTGTTATCTTGCTACCTGTTTAAGTATATGCTTAAATACTTTTCTGACTACATGTACTTTGCTGAATGAAGGTCTAAATGTACATCTATTATAGTTCTGATAGTCTGTCTAATTGTGTATTTTGGATAGATTAGACTGTAGTTGTTTAAACAGTGGCCACTAAATTCTCTTGGAAAATGGTCCTTAAATCAGCATGGATATAACTGGGTCAAGACAGAATTTGTCTGGAGATAGGATATGATGGTAGCTGAAGTGTAATTATAACTTGGATGAATGTTGTAACGGATAAAAACGGTTATGTTTTGTTACTCTTATAGAAAAACCGTTTTCAGGATTTTGGCATAGTTTATCCATGAAGCACTGCAGAGAGTCAAAGATGATGTTCTTCTTAGGGACCTGAGGGACAGGCAGGATATCACAGGTATTCACAGTTACCGGAGAGGATGGTAACAAGAAATGTTTCAAGGAACCGAGGAGCCAGAGAATTGTTTTAGCTGTGTTCAAATAGACATCCGTAAGGAAGAATTATGATTACAGTCTGGAGATTTTTTGGTCAGAAAAGATGAGACTGGAACATTTGAGAGTAACTCTTATAGAAACAGAAGATAAATTTGTGTCAATATGTGACACAAATCCAGACTGGAAAAACAAAAGACTGGATGGTGGGTTGACCCTGTCCAACAGCTAAACTCCCACCCTGCCTTTTGCTCACTCTTCTATCCTGGGACATGAGAAGAAAAGAAAATTGAAGGAAGGCAAAAAGACTTGTGGGTTGAGACAATGACAGTTTAATAAGAAAAGCAAAAGCTGTGTGTGCAACTGAAGCAAAATAAGGAATTCATTCACTACTTGCCATCAGCAGGCAGATGTCCATCTGCTTCCTGGGAACAAGGGCCTCAAGAATGCCTAATGGCTGCTTGGGAAGACAAATGCTGTAACTATGAATGTCCCTCCCTTTCTCCTTCTCCCTTCCAGCTTTTACTGCTGAGCACAATGTCATATGGTATGGGATATCTCTTTGGTCAGCTGGGGTCAGCTGTCTCAGCTGTGTCCCCTCCCAACTTCCTGTGCACCCCCAGCCTACTCACTTTGGTAGGGTGGGGGCGGTGAACAGAGAAACAGAACTCATTGCTGCTGTGCCAGCACTGCTCAGTAGTACAGTGGTGTGTTATCAGCTGTGTTTTAGCCATAAATGCAGAACACATCATCATACAGGTTGCTATGAAGAAAGTAGACTTCATAATTTCATCCCAGCAAGACCCAGCACAGGCAGAAAAGAAATGATGAATGTTAGTGCCTTCCAGCAGAATCAGAAAGAAAGTCAGAGGAGAGTACACAGGAGCCCTGGCAGAATATCCAGCAGCTGTAAAGAGAAGGGAACAGGCAGAATTAGGAAAAGACAAATAATGGGAACTAGACGGGGGTCAAGACTGCTGCAATGGGTATGCAGAGATTTAACTAGAAGGCTTTAACAGGTAGTTTTAGTTGAGTCTAATTTAAAGAATCTAGAAAACCTAGGATAAAATTGGCTTAGGTGGAAATTGTAAAGGATTTATTTAATTATTTTAGCGGTACGGGGAAGAGGCAAATAGGACCACCTACAAGGGTGTTTTTATTGTTTCTAAACATGAGAAATACAGGGAGAGGCATAGAGAGGGAGAGAAAAACACAGGCAAACCTTAAAACGTGCAGTCAAACCATATCTGCATACTAATATTTCCTACCAGCCTGAGAGGAGACTATAGACCCTAAATGTTCAGTTCATAAGCTTATATTGGAAGAAACATGTAAAAGAACTTTTTTTCTTACAATGAAATCAAACCTCAAATTCTCAATTCTTAATTTTCCTGTTCTGAACTATAATTTCCTTAACATTGCCTACATGGCAATCAGGAGATACAAGTGTGTAGGTGCTTGCAGCATTTACAAACTAGAGCTTTCCAATGGATAGCTGTCTCTCAATAAAACCTGCTTGAAATATTAATTATTCTTGAGCAAGCTAAGGTGGAATGGAGATTGGACAGTGGGCATAATAGGAAGATAATATAATAGTGTTGTTTGGTAGAAGATCTGAACAAATGAGGACATTTAAAAAATAAGTATTTCCCAAGAAGGAGGAATGTCGGGAGCGAGGGAAGGAATGCACACACTCAATGTGAGATGCAACAATCTTCGTTTATTCTAAAGCTGCCAAGCACTTATATATCATTGCTAATACACTCATGCATATTTTGTAACATAAGGTTCTGATAGGTTTAGCAAGTAAATGTCAACCCCTCCCCAAGTGTCCGGACTTGTCGTTTTTAGTTCCGCATTTCTCAGGCCTTGCTGACCACAGGTTCCTCTTTTCTTCTTCTTTTCTTCCAAGGACATTCTGTCCTTGTCCTGGATTGGTCAAGAGCTGTTGTTTGCTAGTCACAGTGACTTGACACTTCTCTGAGGTCTACATGGCCTTGCCTCTGCAGCCAGGCCTCCACAGAGGAATGAGTTTTATTGTCAAAAATATAAATAGCAAATCAGAGTCAAATGTTTTTTTTATTGGGGACTAGCATGGCAGGTATGTATGCTATAAATGATCTGCACTGGCAGAGCCAGCTTGAACAGTCTTACTATCACAGTGATATAGTTACAGGTAAAATTACAAATGTGAAACTAATATGCATTGAAAACATTTACAAGCTCAGCGAATTTTTATAATGGATCAGAATGTAAAATCATGGCATGTTGATAAGAAATATTACAATCTGGAAACTGGAATATGTTTATATGTGGATGAAATAGCCATTGGGTGTAATTTGAATCTAGAATCTCTTTTTTAGTTTCCTGCCTAATGGTATTCTACTTCATATAATCTTTGTGAGATTTTTTAAGTGTTGTAATATATATACGTGCATGTGTATGAATATGTGCATATCAAGATGCATGCAGTATTCTTGGCACATATATAGAAAAATACTGAAGTTGTTGTGTAAAAGTTAACCTTACATAGTGACTTATGATTGACTAGTCTACTTTGAAGATATTCACCTTTTATTTAAGAGAATGGATGTTGTACTTCCACTACATTGCTTTGAAAATCCTTTTCAATTTAATTCACACAAGGTGAATAAAATTCCAGACAAGGTTTTTGAAGATGCTTCCACATGGAGATAAAGATTTCAGCTCGCTTATATCCTAACCCAGACCCCAAAAGGATATACTCAAGTTTTTGCCTAGATCTGAAGTGTATTGTGTGCTTTAATACTTACAAATGTAGCATACAGCACATCAAACAGTGCAAAGAATTCCATAAGCACCAGGGGGTACAACAAGGGATAAACCATTAAAAAACAGAGAACTTCCAATACATAAAATTGATGATGTTGCACTGCATATATGCCTCGTGTTTCTACAGGAGCATGGGCCACAACTTCTCATATACACTGCATAGCTCAAGGGAATCTAAAGCTCCATCGGAAACACTGAGTAGCACTGCAACATTTTAAAATACTATTTAGGACTTACGTGCAGGTCTTTAAGAGACCATATAGTCATAAGGTGTCTTGCATTTTCTGTAACTAACCTTATCACTCACATCCTTCATAGGGCAGTGTATTAACTAAAGCACAAGGAGAGCATCTTGCATAAACCTTCATGGTTAGAGCATCTGCAAACAAAATAAAATATGTGAGCTGTACACTATTCAGTCTAAGGAAAGAACTAAACCCATTCTCCCACTCTTCAGATGAGTATCCTGCACATCAAGTGATAATTTCCAGCAGACACTTCTCCATCAGCAACATAATGAGCCATGTTCTGACTGCCTTTATGCATACTGTGAATGTATGCTAGTATTGCACAGAGCAGCAGACTTGCACACTCTCAGGTTGTCCTGATTTTCACAGGTGTTCAGCAGCTCTGAAATACAAGTCTCTACTTTTGTGTTTGGCTAAGATTGAGACCTTCAACTTTGAGCAACTATTTATTTCCAAAATGTAACTAGGACTTCTGACATGTATACAATTTTACAGAAATCCACAACAGTGCACATTTTAAATAGATGTTTGATCTTTACTAAGCTTCCAGAATGTAGCTTGTCAACAAGTCCATCCTCCCATACATCTTGTGCGGTGGGTTTGTTAGCTAGTAAATATAAATTTTATTCTCTCTTATAAGCAGGAAAACTGACAGGAGAAAATGAAATCATTGTTGTCTTTATTTTTGGGGATGCCCTGACAACAGAAAACATCCCAGGTTTATGTAAGAATATTGATTGCACAGCTTATGAAAGAATAAGCCTACCTGAAAATTGCCAAGAGCTACCAACTTTCAATCATGCCTTCTTTCTTAAGTATGTAACAAATGACAGAAAAAAAGTCCTTCCTACACAGTATTAAAGGGCAATATGGTACTAAAAAAAATAAGACAAAATGTATTCAGTTTTGTCATTTTTGCCTTAACCAGTATAGTTCCTGAAGGACAGTATAATTATACCCATAAGACTCACAGAGAATAGCAGTGAAGGAAATGTGCTGTAGTGAAATCAAATCAATAACTCTGAGGCTACTTCAAACTCATTTTAAATATTACTCTCTGCTCTCCCTAGATTTGGACTATTGATTATAAAAAATGCTGCCAAGCCTTCTTCTCTGCATAATTACATCCTATACTTGTTTTTGTTGGTTTTGTTTTGTTTTTGTCTGTTTATAGTGACACTGGAAACTATGACACTTGGATTAATACATTATTGAATATGAAAAGGCTTAAGTTAAGATGCCAGGCTTTCACACTTTTTCCAGGTAATTCTTATTTTCATAAACATAAACATATTTCGGAAAGCTATATGTGATATCATGAATTAACTGTGGTCTTTTCAAATAAGAGCAGGTAGGCACAGATATCTTTGGATACCTGAAAAACTTAATACACATATATGCAATAGACCATCAACTTGATGTTTTCCTAAAGATTTTATTGCTTTTTATTTTATCTAAAGAATTGCATTGAAATATAAGTGGAAATGACTAATTAATTGTACTAGCTTGAGGCTTAATTCACTGAGACACTGAGTATCCTTCATTTTCATGGAAGGGAGCTGAGACAGCTTAGTATTTCACAGATACTTGCACTGAGTGGTTAGATAAACACATTTTTTAAGAAATATATGTATTTGCAGAATTTTATCTTTACCAGAGATGCTGCTGAGCCATAGAGATAAAGCTTAAAATCCTACAAAATTTAGTTAAATCTACTGAAAGCATTAAGATGTACATACAGGTTTGCATTCCTCCCCACCCCCAACTTCGCTGGTAATATGAAACAGCATAATTTTCTTCTATGATTAAATGTTCTTATTAATTGGCTAAAGTACATTGAGAGGTGATAAGAAATTGTTTGGTTTGCATTTATTTGGAATAAACTCTAATCTACCAAGTGTTAGTTCTGCAAAAATTAAGAGAAGCATAAACATTACACAAATACTCATATGAAGATATTTAGATATTATATACTTTAGTTACTAATTACTGGACTAAAACATGGACAGTGCATGACCTATGAATGGAAAGAGAAATATTTTGCCCGTGTGTGACACGGTTTGCAACCCAACACTGTCATTTGCTGTGGCTTTCATTGTTGCAGGATTTCACTGTTACAGTCCAAATCCTAGTGAAAGCTATGGTAAGAAATGACCTTTTCAAGATGCTTCTGTGTTTGTGTGGATACAACATTAGTTTCTGGGTCCTGAAGTCCTACAAAATCATAACATGGGTTCTCTGATTGAAAGAGCAAATCATAGAGTCATAGAATCATTTGGGTTGGAAAAGACGCTTAAGATCATTGATTCCAACCATAAACCTAACACTGCCAAGTACACTACTAAACCATGTCCCTAAGCACCACTTCTACACATTTTTTAAGTCCCTCCAGGGACAGTGACTCAACCACTTCCCTTGGGCAGCCTGTTCCAATGCTTGATAACCCTTTCGGTGCAGAAGCTTTTCCCAATATCCAATCAAAACCTCCCCTGGTGCAACCTGAGGCTATTTCCTCTAGTCCTATCACTTGTTACTTGGGAAAAGAGAGTGACACTCACCTTGCTACAACCTCCACAACATCCACAGCCTTTCCCTTATCCACTAAGCAGGTTATCTTGTCACAGAAGGAGATCAGATTAGTCAAGCAGGACACACCATTCGTAAACCCATGCCTGATCACCTAGTTGTCCTGCGCATGCTGTGTGATGGCACTCAAGATGATCTGCTCCATAACCTTCCCCGGCATGAAGGTCAGACTGACGGGCCTGTCATTCCCCAGATCCTCCTTCCAGCTCTTCTTGTAGGTAGGCGTAAGTGATGATAATGATCTTCCATTTTCTATAGGCTCTTCTTATTCTTTTGAATCATAAAATGCTCTGCTTAATTCACTGATTTACAAACTATGGAACTGATCTTTCTGTTCTTGCAAAAGAGAGAACTTTCATTTTCTATTGCAATAGACCTTCTGTTTTTATTCTTGATGAGTCATAATATACTAAATTTTCATACTTTAAACAGTCACTGGTAATGTATTTAATGTTTGTATTGAACTGTGGTCATTTGAAGGGTAATGCATAGCAAAAAAGGCTGGAGTTTTTAAAATGCTTTAAAAAATGGCAGACGTATTTAAAGTCATATGGAGTACACACAAAGGGCAGAAGATGTGAACATGATGCATCACATAATTGTGCAATTTGCTACATTAATATTACCAACATGCAGGTAGTAGAAAACTGTTCATATAATAAAAGACAGTAAAGTGTGTTAGTTGTTAAATTTAGCTAGACAACTGAAGTCTAGTGTTTTAATGTTATGTAAATTTAATTGGACTAAATTGGACCAAAGGGTCATAGATGTTTATGCAACCCTGTTACAGTACAATGCAAAAATGAGGTCAAGGTTTCAAGCAAAACAAGTAGGAAAATAGAATTCCTCATCTTATGATATGCTGATAAATCCTAGATAGAAGCTCTGAACTGTAAAACTAACTAAGTTTAGGCTCATTCCTTTTTTTCTAGAAATGACTTCTGCATGGCCTGTTAAGGTCCTTTTTATTCTGTGTTTATTCTCCCCTCAGGAAAGTAATTAACTTACAGAGAAAAGGAAACAAAGCAGGAGGGAGACTGGAAAGGACAAGAGGAGGACTATCCCATGTATGTCAAATTGCATTCATAATAGGTCAGGATTGAGCTCTCTATGCTCCAAACAGGTTAATGATCTAACCCTTATTTAAGGTGTATCACTGATTTGATTCATTTGCTATATGAATAAAGGGTAGGTTGAATCCACTGGGTACATCTTTGCAGGGCAATAGTATACCTGCTGAGAGTACAGTATAACTTTTTTAAGTGGTAAACTTTCTTTTAGTGTCAAATTAAGCTTGAAGAAACACACTGTTCAAACAAAGTTAATCTCAGAGCTTTGAAAGAGTTAAATATACAATGACTTGTTAAAAAAAAAATATACTGGAATTTAGAATTTTGTATTTTAATATACCAAAAAAAAAACAACAGAGGAAGAAAGCTTCTAGGGATGTTCATTAATAACCAAGGTAATTATCACTTCCTTTAACATACAGATAATATTTTTAGTTGGGGAAAAAAAAAAAAGAAAAAAAAACAGGGAGTGCTTTATGCAATGAGTACTTTACAAACAATAATGAAAATCAGCTCCTTCTGACATGATCTCAGTGGCTTACCAGAAGCACCTGGAAATGTTTACCCATGGTGAGGAGTTTGTACTAAAGAAGCACTGCAGTTGCTGGGAACTTGGCTCTATTGCTCTGCTGGTCTGTTCTCAGCTGACAGTGAGATTTCGGAGTGCAGCCTTGGAACTTCTAGTAGAGCTGGAAAAAGAGATGCAAGTTTCTTATGGCCTAGGTGAGGAATTTGGGGAAAGAATTTGGGAGTGGGGGGGGCATTGTGTGGTTTTGTTTGGGTTTTTTTTTTCAAATTGATTCTTATTTTAAAAGGAATGTGTTTTGTCTGAAAGCACTCTTCCTTCAAGCCACAGAAATAACAAAATGTTTTCAATAGCTGCTTGTTACCAGTCATGAAAGAGAAATAACTCATTGTCTGTTCATATATTTTCAAGTCAGAAATGAAACTGCATTTGAGACATGAATTATTGTCAAATGGTTTAAGAATTGACAGTGAATCACCATATGAAGCTGTTAATGGTACTTCTAACTTTAGGCAATACCACTCTTGGTATAGCAAGGAGAAAGGAAAATGAATGTTTTCACCTACTTAATTGTCCGGTTCACAGGTTGTACAACAGAACAAAGCAAAGTACATATAATTATGACTTGACTCTCATGGCTGTATAGCTAACATTGTCAATCACTCTTCATTTGTCAACTAAAATGATCTAACTGTACACGAGTTACACTTAATGATATGGTTAATCATAGAATGCATTCATTGAAAGTTACATTTCAAAAAACAATATATAGCAAGTTCTTTGTTACTAAATTAATCTTTAAAATAGAATCATAGAATTAATATGGTTGGAAAAGACCTTTAAGATCATCAAGTCCAACTGCCAAGTCTGCCACTAAACCATATCCCTAAGCACCACATCTACATGTCTTTTAAATACCTCCAGGGATGGTGACTCCACCACTTCCCTGGGCAGCCTGTTCCAATGCTTGATAACCCTTTCAGTGAAGAAATTTTTCCTAATATCCAATCTAAACCTCCCCTTGTGTAACTTGAGATAATTTCCTTTCGTCATACCACTTTTTACTTGGGAAAACAGACCAACACTCACCTTGCTACAATCTCCTTTCAGGTAGTTGTAGGGAGTGATAAGGTCTCCCACCAGCCTCCTTTTCTCCAGACTAAACAACCCCAGTTTGCTCAGCTGCTCCTCATAAAACTTCTGCTCTAGACCCTTCACCAGCTTTGTTGACCTTCTTTGGACTCTCTCCAGCACCTCAATGTCTTCCTTGTAGTGAGGGTCCAAAACTGAACAGAGTATTCAAGGTGTGGCCTCACCAGTGGTGAGTACAGGGGGATGATCACTTCCCTAGTCCTTCTGATCACTATTTCTGATACAAGCCAGGATGTTGTTGGTCTTCTTGGCCACCTGGGCACACTGCTGGCTCATATTCAGCCAGCCATCGACCAACACTCCCAGGTCCTTTTCCGCCAGGCAGCTTTTCAGCCACTTTTCCCCAAGCCTGTAGCAGTGCATGGGGTTGTTGTGACCCAAGTGCCAGACCTGACACTTAGCCTTGTTGAACCTCATACAGCTGGCCTCGGTTCATCGATCCAGTCTGTCAAGATCCCTCTGCAGAGCCTTCCTACCTTCAAGCAGATCAACACTCCTTCCCAACTTGCTGTCATCTGTGAACTGAGTGAGGGTACTCTTGATCCCCTCGTCCAGATCATTTGTAAAGATATTAAAGAGAACTGGCCCCAGTACTGATCCCTGGGGAACACCACTTGTGTATGCCCGTGCAAGCCATGAGCAGTCAGTTTCTCCAGGAGAATGCTGTGGGAAACGGTGTCAAAGGCTTTACTACAGTCTAGGTAGACAACATCCACTGCCTTTCCCTCATCTGCTAAGTGGGTCACCTTGTCATAGGAGGACCTGCCTTTCATAAACCCATGCTGACTGGGCCTGATCGCCTGGTTGTCCTGTAAGTGACACGTGATGGCACAAATAGTAATGATAAACAAAGTAAACCAAAATTTTCAGTGTGATATGCCTGAATTGAATGTTGGACTTCATTTTTTTTTCAGGGGAAAAAAGAAAAAGAAGTATTCTTTCAGGAACATTATGTTTTATTCAGAGATTAAATTTTGATAAAGATTGGGTACCGTGAATTATTTGCATAAAGAACTGTTTAATGAGCCAATATAATCTGTAAATCTTCTTCAGGAATTGTGAGTTATGTCAAGGTCCAATGTTTTATAATTCAATAAACGTTGTCTCAGTTTCTTGGAGGTCATGAAATACATTACATTAGCTTCTAACTTAAAAAACCATAGCAACATTACAAATATGTATATTGTTTGAATATAATCATATTTGGACAAGTTACAGAAAATTAGCAAGTTCTGTTTTCCTGAATTTCATATTAAGTCCATTTCAGTTATAAACGTAAAAAAAAAAGTTTTTTAATAAAACATTTGGATTGACTTCTTATATAATCAGCCATATAAAATTAAATTTAATTCTGTTTGAATATTTGAGGATACTTGATAAGAAAACATTATATGATGTCAAGAGGTGCTTTTCCACTACAAATCTAAAAGTATACCATATGTTGTTTTTCATTAGGTCATTCCCTATCTTCATCTAAGAGAGGGCATCTTAATTTGTATGACTGAGGACAGAAGCAGAACTGAATCTTTGGACTAAGGTAGCAGTTGTCTCCTTTTCTTGGGACATTTTTTTTTTTAAAGTATCATCTGCTTTTTTGGGTTTGACAGTCTTTTTAGTCTCAAAATGGAGACTGTGGATTAATAGATTCTGCCCTTTGATTTGAGTTTACTTTTCATACAATTCTTTTACTGCATCTTCCTGGTTTCTACTGTTTATGATCCTTATTACACTGCTCAAACGGAAGTAAAACCCTACTAGCTTTGATTAATTTTGTGTTCAGTTTTTTCTTATATCCCGTCTATCAGTGTTTGTATCTCCATGTTATTGTAACAATTTATGAACTTTACTGAAGTGTGATAAAATATTTGCTCAAGTTTAGGTGGTTAAAGAATAATGATCTTATTAATTGTTCTTCCCAAAAAGAAGAACCTGCATGAGATTCTAAATGTAAGAGTTGTATTTTTCTTGAGAGAAAAATACATAACGCTGGTCGAAAGTTTCAAAAGTTTAACTTTACAATTAAATAAGACTTGATTCAAGATAAAAATAAAGACTGAATACTGTAAATACTGCTGCCACCTAATTGCAAAACTGCTCTGCCAGTTAGCTCTTGGAAAAGGTTACGAATCAATGTCTGTATGAGTCAATGTACTTGTTGACAAGACAAACAGGTCCCATTCATATTTCAGATTTCCTGAACAGCCACAGTATGGTCACTCAATAAGGCAGGGACAAGAAAGACTTGTGTCAGTGTAACATAAGGAGTCATGTCAGGTTTTATGTTTTATTGTGCTCTTTACAAGTCAGAATTAGAATTCCTCTGGCTTAACCTAAAGCATAGTCTAGACAGAAGGCATATTGATGGGATTTATTGATGGCATCTTGAAATACAGCAGTGGTTTTATTGACCATTCTCTGCTAGGTCTCTAGTCTACCATCTGTGTTGCTGTGTCCTAATGAAATGACACTGAGGCTGCAGTGGAGCACAACCAACCCTTCACTGCCAGTGTACCAGAACTGCACTTCTCTCAGCGTACAGGGTCATGGCTGGAAAGTGTGCAGTTTTACTTTGTGACATTTTAATGTTATTGAACTATTTACAGTAACCTTACAATCATCTTCAGTACCCAGAATGTTTTCAGTGCTGCAGCAGTATTAAACATTTATGAACACACGTAAAGATTGTTTGTAACGATCTGCCTCTAAGGACATTGGTTTGCAATGTACACCTACATTCACTCTGCAAGTATGAACATGTCAGCGAAAAGCGTTAAAAAAAAATGTCATTTTGGACCATATCCTGAGCATCCTTCACAAGATACATAGTGCCTCAGTCCTAAAGCCATCCATGTGGACAGCACTATACAGTTAAATACTCTAAGGACGTAGAAATCAAAAGCTGTCTTTTTAAGATTAAGATTCCAATCTAAACCACAGGAGATGGAAATTCACTAAGAGAAAGGATGAAGGAGAGAAGGAAAAAAAAATACATTAAACATGTATTTTTGTCAGCCAGTGAAGCAAAGGAATATATTTCTCTAAAGCAATTGCAAAGAATGGAAATTGTAAACAAGGAGAAAATCTTCATACAGGAAAAGAACCACATAGCAGTGATGCTAGCTACAACTATGGTTTCTTTGGGTTGGGTTCTCATTTAATTCAAATATTTGATGTATAATTATATTAAATCAGTGTTAATTTCATTGATTTGATGACAGCAAAATTGAAATTTTCACTACAGAATTAGTTTGAAAACCACTAAAAGACATATATTAAACACTTCTCAGCGGTCCTATTATTTATCAAGGAAGAAAGGTGTGTTATCTGCACACCAAATTGAAAAATACTTGGAAATGTGACTGGTTGATTTGTTTCTCTATATCCAAAATTGTGAAAATTCCATCTATTTTCCACTACCTACAAAGTTTTCATGTCTTCTGTTTTGAGTCTCAGCTAAGTGAGAAAATATGTGTATCCCACTACTGAAAATGAAATGTTCCTACACAGTACAGTTGTGTCTTTGAGAATTAATTTTCTATGTGAGCACTTAAACACTGCAGTCTAGCTGGCAGAGATATAACACAGGACTTCAAAAATATGTCTTTCAGTCCACTTTCAGTGTATCCAATGAGGTTAGCTGTTAAAGATGTGTGTTGGAAAATACCATGTTAAGTAGTGCATTATTGCTTCATTACATTGCTTGGTACAGACCAAAAAACTCTTTAATTCTATTAAATATGATTACTAAAGAATCCACTTCCCAGAACAGTCATCCTAGTCCAATTATTGGTTCACTCATCACTGGTTAAATTCAAAACATTGAGAGTTTTACTGAAATTAAGAAAAGGCTAGAAGAAAATCAACAGAAGCTGAAACCGTAAGACAGACCTAGCCATATCAAGGACTGACTAATATACAGCCTCAATTTTTGTACTTTACAAAGTATCTTTCTGGGATTTCGTTTTGTATGTATTGGTATCTACATAGGCATATATTGTTGTCTATTAAAGGATTAGTTTAGCTGATTTCATTGCATCTTTTGAAACAAGACATATAAAGTTCATGTAAATGACAGAGGGAAGGCAGTGCTTTTTCTGGGCTCCCAGGAGAGTCTGCCTATTTAGATAGTCATATGACTTAGACCAGTGAGAAAGAACTGTATGTCGGGATTGAGCAGTGGAGGTCAGGACTGGATTATCAGAAGTATCGCATGGTATCATGAAGTTTTTTTTGTCAGAGAGTATTGTGTGGAAAGTTATTAATCTCCTCATTTTCAATCCCCTCAAGGCAGTCTGACCATTTATTCTCTAGTACATACTAAATTCATTCTCACATGCATGTATGAAAACGTGGTTTGGCTTTACAGAACCTGAACAAAGAGCCTTAAACTTTGATATTCTAAGCAGGGCCTTGGCTGATGTAATGGATAATATTTTTACCAGCTCAAGACTTATTTTTCATTGTTATTATCATCCTTTTTTAATCCTGAAAGGTCAGCTGTCAGGAAGAGACAAAGTTTATCATCTATTTTTCCCCCTCTCCTCAGTTTTTAGTTAGTAAGAAATGATGATGAATTTCAATAACAGGTGCTACTTAAAATTTCTCACAAGAATGGAAGCATGCACATAGTGTCCTCAGGTACATGTCTACAGTGGTCTTGCCAAGACTAAGGAACAGGTTTAAGTGAGGAATGTCAAACATAAGCCTACTCTAATACGTAATCATTGGACCAAAGAAATCAGACTAAAATTTTCACTTACTTCTCGTACAATTGTAGTATAGACACTCAGTTTGAGTGGAGACTGAAATAACTAATCCTTTTATCTTTAATTCAGGAGTTTCTATAGTTATATTCCAACACACAGGGACCTTGATACAAGTAAATTATAATTTAGCATTCAAATTACTGGCAAGAGTAGGCAGCAGGAATTCATCATACTTCTGTTGAAATCAATGGCAATCTCATTGAATGTAATGACTCTTGATCAAGATCCTGATTTGCTGTGACCATAGATTGCTGTGCTGACTATTTTATCTTGTGGACTTCTCTACCTGTGTGTTTGTCATCTGTTGTTGCTTGTCTCTATGTGAAAGTGAGAGCTGCTGTCAGAAGCTAAAACATTGAACTAAACTAATGTTGTTTAATGCAGTGGTATATGAATAGTCCATTTACTCTGTGGTAAAAAAAAAATAATTAAAGTACTTTTTCTGATTATTTTATCTTGTCTGGGAAGTAGTTTCAGCTAAACTTGAGTAGTCATTTTCATTCCAAGAAGAAGGTAGTCCCTGAGGGGGTGTAATAAGGGAATGTAAGTGATGAACTTTTCCATGGTGATGAGGAATTAGATGGTAAGCCTTCAAAGGCTCTATCTTTGTTATGCATGTACAGCTGCTATCACAAATATGTCTGTAATCCTGACAGACATCTTTGCCCACTACAGTACTATATGTAATAAACAGCACAGCAGTTGCATTTGCCAACATGTAAATGATGATCACAGAAAGCAGTTCTGTTCTGCTCTCTTCTATTTCCATTAGTACAGCAGTTAGGAAAAACAATGAGTGTACAAGTCAATTTACAAAACTTTTTTTCTGCAATGAAATACAGATATATAATGAAAAGCATTTATTCTTAGCTCATCCACACATCCTAATCATTTTTATATAGTCTTTTTTAATATACAGGGCATATTCCATGACCCTGAGCTTCCATTCCTTAACAATTTGTACTGTCTTTTATGTCAATGTAAGCAAGTGTTAAACCTTCTGAACAATCATCAGTATTTTACACAGGTAGAAATACTGATACAAGCTACATGCAACAAAAAAATCAGACCTTAAATACCCATTTTGAGCCCTCTTTTTCTTTGTGCCCCTTAAATATGAGTCACTCTTGGCAGGAACAGCCAGACCTTCCTGTGCACACAAATAGTATTCTATTTTGACTGGCTATGCTTCAGTAAATGATTTATATATCAACAAAGAGTCAACGACAGCCTGATTTGGAATCTGGAGGCTTGGACTGAATCCATTGCAGCCTCTGGCACTGATGATTCTTGGTTGCTAATATTCACAATGGCAGCATCAGCAGTGTACTAAACAAAAACTTATTTCTGTCTTCTGAATTGCTGTCTTCAACAGCCCATGGTTTTCTTTTTTCTGTTGATCCCTAAATGCAGCAGATGAGGACAGAAATGGGGAACAATCTAAGTCAAATTACCTGAAAAATCTTTCTGTACACTTAGTAAACATGGAAAATCTTTCTGTACACTTACTAAACCGTTAAAAGTGAGAGACTTTCCATTGTTCTTGGAACCAGCAGAAGACCAGTACATTGTTTACATTCCAATTAAATTCTAATTTAGGTGTATAAGTGAGTTACAATAAGTAGTTCATAGGCCTTATGCTGCCTATCTACACAGACATGATTTTCACTTTGAGATGGATGATTCTCTATAAAATAAGGACTATATATGCTGGGACCACATCAAAACGGTTGTTAAAGGACTTTTTGGATTATTGGTTATCTATTGCATAAGATAGATACTCCATGTTATATTATTGAAAATTGGAACATTTCCATAGCATCTTTCATAGCAGCTATAGTTCATTATTAATGTTTCACTGGAGTCTGATCTGAATCATGCATAAGCAGCGCATAAATGTTCAGATATTCTTTATGAGTTATCTTGGCAAGTTATCTTGGCATTTTATATGTTAATGGTCAAACAGTAAGAACAATAAGAAATATATTTCTGAAGACAATAATAATCTCTGATACTTCCAAAATTAGATCTGTGAAAGTATTTTGTAACATTAAGTACTATATCACTTACATTTCAGTACACACTCATAATAATGAAGCCACATGTGTTGCAGATATCTGGCTGTTCTGGACTTTCCACCTGCTCTGGACCTGTGATGGGTTAGTATACTGCCTGCAGAAAATTGTTGCTTTGATGTTCCGGATGAAAGGACAGCTCAAGTAGATATTAAAGCAGGATTCCTTCAGCAGAGTTGGCAAAAAATAAAAAAAAATCCTTTAAAATACTATTTGGGCATTTCAAGCCTGTTCTTTTAAGAGCATTATTAATATCTATTTTAAAGGGAGAAATGGTGCAACAGAGACCTGTTTCTTGCCAAATGTCATTCTGTCAGCCAGTAGAGGTCTTAGTAGCACACTAGTGCAACAAAGTGTTTTGTTTTGTAGGGTGGATACCTTAATACTAGAAGCTATCTAAGATGCAACTACTTCTACACTTCACTAAGCACAAATGCTGCAAAACTTAGTCATCAAGCTATAGATCAAATTACCAAAAGAAATAACCAAGATCTCAGAAAAATGTAAAATTATCCTTTTCATGATTATTTATATTTTCTCCTCTCAGATGGTGGAACCTTCAGGAAATGAAGGCATCTGTAGCTACTGTAAAAATCTACATTTTGCGTCTCCAGTTTGGACAGCTGTGAAGTTTTAGTACATAATGTGGCTATGCTGATGGGCATAGTTTAGTTTTTAGGATCACCTCATCAATGTGTTACATAAGTTAAAACAGGATGAGTATAATCCTTATCTGCTTCTGTTTTGGAAAACAGAGCATTTAACCAACTTTTTTTGATTTGTGATTCCCCCATTGGAGAAAAAATTTTCTTTGGAACTGTTATCTTTTTCACTTCATCCTGTTAGTATTTCCAGATTCACATATTCACAGAAGACTTAAAAACTGAAGCAAACTTTGAGTTAGGCTGGTAAATGTAGGAGAAAATGATGGAAAAGAGATGGTATTGCCTGCAACAGAAATATTTTGTAGTAAATCAGTTTTGTAACTTTTTATTCCAGTCAGCTCAATATTATAGCTGAGACACCACTGAAATGACAAAAGCTCAATCATAAATTTGCAAAAGAAGTTCAGCGCTTTCAGGGTGAAAACTACTGCAATGTACCAAGGCAAAAAGATGTTTGTCTTAGTCTGAGACTGAAGGAAGTAACAAAACTCTAAACATAAATAGCAAGAATTCTCAATATATTAAATCACTTCTTTAATTTCTCTAACAAGGGTAACGGAAAGGACTACTGAAGTTCTGCAATTTTCACCCTTAGCAAAAATTTGAAAATTTAAACTGTGTAAAGCAGGACTCTTACGGTAGAATAATCAGTCAATTTACATAAGGCTAGTATTCACTCAGAACCTCAAAGGCTGGACTTTGTTGGTATTTGACTGCAACATCCACAAGAAAAATCAAAGAACTGCAGGAAGTAATACCAGTGATTTAGTCAGTGGGTTTGTTGAATTAATGGCCTAACATAAAAGTAAAAAGCTTCAGACTTTGTGTTCTACTCTAAATGCTACCAACTGGCTCTTTTTAAAAACAAAGTGTGTTGACCAGGTTGTAGTACTATTTATTGTGGTGTAGGAACAAAGCACATCCTCCACATCCTGAGTCTCCTGTTAATGTTAAGCATTATATAAACAAGCAGCAGAAGATACAATCATTGCTTCAGAAATCTTAGAATCTATGTGTCAGACAGGTTGTGACAAGCAGAGGTAAAAAGACCAATTAAGTACATTTTGTGAGCAGAAGCAGCAATTTTTTGTTGTTTTGTTTTTTCCTTGTGATTTTTCCCCCCCTCCTTTTCAACCTAGTAGTGAAATGAGGGTGTGACAGCAGAGGAAGCTTTTCAAAGAGTTAGTAATTTTTACGGGGGTTTTTTCTTATGCTTTAAAGGCAGCTAATGGAAGGAATTGTGGAGGTGTTTGAGCAAGCATCAGAATTCTCCCACAAGGTTATTTATATATGTTTAAAACATAACAAAGTTAACATCAATGTTATATATAGCTAAACTCTGTAGCTTTGGCTGTTTATCATGAGTTTCCACGTTTTGTCCAAAAATGTGCTCTAAAGCAGTTAAAGGAATTACTGTTTTCCGCCTTACATTAACCTTTATTTCACTTGAGGGCAAATTGAATCTTGAATGTTTAGGAATCTTTCAGGGTGAAATGTATTACGCTAATGTGAAATAGAATGAGACTCTGAGACTGCCTCATGACATCAGAATCCAATGATTTATAAGCTGAAGAGAAACAAAAGTCTTCAGGAATTTTTACTGAGAGCTAGACATTCATGATGTGAAATCAAAAACAGTTCATAAAATCAAGTACAGTAATTTCTTATTGGTATTTACCTTCCCTCCATTCTCAAAGGTTACAAATTTAATTTAAGTATCTCATGAGGTTCAGTGGAAACACATTCAACGAGCTGACCCTGAATCAGCTTTTCGATTTTTTTTTTTTGGATTTTTTTTTTTTTTGGTTTTGTTTTCTGTTTTTAATTTTAAAAAGGAGCAAAGGGGAACTGAAATGGGTATCACTGAGGTGCCTTAATGGTATGGAAAAAACAGGTGGATTCTGTGTTTAGTATTTCAGATTGAGGTGGTTTTTTTAAAGGTAATACAAACCTAGAGCCATGATGCCAGCTAAAACAGAATACACAGCATGTCTTAGATCTGTCCTATAAAACGTCTAGTCCTTAGGTGAATTTTTCTTATTACGAACGGATTTTTTTATGAGTTTTTCTTTCATAATTTAATAGGCTCCTTCTACAAACTCTTCTTCACACAATTTTTTTAACAAGAAAATTTCAAGTGTTTGCAACCAGAAAACTTACTTCTGCAAAGTATCTGCATAGATATTTGAAAGATCTAACTTGCAAGGGCTCCTGTCACTTAAGGTTGTGTAAACCCGAAGAAAATTATTTAACTTACTTGAATTTCTTATCTTACTTACATGTGGCTGATATCAGGATTGGATCCTTTTTTTGTTTCCCAACCTAAAGAACATAAGAAGGATCACCTTATCTGGAAAGCAAAAGTCATCTTTCAAATCAAACAGGAAAACACCATAGTTATTAATATTTGGTAATGCTATTCATGTGCCACACAGGAAAGTATGATGGCTTTTGTGATGCCTTTGCAATGCACCATGCAACTCTACTTAGTTTTACACTGCTCTCTGTTTGGATTGGCTTTGTCTGACAAGAGTGTATCCCTGAGGTTTGAGCACAAAAGGAAGAGAAGTATGATTATCGTGTCCTTTTTAAGCACAAGCGCATCCCCCCAAGGAGCGTTGGTTTTTTTTTTTTTTTGCTATTTCCAAATATGAAAGGGCTGGGAAAATGCTTCCTGGCAACTACAGGTATTCGCAGGTTTGGTTGGAATAGGTCCAATCAATTCCCAGTTTTCTGCAGTTCTGCAAAGAAACAACTTATGTGGATGCCTCTGAAAACACCTTAAGGATTCAGTAGTTCATCTCTTAAATAGAAGAGACTTACCAAGAAGCCTGTTTCTATTAAATTTAGTAACTTCCAGCTTGAATTGAAGTACTATAGATATAGCAAACTGTCAATAAACTGAGATATCCAAGAGAATGATTACCTTTATATGCCTTGTCAGAGATTTTGGTTTTTGCTGTTATCTTCTAGGGGATTCTTGAATATTTTGAGAGATGTGTCCATTTCTCTGCATTTTGTCTTTGTTATTCTTATATAATATGAATGTTGCAAACTTCAAGATATAATATGAGCCCTACTTCTCCAAATGTTTGAATGAAATTCAGTGAGATAATATGAGCCCTACTTCTCCAAATGTTTGAATGAAATTCAGTGAGATAATATGAGCCCTACTTCTCCAAATGTTTGAATGAAATTCAGTGAACATGCAAGGCTTCCTATCTTATGGTAAAATATACACAAGCAACAAAATTTCCACTAACCTGAGACAGCAGGAGTTCCAGTTCCCATTTGCACTTCCATAATTACAGTAAGTAGTATATGTAGGTTTGTTATAAGGCCCATTGAAGAGGGAGAAATTATGTTCCATTTCTGGGATACAGACTTTGAAGTTGCTTTCTTACTCTTATTTCTCTCAGAAAAGTGGAGGTATGAATAGCTATAACATGAGAAACTTCATACAGTGGATTTTCTTTCTTGTATTGCCATCTCTTAAATCCACAGTAAATTGTAAATTTCCATCTAAATTTTCCCAAAAGACTTCCTGAGCAATTTCCTCAAAAGTCTTGCCACTCTTCTATTCCTGTACAGTCCTGTAAGGACACAGCTGTTAGACAAGAATTCTCTTATTCCTGGGAAGAACTGAATAAAGATATGAGTCAAACCAATATAATTTCAAAGTTTTCTAGAATACTCGCTATAACCATAAGTTGGAAAATCAGGGTTTTTTCAGCTATGACATACGTTAATGAAACTTTGACAAGCATCTTAAGTTGGGAGGGAGAGAGAGAACAATAAGTTCTAAAAGAAGAGTTCTCTGTAGGGCTATGTGTTGTTGAGTTCAAGGCTGGCTGAACATTAGCTGCAGTCTACTTGACTCATCTTGCTGTTGATCTAAAATTAAGGACTAGGCTCATAAAATGAAAGACTAAATGATTTGCCCCCTGGTCTTGCATGGCTATAAGAAAATTTTGTAAAATGAATCAACTCCAGAGGAAACACTAGGCATAACTGAAAGTCTCAACTCAAAAGTCTTATGGAAAAATGCACTGAATAGCTCATATTCAAGAAATTAAAAAGTGATTGCCTAATAGCTCTCAAAATGCACTTGCTAATGCAGAATTGATGGCTGTGTTTCTATTTAAACTCCTTGGGGGTCTCTTCTCATCTTAATAATACTTAGTATTTTTTTTAATAAATCATCTGAAGGAAAAAATAAATTTACTCCTCAAAGGGGTTTATACATTTAGGTCAAATCCTGAAAGATTACAAGTACCACCTTTACAGGCTAAATCTTCAGTTATTCTCTTTTTATTGAGACTAGGATCTTACTGAAGAGGAATACCATTTGTCCACACATAAGGCCTAGCTCAATCCTAGTGGTTTCCCCACAGGAAAATGTGAGTGGAGGGAAAAAGGATTGACTACAGACACTGGAGCATGATAATTCTTAAGTCTTAGATTTTCTTCAAACTTTTGGCACTAAAATGCCAGTAACATAAGAACAGGGATTTATCCAGTTCTAGAAAGGAACTTATCACATCATGGAAGTACCTGGACAATAAAGACAAGACCACATAGGGCTGTTAAAAGTTTTATTCTTTTCTTCAATTACTGATGGACTTCATTGATGCTTCATCATTTTAATTAACATAACTGGACCTTACAGATTCATTTGAGTTCCAGAGAAGACAGATAGGTTTGTTTCAGTAAGGCACTGTATTCCAATTCAGTAAAAAACACTGAAGTTGAACTTTTTAGAATGTATTCAGGATAGAATTTAGCATCTAGCTAATTGACTGTCTTGGTGGAGTCTCAAAAGATTATTACTAAATAGAATCATAGAATGGTTTGGGTTGGAAGGGACCTTAAAGATCATCTACTTCCAACCCCCCACCATGGGCAGGGACACCTTTCTAATAGACCAGGTTGCTCAAAGCCCCATCCAACCTGGCCTTCAACACTGCCAGGGAGGGGGCATATACAACTTCTCTGGACAACCTGTTCCAGTGTCTCATCACCCTCATAGGAAATAATTTCTTCCTAATAGCTAATCTAAATCTACCCTCTTTCAGTTTAAAACCATTTCCCCTCATCCTATCACTACATGCCCTTGCAAAAAGTCCCTCTCCATCTTTCCTGTAGGCCCCCTTCAGGTCCTGGAAGGCTACTATAAGGTGTCCCCGGAGCCATCTCTTCTCCAGGCTGAACAGCCTCGACTCTCTCAGCCTGTCTTAATAGGAGAGGTGCTCCAGCCCTCTCATCATCTTTGTGGCCCTGCTCTGGACTTGTTCCAACAGCTCCATGTCCTTCTTATGTTGGGGGCCCCAGACTTCAATGCAGTACTCCAGGTGGGGTCTCACGAGAGCAGAGTAGAGGAGGAAAATCACCTCCCTCGACCTGCTGGCCACGCTGCTTTTGATGCAGCCCAGGATACAGTTGGCTTTCTGGGTTGCAACCGCACATTGCTGGCTCATGTTAAGCGTCTCATCAACCATCACTCCCAAGTCCTTCTCCTCAGGGCTGTTCTCAACACATTCTCTGCCCAGCCTTTATCTGTGCTTGGAATTGCCCCAACCCACATCCAGGACCTTGGACTTGGCCTTGTTGAACTTCATGCGGTTTGCAAGGGCCCTCTTCCCAAGCCTGTCAAGGTCCCTCTGGATGGTATCCCTTCGCTCCAGTGTGTCAACCGCACCACACAGCTTGGTGTGTTGGTAAACACTTCAAGTCTTTTGCATCATACCTTATGAATTATTAAACAAATAAATAAAAATGCACTATTTTACCTCAATTATCTCTGAAACAAAAGTAATGTTTTATATTCAGATTTTAAATCATATCATTTTACCCATTTTTTTAAATATATATACAGGTGTGGTGCTGGAATACCTGTATTTTTCGAATTTACATTTCTACCCAATCAAAATCAATGGTGCATTGCTATCATAAAACTACAAGCAGTAGGAACCAACTGAGGAATTCCTATTGCATGGACACATCTTCAAGAGAGCCACTGCAAAATTCTCTGGGTTGATATGTGCTGAAACACCAAGGTCAACAATAATCATTGCTTTTTATACTATAGAAATTAAAGTTACAGAATCACATAACGAGGTCAGCAGAGGTCAGATTTCCAGACTTTTTTTTTTCTTTTTTTTGGTCAGGACGTGGCCTTTTTGCAAAATTTCACTTCATATTATCTGAATAATAGATGGCAATTTCAATCTTACTTGTGCATTGGGATAATGACAACTCTATTTTGTTCACTCCTGTGGATATCTGTCTTCACTTATTTCTTCACTAGTCAAAATGTCAGATGTTTGATCAGGAATATATACCTAATTTTCACAGAAAAGAAAAGAATGTTGGAGGATGGGTTTGGATCGTTTCAGTCATGTCAAAAACATGAAGCAGATTGTTAATCTAGCATTGTCTGATAGAAAACAAATAGAAAAGCTTTTCTTTTCCTTTTTATTTATATATGTATTAAATAACATGTATTTATTTGGAAGAATTTTGAAAAAGCCAGGGGAATGAGGTTGTACTTTTAGCTGGAGTATTTCTTCGCCTGAGTGAACAGAAACAAGTGTCTGCCTTTGATAGCTGTGCAGACACTAGACACTGAATATTAAAGAGGGTTGGCAGCTACAGTATAAACTGGGGCACTTGCCATTTCTGGATAAACTGTGTCATTCTTACTGAAAGTCAGCTAGTAAATGCTCCAGCATTTTGTCTGCTGTGTTCCTCCTTTGGTAAAACAGAAGACGAAGAATTAAATGAACCAAATTGGGAATTCTTTAAACTAGTCATTTTCAAGAGATGAGTTTCCAATTTAGCTTTAAATGTGCTATTATTTAGGGGAATACCTGTGCCTGGAGGGAGGCTGATTTGTCAGTGGTTTGCTGTACATATAATGAAATTCTGGATAAATCACAGTAGACCAAAAAAGCCTGCTCTGGTCGTTACAAAGCCTCCAAATATTTGGACAAGCAGAAAGGTTAATCAGTCTGCAATATCTCCCTGACAATCCATATCAAACCAGCCAGTAGTCTGTATACTAATACAATACATTGTTTGTATGACTTCTGTTAGGATAGACATCATTGTATTCCTGAAGAAGCTGCATGCCTGTGACTGGTGAAATTACTGCCTATTTTTCATTTAGATAGTGTGCATTTTAATCCTCAGAGGAGCTGTGGTTGTTTGAAAACACTCTCTGCTGTGGATTAAGTTGGCATGGAGAAGACAAATACTTGGTGCAGATAGGACCAAAGCTTGAGCTTTTTCTTATTGGTGTCAGATACAAAAAGTCAATTGACTTTGCTAATTGGAGAACTAGGTTGCTAGTCTGGAAATGCTAGTAGCTCTTACCACCAGTCCACCTCCATTAACAAAAGGGACCTGTGCTTGATTGCTCATCTTAGTAGTGTTTTGCACACCTACAAAGCAGAAATTACAGCCAACTTTATGTGGATTATAGTATTTATGGATTTTGAAGTGCAACATCTTTGTGATCCGATTGTGTGTGGGAGAGAGCTTTACAGTTTTAATATTATGCTTTCTGTCTGTACTGGCTTAGTTTCATGCCTCTGGTATGAGGAAACCTTTACGCAACTCAGTTGCCCGGCACAAAGAATTTCTCTAGAGTAACAAATGATCAATCTATATGAAATAACTAGACATGTTCTAGTTTAATGAGAACTGTGTGTGAAATCCATATACACCATTAATAGTTCTTTGAGACATCATTTATTTGATGTTGGAAATGATGTGTTTTGTAACACTTGCTTGATCTTTTTAAATTACATTGCACATTTACCAGAGTTATTTTAAGAAGTATAATTTAATTTTAATTTTTACATTTGTAGTCATTCTGACTATGTTTTCTTTCTGTCCTGTTAAGCATGATGGGTCAAAATTCTACCTCGTAAACTAACCTATTTCAAGACTTTTGAGTAACAGAATAATTTCATCTTTATTGTCACCTCCCTGTCTTTATTTAACTTTTGTTCCTGTCTTCTTCTTGTTCTGTGAGATTTTAATGATCATATTCAGAGTGATTTACATTTCTATAGCTAGGCTTTCAAAGTGCTGATAAACATTAACAAAGCATCACAGTGGAGCTGCTCAGGAATATTTTGATCATATTTTTCATGGAACACATAGATTCATCAAAACCAAGAATCTATTCTGATAAATTTTCCATTTAGAAAACATTCTGACAGAGTTTTGAAGCAGATAAACCCCATATATTTCAACAAGAGTTCCACATATTTTGGAAATATCTTTTCATTTGGTTAATAATTAATAATTTTAAAAAGTGAAGCCAAATTAAACATTTTAAAAGAATAAAAATTAAAAATTTAGATTGATGGGATTTGAACTGATCAAATGTTTAGTTCCCAAATATTTTCAAAATTTCGGCTAGGTGTCCCTTTGAGACCAAGGAAAGAAATACAAAAGGAGTATACTTACTAGGGAAATTGAAGCACATGAATAAATCACTGAACTGTGTTGCATTACATACTAAGTCTTGTCCGGACAAGAATGCCAAGAAAGAAGACAGTTTGAATAATCTAATGTATTCCTAATGTATAATTAGTAAAACCTGAGGTCACTTACAGATGTTGTTGTTCTTCTGTCTATTCACAGGAACACACCCCTTTGGAGAATAAACAAAATCAGACAGTCTCAAGAGCAGCATTCACTTTTCTGTTTTCTTCATAGAATCACAGAAGAATCATAGGATCATCTTCCTACTATACTAACTTATAAATGATGTTGTCTCCCACTTATTAATGCCTTTGTCACCGAAATCGGGATTAAAACCTCTTAACACCAATGTAGCATTAAGAAGCAGGCACATCTTTATTGCAGCGCTGGGCAGCACGGGGGGGGGTAGCCCCTCCAAAGTCGTGCACACCCCCCTTGATAATTCATCTTGTATTTATGTAGTAAAATGTTACATATTCATCATGATTCCAAGGACGCCTATACATATTCATAACTTTTCCCCGAAAAGGCGGTCTTTATTATAATGAGTTCCGAGAAATCATTTCCATAGCCTCCGCCTTTAACTCCTCCCAGTTGCACACACGCAGTTTCTTCTGGAGGTCGTGGGCCGGGGTCTCAGGGATGAAGGCCGTATGTCTTCCTCGCGGTGCACTTTTCACCTCTCCTCCTTGGCAGGTGTAGTAGTCCCTTGGCTCTTGGTCAAACCTCCGTACCAGTTCTCGCTGGGTTTTGCACAATCGTAATGTTCTGTACTATTCTAAGGATATGCTTAGGTAGTTAATGTAGCTTTAGGTTGATAAGATAAAGAATTTAAAGAATTTCTCATTCCCCACAGCAGTTTACAGGCAAATCAAATAGCAAGTAAAAGAGAAGAAAAAAAATAGAATACAGCATCCCTTCCCCATTATACCTAACCTACTAAACCTATCATTTTGTGATTAAACTGAATTCCATTTAATTTCGAATATTTGTAACACCTTTAATTAATTTTAAGCCAAGAATGTGGGAATCAATGATTTCCATGGGCTAAATTAATGTTCAGGGAGCTTTAACTTTAATAAGTTGTCTTGCTAACCCTGTAGATCTTTTTTTCTATTTTTAACTAGACTAATTCATATGTATTAACACAGTTAAGTGCTATTGTACAGTGTGATAACATACTATTTCAGAAGCAGCCTATATGAGTACATAAACAAAGGCTGATTTAACCTATATATGTGTATTTGCATCACACTGTATATAAGCCATATGACATACAGGTGGTATATACATGAGGAATGTAAGGTAGCAATCAAAGGAAAAAAAAAATCACTCTGAACTTGTTTTTGTTAGGGTTTTGGTTTGAAATTGATCTGATCTGATAAGGTTTATAGACAGATGACATCAATGCTAAATGCTGAGGAAGGAGACAATACACAGTAATTAGTCCCAAAGCTGTTTTCTAAGCCCTGGATAGGAAGCTCCATTCTACTGGAGGTAGTCCAGGGGGTCTATGGAAAGATGCTGGAGGCTTTCAGCTCTCCACTGGAAGATGCACACAATTCATGCTTCATAGCAGCACTCAGCATCTTCCAGGATGAAGCCCATTAAGATCAGTAAGCACACTGAGCCGTCTGATTCAAGGTTTTAATTTCATTTCTGCTCCCCAGAATCAGGAAGTTCATCAGTAAGATCTGCTGTCATTTGGCACAACAGGCTTATAGGGTCAGCGATTAGATGCTGTCATGAAGACAATATGCTTATCACTGGCACTTCTTATTCCTTTCTCATTTAGAAATTACCTTCAGCATTTAGTTGATTTTTCTCGGCAATTAAATGCATAGGTTTTAAATAGTTGGGATTTCTTAGCTACCTCAGTGTCACAGTAATAAGCTTCATTCAGCTGATAACCCTGTGTGGGGCCAAACTTACAGTGAGGAACTTAAGGAAATATACTGTTGTGGTAAGTAGCCTGTGCCTGTAGCTGTGTTAGTTGTGTTGTTTGTTTGTTTGTTTGTTTTCTGAATATTATATTCAAGTAATGAGAGAGGCACATTAAGAAGTTTTGCCTATGATGACAGTGATTTGGTCCATTCTCTTAAACCCACAGATTTTTCCCAAAGTTAGTCAGTGTTAACTTGCTGCTATTCTTCTTTCTTGGGGGTTTGCCACCCTACACTCTCTGTGTTGTGCTAACAAAACCAAGGTAATATTCAAAGGACATCTCAGCATTACAGGCTGTTATCTAAGGCATGAAAATGTCTCCTCTCTTGCTGAATCGGTGTCATTTTTGGTCGAACAATTCAACAGAGAGGATGCATAAAATAAAATTATTGGACCTCTGCGGTTGACAAATTTATCTAGAAATGGGGAAGACTGCTTCTAATAACTATTCAGCAAATTTTTGAAAAAAAATCAGTTTTACATGGACATGAAATACAGAATCAAGCCTAGGAATGAGGGCTAAAAACCACTACTTGATTGTCTTTCCTCTGCTTTTCTCTCAGCCTATACTGTATGCTCCAAATATCAAAAAATATTTTCATGTATCTTTGAATTGTTTTAGCTTTAGGAGGAAATGGTCTGGGGAGGAATGTCAGATGGTTTTTGTTTTCCAAAGTGGACATTGCTCAGTTTTTACTCAGCTAGCTCTAAAGTGTATCCTTTCAGTATTCTACTGCTTTTTGATTTTGTTTTGAGATGTCTTGCATAATGCAGGGAGAAGTACATGCCTAACATAGCTTTCTACACTCCACTTCAGAGAAACAAGAAAGCAGTGTGGGCAGGAGTGAGAAGTTCTCAAAAGCTACCAGGATCTACCTTTACCTTTCCAAGTTCTTTATATCTTGCCTAAGGACAAACAAAAAAAAAAAAATCTGTGTCATTCTGAGAACTGAATTATTTTTCTGGTCTTTTTTTTTTTTCCTGAAGCATATGTCTATTCTTCCTAACAAAGTACTGACCTAGCACAACTTAATTTATGAAATCAGATGACACCGCAATCTTTTATGAAATAAGTTCAGGCTAATTTACTTTTTATGCTATTGTAAAACTGCCAAGTAATAGTCAACATGTGATTTCGCAATTTAAAATTTTGCACTGGAACATAGAGGAGTACCTACTGACAGAAGTGTTCCATATAGAAGAACAAAATATTTAATGACCCATCTGTATGCCTGGGACATGTAGGCTTCACTGGGCTTTCCTTGCAACACTAGAATTCTAGTAGGGCTAACCTGTGCCCATCATACATGTACAACTTTAGAAACATCTTTGAGTTTCCAGCTTCTGGATGCATTGTATTTTACGACAAACTTGCACCCCTGCAGTTTTCGAAGTTTCTAGGACTGGCACCAATAACACAGAACTCAAAAATCTGCTGCTTAGAAATTGAAAAGTGAAAACAATGATGTACCACAGTCTATCTACGTATCATTTTTTTTTCCATTCACTGAGCATGCAAATGGTCTAGTACCATCCAAAGATATTATTGCTGCAAAAGAAATATTCTAGCATCTGCTTATTTGTGTATAGAAAGGAGACTTATACTTTTGAGGATTTTTTTTTATAAAACTTTGTAACTACTGTGTTTATGAGCACTTAAACATTCTCCAGTGTTCAATGTTTTATATTTACTGTGCTCTAGACTCAAGAGAATTCCAGACCAGTGAAGAGCAGCAAAATGCTTGATTAAAAATAAACCACTTAAAACCAAAACAATTTCTGGGTTTTCTTCCTCTGCAGTTTCCATGGAATTATTATGTCAGTTTGCTAGGGAGTGTGATTTGGTTTTATGACTTTTTTAAAGTCACAGTTTAAAGTTTAAAATAACTTTACTTTAATACTGGGAGTAGTTCTATACTTGCAATGGGAAGAAACGGTTGGGAGATTTTATGGTCTACAGCTGAGATGGAAACCTTGCTCCCAAGTTCTGTTTGCAAAGAAGCAGAGAAATAGCAATCTTTAATAACTTCAGTCTTTTGTATATTTAAAGATTAAAAAGGGAAAGAGCTCTAGAAAGACCGTCTGTACCCCATAGCTCTGCAGTTCCAAAGGATAGATTTTGGGTTTTAGATCCGACTACAGATAGCCTGAATTACTAGCTGTGCTCCCACTTAGTTTCTCCTGAGACTTTCTCAAGCTTTTAAAATAATCAGTTTATGTTACGTTTTACATAAATCTCCATAAAAGTAACAAGCTGGACTAGCTCATCACTTATCTGCTTTTGAAAAGAAAACAGTATCAATCTTACAAATCTGGCTTTTGCCTGTGCTGCAAGCTAGAAAGCGTGGTAAGCAGGAAAATATATACCTACCTGTCCGTGGTTTAGCTATAAGTTAATAACACCTATCACACTTGTGGCACCAAACTTTTCCTGTAAGAATGGATCCTAGTCAATAAGACACTCTTCAGGTAGTTATGCTACAGTGCCTGGATCTGAAAAGATATTTGTATACAACTTGCAATATAACCTGACAGTAAGCTGTCTCTTATTTTCTGTCTTCATTGGTAAGTTCTGAAAACTCTAGTTCTTCCTGCTGATTTGGGCTCTCATTTGTGTTCTTCCTGATGTCATCTTGTCTATATGGAAAACAATTCCACTAAGAAGCCAAAACTTAGATGTAGGAAAACAGTTTCATGTCAGACACAAAGAAAAGTTCCTGAATTAAGAGCATCAATCTTTAATAAGGGGTTTAAATTGCTAAAAGTAAAGCAAAAAGATTAAGAGATTCAAATAAGAACTGTATCACTTCATGAAGTTAAGTGAAACTACTGAAAAAATGAAGTATGTCATTCTGTCTTGTTAATATATGTGGGATGAAACCTCTAGTATTGTTTAATAGCGAAGAAGAAAGGACAGTTATGAAACTGATATACAAAAATTTGGAAAACACACTGCACTGCTAGAAAGATTCTCCTTTTGGAGATACTAGCTGCACATGAGGAATAAAAAAGAGGAAGACTTTTTGAGATGTTTTTCATAATTTTGAGACCATTAATCTGGACGACTCCCAGTCCAAGACTAGATTGTGATTGAAAGTCTGAAACAGAGATAAGGGTTTATGGAAGTTACTGTCTCAAACTTAAAATAGCAATCAAAATTTTCCAAGCTGATGGAATGTTTTGGATGGAGAATTGAACAATTTTACAGTGTAATTGCTTAGCAAATTAACAATTTTTACTGTTTGTGAAGATATTCCTTAGCAAATTTGAAATGTTATATAAGGTGAGAAAAGCAGAACAGGCAGTATAGCTTGGAGTGAGGTTAATCAGATCAAGTTTTGGTGTCTCCCTTAGGATGAGGTGAATTGCTTTTTAGATTACATTGACTGTATTAGGTCTGCATTGACTACAGTGAGAGATTGGACAACTGTCTTGGAGAGAAGGACTTACATTGTAAACATCAAGACTGAGTGAAATTAATCCCATCCTTTGAAATTCAACACAAGAAGGAAGGTAGTAAGAGGAGAATATAGTACTCAAATACAGGCTGAACTTCCTAGAAGTGTGGGGAGCAATGTAAAAGGTTCAGACAAGATTTTTGTCTCTTCAGGAAGCCTAAAAAATGTCCTGCTTTTGTACAAAACTGGTATGCTTTTTAGAAGGAAAAACATCTTACATCAGATAGAGAAAAGAAAAAATCCAGAGTAGAACAGTACTTGAGGAGAAGAGCAAGAGGAATTATTGTCAGGAATGTGTAACTACTAGGAATTGTTCAAAAGACAGCTCATGAGTAGAATCGGACCTCCGACTGAGCAGGACCTACGAGCAGGATGCACGAGCAGGACGCTAGTGCATGAGACAGCATGCTAAATATCTGAGTTAAAATAATGAGGAAAAAAAATAGAAATTGAACATAGACAAGAGAAACTGACATGTCTGGGCAAATAATTTGTTACTATATTATGCAAACTGGGTGTTTAAGTAAAGTAACCTTGAATAAGTTTGTTACTCTTTTAGAAAATAGAGCTTATAAGCTAAAGTTTGCATGTCAGATGATGTATCCTTTTTGAGAGAAAGGTAATGATGAAGAGCTTGAGCCCATGAAAATATATTTTTTGAAGTAACTAAGAAGCTAATGAAACAACAAAAGCAAACCCAAGAATGTGTGTTTGCTCTGTATTATTATCCCACTAGACAGAAGTAGCATTATTACGGAATACAGTTGCAGGACATGTCTCATATAAAAACCATGGGAAGACAACTATAGTAATGGTAGACAATCATAATGTGATTTTGTACATTTATATGTTTTTTAGAACAGTATAAATCTGAAAACTCTAAGCCCAGGGTATCCACAGTCAAATGGTCTCATGGAAAATAGTATCATAATTATTTAAAAAATGCATTAAAAATTTGGAAACTAAATAGCACAACAAATTTATGTAGCAATGCTCTTGGGCCTGGGACTGTCACTGTTTAACATACTGTTTGACAATAAGGTTAAAAGAAGAATATCTGACTGTGTAACCGCCAAAAGATATAAACAAGGATACTCTAAATACTTATGAATAGTAGAAAAAGGTCAAACAGTAAATATAATGTGATAAAACACCATATGTGACCCTTTGCAGCAGCAAGAGAATGTGTGTGTAGGATGACTAACAGTGAAAGAAGCAGAAGATACGTGTGAAATTATTCGTTGCTCCCGGAAGGTAGCTGCTAAATGAGACAGATCTAGGAAGGAGTTGAAATCTTCTACAGTAGGAAGATGGGGGAAAAAAAGGATTGAGCACTCAAATGCTTAAACTAAACAGGAGAGGTCAGTAGATTAAATAGACTAAAGTAAAAAAAAAAACTAGAAGGCCAATGCAAAACCTGAGTAAAAGACAGTGCTGATCTCATGAGTTGAATCAGATACCAGCTGAGAGACTGGTTGTGAATTACGTATTATCATAGAATCATAGAATGGTTTAAGTTGGAAGGGACCTTAAAGATCATCTACTTCCAACCCCCCACCATGGGCAGGAACACCTTTCCAATAGACCAGGTTGCTCAAAGCCTCATGCAATCTGGCCTTAATCACTGCAAGGGAGGGGGCAGCCACAACCTCTCTGGACAACCTGTTCCAGTATCTCACCATCCTCACAGTAAAGAGTTTATTCCTAATAATCTAATCTAAATCTACCCCTTTCACAGAATCACAGAATGTTTGGGGTTGGAAAGGGACTGCATCCAGGTGGGTTCTGAATATCTCCAGAGAAGGAGACTCCACAACCTCCCTGAGAAGCCTGTTCCAGTGCTCTGTCACCCTCAAAGTAAAAAGTTTTTCCTCATATTGAGATGGAACTTCCCATGTTTCAGTTTGTCGCCCGTTGCCCTTGTCCTGTGGCTGAGCACCACTGAGAAGAGTTCTGGCCCCACCCTCTTGACACCAGCCCCTTAAGGCATTTGTAAGTATTGATAAGATCCCCTTTCAGTCTTCTCTTTTCCAGGCTAAACAGACCCAGCTACCTCAGCTTCCCCTCATAAGAGAGATGCTCCAGTCCTCTGATCATCTTTGTAGCCATCTGCTGGACTCTTTCAGTAGTCCTTTTCTTTCTTGAACTGGGGAGCCCAGGACTGGACACAGTACTCCAGATGTGTGCTCACTAGGGCAGTGTAGAGGGGGAGGATAACTCCCCTCGACCTGTCTGGCAAACACTCTTCCTAATATACCCCAGGATACCATTGGCCTTCTTGGCCACAAGGGCACATTGGGGGCTCATGGTAAACTTGTTGTCCAGCAGGACTCCCATGTCCTTCTCCGCAGAGCTTCTTTCCAGCAGGTCAACCCCTAAAACTGTTACCCCTAGTCCTATCATTACACACCCTTGTAAAAAGTCCCTCTCCATCTTTCCTGTAGGTCCCCTTGAGATACTGGAAGGCTGCTAGAAGGTCTCCCCAGAGCCTTCTCTTCTCGAGGCTGAACAACCCCAACCCTCTCAGCCTGTCTTCGTAGGAGAGGTGCTCCAGCCCTCTGATCATCTTTGTGGCCCTTCTCATGTCCTTCTTATGTTGGGGGTCCCAGAGCTGAGTGCAGTGGAGTACTGCATAGGGTCTCACAAAATCAGAGTAGAGGGGGAGAACCACCTCCCTCAACCTGCTGCTCATCCTTGTTTTGATTGAGCCAGGATGTGGTTGGCCTTTCTGGTATGCAAGCACACATTGCTGGTTCATGGTGAGCTTCTCACCAACCAACACCCCAAGTCCTTCTCTTCAGGACTGCTCTCAATCCGTTCTCCACCCAGCCTATATTTATTACAAATACTTTTCTTTTATAATATAAAGGGTGCAAAGTATTCACTATTACAAGGATTTGGACATAATGTAACATGCTCTGAACTGTTCTAAGACTAATGGTATAAATAGCTTGAGTTCATATGTCCCTAACATAAACTCTGGAAAACATTTGTTAGTCTACTTGTTGTACTAAAGGCTCATCATAAATATAAGAGCACATTGAATACACATTGATCACAACCTGTGAATACTGCCTAATGTCTGCTTCTTGTCCTCTGCCTACTCTCTCCTCACTGCTTATTCCATTTTGTCTTGAATGTATTTAACAATTTCTCACACCAAGTTTCTCTTCTCGTTATTGAAATTCTTTCCAAAGATTCACTTTTTCTTCAATTCCAGCAAATACAGTACTAATATTTCTCTGCCATATTGTTTTGACAGAGAAGAAAAAAGTTAAGTCAAAGTAGCATAAAACAATTTCAAATATTCACTTTCTTTCCTGTTACATCCATCTTTTTATGTCTATTTTTTCTTGTAATATCTTATAAGCAGAAAGACTGTCTTTGCATTCATACTTCCTTAGATAATACTCATATCACTGTTGTCACCTGAATAAAAAGACAAAATTTAAGTTAATGACTTGGGGACACATTTTACAGTTTGTTGCTGCAAAAGGCTTTATTCTCCATTCAGTTACCGACACAGAGCACCAGTGCAAAGGTCCCACTGTCAATTGAATTTATTGCAGATTTAAACAGTGTAGGTGAAGCAAGAATCAAATCTGGAGAAATTATAAGGATTAGGAAACTGATGAGCTATTGGTGAGAATCCTATCTGGCTGTGAATTTTGGATTAAGCTTTGCAAGTTTCAGGATGCAGCAATGCTCTTGTATAGCCTTACTCCTTGTGCAGTCCCCAGCTGCCACCTTCCCTTCTGTGAGTGAGTGAAGTTTTAAAGTCAGAGTAAGTATGCCACTTCCCACTAAAGTGAAAAGCCATTTTCCATAGGTTCGGTTTGTAGTTTTTTCCAAGATTTTTATTTACTTGGATTTACTATTGAAATCTCAGGATTCCTTCCTTTCAAATGAAATAACGACATTTTGTTGACTCATGTTTTGGACGACCGGTTAGAAACACAATGAAGGAGCACGATTTGATAAAAGTACTGATCAACTGTCTGGAAGTCCTTTGTCTGTAAGACTCTTGCCCAAATATTGAGGAAAGCAAGCCACAAATAGTCTTGTTGCAGTTTTCTCTGCTCTTCTTAGTACCTTATTCACTTACAGATTATACATCAGTGTGCTTTATGTAATTACTGGCACTGTACATGTATGAACAAATATAAATCACCCAATTTTTTCATAGTTACTGGCATGATAAAGCAACCCAAACTAGCAAAAAGTTGCACTAGTAATAGGCAAATAGTAGTTACTTTCATTCTATGTAGTTATATATATAACCAAGAAATTAAAAGGAACCTTTTTATGTATGACATACATTATTAAACTGGGCAGAGTACTAAGATGTGTTCTGTGAAGAAAAGTGAGCGGAAAAAAAACCATGTTGAAAGCATGTGAAAAAGCATACTCAAAATAAACTCCTAATCTTTTCTAAAGGAAATAATTTGGATCTGAAATTCCTGGTTTTTTTCTCCCAAAGCTGAGATTTGGTTTTCTGTACTGGTCCCCTGTGTAACTGATCATTCATCTCAAAAATGGTAATAGGGCAAAATCCAAATATGCAAACAATTGAGAATAAGCTGTAGAAAGAAAATACCCACCTGAGCTCTGGAAAGAAGGTCTAGATATGATTCTAGGACTAATTTCTTCTCTCCTTTTCTAAGAAACAAACAGCTACAGAAGAAAAAAAATTGCAAGTTCACTATTTATTACTGCTTTGTTCTGAAAGTGTTGATTTTTTTGTAAGAGAAAGATTTGCTGATTCATATGGCATAGAGAGCAGAAATGTCCTCAATTTCTACAGAGTGAAAACATCAGCAATTTTTCAGCATGAGAGGACAGAAAGCTTGACTAAATATACATAAAAGTGTATTTGGAATAAAGGGAAAAATAACCTAAAAATATTGCTTGGATAAGCATAACTTATTTAGGTGTTGTAAAACTTGCTGCCAGATTATGTGGTCCCATATTTCCAGGGCTCTTACAAGGTCAGCCATTAAGCCTGCTTTCTTTTCAAAATGGCTCATATCAAATGTATTTAGCAGAGTTGTTGTTTAGATGTACACATCTACTTCTAGCTCTTCAGTTCACTTTGTCCCTTGATTATAACCCTCTTATCAAGTGAGTGAAGCATCTATGATGATTTAAATTACCAGTCTGGGAATAGAGTCAAACTCTGAGTAAACATTTGAGTTAACTTGAGAGAGATCATGCTGAATGGCATGGACAGTTTTTTAATCCTTTCCTTACACAGTAATAAAGTGCAGACTTACATGTGTGCGAGCACTGAGAGACTGGGAAGTTTATAACTATAGCTGATCTAATGTTGTAGAGGAAAACAATTATATTGTTTGTGTTTTATTTTTTCAATATGAAATAAGTCAACTGTCCAGCACCATCAGAGCTGGTATTACTTCTAATCTCCCATTACTTTATATTGAGCTGCACAAATCTCGTGGGCTGCACAAATCTTTAAATACTTCTAGGATATCCAGAATGATGAAGGACGAGATAAGGTAAGGATTCTGGAAATCCAGATCAGGAAGTCCTAGAAAGCCACATGATTTCTATGAGGGAGAGGAATTCTGGAAGCTCTGAGACTGTCTTTGAGAGTTGGAGGATCAGGAGCACTAAGAACCTTGAAAGCACCTGGTCAGACACTCACATATGGAAAGATGCATGTACGCCATCCAGAGGGACCTTGACAGGCTTGAGAGCTGGGCCTGTGAGAACCAAATGAAGTTCAATAAGGCCAAGTGCAAGGTCCTGCATGTGGGTCGGGGCAATCCCAAGCACAAATACAGTCTGGGTGGAGAATGGATTGAGAGCAGCCCTGAGGAGAAGGGCCCCTCTTCCCTCCAGGGCTTTATCCCAAGGGACTCCTCCAAGCAGGTTCCTGAAGAGGTCAAAGTCTGCTCTGCTGAAGTCCAGGGTGGTGAGCTGGCTGCATGCCCTCCTTGCTGCCCTAAGGATCTTGAACTCCACCATTTCTTGGTCACTGCAGCCAAGGCTGCCCTTGCACTTCACGTCCCCCACCAGCCCCTCCATGTTGGTGAGAATAAGGTCCAGCATGGCTCCTCTCCTTGTTGGCTCCTCTATCAGTTGGAGAAGAAAGTTGTCCATGCATTCCAGGAACCTCCTGGATTTCTTGTGCCCAACTGTGTTGTCCTTCCAACAGATGTCAGGGTGGTTGAAGTCCCCCATGAGGACCAGGGCCTGTGAACGTGAAGTTACACCTATCTGTCTATAGAGGGACTCATCCGCTTTGTCTTCCTGGTCAGGTGGCCTGTAGCAGACACCCACTATAGCATCTCCTGTCCCTGCCCTCGCTTTAATCCTGACCCATAAGCTCTACTTCGGCTCCTCCTCCATCCTCAGGCAGAGCTCCATGCGCTCAAACTGGTCATTGACATAGAGGGCAACATCCCCTCCTGGTCTCCCCTGCCTGTCCTTCCTAAAAAGCATATATCCCTCCATTCCAACACTCCAGTCATCAGAGACATCCCACCACATCTCTGTGATGCCAATAAGGTCGTAGCCTTGCAGGTATGCGCACGTCTCTAGCTCCTCTTGTTTGTTCCCCATGCTCCATGCGTTTGTATAGAGGAATTTCATTTGGGCCCCTGATAAGCTGACTTCCTGCCTAAAATTCCTTTCTGCTGCTCTTCCGGCACTCTCCTGCTAACCTGCCATCCTTCTCCAGTCTCTGGGCACCTGTTGCTGGCCCTGGCATTGCACTGGCTGAATTGGGATGGACTGAGGTCTCCCTCCCCCAACAGCTCTAGTTTAAAGCCCTCTTTACCAGCTTGGAAAGCCTATGACCCAAGACACTCTTGCCCTTCTCTGACAGATAGACCCCGTCGGCTGCCAGAAGACCAGGTTTCTTGAAAAGAGTCCCGTGGTCTAAGTAGCCAAACCCCTGGCTGTGGCACCAGTCCTGTAGCCGTGTGTTGATTTGCCTAATTCAACTATCCCTTTTAGCTCCCTTCCCTTTGACCAGGAGAATTGATGAGAAAACTACCTGGGCCCCAGAGTCCTTTACCACTGCTCCCAGGGCTTTGTAGTCCTCCTTTATATACCTTGGACTGCTCTTGGCTGTATCACTGGTGCCCATGTGAAACAGCAGCAGCGGGTAATATTCCATGGGCTGTACTAGGCTTGGTAGTCTCTCCGTGACATCCCTGATGCGAGCCCCTGATAAGCAGCACGCTTCTCTAGAGAGTGCATCAGGTCAGCAGATGGGCACCTCTGTGCCTCTCAGTAGAGAGTCACCCACCACTATCACCCATCGCTTTTCTTGGTAGTACTGGTCTTTACCCAGGGAGCACACTGGACTGCCTTACTGGGCTCGACTGTCTCTCCTCATGCAACGGGTCTTTCCTCCTCAGACTGCTTTTTTTTCAAGTATGAAAATGTAAAATTTTTTTACCTAGAAAGGGAAAATGAGGAAAGATATCAAAATCATGATGGATACATGGATTTCATTCCTTCTAGCACTTAATAATTCCTATCTTACAGTGATAGGACCAATTGTAGAGACACGTTTTCAATCTTCACGTAGTGCCAAGTAACAAAGAGATTGAGGTTTTTATTGGGAGATTGCCAGGTTCTCAGGGGAAGGATTATTTTGCAGAATAGATGGGGCAAACCACCTTCATGGCAGTGAGGTGACATATTCAGAAAGTGAGAGAAACTTTGAGAACTTACAAAGACTTACAAGTGATGTTGTGGAGCTTTTTAGTTTTTTTTTCCAAAATGTTCAGCCAGAAGGTATTGTACAAGTTTCACTAAGCCTATTTCACTGACGCTCCCAAACCCCAGCCCTCCAGCCTCCATTTTGTGAATACTGGAAAAAGAGTCCCTTCATAAAAGCTCAGGTCCTTATTCAATCTCAGGGCAATAAGTTTTCCAAATATAAAGTCAGAATTGATTCCATTGTGCATAGACTACGGTCTGGAGAGAAAGATCCTTCACAAAGCCTGAACTATATCCATCCAAAGGACTTCTGCTTTTTTCTGATTTATTGTGGAAGTAACAGTATCCTAGAAAGTGCAGAGACCAGTCTCCTTCCTTTATTGCCCTCAGGCAAAAAGTGAAGAAGAAGGAGAGCATAAAAAATCCCCCAAAACCCAGCTTTAGGCATTTGCCAGTGGCAAGCCAGCACTAAATATTGACAATGATGATTAGCCATGGTGAATTTCAGAAAGTTAAACTTTAAAAAAACCCAAACAAAACCTTAAAAACCAAAACCACAAAACCTAAGCCATTCCCCAGAGCAGGTCAGTCCTAAGAGAATATTCCTATTAGACAGCATACTGAGAGATTTAAATTTCTACACATTCTAGAGTGAAAAAGGAGAAAAAAAAATGAATCAAGGTATGAAGAAGTAAAGCTGGTGCACACTGACCCTTCTGTGAGGAGTATATACTGTTACAAACACAGTAATATGCGGGACATACGTGGAACCAGTAAAGTTCCCCTGACAGGCTTCTGAGTTGACAGGATTTTTGCTAAAGATATGGGCTTAAAGTTTTATGCCCGAGTTTCCCGACACAAACAGAAACATGAAAGGAAGCAAATAGAACTGAAGCAAAGGACAATTGAGTTGATCGAGAAATTTTCCGTTGAAATGCTATCTTCTTTGTGCAATCCTGCTTATGGGAGCTGTACAGTAATTGTTAAGTGGCAAACTGTGATGTCTGAAGCCATTTCTGAATTGTCAATTGCCAACAAATTTGTTGGTAACAGGAGGAATTCAGTCTGACACTTTCAGTAGCATGACTGCCATTTTTTTGGGAAGTGTGCTTTTCCCTCTTAATCCACAACTTTATCCCCTGTCCTTCCCAGACAGGCCAGTTTCAATAAAGGGCTAGGGGGAACTCTTTCACTGACCCAGTGTTGTTCACCTGTGATCCCCAAAAGGTTTTTCTGGTCTTGCTGATTATATATCTACAAACGTCAAAGTATGTATAACCTTTGAAAACAGATTGCACGTTTATTTAGCTCTCAGAAGTATTAGGAGTCTTGGAGTGGTTTATAGAATATCCTTCTACAACTATTAGGTAAAATCGGTAGAGCATAAAGAGATTACTCTCTCTATCTGCAATTCAAAGCTGAAGGGAGGTATTCCAAAACACATGTACAAATGAATGGTGGATAAACAGCAAGGCAGCTATATTTTGAATTTGATTGTTAATAACTGATGTACACTTCTGGCACATGTTTTTTCCCCAAATCATATATTGTCTTCAGGTCACTTATACCCTGCTCTGTGGAAATCCTGAAAGTGGAAGATGGATGGGTCAAAATTCATCCAGGGATTTACTTTTTGGAGCCTGCTTAGCTGATATTTGGCTTCCACTGACAAAAGAAATTCTAAAACTGTATTGTTTCATGCCAAACTATTAACATAAGGGATTCTTACCTGTGCAAACTTCCTGATATTTCATTTTAATTGTGACATCTGTTAAGGATTTTCTTTTTTAAAAAGTCAGAACATCTCTGGATGCTGTTGGGTAGATATTTGCAAGATTCAACTGGTAAGAATATTTACTGGAAATGTTAATAACCGCCACAGAGGAGTAATGAAAACTTATGAACATATCTTTCTTCATTTTTAACTCAAAATATCATCTTGTTACACATTCACAGATTGAAAAGTATAAAATGGTCTACACATTCTGTTTATCATTACTCTAAAAACAAGTTAAAATTCTTTCATTTCTTTTGACTGTGTCATATGTAGTAAATTTTATTTATATTTTTAGATGTTTAAATGTGTAGAATGAAGTAGCACAAAGGAAAAATCATATGAGCTTGCCAAAAGCTATCAGGGCCTTGATATTTTAAAACAATTATGTCTGCAAAAACTAACGATGTAGGACCATGTGTAAGTCTATTCGTGGGCAAAACTGAAAAATATGAGTCAAAATTCTTGATGAGGTTTTATGGGAAATACAGGGCTCGGAGGAAGACAAAAGAGAGAGGGTGGTGGAGAAAGTCTGTTATTTGAAAAGATGAAAGTATACCAGGTCTAAAACATTTAGAAATATAACATCACTTTTTCCTGACTTGAACTTTAGACAGCATATTGACATTAAGTCAATTTGGTAATATGAAAGGGCTTCACTTAAAGAAAAGATCGGAGAAATCTGAAACTGAGATTGAAGTCTCCCTAGGGCCCGATCTTGCTTTATTCTCAATAGCAAAAATGTCAGAAAGACAACCAAGATCAAACTCCCAGGAGGGAGTAATTTTTTTTTCCTTTAAAATTTCTATGCTTATGAAAATGTAGTCTGGGTTTCTGCCTTTGGAATATTAACTAAGATTTCTTTAGGAGGAAGGCACTGAGTGAGAGTACCAGGAAACAGGAAATAGTCTATTTAGTCACAGAATTTGTTCTCAGTTGAGGTAATGTGTGATCTTAAGGCAACTTTGGCCTCAGCTTTGGGCAAACTGAGAGGGAGGGGAAGTACTACATTCACAGCCTCACAGCAAACACCTGACAAGTAGAAATAGTTTATGAATAGCTAATACAGTATGCTCAGCTCTCTTATTTCCTCTTCCTCTTGGTGTTATAAATCCACACTGGCATTAATATAATATTTTATTTGCTAAGACCTCTGGGGAGAGGAAATAAATAAAATTAGTATTTGAAGAAAAGGATCAATTTGAGATCTGAATTAAACGTTTTGTATTCACTATGTGATGGATATAATGTCTCTTTCTTGCCACTTAGAAGGTATTTAATAGTCCAGCTGAAATTTGTTCCGTAATGAAAGAAGACATGAAAACGAATACTGCAAAGAGCCATTGCAATGTCTATCTACCTGATTTACAGGAGTAAATGTATTAAAGGGAAATATGAGCAGGACGATGCTACTGAAACATAGACAGTAGGAATGAGAAGTAAAGCAAGACTATTAATAGATTCTTAAGAAAGCAATGAAAGTGAGATAGGCAACAGTACAGGCCCTTTAGGTTGACTTTTTTTTTTTGCCAGCAGGAGTTTTACATACTTAAAGGATTTTGAACATCTGAACTACTGATTATTCATGCCTTATAAAAGCAAGCTCAAATATGAGAAATATGAGCTCAGTTCATTGAATTAAAAACAAGAATAGGTCTGTTAGAATTTTTCATATATTTTCCTAAAGAAACTGCAGGTTTATTTTCCAGGACACCTTTTCACCTTCACAGCTTAGGTTCAGTTCTACATAATTTTCATCTACATTACTGGAGTTACTGTAGCCATACTAGCTGAGAGATCTCAAAAAAAGAGAAATAATTTAACATCATGAGACATCTAGAGGAAAAAAAAATCTAATTGCAAGAAAGACAAATTAGGTCTTCACTCCTATAGGAAAGATGTGAAATTCCCTGGGAAGTATCCAGGAAAAAGCAATTACCTTTAAAAATATTTATCAAACGAAATACTCAGTCTCCTACTCAGAAAAATAATGATAAAATACAAAATAAAGACTGAAAATGTACAAAATAAATAAATGTATAATTTTCAACTTCCTTTCCCTTCAATAAGAGAAGATCCAGGAAGGATATAATGACAGAATGGTGACAAACTACCCTAATCTTCAATGATAAAAATAAAGTTAGTCAGAATGAAATAGTGTAAATTGATATTACAGATTAATATATAAATCTATTCCCACTCAAATGTACTAAACCTACTTGTATGAAAGACAATGAATGGACTAGCACTAGAGAAAGATGTAGTTTCCATAAGTAAAGGCAGGAAAATAAGAACTCACAAAACAGGCAAGTAGAGAAGGCAACGATTTATAGAATCACAGAATCATAGAATTGGTACGGTTGGAAGGACCTTTAAGATCTTTGAGTCCAACTGTTAACCTAACACTACCAAGTCCACCAGTAAACCATATTCCTAAGCACCACATCTACACGCCTTTTAAATACCTCCAGGGATGATGACTCAACCACTTCCCTGGACAGCCTGTTCCAATGCTTGATAACCATTTCGGTGAAGAAATTTTTCCTGATATCCAATCTAAACCTCCACTGGCACAACTTGAGGCAGTTTCCTCTTGTCCTATCACTTTTTACCTGGAAGAAGAGACTAACCCCCACCTTGCTACAACCTCCTTTCAGGTAGTTGTAGAGAGTGATAAGGTCTCCCATCAGCCTCCTTTTCTCCAGACTAAACAACCCCAGTTTGCTCAGCTGCTCCTCATAAGACTTCTGCTCTAGACCCTTCACCAGCTTCATTGCCCTTCTCTGGACTCGCTCCAGCATCTCAATGTCTTCCTTGTAAGTGAGGGTCCCAAAACAGTATTTGAGGTGCTGAGTACAGGGGGACGATCACTTCCCTATTCCTGCTGGCCACAGTATTTCTGATACAAGCCAGGATGCTGTTGGCCTTCTTGGCCACCTGGGCACACTGCTGGCTCATATTCAGCTGCCTATCATCGATCAACATCCCAAGGTCCTTTTCCACCAGACAGCTTTCCAGCCACTCTTTCCCAAGCCTGTAGCGTTGCATGGGGTTGTTGTGACCCAAGTGCCAGACCTGACGTTTAGCCTTGTTGAACCTCATACAGCTGGCCTTGGTCCATAGATCCAGCCTGTTCAGATCCCTCTGCAGAACCTTCCTAACCTCAAGCAGATCAACACTTCCACTCAACTTGATGTCATCTGCAAACTGACTGAGGATGCACTCAAAACCCTCATCCAGATCATTGATAAAAATGTTAAAGAGAACTGGCCCCAATACTGATCCTTGGGGAACACCACTTGTGACTGGTCACCAACTGGATTTTACTCCATTTACCACAATTTTTTGGGCCTGGCCGTCCAGCCAGTTTTTTACCCAGAGAAAAGTACGCCCGTGCAAGCCATGAGCAGTCAGTTTCTCCAGGAGAATGCTGTGGGAAACGGTGTCAAAGGCTTCACTAAAGTCTAGGTAGACATCATCCACTGCCTTTCCCTCATCTGCCAAGTGGGTCATCTTGTCATAGAAAGAGATCAGGTTAGTCAAGCACAACCTGCCTTTCATAAACCCATGCTGACTGGGCCCAATCACCTGGTTGTCCTGTACGTGCCACATGATGGCACTCAAGGTGATCTGCTCCATAATCTTCCCTGGCACTGAGGTCAGACTGACAGGTCTGTAATTCCGTGGATCTTCCTTCTGTCCCTTCTTGTACATGGGCATCACATTTACTAACTTGAAGACCCCTGGGACCTCCCCGGTTAGCCAAGACTGCTGATAAATGATGGAAAGTGGCTTGGTGAGCACTTCTGCCAGCTCCCTCAGTACCCTTGGGTGGATCCCATGCGGCCTTATAGACTTGTGTGTGTCTAATTGTCATAGCAGGTCACTAACCATTTCCCCTTGGATTATGGGGGCTTCATTCTGCTCCCCATCCTTGTCCTCCAGCTCAGGGGGCTGGGTACCCAGAGGACAACTTGTCTTACTACTAAAGACTGAGCCAAAGAAGGCATTAAGCACCTCAGCCTTTTCCTCATTCTTTGTCACTGTGTTTCCCCCCGCATCCATAAAGGATGAGTTTCTATTTGTCCCTCCTCTTGTTGCTAATGTATTTATAGAAACATTTTTTATTGGTCTTTTACAGAAGTGGCCAGATTAAGTTCTAATTGGGCTTTGGCCCTTCGAATTTTTCCCTGCATAGCCTCACCACATCCTTGTAGTCCTCCTGAGTTGCCTGTCCCTTCTTCCAAAGGTCATAAACTCTCCTTTTTTTTCCTGAGTTCCAGCCAAAGCTCTCTGTTCAGTCAGGCCAGTCTTCTTCCCTGCTGGCTTGTCTTTCGGCACATGGGGACATCCTGCTCCTGTGCCTTTAAGATTTCTTTCTTGATGAGTGTTTAGCCTTTCTGGACCCCTTTGCCCTTCAGGACTGCCTTCCAGGGGACTCTGTCAACCAGACTCCTAAATAGACCAAAGTCTGCCCTCTGGAAGTCCAAGGTAGCAGTTCTGCTGACCCCCTTCCTTACTTCTCCAAGAATCAAAACCACTATCATTTCATGATCTCTATGCCCAATATGGCCTCCAACCATCACATCACCCACAAGTCCTTCTCTGTTCTCAAACAAGAGGTCCAGCAGGGTGCCTTCCCTAGTTGGCTTGCTCAACAATTGTGTCAGGAAGTTATCTTCCATACACTCCAGGAACCTCCGAGATTGTTGGGTGGTTGGGTGGTCTATAGCAAACTCCCACCATGATATCTGCCTTGCTGGCCTTCCCTATGATTCTTACCCATAAACACTCAAACCTGTCGTCACCGTCTTCAAGCTCTAGACAGTCAAACACTTCCTAACATATAGAGCCACTCCACCACTTCTCCTACCTTGCCTATCCCTTCTGAAGAGTTTATAACCATCCATTGCATTATTAGAGTTGGGAAGGCAGAAGGCAGACCCGGTGGGCAAGAGCATGGGTTGTTCATCAACCCCCATCTCCCTGGTCCCACAGGTGCAAGGGGTAGCTGCCCCCTTGCCAGGCAGCTCTACATGGGCTGATCCAGGGACATTCGTACGATTGGATGATCCCAGGAGCACAGACCCATCCTGTACACAAATGTTGCTGAATGTCCCTCTCATGTCTCATGGCAGGGAAGGAGGCTCAGTCTTGATTTGTTTTCTAGTCCGTGGTGACAGCAAGAACAACAGAAACTAAAATAAAAACAGATTATAATTTCTGAGAGCTGAAAGTGATAATGGAACAGGAAATGGAGTGGGAAACCCTAATACCACTAAAAAAATACAGATTATAATTTCTGAGAGCTGAAAGTGATAATGGAACAGGAAATGGAACGGGAAACCCAAATACCATCTTCCACATCTATTCATTTCATTTTGAAACAGCTGGACTGAGAAGGTTTTTTAAAGATTTTGTAATGTGCCTTTGAGAAACCAGTGGCAAGAGCTGGAAAGTATTTCCAGTCTATTTTCTTTAGGGTGCTACTGATGTGATCATTTCAGTCCCTACCACCAGGCACCCAAGACAGAGGGCAAGGATCAAGATCACATTATTCTGAGAGGGTCATTTTAATTCTTTCCAGCACATTAGGCACAAATATTATCTTTGCAGACAATTGCATAATTGCAGAACATCATTGAGGGGTTCAGTAATTAATGTAAAACCAAAACCATACTTTATTAATACCATACAGACTGTAGAGTTCCTCTTTAAACAAACGTGGAAAAATACTTGTAATATTTTTATATCTATGATAAAATTTTCCATGTGAGGTTTTACTGCCCTAGATAAGACGCATAAGGGTGGAATAAAACAGAGAATTAAGTACCTTTTCCATTCCTATTGAAGAATTTCCTGCCAGAGGTTAATATTGACATAGTGGTGGCTAGAGTTACCAAATATAATAAAACTCTTGTCCTGATCACTTTGCAGAGGATGCAAACCCACCCACCCCCAATTACATGAGAATCTTCATCTCCCATTTTAACTTCAGTGACCAAGACCATGTTTAGACACTGATATGGTCTATCCTGTATAGCCTGCCTTAGCAAATCTGTGTTAGACATAAACAGTGGATCAATTTTTTCCTAACACACAACCTTGAAAGGCTGCACTAGGAATAATATTTTAGAATCACTATTATTTAGGTATAAAAATTATCTATTAACGTGATAAATAAATACTTGTAAGTTGTTTTCAAAATAAGGTACATAAAATTACAGTTAGTTTACAGACATCAGTTTATAATTGCCACTACTAATCATTCATTTAAAAAAATCACATTAAAGTACATCCTACCAGTGCAGAAGCCCTACCAGACAGAAATATATATTAAAAGGGGAAAAATAAAGCTTTATTTTAAAAAGAGAAGACACAGTGCTTAGTTGCTGTTATGGTATCACGGTAGTCATGTTGATCAGTGAGTTATGATCTTCTCCTCATCTGCCCAGGACATACACTATTTGGTATATGATGCTTATGGAATTATACATGACAGTTCTAGTAGCTCCAAAAACATTTGTTTGTGCTTAACATGATTTCCATGGTTATCAAAAGAATTAACAGTGATTTACCACTTATTGTAAGGATTGATGCTTTCAATAAATCTGAGAAGAGACAACTTGATTATGAATCACATATATCCCTGATCTGTAATATTTTGACACTATTTCCATTGCTGTTCATTCTGCTGAGTTTGGCAATATTTTTTCCTTCATTCTTTCCCTGTTATTGGTTTCATTTGACTGATGTCAATGTATCTCTTGCCTGAGTACTCTATATCTGTACTGAAATTATAACTTTGGTGGTTTTTTTTTTAGAATTATTTTAAAGATGTGCAAAACTGGGGATTGGTAAATACTTCAGTAAAGCTGATCAGACATTAAGATGTCCTGTCCTCTCCTCTAGTACCCCAACTGGAGGCTGTGATTTCTGTGTTTCTTTGACACTTTTATTGTTTTTCTTTCCAAGCTGACAAGCTCTGAATTTATCACAGTGTGCAACACATTCTAATCACTTCTTTGGGATCACTGGAAAGGATATTACATTAGTTTTACAACTAAAAGAAAAGCAGATTCCAACTATTTTTCAGGAAAATATGGCAATGAAAGTGGATGTGTAGCAACCGTCAATCCCTTTGGAGTTCAAATAAAGTTAGAATCCTAAAGATAAAAGTAAAAGTAGTTTAAAATATGTAAAGTTTTCTTTAGCGGGCAGCTTTTGACTGCAAGTGAACGTGCCTTTGTGTATTTGATATAGTGAGAGCTGTGAAGCCACAGGCTCTGCAGGTAGAAGAACATGTATTTAGAGGCTTAATCAGGTCTGTCCTTACTATGTTGCACTACTCTTATGACTGTAATATGGACATATTCACTGAGTTATTCTTGGACAGACTTCAGTTTTTGAATGACACTTATACTTGCATGACTTGCTGAACTGTGCCACAAAACCTTATATGGAGTTACCCTAGAAATGGAGTTGTAGGTAAACTATGTTACAGCTGTATCTTCAGCTGTTTACTTCTACTCTGTTTCCCTTCCGTTCTCATCTAGGTGTTGGTATTCATCTTCTGTCTTTCAACTTCTGCTAAGCCCCACGGAGAAGGAACAAGATTTATTATGTGTTTATATGAGTGAAATTGAATCAGGTCTTACGATGTAATGTAGCCACCACTACATTTTAGAAATAATACAAGGAATTAAAAATAGTAGTAATGAAAATAAATAACCGGACTGACTAAATTGTGATTCTACTCTCAGACTGGATGATGAATATTTTGTACTTTGATTATGGCATTTCCTGAAAAAATAACAGATGCCACTTGTATATGCAGATGTGTGCATTTGAATGCTACAGACTGAAGTGAGAAAAAACTGTTCCTAAAAGTTCACCCGGAGAAACATCATTTGCACAAATTCTCATAGACCTGTAAAGACATAAACAGTAAGCAAGCAGAATTCAGAGCATAAATTTGTATTCCTTAAATTTTTATATAGCTTCAGTATTACTGTATGGTATTTGAAAATCTGTCTCATACCTGTCACATGGTGCTTGAATATCAAGAAGTGTACTATGCACTTAAAAAGTTTGTTTTTCTCAGATATCTTTAAATGCTTTACAGACGTTAAAACACTGGATCTCTAAGATGCTGCATGAGGGAGAGAATTAGTGTTATTTCATTTATAGAATCATAGAATCATAGCATGGTTTAGGTTGGAAGGGACCTTAAAGATCATCTAGTTCCAACCCCCCCCCCATGGGCAGGGACACCTTTCCAATAGACCAGGTTGCTCAAAGCCCCATCCAACCTGGCCTTCAACACTTCCAGGCAGAGGGCATCCACAGCTTCTCTGGGCACCCTGTGCCAGTGTCTCACCAGCCTCACAGCAAATAATTTCTTCCTAATAACTAATCTAAATCTATCCCCTCTCAGTTTAAAACCATTAACCCTCATCCTATCACTATATGCTCTTGTAAAAAGTCCCTCTCCATCTTTCCTGTAGGCCCCCTTCAGCTACTGGAAGGCTACTAGAAGGTCTCCCTGGAGCCTTCTCTTCTCCAGGCTGAAAAGCCCCAACTCTCTCAGCCTGTCTTCATAAGAGAGGTGCTCCAGCCCTCTCATCATCTTTGTGGCCCTCCTCCGGACTTGTTCCAAGAGTTCCATGTCCTTCTTCTGTTGGGGACCACAGAGCTGGACACAGTACTCCAGGTGGGCTTTCATGAGAGCAGAGTACAGAGGGAGAATCACCTCCCTCGACCTGCTGGCCACGCTGCTTTTGATGCAGCCCAGGATACAGCTGGCCTTCTGGGCAGCAAGCGCACATTGCCTGCTCATGTTGAGCTTCTCGTCAACCATCTCCCCCAAGTCCTTCTCCTCAGGGCTGCTCTCAATCCATTCTCTGCCCAGCCTGTATTTGTGCTTGGTATTGCCCTGACCCACGTGCAGGATGTTGCACTTGGCCTTAGTGAACTTCATTCGGTTCTCACACGCCCAGATATCAAGCCTGTCAAGGTCCCTCTGGATGGCATCCCTTCCCTCCAGCATGTCAACTGCACCACACAGCTTGTTGTCATCGGCAAACTTGCAGAGGGCACACTCAATCCCACTGTCCATGTCACCGACAAAGATGTTAAACCACATTGGTCCCAATACCGACCTCTTAGGAACGCCACTCGTCACTGGTGTCCACTTGGACATCGAGCCATTGACCCTAACTCTTTGAGTGCAACCATCCACCAATTCTTTATCTACCGAGTGGTCCACCCATCAAGTCCATGCCTCTCTAATTGTCATCCCCATGACAAGGATGTCATGCGGGACAGTATCCCACATATTTATCTTACACTTGTAGTTTTCACAGAAAATCTGTAACATTAACAGTGGAATCTAATGATATAAACTGTTAGTTCTAAACTCTTTAATAAAATATAAGTTTTATATTATTATTATTAATAATATTGTTTCTATTTTTACTATAATTTTAATCATAATTTATGTAATGGAGCATGTGAAGAAAATTAATGCATGAACACTGACTTGATTTTGGAATGAGAACTGTCCTTTTGTCACTGCTTTGTACTAATTTTCAAGACGTTATATAGCTACATTTTTTTTGTACAGCTTCAATTTTTTTTGTTTTGTTTTACTGTTAATGAGTATCAGGTAGACGTTTTACATACGAATTCTGTAATACTACATTTTCATCTAAAGGCAGTAGTAGAAAGCTCGGAGTGGTACTGAGAAAAGAAGAACTTGAGTTTGATTATTAAGAAATCAATATGGTTATCTAGTCTTTTATGTCTAAGATGGAAAACACAGAATGATTTTCAATCATTAAAATGATGGCAGTGAAAGAAGGTGAAATAGCACCTGCTTATCATAGGTCTTTTCTCCTGCCTTTTAATTTCTTTATGTTCTTTCTCTTTTCTATATTTAGTTTGCTTTGCTTGTTCAGTTTAATCCTACCTGCAGATCTGTGTGACGTCACCAGTAAGCAATGCATCTGCTAAAGAACATAGTTATCAGAAGGTGTTCTTTCAGGACTGGGACATGACATACTGACATTTTTAAAAGAGCAGGGTCTGCCATAATGTGTGACTCAATCTTCTGAATCTAACCAATGCCGTAAGCTTCCGATGAGGGCAGTTATATAGCCCCCTCCACTTCCTAAAAATTGAGGTTTTATATTTATCACTTGTTATCCTGTCCGAAAATTATGAGTCATTTCCTCATTCTGCTGAAGGAAACAGGAGCCTAAAAGGCTTCAAGTGGCCTCACCACATACTGTGAGAGTGAAAAGTCCCAATATTTGATGAATGTAACATATGCCTGCTAATAACAGTTAAATTTAAATACTCTCTCCCTGTTTGAATACCAGCCTTAACTCCCTTACTCAGCTTGAAATCAATTAAATTCATTAACTTCAGAGCATTAATTTGTAGTACTGCAGCCTCCCTGTGGTATGAGTGAAGCCTGGATTCCTCCTCACTAGATAATATCCCAGTAGTAACAGTCTTGGGCTTCTGGGACACCTTATGCCCTGATTGATTTGCTGTGCTTTGGAGCTTATTGATGTTTCATTCATTTTCACTTTCAAATCCAAATGCTCAAAGGTCCTGATCCTTCAATACCTACAGCCTTGACTTTTAAGGTATTTAAAAGACTGGAGGCTTAAGATTTTAAAATCTCTTCAGGTGGGATGCACAGCAGGTCACCAGCCATAGCGGGGCTAGGCTGCAGCAGGGAATGCACCTTGGCATGGCAGCTTATGTCTGCACTTCTCCATCCATCCGCACAGGTTGGGTAACAAGTTCCTTCAGGCTATTAGCCACCACCTTTTTTTTCTTTGTTTGCTTCTGAGACAGGTAAAGACAGTGGAATCCATGTCACGTTAAAAAAAAAATAATTCATAGACAGAATAGATTCATCCATTTCTTTGTGTCTTATTTTTACACTGTCTTAGAACATTGTTTATGCATATGCAAAGAATACAGGAACACAAATTTGGGGATTACTGTAATAAAATTTCAGTCCATTCTGGAAAGGCGGCATTTTGGTTTCTCTGCTACAGGCAGATAGATGTGCACAGGACATCTGTCAAAAAGGTGTTGCAAAGCTTAAAGACAATGTTTTTGTACTTTGTGGAAAAAGTTAAGTTTTATAATAATCTTATGAGGAAATCAAGCGTTATCATTATTTTTAATGCTTTAATCTCAGTGAGATAAAATAGCAGTTTCCAAACTTGAGGATTTTTTGGAACAATGTTTTGTATTTGTTCTGTAACTATTACATTAGCTGGAATATCCACTGTGTCTTTTCCTTTCATAGTTGTTGAGGAGGTTTAGTCAGCATTGTTTGTGCCAGTACACTATGACTTCTTAGTGATGACTGCTGAAGCATCACCAACGGGTGTTAGATACGCTTCTCAAAAGACAACTATATGCATTATTTCTAATTTGGTAGGTCAACATGTAGTTGTGAAGAATCATACAGACAGGTATTTAAACATCCATTCTTGGTTTTACTGATGGAAGACATCAACAGGCTCATATCCCTGGCTGTAGCCACAATGTTCCTCAAGATGAACCATTGCATTGGTCGGCTTTAAGCTTCTTGCAGTTATCTGATCCTGAAGCTTTACTGGTTCCCATCTAGCCTTGATTCAGTTTCCATCTGGTTCCCAGGATGCCTACAATTTTGCACAGTACAGCCTAAGTTCTTATAGCTCCAAAGGATTTAAGGATTATCAGTATGCAGGGTCTTCCTGTTTGTATCTTCTTTTATATGACAACTGTCTATAATGCCATCTTGAAGGAGATGCCATCACACCCACTATTGTGATCCTGTGACATCTATTGATTCCCTGTTGCCAGTTAAGATAGCCTTGAAATATCTTTGAGTACTACAGCTCTGCAACCCTGCATTATGCAACAAAGAATCTCACCTTCAGGTTATAGGCCAGATTGGGATCACAGCCATAGCATTTATAAATCCAGAAAAGAAGTTCCAGTATCTTTTATGTTCTTGTAATTGTAAAACAGCATAATTAAGATCAGAAGTAATACTTTTGGCTAATTTCTATGAAATATTTTAATGGTTTGAGATCTGTTTCTACCTTATACTCAAAAATTGTGCTACAGTCTAGTTGCAGACACATTAATTTGATTTAGAGATATGGCAATTATTAACCAAACCCAACAACTGTTACGCACCTGAGCAATTATTTGCATGAAAATGGTTTGGTAAAGATAGTAGATTATATTTGTTTGTATTTGTATTGAGGAGACATTCGATGGAAAAAAGCTTGTAGCCACAAGACCAAATGTACAACTAGATGAAAAATATCGTCATACAAATATGTGGTAATTTGAATGCAACTGTTTAGAGGAGACACGTGACACTGTGCAATTCTTGTATGTCCGTTCTTATAATTCTTTAGAACAGTCATGTTTTAAAAGGTGTTTATGGGAAATAGTCCCTTAAATTTTAGCATTTGGGGTTTCATTCCACTTAGGTGGTGACCTAGTTCAACCCTACTTAATTTTTAATATCTCATGAAAACCCTGTCCAGGGTGATATGGCTGAATACACAGTGAACAGCTGAGCTGGACCGTGATTTGTGATTAAAACTATACTTAATGGAAAAAAGCAAGTAGAGATGAACTATATCAGAAAAAGAAGAATGAATGAATGGATCAGTCTTTAGTTGCTCTCTGAAGTGAGAGTGCGCTTCCAGCTGCTCATCATGCTCTCTGGGCTTATAAGTGAGTTTCTGACTAATTTACCTCAGCTTATAATTGCAGCACAAGATAATATTCAAAAATCCTTACTTATTGCCTTACTCTGAAAATAGTCCTACTGATTTCCATGAGATTGTACCTATGGTAGGAAATCATATATCAGAAATCATTATAACTAGCTCATCAAGGCTTTCCCTTTCAGCACCTTCCTTTCACAATATTGGGAGAGAGATAGGGTGAAAGAAAAGCAAATAAGCAAAAAGGCTTCACACTAGCCTGAGGCTAAAGTAAATTTATTTTGAAACTGTGCCCAACCACTGTGACAAGAGCAGTGTTCTGTAAAGAGATTGGCAGCATCTAGCTGGAGAAATTAAATCTTGTTTGTATGACAAACACTTAATAATTTTTTTGCTATGTTGATGGAAATGATTAATGCAGATCCAACTGTAGGATGTCTGTAAACAAGAAAGGCATATTTAGGAAGTGTCTTTTTGTCCCCAAAGCGGTAGAATATGTCCTGACTGCAAAGAAGTAGAACTGCAGAGCACAGTGAAACAAAAGTTCTCCAGTTTTGTCATAGAACTGATGCCTGCAAACTCCTAAGTAGTCGTCTAAGATACTACATGGTGCTAAAACTGTGTATCTTTCACTGAACAAAGCACTTGGATCAGGGTTCAGAGTTCACATCATTGTATCCTAAGTGTTTTCTTTGCAATCATATAATTACATCATAAAATGAAATTAATTTTACAACCCTTAATGTGTTATGTAATTTCTCTTCTTACATGAATTTTAGATAATTCTAAAACAAATGCTCACTTATGCATCATAAACCCTGAAGGTGTGTCCTGGTTTGGCCTAAACCAGGCCGATTTTCCTTTCAGTGATTTTTACTTTCAGCTAAGTCTCCTCTAAGTAACTGCACTTTCTGAAACTAACTGCATGTTTTTGCAGACAGTGTCTGCTTTCAGGACTGATAACGCTCGAAGTTTGTAGTTATCACTGAAGCACCGGTAGGGATGTTGTGCAGAAAGGCTCTTGCTGTACTTGTTCTTGAGAGAAACCAAGGTCACTGCTGAATTCCTCACTGCTTACGAGTGAAGAGCCGAAGGGGGTCGCAGCTGCAGCGGGGAGCGGACAGGGCAGGTGACCCAAAATTGACCAACGAGGGTATTCCATCCCATACACGTCATTCTCAGTATAAAGAGGGGGGATCACGAGGGTCTCGCTCTCTTTCTGCTATGGCCGGTGTCCAAGGAGGACTCCGTCTGTTTTCCTGCTGCCCCCGATCCCGATCTGTGCGTTCCTGAATCCAGCTCTCGACCGTCGCTAGGCCCAGCCTGGGCCTTCCCGGAGCCTGCCCTGCAGTGCCGGTGGTGACGTGGCTGACTTCAGGGGAGCTCAATCTTGATTTTGTATATATATTTGTACATATTTGATTATTTCTATTATTGTTATTATACTCTTTTCCATTATTACAGTTTATTAAAACTGTTTTAATTTTCCAACACAGAAGTCTCTCTCCCTTTTCCCTTTCCCTTTCCCTCTGGGGGGAGGGGGGGAATAACAGAGAGCATCTGCCGCAGGTTTAATAGCCAGCCCAGCTTTAAACTGTGACAGGTGAAAAGCAAGAGAAGTTCATCGAGTTTGTGTGGTTAAGACCTTTCCTTTTAGAGCAGACGACTTTCCTAATACAGCATCATTGCAAAAGTCATATTCTAAATACTGAGGAGATGCAGTAAAGTGTCAAAAACCAAAAAATATCTGTGAAGTATTTGGCTAGCCAGGTTTCTGATACTTTATCACAATGCTACTGAGCTGCGGGCACTTAACTTTAAAATAGTGCCTTTGATTTTCTTTCTATTAGAGCTGTGGGAGTTTGGGAAAACAACCTTGTTGAGTTGGTTATCTTTTATTATATAAATAAATACCCTAATTAATTTAATTAAATGAAGCTCATAAGCCCTAGCAGCAGCTTAATTAGAATCAATGGAGAAATAAAAAATGATTTAAAATGAGGCCAGTGTGAAAATAAATCAGAAGGAAGACACTAAGGAAAACAGAAACAAACATCCCTACAATAATCCAAATTTTAGGCTGAGTGTAGCTAATGCCAATCAGAAAATGCAAATAGTAAGATCATGTTTAAACTCCCCTGAGCTTGAAGTTTGGAGCTTGTAATGGTGATGTGGGCCGACTATGCCAAAATGAGCAATATTTGTGCTGAGCTTTGGGATACATATTTGAACAAATATAAATACGTATTTTTCTTTCTTGATACACTCCTTGGAAGGGAAAATACTGTGAAAAGGATTTATTACAGATTTTATTTAGTATAGAGAGTTTCAGTTCAAGCTGTACCTAAACTCAGATCTAGATCCTCAGGGTAGAAAGGAGAGCTCTGTTGTCCATATTGATGCAAAGCCCTTTAGCAAAAGTTTTGCGGCATTTCTTTTCAGACATATTATTTAGTCAAGTAAGGAAGTGGAATTTAGTACTCCACAGTTTCATTGATAGATCTGCCAGTGGGAGGCCAACAGTCACGGTTTAATGCTGGGCCGGCTATTAAACCTGTGGCAGATGCTCTCTGTTAACCCTCCCCTCCCCTCGAAGGGAAAGGGAAAGGGAAAGGGAGAGAGACTTACGGCTTGGAAAGTTAAAACAGTTTTAATAAACTATAATAATGAAAAAGAGTATAATAATAATATTGGAATAATCAAGTATATCCAAATATATACAAAACCAAGATTGAGCTCCCCCGATGACGGCCACGTCACCACCGGCACTGAAGGGCAGGCTCCGGGAAGGTCCAGGCTGGGCCTAGCGACGGTCGAGAACCGGATTCAGGGATGCACCAATCAGGATCAGGGGGCAGCAGGAAAACAGACAGAGTCACCTTTGGACACTGGCCATACCAGAAGGGCAAGAAGGGAGAAGAAAGGGCCGAAGGCTCAAGCAGCAGAAGTAGCCTAAGCCTCAAGCAGAAGAAGAAGACCGAGACCCCCATGATCCACCCGCTTTATACTGAGAATGACGTGTATGGGGTGGAATATTTTTGTTGATCAATATTGGGTCATCTGCCCTGTCCACTCCTCCCTGAAGGTGCAAGCCCTCTTCGGCTCTTCACTCGTAAGCAGTGAGGAATTTAGCAGTGACCTTGGTTTCTCTAAGAATAAGTACAGCAAGAGCCTTTCTACATAACATCCCTACCGGTGCCTCAGTGATAACTACAAACTTCGAGCGTTATCAGTCCTAGAAGCAGACACTGTCTGCAAAACATGCAGTTAGTTTCAGAAAGTGCAGTTACTTAGAAGAGACTTAGCTGAAAAGAAAAATTACTGAAAGGAAAATTGGCCTGGTTTAGGCCAACCAGGACACCAACTTATTTTGTGTGAGTCTTAGTTCACGTGGAATTTAATTGCTTGTTTTTAAAAAGTGCTTTCGGAACAAAAGTTCTTATGCCTGGTTGATATTTTCTGGTCCTCCAGTAAGATTTGCAGCCTATACAGTTGTCAGAGTAGCTGTTTGTGGGATTGTGTCACAAAGCATATTCACTAAATGATCCAGGTTTACAAAAAGTCGTCCAGAAGTATGTTTATGTATTTAATTCTGGTCTCAATTTCAATTATCTGGTTTATACTAAGGCTCTGCAAACTATTGTATCGAAAAAACTGGAGGGACAATAATGTGCTGCTGAGAGAGAAGTGAACAGTTGGGGGTAGGATTACAAGGAATTTGTAAAGTTGGTTTTGCTACCAAAAACGCATTGAGTAAATACACAGCAGCCTCTTTTAAAGCCACTGGAAAGGACTTCACTATCTTCCATTCATGTTCCATCAGGTGACAGGCTGCAACCTGTAATCACAGAATCACAGAATCAATCAGGTTGGAAGAGACCTCTGGGATCATCGAGTCCAACCGTTGCCCTGACACCACCATGTCAACTAGACCATGGCACTAAGTGACATGTCCAGACTTTTCTTAAACACATCCAGAGGTGGTGACTCCACCACCTCCCTGGGCAGCCCATTCCAATGTCTAATGACCCTTTCTGAAAAGAAATGCTTCCTAACATCCAACCTGAACCTCCCCTGGCGAAGCTTGAGGCTATGTCCTCTTGTCCTATCGCTAGTTGCCCAAGAGAAGAGGCCAACTCCCACTCTACTACAATCTCCCTTCAGGTAGTTGTAGACTGCAATAAGGTTACCTCTGAGCCTCCTCTTCTCCAGGCTAAACAACCCCAGCTCCCTCAGCCGTTCCTCATAGGTCATACCCTCCAGACCCTTCACCAGCTTGATTGCCCTCTTCTGGACTCTCTCCAACACCTCAACATCTTTCTTGAAGTGCAGGGCCCAGAACTGGACACAGTATTCAAGGTGCGGCCTCACCAGTGGCGAGTACAGAGGGACGATCACTTCCCTAGACTGGCTGGCTACACTATTCTTAATAGAGGCCAGGATGCTATTAGCCTTCTTGGCCACCTGGGCACGCTGCTGGCTCATGTTTAGCCATCTGTCGATCAGCACCCCCAGGTCTCTTTCCACCGGGCCGCTTTCTAACCACTATTCCCCTAGCCTGTAGCGCTGCATGGGGTTGTTGTGGCTGAAGTGTAAGACCCGGCACTTGTTCTTGTTGAACCTCATGCCGTTGGTCTCGGCCCATCTATCTAACCTGTCCAAATCCCTCTGTAGGGCCTTCCTACCCTCCAGCAGATCAACACTCCCACCCAGCTTGGTGTCATCTGCAAATTTACTGAGGATGTACTCAATCCCTACATCTAGATCATCTATAAAGATATTGAACATCACTGGTCCCAGAACTGAGCCCTGGGGAACACCGCTAGTGACCGGCCACCAGTTGGACTTTGCCCCATTCACCACCACTCTCTGGGCTTAGCCATCCAGCCAGTTTTTAACCCATTTAAGAGTCCACCCATCTAAGCCCCGGGCAGCCAGTTTGTCTAGGAGGATGCTGTGGGAGACAGTGTCGAATGCCTTACTGAAATCTAGATAGACTACATCCACAGCCCTGCCCTCATCTACTAAGCGGGTCACTTTGTCATAGGAGATCAGGTTGGTCAAGCAGGACCTGCCTTTCATGAATCCATGTTGGCTGGCCCTGATGCCCCGATTGCCTTGCATGTGCCGTGTAATGGCACTCAGGATGATCTGTTCCATCACCCTGCCTGGCACCGAGGTCAGGCTGACAGGCCTATAGTTCCCTGGATCATCCTTCCAGCCCTTCTTGTAGATGGACGTTACATTTGCTAATTTCCAGTCAGCTGGAACTTCTCCAGTTAACCAGGACTGCCGGTAGATAATTGAGAGTGGTTTGGCAAGTTCATTTGCCAGTTCCTTCATTACTCCGGGGTGAATCCCATCCAGGCCCATAGCCTTGTGGGTGTCCAATTGGCACAGCAGGTCACTAACCATCTCCTCCTGGATTACGGGGGGTTCACACAACCCCCTGTCCCTAACTTCAGGCTCTGGAGGCTGAGTCTCCTGAGGACAACCAGTCTTAACATTAAAGACTGAGGCAAAGAAGGCATGGAGCACCTCTGCCTTTTCCTCATCCCCTGACACTACACTACCCTCCTCATTCAGCAAGTGGTGGAGGCTCTCCTTGACCCTCCTTTTGCTGTTAGTGTATTTGCAGAAACTTTTTTTGTTATCTTTGACTGTAGCAGCCAAATCAAGCTCTAATTGAGCTTTGACCCTTCTAATTTTCTCCCTACATGACCTGGCAACATCTTTATAGACCTCTGAAGTTACCCGACCCTTCTTCCGGAGCAAATAGGCTCTCTTTTTTTCCTTAAGTTCTAGCCTAAGTTCTCTGGTTAACCAGGCCGGTCTTTTTCCCCAATGGCTTGTCTTCCTACACACCGGGACAGCCTGCTCCTGAATATTTAGCAATTTCTTTTTAACGCACGTCCAGCCTTCCTGGACTCTTTTGCCCTTCAGGACCGACTCCCAAGGGACTCTATCCACCAACCTCTTAAACAGGCTAAAGTCTGCCCGCCGGAAATCTAAGGCAGAAGTTCTGCTCTTGCCCCTCCTTACTTCCCCCACTATCGAAAACTCTAACATTTCATGGTCGCTATTCCCAAGACCGCCACCGACCCTCACATCTTCCACTAGTCCTTCTCTGTTCACAAACAACAGGTCAAGCAGGGCCCCTCCTCTAGTGGGCTCATTTACCACTTGCTTGAGGAAGTTGTCCTCCACACATTCTAGGAACATCTTAGGTTGCTTCCTTTCTGCCATGTTGTATTTCCAGCAGACATCCAGCAAGTTGAAGTCGCCCACGAGTACAAGGGCCGACGTGACCCGGCAGCTTCTGACAGATGTTTGTAAAATGCCTCGTCCTCCTGCTCATCCCGATTGGGTGGTCTATAACAGACTCCCACTGTAATGTCTGCCTTGCCGACCTTCCCCCTGATCTTTACCCATAGACGTTCAACCTTGTCATCCTCATCATCCTCCTCAATTTTGACACAATTCAAGCACTCCCTAACATACAATGCTACCCCATCACCTCTTCTGCTTTGCCTGTTTCTCTTAAAGAGCTTATAGCCATCCATAGCAGCACTCCAGTCATGAGAGTCATCTCACCACGTTTCTGTGATGGCAACCACATCATAACCTTCCTGCTGTACAGTGGCTTCTAGCTCTTCCTGCTTGTTGCCCATACTGCGTGCATTGTTGTAAATGCACTTCAGCTGGGCTAACAGTCTTGCCCTCAACGCAGGCCTGTCACCCCTAGGTTCATTTGTGGTTGCCCTGGTCTTATCCCCCTCCCCCATCGAACCTAGTTTAAAGACCTCTTGATCAGCCCTGCCAACTTCTGGGCCATAACCCTTTTCCCCTTCTGACTCTGGTGTTCCCCATCCGTCACAAGCAGGCCCGATGTCATGAAAGCCACCCCATGGTCAAAGAACCCAAAATCCCACCTACAGCACCAGTCTCTTAGCCACATATTAATCTGTTGTATTTTCACGGTCCTTTCCCTATTTTCACTTAACACTGAAGGAATTGAGGAGAATACAACCTGTGCACCTACCCCCTTCACCAAACGCCCCAGGGCCCTGAAGTCCCTTTTGATTGCCCTGGGACTTCTCCCTTTAATCTCATCCCTACCCACCTGGAATACTAATAGTGGGTAGTAGTCAGAGGGCCTCACCAGTTCAGGAAGCCTCCTGGCTACATCCCTTACCCGAGCCCCAGGGAGGCAGCAGACTTCCCTGTGAGTTGGGTCTGGCCTGCATATGGGGCCCTCCGTTCCCCTTAGCAGGGAGTCACCTACAACAATTACTTTTCTTTTCTCCTTTTTGGAGCTGGTTGCAACCCTCTTACTTGGTTGCTTCTGTTTGAGTAGCCCCTTAAAAGGTCTTTTACCTAGATTCGTGTCTTCCTGACGCTCAGGAAGACGCTCAGGTTCCAGCACCTCATACCTATTCTTCAGGGGGACGTGGGGAGGGAAGGAAGGTTGGGATGGGATTCGCCTGCCACCCTGAGCAGGGATGTGCCTCCATTCCCCCCCATCCCCTAAGTCTCCTCCTGCTCCTTGTGGAGGAGGAAGAGGATCTTCCACTATCCGGGGAGCATTAGGCCCGTCCGTTTTCCCCAGGGCAGGCAGGGAACAGCACCACCCGCCAATCTCTTCCTGGGATGTTCTAGTGCTCCTTAACTTTTCCACCTCCTCCTTAAGTTGTGCCACCAAGGAGATCAGGTCATCGATCTGTTCACAGCTCACACAGGCGACGTCTCCGTTACCCTCAAGTGCCAGTGCCAGGCTCTGGCACTCCCTGTAGCCTGCCACCTGGACCTCCGCATGCTTCCGCAGCAGGTCCGTTTGCGTTGCCATGTCTTTTCTGGCACGTGCAGAGGACTTAGAGCCTCGCCGAGTGGAGACCATTCCTGGACTGTCCTCTTGCCCCGATGGGAGGGAGACCGCACCTTCCTGCCCTCCTACCCTGCTCGCCCTGCCTGAGCGAACTGCTGCGCAAACTGCCACGCAAACTGCCACGCCCCCACGCTCGCACTCCCCAGCGAGAAGTTCTAAGGCAGAAGTTCTGCTCTTGCCCTCTTACTTCCCCACTATTGAAAACTTTACCACTTGCACGAGGAAATGTCCTCCAACACATTCTAGGAACCTCATAGATTGCTTCCTTTCTGCATGTTGTATTTCAGCAGACGTATGGCAAGTTGAGTCGCCCATGAAGTGCAAGGTCAGTGGAAGGCTGGGCGTAGGTGCAGGAGTAATAGCTTTGGTCTTTGCAGGAGTGAACCAAAGTGATACTGTGTCAGTGCATACCTATTAAGACTGTTGACAGACATTTGCTCTCCTCTTCTCTTCTGCTCCAGAATAAAGTGAAACAGATCAGGTTAAACTATGGGTAAAGAGTAGTGGGAAAGTGTTGACATGTAAATCTGTTGCCCTGGCTGGCAGATCATGATACCAAAGCCAACTGTACGAGCACTTTTTCTCCTCTGTTTCACTTTGTAGTCAAGAATTTTAAAGCACCGGTGATTTACATTGATCTAGCTGATCATACTGGAACAAAAAGGAAGGCAAGGCCTCTGGCTAGGAGGCCAGTATGGTGACCTTCACCTCTCCTCCAAGACACAATTTGTGCCCTGATCTTAACAAAGTAAGGCTAGGCCTACAGGATTAAAGTGCAAGTATCAAACCCAAATTAGGCATGTCAACATCTTTTTCAGATGATGTATAATTACATAGAAATAATACACAGAAATATATCGCTATCTGTTCTTTGAAGACCAACCTTCTACGCTAATATAAATTTTGTCTATTATTTCTCGTTATAGAATCTCAGGTGTTGAACATCGGCTTCCTAGTTCAAAAGAAATCAAATACAGATTCTGGCTATGTTTTAAGGGTCCACCTACATGGGATATTTATTAATCTAACCCCTAAACTATATAACTAACATAGTACTACTGTAGTTAAAAATACAAATGAGTTAAGTTTAAAAATAAATCTACATAGGTAATTACATTGGTGTAATGATACCAGTCTAATTATGGTAAATTTCATCAGATAAGCCCTTAGTGTTACTTTTTTTATTTATATATGTAGACAAGTCCTGGAACAAACGAACTTAAAAGCAGCACTCAAACAATATGCCTTTCCAGGAGCCTCAGACCACATCCACAAATGCCCAGTCCCCAGATAACTCCATTTTTTGCACAAATTTTCTCTAAACATGAAGAATGAAAGCCAAATTTGGGTTCTGCAATACGGCATGGTTTCTTTCTCAGAGCTATTTCTAGTAAACCAACACCAACACAGGTTTTCTTCAAAGGTCTAGGGCACAATCATTTCATGTTAAAATCCATACAAATTTTAACATTGAATTGTGATAAGGAAAAGTCTCTTAAACCTCTAAATTCTAAGGTCTTCATCTGCTTCTAACAGTGCTTGTAGTAATTATCTAAATAATGATGGAGCAAGAATAGTGAATCCTTAAGGTCTAAAGTGTGTTTTGAGAGTTACAGCAGTGTAAAAATTTTTTGGAAGTTGATATGTTCATGTTGTGAGCTAAGAAGCCCTGGAATTGAAAAATACTGTGTCTTCCTATAGTTTTTGATGATAAAATCAAAATAAAGAATACAAGAAAAGGGGAGAAGAAATGTAGACTGGCAGATCAAATTAACCATGAATTGTCTGCCTAAAAAAAATGAAAGATTCAATAACATGCTGCTTACAGTACAGTCTAATCGGAACTTTGTTTTGTGAGACTTGGAAAATAATAAATGGTTCATAATAAATGGTTCATAATGAATCTCATATTTCTTTATTTTTGTTCATAACGAGCAAAGCGATGATATCAACATAATATCTTTGGACTTCAAATCTACTCAGCCACTGCATAAATGTATTTGGCATGTGTATAATCTGCTGCTAAGATATATAGTGGACATTTATTAAAGGATTAGGGAGCAATGAAGTTGTTCATGGCTGTGCTACTACATATTTTACTACATATTTACCAAAAAGGAATGCATAAACATAGTAAGGATTTCAGCAACTTAAATTAAAAATACTTTTTTTCCTAATCCTTGCTTTGTTTTGGAAATTCTTATGTGATCTGACTGGCGGGATGGGGGAAAAGAGGCACATTCTAATATGGTAGATTTTAAATTGGATTTAAAGTGGATTAAAATATTTGCTCTGATACTTTCCATACTCAACGTATCTAATGTCTTAAAATAGTCTATGAATTCAATATTGTGAGCTATGCTCACAAAAAGATTTAGGCACCTAAGCTTGAGATAGTGATCAGTTCTTAGTTTAGCTGCTATGTGTCCCTGGGAAGTGCCTCTAATCCAACAGCATTTCATTTTCCTGTTAATAAAAATTCCATGAGCACCTAAAAATCTGCTGCTGAACGCTCCCACGAGCATCTCAGTCTGCAGTTTAGTAAACATGTTTACAGATTTTTTGGGGCAAGAAGTTAAACATTCATTCTTCTGCATCATTTAGGGGGTAACCCCTCTGTCTTCATCTGTGACTGCTCATGGGTGCCTAAGACAGGCTGTAAGAATTAGAGAAGTGAATGTTACCACCTACTTTCCTGCAATACTCACAAGTTCCTCAGCAATTTGAGGTTCAGAGACTTCCTGAATGTAATAATGTTTTGTATTCAATAGTTGTTAATGGATTTTTTCTTCCAGCCATTTTTTAAAACTTCTGAAGGTTTTCAGCACTTAAAACATTCACTCGTAAGCTATTCCACAGATTAAATAGGTACTTTATCAAGAAGTATTTTCATTCATTCATTTTGAACCTTATGCTAGTTTTATTTGATGTTTTCTACTTTTTCTTTTGGGGGAGACTCCTATTTGCTTTTTCCATGCCATTTCCAACTTTACAGACCTTCATCATATTCCCTGCTCATCTTTCTCTTTTCCAGATTGAAAACTATTAAATTACCTATTTTTTCATCATACAAAAAACATACCATATCTTTGAACATCACTTCCACCCTTCTCTGCATCTTTTCCATTTTATCATATTCTTTTTGAAAGACCAGAACTGAACAAGTATTCAAGATTCAGATGTACCATGGATTTAACTGTGGCATAACAAGGCTTCCTCTTTTGATTTCTATTTCTTTTGAAATAGTGCCTAGCCTTCTATTTACTTTCTTGATAACTATTGATAATTAACTCATTATTATAAATCCAAATCTCAATCATGAATCCTAATAATCAGCTTAGATCTCTTTTCAATATAAGTAAAGTAAGGATACATTTTTCTCTGTATGCATCACTTAATATTTATTCATATTTAATTTTCTCTGGCCTTTTATTACCAAGTTACCTAGTTTTGTGAACTCGTTATTTGCTGCAGACCATATCTTTCTTACCTGTAATAATATATTTGTTATCATTAATAACTTGTCTACCTCTCTCATTTAATCTCCTTTCCTGATTCATTTGTAATTATGTGAAACAACACAGATCCCAATGCAGAACCACATGGGTGATACCCCTCCACTTTAAAGGCTGATTGTATGCTCTTACCATATTTCCTTTATGTTACAGATTTCTTTATCCATGTGAAAATGTTCCTTCTTATTCTATGACAGCTTAATTTCTTTAAGAGGCTTTAGCGAAAGACTTTGCCAAATGTTTTTTGAAAATCAAAGCGGACTACATCAGTTAGATGTCTCTTGCTTATATGCCTATTGACTCCTTCAATGAATTTCACAAGATTTGTGTGACATGATTGCTATTAAGAAATCATGCTGATTTTTCACCAATATATAATTTTTAAGCCATGTGGCTCCTAAATTTCATTTTTAGAAAGCATTCTAATCATTTCCATGGTAAAGATATCAGGTTTACTCATCTGCAGATTAGTTCAGGACCCCAGGAGACTATGGAGGGACAGAGCTTAAAAGCATGGTGCCGTAATGCTAAAGCCCTTTGTGAAATTAAGCCATATTTGCAGGAAAAAAAATTCATACAGAATATACAGATATTTCAAACCTGTAACTTGAAACTGAAGTTTTGATGCTGATCTCTTGGGATAGATCATGATTCAGACTTTTCATATCAGACTCTTATCTGGTTATTAATATTCTAACTGCCTAAATTTGCTTTCTCTTTTGTTCCCTGAATTAAAGTTATGTGTTAACTTGATTCATGGCTGCTAAGCAACTGTAATAATGGCTATCACAGGCAGCCTAACAGATAGCTGTGACTGCTGTTTATGATGTCTATTGGTGATAATAGTATATGAATATAAATAGGAGATGGCAGGCAATGTCAATAACAGAACAAATTTCACTGAAACTCTTGAGAAAAGTTAATTGAAAGATTAGGCTACGTGGGTAGTTGACAGAGTTTTGTGACAGAGTCTGAAATTGAAAGAAGAGAAGCAATCACTGTTGTGGAAGTGAGATAGCAACTCATTAATTCTAAATTAATTTCTTTATTTAACAGTGTTCATAATTAAGCAGCGTTCATAATATTAGTGTCTGAGTTCTTAAAACCAGCAGTGGATTTATCCTCAGATCACCTGAGTTACGTTATAGAGTGTATTTGAATGAATGAGCTTTTAATAAGACAGATGATTGTAATTCTCATACAAATAATGGTCGTCTCATTACATAAATGACACTGGAAAAATTAGAGGGCCTTCCAGCAAAGCCAACTAGAGTAAGTCAATAACTGGAGAATACAGCTTATGGAGAAAATGCTAGGGAGCTTATTTTAAACACTAAAAAAGACATAAAACTTTTTTCTGCAAGCAACTGTATTGGTCTGGAACAATATTGAATACAGTAAACAGAATCTGAGGTGCTGAGAAGCTGGGGACATAAAATCTGTCTGGCTGCATCTGACAGCATTCGAGAGGCAGTGTATGCTAGATGGATGGTGTATAGTCTGTGAGTATAAATTCCTCTTATTCCAATTACAAATTAAAAATATAATGTAAATAAGATACTAGGTTTCTCAACACAGGTTCTTATTATTGCTACAAGTTTCAATCTGTTTTCTATTCATGAAAAGGTTGAAAGGTAGTTTTTTTCCCCTAAACTACTCAGATATCTGTCTAAGACTCAGTGCCTAATGTAAAAATATGCTAGATGATAGTACTCACTGGAAATTTGTCTTCAGAATATTTTTTCTAGGAAAAGAATAGGTTCAGCAAAGGAACCAAAGTTTTCATAGGAATGTTTCGTAGAATTGAGCTGGAAATCAGATCTGCTCCAGACTGGATTGGTGATTACAGCATTCAGTTGAATTCAAAGCTATCCTTTGTCTCATCCCACCTCTTTCTGACTCAGCTAATAGTGACAGTCTGTGTTTCAAATCATCCCTGGCAGATGCCCTAAACCCTCCCTCCATCCATCCCTGGTTATCAGCAATTCTAAGACACTTATTCTATTTCTAAAAGACAATCAGTTTCTGAAACCTAAGGTTTTGCACAAATCAAACTTCTGCCTTAACTTTTTGCTCACTAATCACTAGTTTGGAGTGAAGGAAAATGCCTCTGAATTTATGCAGCCTCCATGTCTTTCACCAGAAGAATGTGTGACCCTGAGCACTTGCCTGCAACATTTTCTTCTGTTGCTACATTTGTCTATTAAAGTGAGAGAAAATTCAGGACTTATTTAGGAGTGTTTATTTTTAGACAGCTATTGGCAAAGATGTCCACATAAAATAGCAGACTTCATACAATATGGTGCAAAATAACAATTGGCACAACTAAATGACACAAATGAAAAACAAAATTCTCATACACTGTAGGAAAGAAATGAAAACCAGAAATGGTTTATTTTGTCTATTTTTTTAGAACAGATTTGATGCAATGGATCATGCTCTAGAGCACTTTGCCCAGTGCCAGATAAAAACAGATTCATGTTAATTTTAAGGCTCCAGGTTCTCACTCCTGGGGTACCACACTCACTAATTATTAATTCAGAAGCTTGGCAGACAGTAGTGCTTTGCCTGCAACTGTGCCAATGGGAGTTACTCAAGCATAGAGACTAATCTCATATAAACTGTGAGGAAAAGTCACAGACAGAAGGCAGTGTCAATATTTGCCTTCTAGGGACATAGAGGAGAATTCGAAGATCCTGTCACTTAGCTAACACATCACAGTATGAGTAAAGAACATATATACCCATGTGATCACTTTTCTTCACATCATGAAGTTGGGTATTTTTATAGTTAAAAAAAAAAGAATAAGTTGTATTTCTATGCAACGTACTGTCTCTGTACCACAGAAGACTATTTTTTAGGTTATATCTTCAGCAGTGGAAAAGGGCATATTCTGTGGTTATGCCCTTTCTGTGGATATGGTGATTACTTTTGTTCATAGTTTGGCCTCTTTTTTTCAAAGTTGTACTCAAATAACCAAACCAACGTGAGCATTGCACATCAGGCGTCTACCCTACATGAGGGTAGAGTTCAAGCTGATAGTGGTGCATCCATTCCATCTGGAAAATATTTCCTCTAGGTGTTCCTACAAGAAAGAGATTGACAGAGGCAGAACTCAGTGTGAGAGGGAAGTTTTTGAATTGTCTTGCATTCTAGAGAGCATGTAGGTTTACCACCATCTTAAGATGTTGGGCAGGTAGCACAGCCGGACTACGAAGCATGGAGATCAGAGGTGACTTCACCCCATGTGAGCTGAATGTAAAGAAAAGTAGCAATAAGATCTGAAAATTTAGGTTAAAGTGCCCAGTTATAGTATGCATTGCTACAATTTTAAGGAGGAAGGGAAGTTAGATAAATGGATAGAGCTACTAACTGACTGTCTCTTCATGTGTTTTCAAAGATCATATGCTCTTATGCATAAAAAACAACTTCCTAACAGTGTTACTATCAAGGTGACTTTGATTTTAGTCACCCTAATCCTCTGTGGTTGCTTTCCGCAGCACTTTAAACATATTGGGGTGTGTGACTTTATTAGAGAAACCACTGGGTTTTTTGATTCTTTTTGCCTGCTTTAGATCTTTGGGAAGATAGTTCAAAGCTGTTTATACCTTTAAGGGAGGAACTTAGAAAGGTAAAAGGAAAAAGCAACATACCCACAGAGTGATAGGAAGGGGAAGTAGATGTCAGGACTCTTCCTTGAATCATACAAGGCATAGATGATTCAGTACAGCTGCTATTTACTGCAAGATAAGACAAGTAATTAGGTACATATCCATGTGTAATTTCAAAATATGGGAATACACTCAACTGTTGCTTTGTGACTTCTAAAAATATCATGAAAGCTTCTCATGCTTGTTGACAGTACTCTTTCCTCCAGTTCAGAGGCCACTGCATTATCTGTGCCTATAGATTATGTCATTCCATCAGTAAGGAAGCCTTTGAATGTGAAATTGGACCAAAGCTTTAATAACTCTGAGGCCTGTTAAGTAGGGGTCCAGTGCTTACTGGAATATCCTATTCCCATACCCCTCTGTGATCACTTAGTCTATTTTACATGATCCCATTAACTTTTAGTAAACCTGTTCTACGGGACATAATGAAATGGCGTATTTTCATAAAGGACAGATGAACAAAGTCAGATATATTGAGAAAGTCATCAGTAAATATGTCTTTTCTCTGTAGTAATATTTAGCACTTCAGGGGATGGGTGGAATACTTTAGCATAAAAATAGAAATTAATTTATTTTTCCAAACATGATATTTTTCAGTTTTGCTTACTATCCAACTACTTCTCACTGAAAAATGTCAATGGCCTAAGCATGCTATTTCATAACTTTTCAAGACACTGTTTAATGATTGAAAGTAATTTTTAAAGAATGGCTTTAAAAGCTGTTTTTTTAGGATGAAAGGAAAGAGGGACGTTTCTTGTCTCTATCTAAAATTATTAAGATCAAAACTAATTTTCAGCATTCATAATGTTTACAATTCAATATATACAGATTATTTTTGGATTAATATAATTTTTAAATTCTTATAGGAGATAATTGTGGCTTTGCTAGAGATTATTACATCAAAGACACTCCAGTTATAGTTCTCCATAGCACGTTGAGATCCTACTGGCATGTTTTGCTCCTTTGCATAGACAGAAAGCCTAACTGACCGCACTTTTATTTCCTTTTACCGTGATCACAACAGTGTAGCTATAAATATTCACTCTCGTGAAGTACATTTGTTGCTGAAACATGACTGAAAAACTTCCCTGTCATCTCACATGAAATTATTACTTGCTTTCTACATCAGATGTTCCTACAGCCTCTGTGACTCCTTGTTTGGGGAGAGAGACATTTAGGACCACAAGGAGTCTGATGTCAAGGTGATCATAGATACGAGTGAAATAGTAGGGGGGAAATATTAAAGAGTTTCAAGATAGTCACAGATCAAGAGCAAAAATATCTTCTCTCTTTTTAGAAAGAAGCTTAGATGTTTTATTCTACGTGTACAATGAAGCTACTGTGGTAAGTGCAGGGATGATGAACGTTAAACTACAGATAGCAGTTACTGGTTACCTTTTAAATATCACTGTTTAAACCTCTTCAAAACTTCAAAAGAAAGTATCTGTAGAATCTTAAATTATCTCTCTTTTGCTTTCTTCTGTACAAACTGCCTGGTTAGGCATATTTAACCACGTTAAATATCATATAATGTGTCACAGCTGTGTTGTCTTATACGAGATCATCAAGGAGTGAATGACTGTAGTGTTTCTGGTTAAGACCAAGGTGTACCACCAGAGCGATGTGAGAGCACAGGCTCAATACAGCAGAGCAAAGACAGCAGTGTTTTGGCAGCACTTTCTGTAAGAAACCAGTCAGGTACTTGCCAGCTTGTGCACTTGCATGCAAAAGCCATCTTCTTCCTGTAGAATCTTAGGAATAGCATAGCACAGCATAACATAGCATAGCATAGTATAGCATAGCATAGCATAGCATAGCATAGCATAGCATAGCATAGCCCAAGCTGAGGTAATACCTTCACAGCAGTGAAAAGGCCTGAAAGTACTGATTCCCGAATCTGAAGGCATCAGCAAGAGAGGCCAGGGACCTGAATCCTCTTGAGTGCACGAGTTTGACAGCAAAGAAAGGGACATCCTTTTGGCAAAAGGGTTCCTAAACCTAAAGCTTGAGTAAGAGCCAGCCCTTCAGTTCTACCTGCAAAGACCTGGCTCAGTAGCTGGCCAAAATAGCTCCCAAGAAAATGGATGAGTGCTTAGCAATCAGCTATTGACAGGCTTTCGGCAGGCAAGATTTCTTCAGAGGCTTCCTGACTTTCTGTCAGGACTTCACTAGTGTTGAAAACTCTGTTAAATATTTGATTCTGAGGAATCTGCATTCTTCAACAGAAGATTTTTCATCTGGAGAATTTCTGTTAAGTTCTTTTAAACTTTTCTCTACTCAGCACATTTGACCTTCCAGTGGCTCTCCTACTAGTTCTGACACATACGGCTCAACTCAGTGCTATGAAGTACTTAATTTTTATTAACATGAAGTTTGTTCCTTTACAGTAAGAGCTGGTAACACAGCATTTAAAGTCACAGTCTTCTCTAACTCATGGTGTACCTCTGTTCAGTTTAAGTGTATGTCATTCCATTCTCACAATTAGCCTCTGAGAGTAGACTGAGGTATCAATCATGATTATTTCATTTTCTCTTGTGACAAAACACAGGTAGACATATTTTTTTGCAAAATGTAAATATTATCTGCAAACATTCACATTGTTTGTTAATGTGGTCTGCAAAAACAGTGATGACAACCTGGTTAGAAATAAATTTAATTTTGTTAAGCAGAAATGAGTACTGAAATTCAATAAACCAAGCAGTAACTGAGGGATTGAGTGAGTTACCTTTTTCTATTATACTATAATCATTTTATGTAGAGATGCTTTAATAACCTTTAGAGACACTTCAGAATCTAACAAACAGCATCAGGCCCAACTCTGTCAGCAGCAAAGATTTTTGTCAAGATATTACTGTTACTGCCACTGTACTGGGCTTTTGTGCCTTTTAATGTCATTTTTGTCTAATCTAGACTTTTAAAATGTTCTAACATTTATTTTTATACCGCATATAAAGTTGTTGCTTAGCGAAATAACTGCAACATTTAATATATATATATAGTGCATGGACTTGTGCCACTAAACTCATATTATTTCCATGGTTTTCTGTTGTTCTCCACATAGCTAGTCTGTTTTTAAATCATGTGTTATACATATCTATGGGAGGAGGAATTATCAGGCAATCATAAACAGGCACTGAGGGAGCTGGGACCTTAAGACTGTATTGCTACCTGTTTAACTGGGAAAAGTCAGTTAAAACAAAAGACTGAGAATCTGGATGCTAGGAGTCTATTTATGTGTCTGTCACCAATGCATTATACGAACTGAGGCAAATCACTTTACCTCATTATAAAATGGCATAGAAAAATTTATCTCAAAAGGCTTCTGCAGAGACATAGTCAAAACCCAATTTTTTTCATGCCTATTTCTAATTAAAATAGGGTGTTTTTTTTGTAGAAACTGTTCTTTGAAGATAGTTGGTTTTCGTTTGTTTGGTAAAAACAAAATCCAAACGGCCTTTTATGCCAAAAAGTTGGCTTGCAACTGAAAAAAAATTGGTTTTATTTCCCAGTAAAAAGACATTTTTAGATCAAAAAAAAAAATATTGGATGAACCTTTTTCTGCTGGGAAAAAATGCTTTGAAGGAAAATTTTTAATCAGTTCTCATGCTGTATATCCAAGATGTCTTCCCAAAACAGGCAGCCTAAAATAAAAGTGGGCAGGTGGGGGATGGGACAAACCATCCTTTTAAATGACATCAGAGGTGAATTTGGTTGCTCTTGTTATCTTAGTTCACTACCTAGAGAAAGAAAAATGTTAATGGTCCAGCTGTTCCCTAAGATTCTCTCTACTCATTTTCAAAATTGCTATAATATTTCTATCATCTGGCTTACATAAGCGTGAAAACAACTAATAAACATTTGTAGACATTTTGTAATAAGAATTCAGATACTTAATTTACTTTTGAGCAAACTATTTTCAAATATCAGAAAAATGTAAGTCCACAATTAAATATCACTTAAATAAGGCTCTCGTTGAGGATATGACAAAAAAATCTGCTGAAAGAAACAATCAAGTGTTCAAGAGATGTCATATTTCTCATATTTTTTGTTTAGGTTTACCCAGTACACTTGTGCATTTCTGTTTTATTACCTTTGCCTGATATTTCTGGCTGTCTTTCATTCAATCTGTGATTACTACCTGTAGTATCATTGACATAGCATTTCCTTTTCCAGAATTGAAATAATGAAACCATTGATATTTTAAATTGCAAGAAAAAGTGAAAAAGTATCAAAGGGAAGAATTTTCGTATATTTCCATATCTAAGCCTTTAATCCCCGCCTACACCATTGGGACAGATACCGGTGCATGACATCTAGTGGTAGATGAAAGAGATCCATCGATATGTGTTATCAAGGAAAGGTTCTTAAATTACTGCATCTGCATATACCCAGCACAAGGGAAAATTATTCTTATCTAAAACCAGGTGATCATACAAGACCTTTTTTTTTTGTCTTATATGCATTTATTCTTTATACATCCCTGGATAACACATCCAGACAGACTTACAATCTGTTTTCTATTTTAAGGGATAGGCTTTATTTTCACCATAAAGTTCTGTTTCCACTGAAGAAATTCTGAGAGGCATTTGTTTCGATACATCAAAGGTTTTTCAAGAAATAATCATTGAAAGATTCACCAAGAATAACATATAGAAAATAAGGGTTATATAGTAACTAGAAAGCCCTTTATTCTTTTGTAAGTGATAAAATGTTCTGAGGTGCTACAGGTAACACAGCAGTCCTGTATTTTCCATAGAGGTACCCTGGACTTCCTTGACCTCCTAATACCTACATGATATTCTCCACTGTGAATCACAGTAGGAATTTCAACTGGATTGAGGAAGAATAATAACCAATTAATAGTAAAGTATTTTTCCAACTTCAGAATTAAGTTTATTCGGAAAGATAGAGTGGCTGTGTACAAAGTATCTATTCTGGGGATGTACAAAGCTTTTCACTTATCCAGTTTGCCAAGCTACAGTTTTAAAAACTGGATAGCTTTTCAAGTTTAAAGCATGTTCAGGCACTGTACTGGGTCAGAGCCTACCTGTTTAACCACACTAGAGAATAAATTTCAAGTTGTTGGTCAGTGTTCTCAGAAGAGGGAAATGTTTAGCTTTCTGAATTCCCTTCAGTACCTTTTTTTTTTTTGTTTCTCCCTCTCCGTCACTTTTTTTTCCCCTGATGGCTAACATTGTTCCTAAAAATGCCTTGATGTTTCTTTTCAGAACTACTTTTTCCAGAAAACTGGCACATTAATAGGAACATTTTTTCCCAGATTTATAATCTTTCTAAACATAAGAAGACTTCCATGACTAAAAAAAAAAAAAAAAACCAAAACCAAACCCCAAACCAAAACCTAAACCTAAAATGAAACTTCTTTTTCAAGCCTACAGCAAGAAAGGAGACACTACAACTTCGAAGTGGGGAAGGTGGAATAATGTTTTATCTGGACAAAACAAGATACACATACATAAGGCATCTTATTGTCTTATTTGAAATGAGTTTCCAGATGAGTTCACCCAATAACAGAATGTTTAATGGAAGTCCTCAGCCCAAATTATTAAAATCGAAAAAAGTGTCTACAACTGAAAACAAGATTCTTGTAAAAGAAATTCTTAAACCACTATGACTGGGTAGTGCATAACTTCATTACCAGCCATGCCATGCTAAGTCATCAAGTATACCTTTTTTCCATGTATTTATCTAATATAAGATGCACTTAAGTTCTTCCAAAGTTAGCATATTTGGAAAATAGTACATCAATAACTGGGGTGACAATAATATTTTTTCCTTTGGACATTTGCATGCTAACCCTAGTTTAATCTGACCTATTAAAAAACCATAAGATAGTTTGCAAGAGAATGCCCAGCCCTGGAGACACACTGGCTACTTTCCATTAAGGGCAATGAAGCCAAGCAAGGGAGGTTTAACAGGTTCAAGAGTCATGTGGCATTGTGGCCCTGTGTATGAATAAGAGTGCAAAATCAGGGCTGAGGTGGGTTGATAGAGTGAAGCAGTTGGGATTCAGCTGATATTCAGACAAAAGTCTACACAAATAAGTATGGACATGAATCTGAATTATCATTCTGTACTCTACCTCCTGTATCATTATGGGGATCTTCTCCTGGATTCGCCTTGCCTCCCCCTTCGGCATTGTCTCAGAAACCGTCCTATCCCATGTGCTTGGACACCATCTTCTGGGATGAAGGACTACCTGACCTGGACGACACTTTCTGAGGCGAAGAATTAGCTAACGGCTAAGGGTGAATGACGTATGGTGCCACTGCCCTACAGCCCTCCACCCCCTCCTGAGAGATCCATCCAGGACATCGGGTGACAGCCTGGTGATAGGCCAATCCTACGGCACGGGAACTGGAAGTGTCACGCCCTCGGGACTGTGAGTGGTGCAAACTGTGACTGGCGGCTCTGCGTCAGCATGACTGCAAAAGTTCTCTATAAAAAGGAGCCATTTTGTCGCACCATGTGTGCACCCACCACTGACTGCTGAGAATCAACGGAGGACCCACGGGATGCTGCGGGATCCAGGGTGGTGACTGTTCTTTCCTTCTTGACCGATCTCTTTCTCCCTCTTGCTTTTATTTACCTCTCTCCCTCTCTTTCCCTCTTGTTCACTTTATCTTAAGAAGTTGCCCTAGCATTGGAATTATTAAAGCTAAAGGTTAAGTTTATCGATACCGTGCCTCAGTTGTGCTTTTTCCAAACTCAAGGATCTTGGATCTATTTTATTTTCGGTCAGGATTTCGGGGGTGCTTTATCTGCAGGCAGGTAAAGCATACTGCGTGATTCAAAGATGGGTCCCACGTGGGACTGACTGCATTGGATTTACTTGGGGTTGCTGTCAAGGAAGGGCCAAGGGCCGGGCAACTGTTGAGCTTGATTCGGAACCTGACATTTTAAATTGGTGTCACGGACAGGATCCTTGAGTTTTGGAAGGTATTGATAGCTCAGAGAATGGCTGCGGTTTTGGCAGAAAAGGAAATTTTGTACAATCTATTAGGACAATTTAGAGCACGTCCCTCTCCACCTGGGGATGAATGGGCACGGAAAATTGGTATCAATTAGGGAATGTTGTGGGTCGAATTGAAGTGTTGCGCAAAGAGGCCAAAGCTAAACCGAGAAAAGATAAAGCCATGATTTGCGCCGTCTTTGGTGCAAGTCTGGCTGCAGCCATTGAAACTCGAAATCAGGAATTAGAAGACCTGACACAAATGCCGCAGGCACTAAAGCTTTTGGTGCAGTCGTTGCAAGAGTAGGTGGCGTATTTAAAGCAAAAAAATTGCTAGTTAGAGGAGCAGAGGCTTTCGGTGCAACCATTGCAAGAGCAGGTGGCAGTTTTAAAGAAAAAATACTGTGAATTGGAGGAACAGGTTAAAACTCTGCAAAATGAATTAGGGAAGGGACAAGAGAATGCAAGGTGTTTGCAGGAGGCTTTGGTAGAAAAGTTACTTGCTTGTGACTGCGAGGGGGACGAAATTGTCCACAGGGAACTGATGCAGCCCTGTCCCGTTCTTGTGATTGTCACAAAAGGGCTGGTTTATACCCCAGCAGGGAACTAGAGGAAGCAAGGGTGTGTTATGACTTACCACAGGGTCCTCTGCAACCCCTTTGACCGCTGGTCAAGGTAGAATATGCTTATGATGATAGTGGAGACAATAACCCTAAGATGGTTACTAAGGAGGTGCCATATGCAGCAACTGAATTGGCTAAGTTGAAAAAAGAATAATCGCGCAATTTGAAGGAGTCTGAGACAGAGTATGTGTGGAGTCATTAACTGGCGGAGATCAAATTATGTTGAGTGAAAGAGAAGCTGAGGGATATTGGGAACCTGGAGTGTTTTTGACTACCAGTGATTATAGGGCCCCTTGGTCTCTCACCCAGTGAGCAGCTTATTGGGCTGGAGGTTTAAATCCCTTAGAACGGGGAGATCCTCTTGAGCTTATGGGCTCGGTGGACCAGCTTGTGGAGAATGTGCAAAAGCCGGCTTGTTTGCAAATGATGTATGATCAGGAATTGAAGTTTAGGCAGGAATCCCCAACGATGATACCTGTAGGTCCCGAGAGGACGACTCCCCTGATTAGAGGTTTGCCAGATTCGTTGAAACCCTTAGGAATCCAATTACAGAGAACCATTAAAAATACCTTCCAGAGTGCATGGGTGATAGCTGCTTTAACCGGAGCTTTAACCCTGGATCGCCATACCCCGGGACAAAAAGTGTGGACGTGGGGGAAAGTAGCTCAAGAATTGATTAACTATGGGCAAAAATATGGTCCAGTGAAATCAGAACCTAAAAATGTGAGGCACACAGAGGTGAAATTTCCTCCGGCGAGGCCCTCTCCCCTGAACCCAGTGAATTTAAAGAGAGAGAGTATATCTCAAAGGGAAGAGTTGTGGATAATAGAAAAACAAAAGGGAATACCCCTGAAGTATATGGATGGGCTTCTTACTGAACATTTGGAGAAACTGGTGCCAGAGTGGCCAGACAAAGGCACAAGATTAATTCCCACTGATGAGGGATGGGTAACGAAACCACCCGAGAAACCATCTAATGCCCCTGGGGGAAGGCGTGAAATTCCCTCTGCTCCACCTTGGGTGGAGCAGGAGGTAATTTCTAGATTTTCACCCAGAAGGGAGGAAAACTAATTCCTTCACCTGTCTCTTATGAGCGAATGGGCAAAGGGTGGATGCACATTAGACAGCTCACCCTCACCCCACAAGGTGTTTTGAGTTTATTTTGTGTGGTGGGACCTAAACAAATGCCTATTCCTTTTCTAGTGGACACTGGTGCTCAAATCTCTGCTATACAGGAAAATGATGCCCGTCAATGTGGAATAAAACCTTTGAAAAAAACTCTGAATGTGTTGGATGCATTCGGGAATGTTAAGGTACAGACATTAGTGCGAACCTCTCTCAGACTCCCCAGGGAAGACACATCAATTATTGTAGAAATGGTAATGGGAAAATTCCCATCAAACTTATTGGGAATGGACGTCTTGAAGGGACATAAGTGGACAGACAGTCAAGGAGGAAAGTGGATATTTGGATTTGTCAGACTAAATTTGAGGGTCCTTATTCCAGCCCCTCCCCTTCCCCCATCTAAATTGACTAATGTGAAACCATATTCTCTGCCCCTGGGAGCCAGTGAAGGCATAGCCCCTGTTTTGACAGAATTGTGGGAGCAAGGAATTATAGTTCCCATGCACTCGCCCTACAACTCTCCGGTATGTCCAGTGTGAAAACCAAATGGAAAATGGCGACTGATGATTGATTATCGTCGATTGAACGCCAACACAGGACCCCTAAATGCCGCTGTGCCTGACATTGCTGAACTCATTAGTACCATTCAGGAGCAAGCTCACCCTATTTTGGCAACTATTGATGTTACAGATATGTTTTTCATGGTTCTTCTCCAACCAGAGTATCAGGCTTGCTTTGCCTTCATTTGGGAAGGACAGCAATATATGTTTACCAGGTTACCCCAAAGGTTCAAGCACTCCCCAACTCTGGCACATCACGCCCTGGCAAGGGAACTAGAACAAATTCCTTTAGAAAAAAATGTCAAAATCTATCAGTATATAGATGTTGTGCTTATAGGGGGAGAACAGATTGAATCCATAGGCTAGGTGCAACCAGCAATTATCAAACACCTGGAAGGGTTGGGATTGCAAGTCCCGCCTGAAAAGGTTCAATCTCCCGCTAATGAAGTTAAATTCCTGGGAATCTGGCGGAAAGGAGGAACCACGTGCATTCCTGATGATACCCCGTTAGCCCTGTTACCTAGACCAGGTAAAGTTACCTACCTCAAAACGAGAGTTACAGCAAGCACTAGGAACCTTAGTATTCTGGCGAAAACATATCCCTGATTTTTCTATAATAGCTAGGCCGTTGTATGATTTGTTATGGAAAGGTATCTCCTGGGAATGGACTCCTGTGCATGAAGAAGCCCTACAACTACTAATATTTGAGGCTTCTAGTCATCAAGCCTTATGTCCAATTCACCCCACTGATCCAATCCAAATTGAATGGGGCTCTGCTCAATCTGGACTGTCAATCCACCTTTGGCAAAAGGGACCAGAGGGACCCCCGAGACCTGTCAGATTCTATTCTTGTAGCTTTAAGGATGCATAAAAATGTTACACAGTATGGGAAAAGGGACTGTTTGTGGTAAGCCTAGCACTATGAGAGGCTGAGCGTACTATTGGTAAACAACCAATCATTCTTAGAGGCCCCTTTAAGGTAATAAAACTGATTTTAGCAGGGACCCCTCCCCCTGACGGGGTGGCACAACAAGCATCTGTGCAGAAATGGTATGCGCAAATTGAACATTATTGTAGTATCTTTAAAGTATCAGAAGGCACACCTAAAAAACTAGCTATACAGGAGGAATTTCCCCCAGATCACGAGAATAACATCCCACCTCCAGTCATACATGTAGCACCTCCATTTTCTGAGCAATTACAGAATGTTTGGTTAACTGATGCTTCAGCCAAATATGAGGGAAAAGTATGGACGTATCGAGCAGTTGCCTTACAAACCCAGACTGAGGAGAAAAGTGTAACAGAAGGTGAAGGTAGCGCACAAGTAGGTGAAATAATTGCTGTTTGGTGTGTATTCCAACGTGAGGCTCAATCTTCTTCTCCTGTCTACATCTGTACTGACTCTTTCACTGTCTTTAAGGAGTGCACTGAGTTGCTTCCTTTCTGGGAGAAAAATGGGTGGGATGTAAACCGAGTACCGGTATGGCAAAGGGAAAAGTGGCAAGATGTTTTAAGGATTGCCAAACAAGGGAATTTTGCCATAGCCTGGGTAGCCTCTCACCAAAACAGTGATGATCCAACTAGTCAGTGTGGAACAATAAGGAAGATGAATTGTCTCGTTTAGCTCCCCTACAAAATGAACCAATAACAGAAAATTGGGAAAGACTATTAGAATGATTGCACGTCAAACGAGGACATATGGGAGCCAAAGATCTTTACTGTGAGGCACAAGCTCGAGGCTGGCCTGTCACAAGGGAAAACTGTCAAACTTGTATTTCTGCGTGCAGCTTATGCCGCAATCGACTCGACAAACATCCCCTGGACAGCCCTCCCTTACACATTAAAAGCGGAAAGGGACTGTGGGAAACATGGCAAATAGACTGTATCGGATCTTTTTGCAAATCAGAAGGAAAACAATATGTGTTAGTGGGAGTGGGAGTAGTATCAGGACAGGCAGAAGCGTTTGCCCGAGCCACTGGGGAAAACACAGTCCAAGCCTTGAAAAGATTGTTTATCTCATTCCCAAAACCCCAATCAATTCAATCAGACAATGGTTCACATTTTACAGCTAAGGTTGTTCAAGATTGGGCAACCGAAGAAGGGATCAAATGGACTTTCCACACTCCCTATTACCCCCAAGCAAATGGAACAGTGGAAAGAACCAATGGTTTACTTAAATGATTCTTGAAACCACATGATCCAGGATGGGCAGGCCACTTGTGGGGTGCTCTCACTTTAGTAAACAACCATTGGGGAAAATTTGGAAGTCCGAAAATTACAGCTTTTTATCCAGAGCCCCCGACAATTTTACCTGCCCCCAAAGGCCCAGATCATCCCGTAAAATCATCTTATCATCCAGGCCATCCAGTACTGTTAAAACTCCCTACCGCAGGAGAAGTTCCACTGGTACTTGTTACCCCGCTTAAGGAATATGCTTGGAAAGCAAAAGATGCCCTGGGAAAGGAACATAAAATTAATACACGATGGATTGTTCCATCCTTTTAACCAAAACCTCATCTGGTTCTTTCACTAATGGGACCAAGAAGTTTCTTTTTTCTGTTTATTTACAGTTTGTAAAATAGAAGTTTGGAAAAGAAGAAGAAAGCAATGTTTAATGGAAGTTTTGATTGTGTGTATAATCATAAGTTGTACAGCTTTAATAATCCTTACAGTATGCCCTTATCACCATCAGCAAAATTGTTTTGAGCAGTTGCATATTGTCTCATTTGTACCGTTGGAAGCACACCCGTCGAGAGCCTTTCTTCCTTATCCTCAGATTTGACATGGGAAAATGAGTTCTTGTTGTTGGGAAAATCAATCACTCAAGCTTTTAATCTTACTAATTGCTGGGTGTGCAGAGGACCATTTGGTCTGGAAAGCTGGCTGTGGACCTCTATCCCTCTCACTCCCAAGTGGATTGTGAGTAATCACAGTGAGGTCAAAAATAACAAGTTCTGGGAAGAAGAATCACCCTCACCTTGGCCCATACAATACCCTGCTCCTGGTCACTATTGTATTAGTCGAATCCAAAAGGGAGTGATATATTTGGGAACTAGCAATTGCACATGGACATATCGAAAGGTATGACTGACTGCATTGGCAAAGGTGGGTCCCATGTGGGACTGACTGCATTGGATATTCAAAGATGGGTCCAACAGGGGACTGACTGCATTGGATTTACTTGGGGTTGCTGTCAAGGGCCAAGGACTGGGCAACTGTTGAAGCTCTGGTTTCGCTGCGGCAGGAGACGAGCTTGATTCGGACCTTGACAATCATATAGCAGTAATAACCATTAACCTTTTATAAGGTCTAAATACAAAGATTGTCTATTTAACATAATTGCAAAGACATCATATGGACAGAACACAGCACATAACGAACAGAAATGATCTGTGAAAAACAGTGCAGAAAGGAATTTCTGCTGAGCCTCTTTCAGTAACAAAGACCTCTGCGGAGTCCTTAGTTTCACTGAGAGTTCATACAGTTGCTAAAGAAATGTGACAGAAATATTTCTTATATAATGTGAAATAGGACAGAATGAGTTACTTTTGGTAAACTGTGGTGTCCAATTCAGCTGCAATCAGTATGTCTTTTCATTAGTGTTTTTTCTGGTGCCTCTGCAAGACAACACACTAAAAACTGCTTATGATGTCTTGTTTAGAAAGGGATAAATACAATAAACACAGTCAAAAGATGCCTGACCTTTTGTACAGAGCTGCTGTTGGAACTGTTGCTATTACCCATTTTTATGATGGAGAATTGAAGCAAGACTGGGTAAAAAAGAACAAAGTTGTCACTCTGAATGTAAAATAGGCCAGAAAATGCTTGTTCCTGAAGTTCCTCCCAATTTTCCTTCCTTGATCCACCCCCTCACACACACACACACACACACACGTGCATACGCACACACACTCTCTCTCTGGCTGTCTCCATGGTAACAGCAGCATCAGGATTTTGCTGCTGCTGTATGTTTTGGAAGCTGCCTTTGCTCACAGAACCACTTGCCCAACCTTGCTGGTCCTTGGATGCAGCAGCATCACCCGCTGGAGATTCTCCCTTTGTCCGAAAGACACTAGCTGTTAGACACACTTTGCTGCAGTACCCTGTGTGCTCTGCTATTTCTTTTGGCTGTGGGTGGTTTATGCTGACAGGTGCTAAAGTGCTTTGTAACATTTGTACATTAAGCAGAGGGACTGAGTGCAGGTTTATTTGTGCAGGGAGCTACTAACTCAGGACAAAAAGTGCATGGTATAATGAGACCCTAGAAACAGAAGTGCTCTGTTTTCGAAACTTGGAGAAGAGGTATGTTCCTACTGAAGATGTTGCAATTTGCAGTGTCTCCAGGGAGCAGTCATACTATTTACTATGCTAGCACGAATCCCCAAAGATACAAAAGTCCACTCCAGGGCACCATGAAAGTCAAGTGTACAGAGGGTAAGCCAGAATCTTACCCACTTTAGGCTTTTGATGGAAGAGGAAGCAGTTAAATACATACAGAGAGGTGAAAGTCCGCAGTTCCACCAACTCTCATGGAAGCCAATGAGAACTCTTCTTACTATCTGCTAGTAAGCACCTTTCCGAGTTGGGAAGTGGAAGCCCAGTGATAAGTGCCACATTTATAAAAAGATCATAGTTAAAGTCCTTCATAGAAGATACACAAAGAAAGAAATCTATTGTGTTCCATGTTTTTTAATAACACTGAGCACAAATGTGTACCTCATGTAGGTCAATAACTTTTGTGCTACATATTCCTCTTACACAGTAAATTTTTGTTCAGTGGTGGTATATTACCTATATATGTTACATTAGTTAAACAATGTTATATAATTAACGTCATATCAATGCTGTTGTATTAGCTTTAATTAAAAATATCTTTTTTTCTTTTTAATGTTATACCTTCTAAAGAGGAGGAAAACCAAGACTGTTACACAATGAAAGTTGACCATGTACATAGAAATAGGAAAGGTTTGGATCCCTTTCCCAATAGGGTGGTTCAGGCTTGTAACTTTAGGAAGCAGAACAAGAACACGGAATCTAAAACACTGGATCTTAGAACTTGAGTGATGTTAGCTGGAGTTCTAAGTTCTGTATTTATGACATAATAATAGCAATAATAATATTTTTCATTCACAAATTCTGTACAACATTTTTTCCTACAGCTGTGTATCCACAGTCATCACTGGAACAAATTTACCTCTGTGATAGATATTGGCAAACATACAGTCCATAGAAAATCAGCATGCAATACAGCAAGAGAGTGGAAGACAAATTTTGGTCAAGGACATAGGGACAAAACCTGCTCACAGTGAAATTGCCATAGGCTCTTTCATGTCCATGCAGCACAGAAAGACCAACGCATAATAAATGTCACGGCATTCCATTTATTTGCTCTTTATATACTGTTTAAATGCTTCCCATAAAAGACAATCCTTCCAATAGTGCTCTTTCTCATTCACCATTCTGGTGCAGAGATGCTTTTTTTCGTCTGCATGCTAGTTGTCCACATCAGTCTTTTGCCTATTTCTTTAACATATACCTTTAGAATTTTTTTAACTGTTTTCCTGTAAAAGATGTTCTTGTCCAGTCAGTCAGCAAAGGGCACTAACTAGCATGTTCACTACCTCTATTCTTTTTTTTCCTGTTTCTACCTATTACTGAAAGCAAGTTAGGAAATATGTGTCTGGTGCTTAAAGAGCTAGGTAAATATTTCATGTTCTTCTGTTCAAAATAAGATTTGTCTAAAAATCTTCAAATCATAATTGTTCATTTGATCATATGTTTCCATTAGTGTTAAATCCCTCTTGCATGTTTAGTCCACTTATTCACAATTACACTCTTCAGTTGCATGTTATCGTTAGAGTCAAGTAATCTTCCTGAGTCAAGTGATGTCTTTTAACAAGCTTATAATTCTGTTGAGCTCCAATCCCAAGGAAAGCATTAGGGTGTAAATACATTAAAAAGTCATCATCATGGTTAATGCAATGTATTAGTAGTGAAGGATTTTTTTTCACTGTTTTTCTTTGTTTAACTTTTTTTTAACCTATGGCTTTTTGTGAATGAAATCATTAGAGAAATATCTCTCAAGATTAAATTCCATATTACAAAAACAACTGAGGTTTGAGGAAATTAATTTAAACAAAAAGCAGAGAGCAATAGAGATAGACTTCACTAATGCAGGTCCACTGACAAGTGGCTGGACTATGAAGAGTAATGCAGTGAGCCTGGGTTGTGGAATGAAATAAAGAAGTAAAATCTAAAAGGAAAAAAAAAAAAGAAAGAAAAAAAACAAGAACCCCTTTAGCCATTGCGTTTGACTTTCTAATAATGTTAGTCTCAGAGGAGAGTAGAGATGGAAATGAGAAAGGGTGCACTTCTGATGCAGTCATTCTTGCTGTCATTGCCTTTATGGCTTTTCAGCAGGCCACAAAAGGCCAATCCACGAGAATATGAATGAGATACATTTATGGCCCCACCAAGTAAGTAGGAGACATCAGACCTCCCTGTTTGAGTTTTAATAGCTTTTCCAAGCTCAATAATTTCTCTGTAAAGGAAAAACAAGACAAACAAAAAATTATCCTCCCTCCATCCCCATACTCTGTCTCTGCCTTCTTCCCTTTAATTATTGTTCTGAAGGGCTTCAGAGAAATGGAAGATTTAGTAAACAACAGGGATTTTGTGAAATAAACCCCTCTTGGAGTGAGTTTTACTCCCATCAACTAAACTTCTGTATTAAATATGCAATATTCCACAGTTAAGTGTGGAAAGATCTGACAGATAGGCATGGGAAAAAAAGGGTTAAAGGGACAGAGAATATAAACAATGGATGTTTTCTCTCGTAATTATGTATCTGAAATTCCTTAGGAGAAACATGAAATGCACTGGGTGCAGGCATTTTAGTTAATGCCACCAGTGCATAGAAACTGTATCTACTTTCCCTTTCCTAACAATTATGCTATAGACACCTTTCACTGATTTCGGCTGTGATCTAGACACATTTCCAGCCCCATATTTAAGATTCTGATACATTGTTCTGCCTCTCTCAAGAGCTGCATGAAATTCAGCAACAGCAAAGCATAACAACAGGAAATTTCAGATAACAGAGGGGAGTTTTGTGTTATTCAGCAGAGCACTGTATGGGATGCTTCAAGCAGACTCACCCTAGAACCAGTAGTGTAGCCACAGGCTGAAATAATCTTACTTATGAAGATTATGCTATTTTGATCGAGTTAGAGGAAGGTGTTCTTCCTTTTTAAATGTATGTTGTACCATATAAATTTGCCTATTCCACTGAAGGTAGCTCAGGGCTCCATTCGCCATGGTCTGATGTAGTATGGAGGTATACAGTGTTGTCTCTGTAGACAACTAAGCACCCTCTGCTGGCAGTACTAATTTAGGAAGCTTGGAAGCAAGCTGTGCTCTAGCCCACGTGCTACTGTTGACAGTAAGATAGTCGTATACTAATCACAACTTTAGCTAATTAATTCTGTCAGATAAGGAGAGAAGCATTACTAGTCCCATTAAGATCAAGGGAAAATTTGGACAGCAAGGTTAGATAATTGGACCAAGGTCATTTCAGTATGTCAGAGTAATGTTTAGAACACAAAATACTTTGCTGAATCAAGTTACCTCTTAGTCTCTGCTGCTGACGGCCTTATGAACTAATTGGAAGTATAAGTGGCAGAGCTGCAGGCTGGACTGAATTGTGTATCCAAAAAACCAGCTTTTCATTGAGTGTTTGAGATACATATGATTGAAACATTGCATAGACTTCAATTATATCTATTTCATTACTCATAAACTTTGTGCCTGTGAAAGGCAGAAATATTCCTTGACTTCAGCTAATGTTATTGGCAGAAAATCCGTTAAGATTTTTTTTTAATACAGTTTATTTTGCAGCTTTAAATTACTTGAAATAAGATACTTGAATAAAACATTTTGGGGGATTTGTTTTACTTGATTAATCAAGAAGATAGTGGTGTTGAAAAAAATGAATCTTTGGCAACGTACATGGCCCTCGGGTTTTTGGAATTATATATTGTTTGGACAAGGAAGATTAGGATGTTTGACAAAATACTTTTTTCAGACAATTGAATATTGACTAAGGTGTTTCCTTCAGGATGAGAGTTGAATAAGTTTAACCTAGTTCTACGGAAAATACACTGAGGAGACTATATTTTAATAAAAAGCATTCTGTGGTGATATTTCTTATGTTCACTGGCTGAAACTAAGAGGACTTACCGCTGTCCACATGGCTCAATCACAGGCTACAAAATACTAGTTTTGCATTTAAAATACAGGTCTTTTGTTCAGCCTGAAACCTTGCACTGTTTAAAATGTGCAAATAAGTTCTTTATCATACTCTATTTGTGATGGATCCAGTTTTTCACAAGAGAAGTAGAAGAATATTGGTCTTTCCTGATATACTCAGTACAAGGCAGAGCTGGGAACAGAAGTTAGTAATACCTTCTTTTAACAATTGTCTCCCCAACAACATTGGAAGCCATAATCTGATTCTGAAGTCATCTTTAATGAGGTTGTATATATGTATCACTGTGTTCTAGGAAAACATGCTTTGAAACATGCTTTGAACCACTGACTTTTCTTGTCTTTAATAGTGTCTGTTTATACTTTCCCTTATTTCTGTTTCCCTTCTTGTCATTTCTGATATAAATTTGATAACAGTAATCTATCTTTCTTTCTGTCTCTCTCTCCCCCTAGATAGTTAAAGCTTTCCATGTCCTATGAAAGAATTACAAGAGTATTTTCTTGTCCAGAGTTTAGATGCACCAATGCATCACTTTAATCTCTTATCACCTTTAATCATATTTCAAGGAACTAAACTCGTAAAGGCTGAAAAAGCAGCAATAAAATAGTAAATTATCCTTATTCTAAGTTCGTATCTCCCACCCACACCTGTTCTACTTTAACACCTGCCCTCCAGCCCTGTCAGGGTAAGAATGAGGCATGGAAAAACAACTGCAGTAGTATGACAACTACGTGATAAACATTTAGCCCTTAGCAATCTTTCTTAGCGAGTTTAAAAGTTACTTCCTCTGTTGTATGATGACATTGAGAAGTTTCACATACAACTTCAATGGACAGGATGCCCATTTTGTAGCAGTAACATCTCATATCTAAACCTGTTTGATTTTCTGTCCTTGAGTTGCCATGGAGAACTCACATAGCCCCATCTTTTTGTCTTGCTGAATTGTGCAATTTGCGAGATAACCACAGTGGCCATTCACACTGTCTCAATATATAGAAATACAAGCAACCTACTAGTACATACATAACACAGTGTATCCTGAAGAGAAATTTTATGAAGCCTGGGATCCATAAGAACAAAACTGTGCTCCTTCAAATCATATTCTTGACCCATGAAAGCTTGGCCTTTTTTAGAGATATGTACCGAGTATTTCCGAGTGAGGATCGAAAAAAGAAGAAATACTTAAATGAATCAAATTTATAAGAAGCAACCTTTAATATTGAAATCAGTTACTTCAGAGCAGAGTAATCTGGATTTATAGCATGTTCACATGGTTCAAATGTAGCAGTGATAATGTATGAGCATATATTTCCAGTACACTCTATGATGAGATGGTGAAATATGCTTAAAAGCCTGTGTTCATAGAAGACCCGGAGTAAGTTCCAACATAGAGAAATTCAACTCTTCAGTTTGATAGAAATACTAAGTATGGACAAGTTTGAGATAAATCCACACTTTATACTTAATCAGTTTTATTTTAACATTAGAGGTACAAATCCTGAGTTGCAATGTAGGGAAAGAACTGTTGAGTGAATACTTCTGAGTAAAACTACTAAACTCAGTGATAACTCTGTTTCATTTGATAATGATAATTGTTACTGACAACTGTTTGGATAAGGTCTAGAAAAATACATACAATGAAACCATAAGCTTTGATTTTTTGATAACTCTTTTCGTCTGAGAATTTCTCCCTGAAATGTAACACCTGAGGTTCATCATTCAGTATTTACCTGTTCCAAGTATGCAAAATTAAGATGCATAACCCAAGTAACCAAACACCTCTGAAACAATGGAAGCTAAATTGCTTAATGGGTATTCAGCAAAGTATTTCCATTTTTAATTGACAGCATTCAGTCAATTTACTAATTACATACAGCTATCTAAGAAATATGAGCAAATGAAGGCTGGTTTTCAAACAATTCATTCATCATAACAAGGGTGTTAAATTCATAACATTATTCATTGAGCAGTTTGAATTTGAACTTAAATGCATTATTTAACAGGAAAAAATATTTAAAATCAATATATCTAATCAAAGATGATTTAACCACTGCTTGTCACCAAATAATCCATTGACAATTGTCATTTCTTGTTGACTGAATCAACATAATGAGAAACAGCTAAAGCAAAGGAATCATCATTTATCATTAAGGCAATATAATGTATGTATGAGAATTATAACTGGATCTTAGAGCCATCTCAGTTTTGCAACCAGTGTATTAAAGAAAGAAAATGGGAAAAATAATTGTAATAATAGAAAGAACAATCATTTAAATGTTATCAAAACAATGATTAATCATGGAAAAAATACTACATAAAGTCTCTACTCACATCAGGTATTTTTTACCGCCTGTTCCTTTTAGGCAATCAAAGACAGTGGAGAAACTAGAGAAATAAAACAGAGAAGATGGAAATAGTTTGAAAAATTAGTAAGAAGCAAAAGAATACAAAAGTAAGATTTAAGTCTGTCTTTCTGTCTTTCAGTGCATTTCACTTAGTCTCTGGCCAGTTTTGTATGCTCTAAGGAAGACAAAACAAATATCCAAATCCCACAAAACTATAGTTTTTGGCTTAAAATATAGCAGTGCCTTCAAGTTTGGGGCACTGAAAAAAATTATTTCCATTCCATTAGCAGTTTAAAAAAATGGGCAGCTTCAGGCTGGTGAGCCTGGAAAAGTAGTTGGCTAGGTAATTCATTGTTCTGTTGAGACATTCGTGCACGTTGCAGTTTTAATTTTAAATTATTTTCTTTCAAACACCTTTTAGGGTGTAATGTCATGATTATCAAAACACAGTCTACCAGTGGTACAGGCATACAGTGGCCTTTCTGTGGAGATTAAAATTAAAATACAAAATAAGGTGTTTATTTAGGCTTTTTTGGAGATTTATGTCTTGTGCAAAAGAACGAGATGATAGATTATGTCTTGATTTACCATAAAGATAGAATGGATTCAGAATAAAAATAAAAACTCTGCCATAAAGTTCTGTCATTCCAAGTTAACTTTTCTTTTTTGTCTTTTTATTTTTTTAAGCAAACATGAACAAGCAGAGCATTTATATGCTGTAACAGTGATTCTCATCACGGAGCCATAAGTGTTGGCTACAGGCCATGTAGCTATGAGCTATTAGATAACAACTACAATGAAATAAATAAAGTTGTGCTTATTATATTGTTGTATCAGTGTGTAAAGCATCAGACAGTGGCCTCAGCAAATCAGAGAAGGAAATCAAATGTTATGGTAGACAAGTTTTTGTATGTGGTATGGTAATCTCTCTAGAGTGTCTGGTTGAATTGCCTTGATTATATTCTCAGAATTATATTGTTCTCTTAATTTAGAGTCAGACAGGAATTTCCTCCTTGATTAGACTGATAAAGTTCTGTTGCTGGTTTTGCTTTCAGTTTCAAACCTTTCTTTAAAATATAGAATATAGTAAACTTCTTATGATCATATGGATAGCATCTCTTAAGAACACCACAGGCTTTTTTTCTGCTGTTTTTCCACTCAAAATCTACTAAGAATATAAAAGCTCAAGCCTCTGAGTCATAAAAAATACAGCCAACATTGTAGTAAATGAAAAAAATAGCATGTTCCTGTGTCTTTTTGATGATAGCTATGTATGTTCCAACCGAACACAGACAGGAAATAATGTCACAGCTGTTCCAGATGCTTACTTTAAATTTTGTCTAGTGAGAAACTAGCTTAATTAAGAATTTTAGACTTAATAAATTGCATGATGTATACTAAGTGATCACTAATAGTGAAACTAAACGATCTAATGGTTCCTCTTGGCCTTAAGCACATCGTAATGCAGGATTTAATATGCTGCTTGAATGAGGGAAGAACAGCTTACTTCTCTTTCCACACAGCAGCAGGGTCTGGCTGATAAAGAAATGTCAGTTCTGAGACTTATTCTTTAAGCATGTAAGGTCTTTGTTTCTCTGTTATCTAAATTCAGAATACCTTATCTAGTTATACCATCAAGAGGTTTATATCATGATTTGTTTATCAAACTTTTCAGCTCCATTTTCTTCCTTTTTTCAATACTTATTACATTAAAATTGTGTCTCTTTTCATGCAGGCAAACTTAAAAACCTGTCCTAAAGACAATGCTTTTCTTCTATATGAACCAAGACAGAGTTATCTGCTTCTGGTATATTTTATTACCACTAAGATGCCTTGAAGGATCATCAGGGAGGAATATTCACCCAACCCAGCTTTACATACTGAACTCAGTGGGCTACGGTGGTTGCTTAAAGTCAGCACATATGAACACTTCTTTCCATTCCTCCTAGTTGAGTGACAGAAATGTAAAGCAGCACCTGACATTTGACGGGTTCAGTCAGTGATAGATGTTTCATTGTTGCAAAAAAGATATATGTGGTACAGATGAACAGAATTATAAGAGTATGTGAAAGAAGAAAGGAATTTTGTTAATAATATAGCTGCTCAAATCTTCTCTTCTGAATTTCTTGGCAGATATCAGCTCATTCCCCAACAACCTTTCTAGTCCCACTCTAAATTGTAAGCATAAAAAGAGCATTTTAAAAAAATAAGACACTACTTCAATTATGCCTTCATACATTCACTTGTTAAAAAGGAATCAAAACAGCTGTGATCCTTTTGTCCTTGGCAACTATCAGAGATTTTGTCTGTAAATTTTTATTATTTTCATTTTTTCTGTACAAATCTGGCTGTATGGCTGAATTCTGTGTGGATGAGACTTACAGAATACATGAAAGACACTCATCTACAATGGAGCATTTCAGTACTGTGGCAATATAGCACTTGCAGTAAATACTTGCAAACAAAGCTTAGAAGCTATCCTAGAGAATCATCAAGAGATCTCTGTAAAAGGTAATACAGATACTTTTCACTCTCTTTCTGTTATGTACTTTTGTTCATTAAGCTAGGACTCAAAAAGCAATAATACTGGAGCAGGAGGGTTCCCATAACAAAGCGATGAACATGTTAGAGTTCTTTTCTCTCTCTCTGATCTTCAAACTCTGCACACTGAGGTCCCTTCCAGCAATTCAGCTGCATGCAAAAGAAAGGCCCATGATCCTCTTCATCCATTTTAAAAAGGCATAAGAGATGATTTAATCCTGTCGTACATGAATTAAATAATCCATTTTCTCAAAGGTGATTCTCCATATGAAAATAACACTTTTGTAATATATAAGTACTAGATAATTTACACTGAAGAATATCGTATAATTATATCAGTGACAAATTTTAATTTCAGAGTGGCTGAGCTCAGTCTAATTCTTTCTGACTTCTGATCTCTCTGCCAATAATCTGAAATATAATTTCAAATACAAATTTTGATTTGGAGATTAGTTAGAACCCCTGTTCCCACCCCTCAACCTACATTTCTATATTTTTAGTCCTATTTCTAATACAGCTATCATCAACTAAAATGAATGAACAAATGACTTGTTCTAAATCGTATTCACAGTTCTACTTGTTTCTATTATCTTAAAGTAGTTAAAAAATATCATTTAGGAAAAATAGTTTTTCTTGATATCCAATCTATAGAACCTCACAGGTATTTGATTTCAAGTTAGGTCATAATATAAACCCCATTCTAATCCATGTCTATAAACTGCAACTTAATTTTTCATTTGTGATGTTTCTATTCCATTGTGAGGATTCTACAGTGGTGGTGGGTACTTGGTCTTGGGGCAGTCTTAGAACAACTTCATCAATATAATTTTTGTTTAAATAAAAAGGATTAAAAATAAATTTACTGACAAAAGAAAACAGACAATTAAGAATTTCTTAGATACTTTCTCTTATTTCTATGAGTGTATAAATATACTGACTATTACCACTTTTTCAACCGAATAGTTAGAGATTCCCCAAAGAAACTTAACATTCTGGATGGCTTTCTTCTTCAAAGATAAACCACAAAGTAATAGAATAAAGTATTGCCATCCGCTTCTTATGAGGGATTTGTAAAAAGCTGAGAGAACACGTGTGTTTTTCTGGAGCCATTAGGTGGAATTTTCTGACTCTAGTCAAAAGAAAAATGTCTATCTTCACATAGCCTTTTGGAAACAACATTTCAGCCAGAATATTCCTGATCACTAGTCTTTATAGTCAATATCTTCTAAATTAACATGCTGCACTTCCTTTTACCCAAACATTGAAACAACAAACTTCTTTTTACATTAAAAGTAAAGCTATACTTGGCATAAAAAAGGTGTAGTCTGTTTACAGTCCTTATAAATTAGAAGAACCATTTATAAACTGAAGCGTATAAATTTTGTTTTTAAACATTTACATTAATTTGCCATACATGGGAAAGAAAATTTGTCAAGAGGGTGCTTATTCTCAAAAACAATAACAATCCAAGTGCTCATTTTATATTATTTGAAAGAGAAATTTTAAGACCTAATTTGGGAATCTGAAGTATGTAATTTTTGTCTTTTCTATTATTAGTTATTCTATATTGGTTTGATGTATTGAGAAGTACCTCAAGAGGACCAAATTTCAGTGATGCAGAAGTATTCCACATGACTCTTGTGTATGAGTATTCCACAGTCATAGTTTGATGGGCTGATAAATTTAGACAGCAAAGAAGAAGTGATTCACCTGTTTATAGCTAGATGATTACATGTAATTAGGCTTAATATAGACAGAATGAATTCTTACAGTGGATTTTTTTAAATATAAAAGTATTTGCTAAAACAATCTCAGCTCCACTGAGAAGCAAATGCACTTTAGTTCTTGCAATGGCGACAGATCTTCTGTGACAGAAATGTCTGTCCACTGATGGTGCTTTGGACTGCAGTGAATTCTGAGATGAAAGATTTTGTCTGAAATGGAGTACTGGTATGCCTGATGCATCCCTGTTTTAAAAATACATATATAAACATACAGGTTTTAAATTATAACTTTTTTCCCTTCAATATTGAAAGCTTTAAGTCATTACCATGGAAACTGTTGCAAGAGAATACTACTTTTCCCTCCAGCTATTTCAGTATCATTAAATCCTTGCTAATACTTTATTATTCACTATCTTTTAAGCCCATATGCATTTCAGTATCTAATTTACTTAACAAATTGTGTCTGACAAAAGAGGAAAACTTATTCTGCAATAAACAACACTATTAATTACTCCACGGAACAGGGAGGCACTATGTTTGTCAGCCACATTACGCCTTCACAATAATGGCACCCAGTAATTAAGTATGAACATATTCTACTTTAGGGCATATATCCTTTTTCTTAGATTTATGTATAATACAGAAAAGTGAAGTTGCATTTATTATAGCTGTGGCCTTTGTCCTGCTAAAACAAAGCAAGGGGAAAAGAAAAAGGCATTCAGCCTGGGAATGTATAAGCAAAAATATGTCACTATGGCAACCAAAATGTCATTTGTAATACTTTACTCATTAAAGCATTGGAGATGACTTTATTTAAAAGTAGAAAAAGTCCTCTAAATTTAGAAAGATCAACAATTACAAAATATTTATTTCTGGAAGGACAGTTTGGGTGGTTACAGTTTGTATCTTAAACCTCTTATTTAGAATCATAGAATCATAAAACTATTTTGGTTGGAAAGGACCTTTAAGATCATCAAGTCCAACCATTAACCTAGCATTGCCAAGTCCACCACTAAACCATGTCCCTAAGCACCACATCTACAAGTCTTTTAAATGCCTCCAGGGATGGTGACTCAACCACTTCCCTGGGCAGCCTGTTCCAATGCTTGACAACCTTTTTGGTGAACAAATTTTTCCTAATATCCAATCTAAACCACCCCTGGCACAACCTAAGGCTGTTTCTTCTTGTCCTATTGTTCGTTACTTAGGAGAAGAGACCAACACCCACCTCACTACAACCTCCTTTCAGGTAGTTGTAGAGAGCAATAAGGTCTCCCCTGAGCCTCCTTTTCTCCAGACTAAACAACCCCAGTTTGCTCAGCCGCTCCTCATAAGACTTGTGCTCTAGACCCTTCACCAGCTATGTTGCCCTTCTTTGGACTCGCTCTAGCACCTCAATGTCTTCCTTGTAGTGAAGGGCACAAAACTGAACACTGTATTTGAGGTGTGGCCTCACTTGTGCTGAGTACAGGGGGACGATCGTTTCCCTAGTCCTGCTGGCCACACTACTTCTGATACAAGCCAGGAATTGCTGTTGGCCTTATGCCACCTGGGCACACTGCTAGGCTCATATTCAGCCAGGTTCCCAGGTTCTTTTCTGATGGGAAGCTTTCCAGCCACCTCTTTCCCCCAGCCAGTAGTGCTGTATGGGGTTGTGTGATCAACTGATTTACATGACCAAGTCCTCATTCATGTAGGAATTTTCATTCATCTTACGACGGTCTTCCTGCATAAACAATTCTACACAGAAGATGTTAGGATCAAATTCTTATCTTTGAAATACCAGTTTAAATAAAAATGTAACTTAACTGTAATTGTCTTCAACCATCACACCAAAGTAACCAAGACGGGATGTTGACCTCTGCTGGAGAGAAAAGCTGAACTGGCTTTAAGTTGCATGTATAGTGCTTATTGCATATAATAGGAAGAGTGTCACGTTCCCTTAACTAGTTGTTTTGCAGGCTGAGAAATCCCTCCTGTTTGAAAGTACAACATTTACTTTGGAACAAAGTTGGATTGTGTATTTGTGATGTGGCTGTGCAACTAAAGAAATTGGAAAGAGACATCCTTGGCCAGAAAAAGAGAAAATGAACCAAAGGGTTCAAATCTGTTTTTGAGAGTCTTCAAAGACGTTGTGAGTTCAGTTTGCTAGCTTTATTCCGCTCTAGCATGTACCTGAGCAATGACAAAGTCAAAATGCAGTAACATTGTTCTGGCTTACATGATTGATAGCCACATGATTCAAGATACTGCCTTTCCTTTAAATTACTGCCATGGCTCCTGTACAGGTCAGCAGACCCTACTTCATCTTGCCCTTTCAAAGTATGCAGGCAGATATGGAAATGGCCTTTTGTGCTTAAATTATATCTCATATGATTTTGATTGTTTGCTTCTTTCAAACCACCCCAAACAGTGAAAATAAAAGAATAGTTGATGGCAATTTCCATACATAAGGTAACTCTCTTTTCCATTTTGTTTTGCTTGTAATTCTTTTTGTCTGTTTCATTATTTAAGGGCTACCTTGGAACACATGAACCAAGTAAATATTTATGCTTCGATAGTTTAACTAGTCCTAAGGCATATTGGATACAACATGTCATAAGCACTGCTGATCATCATGTGTTACAGAAACATCTGATCACACATGTTTTTGATTCAGTAACTATTCTCCAAATGCCTTTGCTGTAGTGCGTATACACTCAGGCAATTATTGCTATCATATTGCTTTTCAAACTTCTCTATTCTTTATCACTATGATAATTTCTGTCTTACGAGTTAGACGCTTCATATGTTGTGATATTTTTGTTTCCTTTAGAAAAACATTATTTTTGCCACCTCCCTGGAAGTGTTCAAGGCCAGGTTGGACGGGGCTTTGAGCAACGTGGTCTGGTGGAAGGTATCCCTGCCCATGTCAGTGGGGTTAGATCTACATGATATTTAAGGTTCCTTCCAACCCAAACCATTTTGTGATTCTATGATTTGAGCATTTTTTTTTGTTTGTTAACAAGAATATAAAGTAAATAATCATTTAAGCTTGTATCATGAGCCCTGGTACTGCTGTGAACTACTGCTGGCACTGTGATTCAGTGAGACAACCTCATGAGAGAACCTTCCCCTTTACACATCCTCCCTTTAGTGAGCCACCTTTAAGGAAGCCAGTTAAGTTGGCTCTAATACAAGTGCCTTTCCCTGGATTCTCTTGATAGTGTCACTGTTCAGTGCATATCCCAAACCCTTTAAGAAAATAAAAAAAGTATCACTAGTGTGCTGTTTCTGTTGTGAACTTGGAATGCAATTGTTCACCAGATATGAATCATTTAATACAGAATTTTCTTAAGATGCTTGATCTTATTTTTGTGCCTGTGTGGTAAAATCCTCACGTCCACTGCCACCTGGCCACCAGTAACCTCAGGGAGCAGACAGAGTGTGATAAAGTGTATTCATGGAGTTTACACTGTGCTCTAACAACATAGAAGGAAAAAAGCAATGAGGATGAAACTGTCACAAGCTAATTTGCTTAGGCTTTTATGTTCCTTAGTGCTTAGCCACCTCTCATGATAGTCCTTAACCACTCATATACTAAAATGGAGGTAATTTTCTAGAAAGATTAGTGCTGAAAGCTCAGAAACATGATGCCTCCATGAGAGACCAGTCCAGAGCTGATTTGTTTCTGATTTGTTTCTCCTAATGTAAGATGTGTAAGCACATGTCCTTAATGGAAAGTGCCTTTTTCAAGATCCTAAAGTTTCACCTTAAGTACTGTCAATTTTTGTTACAATGTTATTGTAGTATTTTCTGACACAAAAGGAAACTTTAAAGTGCTCAGGCACTAGCTCATTGAGTAGTTTAAAGAAAGCTGTATGCTGCTTCTACTGTATTTCAACGGCCAAAGCACTAAGTTGGCCTTGAAGTTGCTGTATCTGGTCTGGATGATTGTCCAAGCTGAACTCCAAATTATGGTAGCTTCTATTGGTCACAACAACCACAACGTACAGAGAAAATTGCAGAAGTACCATATGGTCATCTGTTCACCATCATTTGTACTGCTACTGATCTCTTTGTGTTTTACTTCCAGACTTTGTGCTACTATTTTGGAGGCAGAGGTGGATGACACTAGAAAAGCAATGATGACAACTCTTTCCATCATTCTTGGGTATGGCAGAGGACAAGGCTGTGCACTTGAAAGTTGATTTTGCTTTCTCTGTTTTACCCTGGGCATCCCTGTATCAGCAGTCTTGCAGAAGACTTTGTATTTGAGGAGTTATTGATCTTGGGCAAGCCAGTCTACTCTATTGGGTCTTGAACTTAGTGCTTGAAGGGCCCTCATGTTGAAGGTACTGCCATGCTAGTGATCTGCATGTAAGTCCCTCTGGTTCAATTACTGTTATAGGTAGAAATGGACTTTCAAATAAAAATGTAGTGCTTTGGTATCTCAAAGTGCTCATAGATGGACTTAAGACTCCAGCACTCCTTTTCTCCAGATTCTTTTGAAAACTTATACACTCTCTCTCCTCACTGGTCAATAATGCTGGAAGACAGACATAAATAAGAGCCCTGTTGTTCAGCAACACATAGCTCACATACTTGCAAGCAGTGCTGGATAAATATCTTGAGAATTCAACACTGTACCAGACATATGCATTGTTCATTCCAAATACCATCCCTGTTTCTACAGTAGTCTGAAACACATATATAAATACTTGGACTCTATTATGCAAGTGTCATGAGGATAATGATATATGGCAAACAGAGTGTTATTTTGAAAGAATCAATTAATTATAACAAAATGAATATTTGTAGTAACACAATAACTTGTGTTAGAATTGGATCAAATTTTCATGTGAAATTTTTATCAGGTCCACATAAAATATAAATTCAGTTTTTTTATAAAATTAATTTGGCCAGGAAATAAAGCTGGTTTTCAACATCAGTTTTTAAAATTAAACAGTATTTTATTTAGAAATTTACATTTTTATACTATGTCCACACCCTATAAGGTAGGCAATTAAAGTGGGATTCATTGCATTTAACTTTGGCCAAATAAATAATACTGTTTAGATAAACAATAATATCTGGTCTATCTGCATCTCTAGGAACATTTCTTTTTATATCTAGCTACTGAAAAGAAAGAAAGAGTGAGAGACTTATCTCTAAATATTTTTCATCTTTGTATAGGTGTTCATAACAGCTGGATGAATCATCTTCTGTATAAACCTGTTTCCACTGATTATAGATGGAGCACGTGTTTCTCAGTCTAAACATTTGGCTTTGTAGAAGGTTAAAGTTAAACAAGAAGCATTCAGTCTCAGGTTGCATTGTTTGACCTGAAAGTTCTCCTGCCCCAGTTTTTTTTCGTTCGGCTTCTTCAGCCAGCAAAACAGAAAAAAAATCAGCTTTTCCTACAGCTCTACTAATGTTAAACATGCTAATATTCCCATTGCAGTAATACTAGTGGTCACAATCAATTCTAGGCCTGTGGTGTAAGGTTATGTACAGATTGGTTGAGAACAGTAGTCCATACCTCAAACTGTTTATTGACTGTTAGCTAGGACATAACTCATGGATAAAATAAAACAAGGAATAGGAAGGACTTCAGTAATAACAACTAAGTCTTTTAGTATCAGCAGTAACAGTAATCACAAAAGAAATAAAAGCAAATTGACTGATTGTATCTTTCTTCAACAGAACGCAGAGGGAAAAAAGAGAAAAAAAGGTAAAGCAAATAATATAGTACAAACGTAAGATGAATTATGGCACCACTTATGATTAAAAAATATGAGATGCTCATAATGTAGACATGTAAAATTTTTACAACATAAACCTTACCTGAATTCTGTTAATCTGTTATTCTACCTATCCTTATCTAATCTCTCACCAACAGTCGTGATTGTAGTAGGCAGCAATCCTGAAATCCAGAGTTTTCACTGAAAAAATTGCCAGATTTCTTAGCTCCATAGTATTAGAGCATTAGAGCTATATTTCAGATAAATCTGAAACTGAACTTTTGATAACATGAAGACTGAGAAACTGGAATAAAAAGTCCTGTAAAAAGCCCTGTAAATCAGAACTCCTTAATTGGACACAGCTTTAGGCACAGGAGGACAATGTAGATAATGTCATGAGCTGATCCCATCGACGGCTGTATGGTAGAAGTTATCAATCAAATAAACCAAATGTCATCAGCAAAACAAATAAAGTTCTCATCTACTTATCATAAATGTGTTGAATTTTCTCCTTCTGACAGTTTGAATGGATGATTCTGTCATCCAGTTTCACCTCAGGGAATTATTAAAAACACCACAGCAATAGATGTCATCTGCAAGAAAAACATAAATGATACCATGTGAGCTTGCCCGTGGGATAAAAAGGATGTACTAGAATCCTCTGGTGGTACATTTTTCCCTGGCAATCTTGAAACAGTGCAATGTGTAATGAATGAAGCAGTCAAAATATGATTTCAACACAAAAGTTTGTGTGGAAAGGTGCTTTTTTCCCCCCTCCACAGTGCTTTTATATGCGGAAGCTATTTCACTGAGGTCATTCCTCTTCCTTTGCATTCCGTACCCAAGGAAATGTTAAGTGCAACCACAAAAAAAGCCTAATATCCTTGCAGAAAGGATCTTAATCCTTGCTGAAGGAGGTTTCTGTATCAACTGTGTTTGTCTGATCACATAATTGGCATTTCTTCGTGTGATTTCTCTTTTTTTTCCTCAGAGTAAATAAAGCTCTGAGAACAAGTCTGTATGAACACAAATCTTGCCTCTTGCAATCATGTGTGCAGCTAAGTACAGCCACAAAGTCTGGACTTCCCTTTCTTTGTTGGTTCCCAGGGCTGTTGGAATATTGTGAGAGGGGAGATGTACTGAAAATGGTCTCCTCATGAAAAAGTTAACTAAACTGGTTCATAAAAGAGAAACAGAGAAGACTGATTCTTTTCAAGGCTTTTTTTCAAGAAGTAACTCCAGGGAGTTACCAGAAAGGATGGTATGTATAAGAAGCTGTCAGTTTTGCATAGGGTTTGTATCTAGTGGTGCAGATGTTTTCAGCAGTCTGATTGCCAGAAACAGATCCTATCAGCATGCAGACATCATCCTCATAACTTCCTCCTATGCCTATGCCTTCCACTTTCTACCAGACTTACAGAAGTAGGAACCAGCAGGGTGCAGCACTGTCCTTCTCTCTGTCCTTCACTCACTTCTGAGTCTGCTCTGACAGTCTAATGCTCTCTAGTCTGATGCTAACTTGGTCAGTTATAAACTGGAGTCTAATACTCCAATGGCTTGTCAAAGTACGTAAACTTTACAAGCTTTCCAATGTACGTAAACTAGTTATAATAACTAAAATCAACCAATCTACTATACCATAAAGGATGGGGTGCAGAATACATACAAAGCTTGAAATTAGTCTTGATTTCACTGTTACTAATGTGGTAATTTATATTTGTAGATGAGTATTATAAGTACTGCTACAGAACACTGAATCCATTCCACGTTGTTGAGTTAGTGCTATAAAGGAAAAAGCCACCTGGTGATTCAGATGATGGATTGGTGCTTGAGGTCTGGAAAGGATGAGGAGTAAGGAAGTGACTTAGCATTTGTTTTATTTATTTGCATTTTGTATTGTGATGCATATTATCAAACATCAATTATGGGAAGCAGAGGTTATCTCTGCAAAAGAGGGGAAGGACAGTTCTTGTTCTACTATTTCTGACTTGTGGCCAGCTAAACAGCACACAACTCAAACTGGTCGACTTTATTCAGCTTATAAACAGACACTGTTGGCAAACATAATTGTTATCTCCTGTTGAGTCCTAACCTAATTTCATCCTAACTTTTCCACTCCCCTGTAATCCTGAAACATTCATGAGGGACAGTTGTACCAATTTTACACAAGCTACCGCTCACAGTCCAGAGCTACAGTAAAGTCTTTCTGACACACTGTTTTCAGACTAAATAGCCTTATATTCAGTGAGATCTGGCTCTAAGGAAATATGAAAATAAATTAGCTATTAACTTTATTGATTAAAAGTCATTCTGGTGGAAAATAGGAGGCTCTAATTTTAAGCTTTTAATTTAGTGAATTTGTATTAACATGTTAAGCTCTCTAGGTTCCCTCTGCAACCAGGAGAAAGTCAGGTCACTCCAGCAACTGATACGGTTACTCTGAATTTTAGTTCAGAAAAGTTTCTTCCTTTTACTCACTACAGAGATCACCTATGTAGATTAATCTCCTAATTTAGGTAACTAAAGGGGCACTGGAGTCCTGAACTGTATTTCAGTCCTGACTGAAGCACTGCATTGCTGATGAAAAAATTGCAATGCTTTCTGGGCTTCTCTTTTCAGTCCTCACCTCTATTCTGAGACTACTAATTGCAAGCTGTTGGCAAATTCAGTGGTAAGTTTTTATGAGAAGTGGACACTTGTCAGTTAACATCTAGATTGAAATGCAAATAGTTTTATACAGTCCATCTGGTGGCCATTTGCTAACACCTATGCTTAGTTACCAGTAGCTGCCTTACATTAGAACTGATGACCTAAGTGTGACCATTCTATACTTTGTTAGTCATCCAGTCTGACATGGTCAAATTTTCCCACGTTAAAATACAAAATTAAGTCCTCTGCTTTTAAAACTATACGACATATTTCACAATGGATCATCCTAGAGAATGAGGCAATGATATGTAATAACTCTTCTTCCAGGGGTGAAAACCCAAACACACCAGTTGAAGATTAAGAATTCTCTTTCTTATTTCTCTTATAAAATGTCCATATGTAGAAAACTTCTGTCTGACATAGAGTTTGGGTCTCTGTGGGAAGACTGAATTCTATAAGTTGTTTTCTATACATGGGACTGCATGGCAGAAATTCTGAAAATTAAAATAGGAAAATAAAATTAAGTAGTAGGGACACCAGTAATCACAGCAACACAAACAAATGAGGAGGGATGTAGTGAGATCTGAGATATAAGATCACATAATGTTCTGCAGAGCTTTGGAGGTGAGAATGAGAGCTTTAATATGATGGCAAAGAAGGAGATGAAGAAAGGAATTACAAGAATGTATTTATAGATTATGATTGATAAGTGAAGAGGATTATTACAAATGCCAAGAACAGAAATTTTACTTTAAAATATTTGCCTCTTATTTTGAGCGTATCTTTTTGTATTGCAAATGTATGTACTTACTTTTCGATATTTTTCACATGCAAGTTATTAGAAATATGCCCAATATGGAAAAAGGTAATACGAATAGTGATTACGTTTGTGCATTCAAACAGTGTTACTTAACTTCACATGCAGATGCGACAGAAAACAATAGCTTTTAAACACTTGTGAAGGGAAAGGTTTGAAATTAAAAAAAAATACAAAAGAACTACACTCTTCATGGATGAAAGACTGCCTGCTTTGTACTGTAACCGTTTGGTTTGAACCTTTTTAATGATTTGTAGCTTGTTTAGCACAAATCACCTGTCTGGTATGTGATATGCGGGCTGGAGTTGTGTACAGTCTTGTAGATGGTCTGACATTGTGTTTCTGCTTTTGTCCTGTTTTACTCCAGTAGTGTTAAGCTCCAAGACAAGAACAGTTCTAAGCTCTGGACTATGGGTTCTGATTTGAATCAAGTTCATTTCTGTCACTGGTGTCCTGAAAGATTTTTAGTCATTAAAAAATCCCACCATATTTCTTTAATTGCACCAGATCTCTCTTGGTGTACCTGGGCAAGGCAAAACAGCTACAGTGTGCAAGTGAGTCTAATTTCCATGATTCTGAAAAAATGCAGTTTCACTTCAGTCGTATCTTTTAGTATTTTGTTTATGCAGTAGAACATAAGCAGCTAAAGTTCACTAAAAGGCTTAGTCATATTGTGATTTCCATACACACACACAAAGGAATCAGAAGTTACTATATACCCTCCTTAAAGTAGCAGTAGCATCTTTCTGTGTATTAGCATATTATTTGCAGCAGTGAACTCTCCAAATACCATTATTTAACCAAATGACTGCCATTTTTATCCCACCCGAGCCTACGTGATTATTTCTGACTCGAACACCTAATTGCAATAGATATGGTTTAAAAATGAAGACAATACAAAATACTGGTATGAAAGGGTCAGTATGAAAACTTCATTAGCACTGGGGCTCAGTGGCTGAGAACTGCTGGTGACCTGATTCCAGTTAAAGGTTAGCAAAAATCTTGTGCTTTGAAACAGAGAAAAATGCAATTTGAAAACTTTGATGAAGCTGTCAGGCACTGAAAGTCAAAGACTACCCTGGGGATAAAGGTAATATTACTGAGTAGAACAAGCCCTCTTCAGTAAAGAAAGATTCATTCTCTTAGAGGTGTAGGCGGAGGATAAAAAGTCTTTTAAGTGATTTTCTGATGGAATTACGTCGACAGAGGTTTTGTCTGTCTTTCTGGCTTTAAAATATACACGGAACAAAGACATCATCAATATGACAATTTCATAATGAACTTTTCAACTGTGTCTTGTTCTTAGATGATGAAGGGCAAAATCCTGTTGCTTAACTTGGGTTCAAATCCACTTTAACTTGAATGAGTGGTGATTTTGTTTGGTATTTGAATAGACTAATTTTTCTCTTTTGGAGTGTCTGAGGGAATAGAAAAGAAAATATGTAGAACAGTTACAGAGAGGCATTAGATAAACAGATCAGAAAGAAAATTTTAAAGATCAGTCATAGAAAATAAGTTATGAAGAGACTTTAGAAGATCATTTAGTTCAGTTCATATTTTTACCTCTAAACTTGACAGATAGGCAGTCTAACATATGAAAGACAACATTACCTATGCTTTGATGGTACGAGGCAGTATTTCCATTCTTCCTTTCCCTTTTCCTCAAATGCATGAGCTATCATATAACCAAATCTTTGTCTGTGATACCTGTCATTTCATGAATATTTCTAATCTTGACATTTAGTGTACATATCTGAAATTTATCTGTACTGTAACTATTTGTTGTAAGAAATAAGCCAAAACCAGAATCTTCTTCTCAGTTTCCCAAATTGCAATGGTTTAGATAAACTGAGGCAACATAGCAAATTTTCCTAGACTGAATATATTTGTGTGATGTTAGAGTTGCTCATCCTGATAGGAAAGATACTTGTTACTATAGAAATACTGAAGAACAGAATTTGGCAAATTTCTTGCCAAAAATTTTGTTAAAAACAAATGAAGTTTCAGGCTTACTAAAATACACTTTTTGATGACTTATTTTTTTCTTAAAAAATGAAAAGGAAAAAACAAAAAGCCAGTTCTTGTGATTAATCAGGCACCATGGTACTGTATGGATTTTAGAAACAGTGATTCAGAAATGTAATATGCATCAGTAGTTTGGGGCCTAAATGAGGCCTAGGTTTCCAACACCTGTCAAGTAACAAGCGAATTCTTATTTTTACAGGGAGTAAATGGGTTATTTTAGAACCATTGACTAGGTAAGATAGCCAACAGTTGCTGTGAAGTTGTGATAAGGTAGCTTCTTTTCTTTTTTTTTATATTCTTTTTTTTTTAATTTGTGTGGTATGCTCAGTAATTCAATATACAGTAACAGTAAATCTCATTTTTTTACGTGTCCTGGTTTGTCCTAAAACAGACCAATTTTCCTTTCAGTGATTTTTACTTTCAGCTAAGTCTCTTCTAAGTAACTGCACTTTCTGAAACTAACTGCATGTTTTGCAGACAGTGTCTGCTTCTAGGACTGATAATGCTTGAAGTTTATAGCTATCACTGAGGCACTGGTAGGCATGTAATACAGAAAGGCTCTTGCTGTACTTATTCTTAGAGAAACCAAGGTTACTGCCAAATTCCTCACTGATTATAAGTGAAGAGCCGCAGGGGGGTCGCACCTGCAGGGAGGAGTGGACAGGATGGGTGACCCAAAATTGACCAGTTAAGGTATTCCATCCCATACACATCATTCTCAGTATAAAGTGGGAGGATCACGAAGGTCTCGGACCTTCTTGCCCCTCTTGCCCCCTTCTGGTATGGCCGCTGTCCAAAGAGGACTCTGTTCATTCTCCTGCTGCCCCCAATCCCAATCCATGCATCCCTGAATCCAGTTCCTGTCCATCGCTGGGCCCAGCCTGGGCCTTCCCAGAGCCTGCCCTGCAGTGCCGGTGGTGATGTGACCGACATTGGGGGAGCTCGATCTTGGTTTTGTATATATTTGTATATATTGAATTATTTCCATTATTATAATTATACTCTTTTTCATTATTATAGTTTATTAAAACTGTTTTAACTTTCCAACCCATAAGTGTCTCTCCCTTTTCCCTTTCTCTTTCCCTTCGGGGTGGGGAGGAGGGTTAATATAGAGCATCTGCCACTGGTTTAATAGCTGGCCCAGCTTTAAACTGTGACATTACTCTTGATGTAGTACTGGAGAGAGAATAATCTCTTTATATTAAAATTGATATGTAAAGAGCCTTGTCTAGAATTAAAAATTATATATTTGAAAATTCTACAACAGACTCCTGTGCTTTGAGCAACTTTTGTTGCCATGGTGTTGTCCAAAACGCAGATTCGAGCCCAGCATGCAATCAACCAATCTCACACACTCAAGAGAGATATTGTATTTATTCTGCGCAGGGTGCAAGGTGGAATTATCCACAGATCAAGCCCCCCTATTGCAAATCCCAGTACCATTTTTGTACACTAAAATTACATGAAATCATCCTTCTATTTGCATTACACACTTTTCATTGGTTACTATATCTAATTACAATTAACATAAATGCTTAATTTTAAAAACTAATGCTTCTGTCAAGGTTGATTTACGTTTGACAACGGTCATTCTTTTCCATTAACCAGGCCACACATCAAAGTCCTTCTTCTTCGGGATACTCCTTTGTTCTTTTTCTTCTGGCCAGCCTCGCTGTCTCCCTAGATATAGACAAGGTGGTTGTGCTGGCCTTGGGTGGTTGTTTTTCCTCACACTACCCTCCCTATATGTAGTGAGGAAAGACGATGTTTTCTTTCTTCAAGATAGACTAGTTATGTCCTGACAGAATGTATTCTACATACATCTTTAAGCAATTATTAAGTACAGGTGCACTAAGTAAATGTTCTACCTTTAAGTACAGGTGCACTAAGTAAATGTTCTACCATGAATATGAGTTTCACTACATCATCCTAACAGACTATATCCTACATACATCTTTAAGCAACTAGTAAGTACAAGCATACTATATCAATGGTAACTGTATGTAATAGTTTCATTGTTTTTTGTTTCTTTTGTTTTTTTTCACATGAGAAAATGAAATCAACAAGAACATTTACTCAATGACTAAATAGCAAAGAACTTTTTATTTAATATTTTGGTCTGTTCTGATGTCAAAATTTAAATGTAAGCTGAAAGCCTTTACTTTGATTCTGTATGTCATACAATTAAATTAGCAGAAACTTAATGAACTGTTTCAGTCTGGCTGCTAATCAAGAAATTTGGTAACTATATTCACAGTTAAAATAAACTAAACTGAACTAGTGAGACAAGGATCTACACAGCACTGGTTTTACCACTAATTATGTTAATTTGTTGCATTCTAATTATATTGGACCTAGCTTGTTAGCCAAGTTATGTAGGCACCGAATAAATGTTTATCAACCGAATGAACTTTTTACATATTGTGTGGGTGAAGACTAAGGTCCTTTCCATGAACAAATCACAGCAAGTAAACATAATTACCAGAATATGAAACCAAAAAAAGCCTGTGACTTGTTTTCTCTCTGAAAGGTGACATAAGGCACATATTGTTTTAGATGAGTCGCTTAAAATCTGTTTAAGAACATTAGCTGTGTTCGGATTAGTCCAACATATGCATATATATTTGATAATATATATTAACTAAGAAGAGATTATGGGCTCTCGTCAGTTCAAGAGATATGAGATGGCTAGCTTCCATCAGCTCTGACAAGAACTGTGAAGTTGATATATTTATGAGAAACTACATAGAACATAACAGACTCCTCATCTGAAATATCTGGAGAAAAGACAAAGGAAGAGCCATCAAATGGGTCATACCCTGGACAGAAAAAAACAGCTTTTTATTGTTTTTCTTCTCATACTTCTTCATGAGATCTGAGTATAAAAATCAGCTTAAAGACTTGACCCATGTCTAGTTATCTTCTTTTATAACCTGAATTTGTCTATCATCTCTCCACTTCATTCTGTTGCCTGTAGGTCAATCTCTTCTCAATCCCATCCATGCCATCCTTTGCTGTGGAATATTCTCCTACTCAAATAGGAGCCTAAAAAGTATGCATTAAACTTCCTGAGCTTTGAGGAAGAAGTTGACTTCTATCACAATGTCCAGTAGGTATTCTCAGCACCTAACAAGTAAGCAAGTGACAGCGAGAGATATCTGATCTCTCCAGTTTAATGCAGACTCCTCTTGCTGCATACTGACTTGGTTATACTCTTCCAGTACCTTCCAAAGTATTTGTCATAGAGATTGGACCAAATTTATCTGCAGCCTGATTAAGGCAGGAACTTGGGTTGGAACCAGCAGGTTCTACAACAGTAGGTGCACAACCTAATATAAAAATAAACTACTTAACTTTTCATATATCTGCTACATAATAGCATTATTTCTCAACACTGGACACTACCTTTATTTTCTAAATAGAGTGAATATTCATGTGACTGAAAAGTAGGCCGTTAGTAATCTGGCATTTTGCATTTCAGACACTGAATTTAAATGAAATAGGATTTATGCACTTCAACACACCATGTTCATTCCACCATACACTTTTGCCCTGAACAAAAAGGCAAGTACTTGTCAGCTCTGTGTGCATAGTGTTCATGTTGCTGGTTTTTCTCAATGGAGATAAAAAGACATATTTGACAGCATGCATTACAATGACAATAAGAAATTCTGAAAAATTCTAATGCAATTGTATTCGTTTAAAGCTGCCTTCAGGACTTTCAACTTGTTCACATATTTTAACCACAGAATTTGAGGCAGTCTTGGTAATTACACAGGCCTGAGGCATATGGTTGGTTCATTGTTAATTCCTCAAATGTCATAGGCAATATACTTAATAGCACTGATAAAAAATTGATGTTTTAATTGATATTTAAATGTGATTTTAATTTTGTTTATCTGAATTTAAACAATTCACACAAAAGCAAAAATAAAAATGTGACCTGAAAAAAAAACAGAAAAAGAAAACCAGAATCTTCACAAGACTTTCAGAGAGAAGACTTAGGTGGACAAACCAAAATATGCCTAGGAGAACAGGAATGAAAATAAGTAGAGGCTGACCCTTGTTTTTTGGCTTCCCTCCTATTTTTTTAGATCTAAGCATCCAGAGAAGCTGCCTGTGGACATGTTGTGCCCCTAACGCCCTGCTGGCCTGGGTGCCATCAAAGACTTCTACCATTCCTCCTTGTGCTTTTAGGCTCCGCTATTCCAATTTGTTCTCTATTCATACTGTCCCTAGTGCTTATACTACAAACCTCTATGCCAATATGAGCTGAAAGGTTAAAATCCATACCAAAGTCAAGAATGAATACCTTGCTATCCTAAAGAGGCTCTTATCACCCTGGAAGGTAGGGAAGAAGTCACTACACTTACTCATCAAATGCCTGCTAAGTTCTGTAAAATTAATGAACCAGATTCAGTGGAGACTCTCATGCACTGAGGATTTGCCATCAGAAAAAGCAAAACAGAACAGAAAATCAAACATGTAAAGCTGTTGTGAAGCAATGAAGAATTCTGTCTTGTTGGAAACCACAAGTGGTGTCATAGGAAATGGCAGCTTGTAATACCTTCCTGGAGTAGTACCTAAAAATCCCTCACCTGCTCTCAGCTGAGAAAGCATTCATGTTATAATCTGAAAGGCCTGTAGCCTGAAAGACAAAGAAAAGAGAAATTATCTAAGTAACTGAAGTTTTACTATCATCCCAGAAGAGGAAAATTAGAAGATACTCACTTTTCTTTCTGATAAACTATGCTGATAGCTGAATGCAATATGAAATGCACTATAATCCAGAATTCTTCAGGTTTTGTAATGCAGTAGCTGAACTACAGAACTGCATTATAGGATAACAGAACCTACAGGTTTTTCTTATTCAAGTTTTAAAAGACAGGAATAGCATAAATACTTTCACCCTGATACATCCTGAATCGTCTGTCTTAGGCTACATTGGATAATAATATATTCTTTTTCTGTCAACAACTATGCAAAGTTAGCAACATTTCATGATACTCATTTAGTGAGAAAGATCCCCTGTGCAACCTTTTATAAACATTTTGGTTTATCAAAGATACCAATAGCAGTAGTAACAGTGGTACTGGCAAGACAACAAATGAATCAAACTTTTTCAGTCTCTGCATTAGTGTGAAATTTTGATCAGTTTGATAGTAATTCCCTTTTTACCAAACTAGCTGTCCGTACCTTCCATAAGAGTTGCTTATAGATCTATTTTATGACCCTAAAAAAGCAGTATCGTTCATCTGCTTCTTGCTACAGCATAGTATGTGATTTCTTCAGTGCAAAAATGAAAATCAAACATTAGTATGCATCAAATCATAGAGAATAATATAACACATAGTCTAATTTTATATATACTTCATGTTTGCTCTGGAAAGGGTAGAAAACTTTACAAATCCCCTTTTATGGATGTCTTTTTTATCAATTTTAGATTTTTTTTTTCAGTTGAAGGGGTAGTTACTTGTGATGAAGCCCACCTACTTGAGACATCTATTTTAGAAAGAGATGAATCACTTCTTGTTGTGCCTCTCTTTCTGTTGACTATGGATGAAGCACAAAGGATTAGTCATCTAAAAACAAGACATCTAATCTAAGCTCAAGTTAGTCAAGAGGAATCCTAGGATAGCTAGCTAAATATTTAGTATCATTTAGTGCTTTAAAAAAGAAGCCATATTGGAAAATCTGAGCACAAGAGACATGTTTTTAAAATATGTATGTCAGCAGATATTAGACATCTAAATATCTTTTGAAATGAAAAGGCATCAGGAATGCATCCAAAGCTAAGACTTGTGACATCTATAAATTTTAAGTGCATTAGGTCGGTTGCAATTGGTATTAGTAAGCCTTAAACCCAAATATACGTATACGTTGCTAACAACTCTAACAGGTATTTTACAACACTGTGATGGCACAACCAGCCACAATCTCTAAGCATTTTACATAACTGTGAGCAATGTGACCACCAAAAGGGCAAAGAAAGACAGGTCGATTTGCTCACAGAAGGCATACAAGTGACAAAAGTTGCTAAACAAATGAAAAGATAATGGCAATGGACTGAAAATTGTTGGGACATCTACCTGAAGAAACAAGAAGGATGGTAAGTGGTATGGGGGGAAGAGGAAGCCCCGTGCTTTGGGAGCAGAGAGCAAATAGCATAAAAATGTCAGGCACAAGTAAGAAAAATAAAAGGAGAAAGAACAAATTGCCTGTCACTCTTCTAATTAGGTATATCTTTTTTTTAAACATTGGGAACTTAGAAAACAACATTTCCAAAACATAGATTACTGCATATTGCATGACAAACTTAGCAGAGTCTAAGCTTAAAGTGTCAATAAACTGAGATCAAAAAGAAGCGTGTGGAAAAGTGTGTTTGACAGGATGGACATTCTGTTCAGTAGCAGGTAATGTGTTGCATGCAGTTTTCAACAATAACCCGTTCGGCGAAGGTGGCACAGAGGCATCCCCAGCCTCTGGGCCAAGAGAGCACAAACACCAATATGAGGATGCTGCAAATGGCGTTTATTTAGAGTGATACATTGCTTCATATACCCTAGAGATCTGTGTACCGCCCACCAGTAATTTTCCACTGGTTCGAGTCTTATTGCAACACTTATTCTGAGCAAGCTTGCTACTTCCTCATTGCTAAGCCGCAGACAATAACATGTTTACTCCGATGGTGTGGACTTAAGTGGTCAGCAGTTTTATTGCTGCATTGGCATTTTCGGTCCCTATTCTTTCCGTACACCTCGTGATCTTCCGATTGCCGATCCCTACATCTCCCCCTCCCCATGCCAAAACAAGTTCCTTTGCCACTCGAAGGATTAAGCCTTGCCCTATAGCGTGCTTATCTGGTACCCTTTATTGCCTACAGTCCTGACGTTGCTTCTTTCAGAGCTTGCTCGTATGTCAGTGTGTGTTTTTCCTTCCCTTTCGGTAAAAGCCTTTGTACCTCGTCCTTAACCTCTTGATTCTCGTCTTCCTCCATCCTTGTAGGATTTTCTTGCACAACCAATACTTGCGACGTCATCTGACTTAAGGCCTTCCTAACGCAGGAGAGCAAGCAGGAGAAAACTGTTAGTGCTATAACAACTATGATAATAACAAAGAACAAACTTTTGAGTAAAGTCTTAATCCATCCGGTTAGTCCAAGCCACTCAGTAAGACCCTCCAAGCCAAAGAAACCCGTATCTTCCCTAAGCTTTTGAGACTGATCCATTAATTGCTTTATCTGTTTATGAATCGATTGTGAATGATCTTGTAAGTCCATACAGCACATGCCATCAAAGTCTTCACAGCCATGTCCATGTATAAGCAAAAGAAAGTCTATGGCAGCTCTATTTTGCAAAGTTGCATGCCTAATGCTATCGACATCATTTGCCAGGGCTCCTAAGATTTTGGAAGTCTCATTGACCCTTTTTCCACTCCAACAGGTTAACCTTCTCAACTGCTCTATGGCATGCGCCGAGGCAACCCCCGGTGCAAAGAAAGACGCAAAGATTGCTTCCGTTTTTGACCACAACTCTACCTCCTCCTGGCAATCCTCACGAAACGAGGACGTGCCCCGCCTTTGTCTAAGGCGATGTAATTGGGTGTGATTTAATATCAATTTTTGAGAAGGCATTAGTAGGCTTAACTTACCCAATGTACATGGACCTCCTATCTTTTTACTGGGTATACCTGGCCAAGCTCTATCTCCACAAATCAGGAATAGGCCTTTTGGTAGCTTTCTAGGAAATTTAATATCTGGAATCTGCCAATTACCGCCATCTGGGTTTTTCCCTCCCTTGCCATAGGTCCGGTGACACCAGACGGAGTTATTTTTCCATGTTTCACCACTAGGGGTCACATTTTGCTTTCCAGTGCCGTTGTTCCAATCTGTATAGTTGTGGCCTTCAGAATAATTAAAAAAGACACAAGCCTTTGCCCCTAGAGTCCCCAATATATCCAATTCTTGGGGTTCTAGTGGACTGACCGGTAATATGTCATCCCATACATCCCATTTACTGATGCATTTCTCTATTTTATTACATACTGTTTTGATATTTCCTGGTATTTCTGATAATACCTCTGCACTTTCTGATCCGTTTAGGGGTATTCCCACTAAACAAGTGTGGAAAGGTTGTTCGGGCTGAGCTAAAGAGGCGCAAAAGTGCGTTTGATTCAGTGTTTTCATTAGTGTAACCCAGATATTGTTACTGCCCTCCCAAGGTGTTTTGGGATGATACACAGTATCATATGCCATTGTCAGCGGTGTTCCCCCATAAGCCATGATTAGCAATATGACTTTGATTGGGCCTTCCATTGATACCGTTTCTCACAGTGTTTCTTTGTCTTTTCCCACTTATGTTCCTTTACCCGCCAGAAGACCGGTATGAAATTCTTACGGCTGCACTGCACTGACACGACACAAATACGTGCAGTGGCCCTTCCAAATTCCTTCTCGTAGTCAACTTCCTTATCAATGCATGCCTCGCATTCATCCGAGTTCTGTGGTGTGCCAAGGGCTAGAGATGGACCGTGTGTGCTATGCCAATCCCTTATCAAAACTCTTACCGCGAGTCTGAAGTCCTGAAGGTGTTGTTGTAAACATTTAGGGCACCACTTTTCTACTTGTGATGCCCGTACCCACCACCGTCCTTTGCACTGAGGGTACAGATGTAGGGTCCAAGGATCGCACCTAGTGCAGGTCGGACAGGTTATTTGTGCTCGCACTGTTTCGCTGGGTGTTGTCATCTAGTGCGTGCCCTGTAAGAGAAGACTCAAGATTATACAATTAATGTGAGTGCTTTAAATTCGGTTAGATCCATCTGGCCGGAACCCACTGTATTTTTTCATTCTGTTTGATGGCAGCATATCCTCGTCCCTGGGTTACTAATTGCCATCCCACTTCCCACTCTCCCTTATCAGGGAACCGTACCATTATCTCAGGGCCTTATTCTACTGCTTTCCTTGCCCAATGTTTTTCTACTGCTGTTTTAGTTTCATCCCCCCTTATATGGAAATTTAATGAATGTAACGCTCGCATTAGAATTTCGGGTTGAACATGATTCGGTATGGCCTGCCCACTCCTGTATCCTTCCCCCTCCCCAAGAACCTGAATACGGTCTTTTAAGGTTTTATTTGCACGTTCCACAATCGCCTGGCCCTGGCTATTGTAGGGGATGCCGTGCAAAAGTTGGATCCCCCATTTGTTAGCCCAGTCTTTTGTGGAGGAGGCAGTGAAACAGGACCCATTGTCTGTTTTAATTGTATTTGGGATTCCTAGCCAAGCTATAACAGTCGTCCAATGGTGTTGGGCTGACCGAGCCGTCGTCTTGCGGTGTTGCGTTGCGACTATGTAACCACTGTGTGTGTCTACTGTCACTGCAAGCCACGGACGAGGCTTGAGGAGAGGGCATACTATGAAATCTGTCTGCCAGATTTGATTGGGTTGGAGTCCTCTTGGATTGACGCCAGCGCCCCACAATGGAGACCGTTGGCAATAAGGACACGTGGCAACGACATCTCGAGCAGTCGTCAACGGAATGTCACAAAATTTTGCTAAGGCTTTTGCGCCGATGTGGAGGTGATTATGTACCTCCCTTGCCTGACTCAGTGTCCATACGCCCTTCGCTGCTGTATCTGCCTGATTATTACCTTCTTGGTAGTAGCCAGTGTAATTTTCATGGCTTTTCACATGTATTATTGACACAGTGGAGCACCGTCTTTGCAACGCTTCTTCTAGCATTATTGCAATCGCAGTGCCTGCCCAGCCTGGGGTGGTCATGTGTAACAACAATTTGAAAACAAACATAGAGTCTGTTACAATGTTAGTATGTTCTTCTGGCCACAAACTGATGGCATGGGCTACTTCTAGGGCTTCCAAGTGCTGTACACTACTTATAGGCTCGGTGATTTTAACTCTCTTCCAGGAATCCTCTTCTTTCCAGACGACAACAGCGGTGCTGGTGATGGATGAAGCATCTGTAAAAACTGTGCGACCCGGCTTTGGCTCACTAAGCACTCGATGTTCTAAATTAGGTCGCAAGAGAGGAATATGTTTATATAGTTCCAGGGTAGGGCCACACTTAATCTCGCCAGGGTAGCCTTCTAAGGCTATTGCAATTGCTTCTTGCCTGCAGCCCACTTCCTCCCATTGATTTTTCTTAAGAGGAATCCATATTAGTTGTGGCTCCTTTCCGAAGTGTCTCAGGGTAGCTGTTCGTCCCTTTGTGATCATGCGTGCCAGAGCGGTTAGATGTGACATGAAAGCGCTGGAAAGCTGGTTAGATAGTATCCACCAGAGTACTTTGGGTTTCTCCGGGGGGCCCTGTCCTATTATTCCTACTGCACCTTTATCTGTTATTGCTAGGTATAGATCAATGGGTTGTGGAGGATTCCACCTGTGGAGATGATTAGAGGAGATAATTTGCTCAATGTTCTTAAGAGCTGCCTGTGCAGCGGTCGTAAGACATCGTTCTTCCCAAGGATGTTTGCCTTTCAGCAACTCGAGGAGAGGGGAGAGAAGCTCATTAGGAATACCGACCAAGCTACGCAGCCATTGAATGGTACCTACTAATTTTTGCACATCATGGAGGGTTTTTATGTGCAGGTTAAAACTGAGGGGTTGCGGTATTATCTTTTGGGGGAAAATTTGGGTTCCGAGGTAGGTTATGGAGTCACCTCTTTGTGTTTTGGTTTCCTGTATGTAGAGTCCTGCTACTGCCAATTGATTTACAGTATCCTTTTCTGCTTGGGATAATTCCTGGTCTGTGGCGGCCGAAATTAATAGATCGTCCATGTAATGTAAGAATATCGCCTGAGGGAATTTGTTGCGCAAGGGCGCTAAAACCTTAGCAACAGCATTTTGACAAATGGTTGGGGAATTCTTCATTCCCTGTGGAAGCACCTTCCACTGATATCTTTTTGCCGGGTCACCTAGGTTAACGGATGGGAGAGTAAAGGCAAATCGTTTGGTATCTTGAGGGGCTAAAGGAATGGAGAAAAAACAGTCCTTTATATCCATTACTACGACGGGCCAGTTTTCTGGAATTGCCGATGGCAGAGGAAGACCAGGCTGTAATACTCCCATATCTTCCATTTGTTGGTTAACTGCCCGTAAATCATGTAATAACCGATATTTTGATTTGTCTCATTTCTGGATAATGAAAATAGGGGTATTCCAAGGGCTGAAACTCTCCTCTAAATGTCCCTGCTCTAATTATTTGGCTATTATGTGCTGAGCTGCCTCTAATTTTTCAGAGGTTAAGGGCCACTGCTCTATCCATACAGGTTCTTCCGCTTTCCAGGTAAGAGGGATAGCAAATTCAAGGCTTAAAAGATAGGCAGTGGCCCCTATCCTAAATTTGATAGTTGAAAACCCATTTGGTGTAACGCATCACGACCCAGTAAAGGTTCTGCTATGTTAGTGATGTAAGGACTCACTGTCGCAACCCTCAATTGCCTTCCCGGTTCTTCGAGAAAAAAGGTTAATTGGTGGCTGCTGCGCACAGCCTCGGTCGTTCCCCCTACTCCATCCAACATGCCTTCCTTTACTGTTGGCCATGTTGGAGGCCAGTAGCGGTCCGAGATGCAGGTAACATCCGCGCCCGTATCACATAACATGGTTAGTTGAATATATTTTGGACGGGCGTGAGGGGGTCCCCTTATTTGAATAATTGCTCTGGGTCTTTTGTCACAGTTTAGCACCAGGGCCACCTGTTCTCGTTGTTTTCCCCCGGAGCTTCCACAACCCTCACCTGCGACGGGTGAGTATTTCTGGGAGGAGGGTTCTGCGGAGATGGACAGCCTCCCATCCTCCGTCCCCGCAATCCGTTTCCCTGCCGTTTCCTGCATTCTCTTGCTTTATGCCCGGCTTTCCCGCAGTACCAGCAAGGTCCCAGGGGTTGCCCCACTGGTCCCTTGCCTAATGGGCATTGCGCTCTCATATGCCCCGCGCGGCCACACTTAAAGCAGTTTCCCCCCCGCACTGAAGAATGTGCTGCTACGGCAGCCTGGACCACTTGAGATATCATAGCCTTAGGAATTGAGTTTTGTTGATCAATCACAAACTTGATTATCTGACTGAGGGTCGCCCCCTGTGGAGCAGCCCGTAAGATTTCTTTAACTTGGTCATTGGATTGTTGCTTAACACAGTCTAACATTATAGCAGGCTTGGCATCAACCGGCAACTCTGCTTCCTCTAAAGCCATTTGCAAGCGATCACAAAAAGTCATAAATCCTTCCCCTATTCCTTGCTTCACTCTCGTCCACGGTTCGGGGTTTTTCTGCAGTGAGGCAATATCATTATAGGCGTTGCGAGAAGCCTCAGCTGTAGCGGACAATTCCCTTCCTCTTAGCTGCAGAGCTTGTTGTTGGGGAGTGACCTGATTTGGATCGGACCCCTTCAGCCGTTGTAAATTTGATCGCCTCAGGGGATGATTAGGGTCCCTGGTTGCAGCAGCTACGACACCCCTCAGGCGATTTGTCCATGCCTCTTTCCACATAGTGGCTAGGGTAGGGGATAGTATCATACGTGCCAGCTGACGCAGGTCCCAGGGTAGCATTCCATTAGCATGCACAGTATCAAGTAGCGTTTGAGTAATCGCATGCCTTAATCCATTTTCCTGAACACTTTTAGCCAATGGTTGTACTACCTTGGTATCCAGAGGGATCCATTCTACAGCACCTCCACCGGCCACTGTCCTGACAGGACAGACTTGAGGTACTTGCACTTTAAGGCCTCCCAACACACATTCAGTGGCTATGAGCCCCCAATCAGTTAATGGAATTTCTTTGGGGGGCGTTGTACCCTGCTGACCCTTCTCTTTTATACCCTCTAACATCAGGCGCTGCCGCTGCATTTCCTTTTCCATACAAGTCAGTAACTGGTACATTTCCTGCATTGCCCTGTGCGGGCTGCTGCTACGCGGTTTCTCTGCCCCTTTTAACTTCCGCATTTGTTGTGTCAGTCCCTGTAAGGAGTCAGAATCCTCCGAATCGGAAGATTCAGGGGCGTCTGACTCCCTCTCCACTTCCGGGAGGGGACTTAGTTTGGGCGCGGCACCTCTTTGCCCAGCGCCATCTTGCACCAGAGATGATCTAGGTGCGGTCACATCAGGGGCGCACTCCTCCTCGTCTTCTGTTAGTTCCCTCCTACGTAAAAGTGCTCCCGGTATCCAATCTAATGCATCATCCAGTACCAAATGATTTCTATACTCGTCATTTTGGCCCCGCTTAGGTTCCTTCTCCAAAGGACCACCACGCTCCTCCTCGCCACCACGCTCCTCCTCGCCACCACGCTCCTCCTCACTTTCTAGAGTTTCCTTCCTAACTCTCTCTAATTCTGACCAGGGATAACCAGGGGGTGCCGATGGTGAAACAGACGGAGGGGAAGGAACAAGCTTAGGTGGTTTTAGCAGGTCTCTTTTCTTAGACACTACAGGATAGGCTTGTTTTCGCATTCCCAAGTTCCCATCATCAGAGGTTTCAGTATCAACACCGTTAGTATCACCCTTATTATCACCCGATTCGTTCTCCGCTGCCTCCTCATTCTCCTTTCCCTCCCCCAGATCCATCTCCTCTTGCTGAGCCGCCACACTACAGAACAATGCTTCCCGCGCCGCCTTCCATGTGTCCCTTTCCTCCCGAGCCCTACGCAAGATTCGGGTGATATCCCCCCAGGCCTTTAGAGCCTTAGAATCTTTTGAGTGCATGGCATACTCCGCCAGAGCGGAGGTGCACTGACCCCAGCCCTCGGGGAATAAAACATCCCCGGGGCAGCTAATCGCTCCCTCTTTCAGGAGCCGCTCGATGCAGTTTTTAACTGCTGACGTTTTCACAGAAACACCCCATTCGCGAGCACACGTCTGTACGACCTTAATTATCATGTCCATGCTCCGGAGCCGTCGACCGCCTGCGGTCCGCCACCTTCGAGTATCACGTCGGGGTCACCACTTGTTGCATGCAGTTTTCAACAATAACCCGTTCGGCGAAGGTGGCACAGAGGCATCCCCAGCCTCTGGGCCAAGAGAGCACAAACACCAATATGAGGATGCTGCAAATGGCGTTTATTTAGAGTGATACATTGCTTCATATACCCTAGAGATCTGTGTACCGCCCACCAGTAATTTTCCACTGGTTCGAGTCTTATTGCAACACTTATTCTGAGCAAGCTTGCTACTTCCTCATTGCTAAGCCGCAGACAATAACATGTTTACTCCGATGGTGTGGACTTAAGTGGTCAGCAGTTTTATTGCTGCATTGGCATTTTCGGTCCCTATTCTTTCCGTACACCTCGTGATCTTCCGATCGCCGATCCCTACAGTAATGAGATATATAAAGGCAAACATATATTTTCTGTGAAGACAAAGAGGCAGAAAACATAGTGTATTCTACCTTTACACAGCATTCCAAGAACTCTTCTAAAGCGATTGATGACTTAAGAAGCTGAACATACAACCTCCCACTATGCTCAGTGATTTGGATCTTTACTGTTGAGTTGTGCCTTAAAATACTAATCAGTTTAAAAATATGTGAGGCTTTATTAAACACATTTTTCAAACAGTTGCAGCTGTAGAGGGAGAGCGTTCCACATCCCTAGTGCTTACAAAATAACCACTTTCCTATTTACTGGCCTCCATGCTTTGTGATCATTCCTGACTGCTAACACAGAGAGGCAAGAAACAGTAATCTTCCTTACCACATACAGTTATCACTAACAAGAATAAAAGCTCTTCATTTCCTCAAAGGTAGACTTTCTTAAAGAAATCTGGCAGCCTTTCTTAAAGAAATCTACCTGCCTTTCTTAAAGAAATCTACCCTGACCTAGATGATCTGTGACTGAAGTTACTAGTAATATTTTTTTCTATCTTTCCTATTACCGTCATCACACTGCACGACCAAAAAGGAGACTACAATTTTTGTTGCACTTTTCTGCCTTTGGTAGATTTTAGTTAATTGTGCTACTACAAGGGAAGGGAATATTCATTTGCTGTTCCTGAAAAGGAATGCCATTAATAATGAAATGGGAAGGCCAGGCCAAAAAGCACAACTCTATGTTGTGTTCACATTAATGACTCAGTGTGAAATAAGGATAACTGATTAATACAGTTAAATGGCTTAAACAGGAAGTAGGGAACAAAATATCTCTTGACATTCTTGTTGCAAGCAAATATAGGTTGGGTAATGTTATGTATCAGGGAATTAAATCACTGTGATGGAAGTGTAGAGGGCTGATACATGACATGAGTATTATATTGTAACACAAAATTTACTAAATTCATTCATTACGAAACATTTATATGCTAAATTAGTTGTGAGTATAGAATACTATATGACCTGATATGTGGCGTTCACGTCTGTGATCCTTGATGATTCACACCTTGACAGCGGTCACATTGTTCATACGCTTACTTAAAACATTTATCCATTATATCTTGCTATGTTATTACAGTCTAATGAAGTACTTCTATACTGTTGTTAGTAACGCTACTGTAGTATGCTTATATTTGGGTTCAAGGCACATTAATATTAATTATAGCCCGGTTAATGAGCTTATAATTTACAGTTATCACAGGCCTCTGCTTTGGCTACACTACAATTTAAACAGATGCTCTTCTGAATTTCTTCAGGTCAGAGGCAGTAAAACCACAAAATTTTTAAAGTATAACAGCAGTTCAGTTGACTCCCTAAAACTGTATTTTCTGGTAGTAACAAGGACTTGGTTTACTAGTCACTAGTAAATTCTGAAGGTTTAATGTTGTTGATATATTTGGCCTGTAGCTAGCTGCTACCTGGATACAGTAAATGTAAAACTGCAGTTTCATTACCTTGCACTAGCAGCCCTACATTCTTGATCAGTGCTATTATCACACACAAAAAATATAATGATATGAATTTAACTCATATATCACCAGAATCAATCTTCTGTTAAGTATGTAGGAATTATGGTCTCCACGTCAAGCAAGATTGCTCTGTAATTATTTTTTTTTGTACTGATAGTGATTAACTATTGTGAGCTCAGCTCACTGAATCCTATGGAAAAGCAGTTTCCTGAACCACAGGTTGGAGACTACTGCAAATTCTCAGGTTACTGTCTCCTTTCTAGCAGATAGTACTAACAGAAGTTTCATCATGTGTTAAATCTTTCTATTGGGTATCACAACTTTGTCATTTCTCTTAGAGTTGTGCTTAGGATCTATGTAGGAATGGAGCAAATTTGCTGCAGGATACTGCTTAGAAATGTATGTCTCTAGGACTAGAATAAACATTTTGTTTCATATCTGATAGCCTGTTTGTTAGAAAACATGTCTAGATATGACTAGAGCATAGTTCTTCAGCCTTTCTAAAAATCAATTGCCCCCATGAAAGAAGCCAAAGAAGTCCTGAGTCAATAAACTAATAAACCTGTCTAAGAAAGAAGCTATATCGTGGCCCATCCTGTCCCATATAGACTCCCATCATTGACTATGTCTGAGTGCTAGAGTTTTTCATTAGATGTACACCACTAAGCATTCTGAAAGAAAAAATAGAAGATTGAGGAAGAGCAGTAAAGCAATTCTGTTCTGAACTCTACAGGTCCATTACTGTTGATTTTTATGCAATTCTAGAGCTGCCTTTCTATTTTTATTTTTAAGCTTTGCTGCCCTCAGGGTTCTCTTATAAGACTAGCATTTTGTGACATTGTAATGTATAAAGGTATCTACATGCCTTGACAAGGTGTTTGTAGCAGTAAGCGTGGGAAGCTAACATGCCTGGAGCAATTTTACAGCTAGATAAGAAACAGATATGGGGTGTTCCAGACTAGGAGTTTTAATACTTGCTAAGTGCCTCCACACAGTATGAAGTATACTCTGAACTGATTCATGAAAGACTTGTCACCTAGGCTACTCTCCTTATTCTTACCACTATTTACTTTATGTCAAATATACACACTCCTCTACCCACTTTTCAAGACACTCATATGGCTATGGATCGCAGTAAAAGCCAACTGTGCTTCTGAAATGTTACATTACTATTTTAATAAACACTAATCATAAAATCAGTCTTACAATAAATATATGTCGTGCCTAAGTCAGAATTTGCTCAAGCTCAGTTTTGCTCTGCCAGGGTCCAAAAAACACACTGATCCTACAGCAGGACTGAGATCAGAGTTTTTCCACAACATTCAGTAGTAATGCTTACAGAACTCAATGTCTGAAATATAAATTTGTTGGAGAACACTTTCCTGCCATAATACAGAAAAGAAACAACTCCTCCAACCCAAAATGTCATTCAAAACACATTCTAAAATTAAATTTATTTACATTCAAAGTATTGGAAAATATCATATTTTTCTTCCTACAATCAATAATTCTGCTTGTCGCGATAAATCAAACTGAGTTGGAATGGGACACTTGGTTACCCGAGTACAACATGCCAACTTTAAAGAATGGGTGTGCCAAGCAATTATTCATAAAACTTTTTTTTCTGCGCAGTCCAGATAGGAAACATCTCTTCATCAAAAAAAAGAGAATGCTAGAGGCTCATGAGGTCAGTGCATTTTATTTTTTTAAAGAAAAAAAAAAAAAGAAATTCTCTTGTATATAAAGCTTTCTAGTTTGGCAGTGATACAACATGTGCTCTTATGATATACAGAGGAAACCTGCCTGTTTGTCTCAGTGTTTATAATTATATAGTCACTGCTCAGCCCTAAAGCTGTTCTTTAAGCTCGAGATCTCCAGCTAAAATAAATCTCACACACTGCTGAATTATTATAAAAATAATTGTGTTTTTTTACAAATATGACAACAAGCTTGGAACTTCTGAGATTCTCCAAAGGATTTTCTGTCTTTACAGATATACATTCCAGACACCATATTTCCACTCTCCCTGAATATCATATTCTAAATTCAGCTATTAACCACTTGCTAATAGATGTGTCCAGTCTTAGTAGTTATGTATTATGGTGGATATAAAGGACATTATCAAATATTGGGAAAAAACTCTTTATGAAAGATAAAATTGCACTCTCACTTTTCACTTTTTATGACTGTATTTGGCAGCAACTTTTATCCTATCTTCTCAGTGCAATGGGATTTAAACAGGATGCGGAAATGAGAATAAAAATTCAGAATGGGACTTAAAGTAATATATGTTGACAAGGTAATACGATGACTATGAAATGCAGGATATTTTTTCTTAGTGGCAGTATTTTTATTATGCAGGATATATTTTTTGCACATGTAACAAAGAGAATCCCTCTCCCAACACACGCGTGCACGAACATGCACATTTTGCCTTTCAAATTCTGCAACACCAGAAAAATGTATATCAGCTCTACTATCAATACACAAATAAATACAAAAGCACTCTATTCTGTTGAAAACAAATCTATCCTGTATTTCTCATGACAATTTTTTCTTATTGATATTAATTACCCTAAAGAGATCATGAGATTGGAAAAAAATTCTAATGAGTAAATTATTGATTGTCTAAACGTTTTGGAATATTCCATATGGCTTTGCCTAAAGATGACCTGTTCTGAGATAATTTCAACCAGTGAAACAATTTCATAAAATATTTCCTCATGATCCCAACCAATTCATGGATAAAGCTAGACTAAATCATTTTAACATATCAGCTATTATTGATAAATCTCTTCTGCAGTACTTGGAATATAATATATGTATTTATAAACAGGCAAAGTAAGTGGCAGAGAGAGTAAAGTAAGAGAAAAAGGAGGGGAACATACTTCTGACAGCTTGCTTTCCTGTTTTTTCTAGCCAGAAAATACAGCTTTTGTAAATTAAATATCAACACATGAACATTGTCTGAAAAATATATGAACTGTTATTAAATGGGAGGCTAATTAAACCTAAATAAAGGAGATTATAATAAATCTACATACATAATCTTTATGTTGAGTAAAGGCATATTTACAAAAGCTTTGTCCAGTGTTAGTCACTATATGTGTGTATATATAAATTCAAATTCTTCAAAAGATAAAACTTATCAAAGGGTCAGAAAACCTATTCAGTATGAAAATTCTTCAGTTCAAAATATTTGGCTTTAAAGAAAAAGTGTAGGTAGCTGATTATGGAGTATATGTATTCAAGAAGAGACACAGAAAGCATTTAAGTTTTCTTTCCCTTTACAAAAAGATGGCAAAAGGCATAAGGTATCTTCTCAAACTTGTAATGAAGGCATTTCAGTGGGTATCAAGGAGGGCATTTTGCTCCAAAAGTGATATTAGCATGCAGAAGTCACAGAGGAACAGCAACTACATTGCATTAGGTATTCTTATTTAGAAGAAGTAACCAGGATCAATTTAAAAAGGTGAGGAATGCATATGTAACATCAGCCACACATTGAGCTCTTCATAGTGTTATGAATAAGGACTTTATATCGCAGTGTTCAATAATATTAGTAAAGCTGTTTGATGAAAAGTAGAGATGTCTATCTAATGTCAAGGGATTCTAGTAGAACGGATAATAGTTTCTCCTCTCCTTTTCTCTTTAATGAACTCATCATCATGATACCTGATAGCCATATTAAAAAACACAGAAGCTGGAAATGACAAAAACCCTGAAGTCAGTTCAGTATCCCTTCAGTTTCTGCCTCCAGCACTGGTTGATGGGTTGAAGAGTGCAGAGAGAAAAAATGTAGTAGATGATTGATTAAGATTTGCTACTTTTAATTCATCAATGATAGCCTATCTTTTGGACTACTGAGGGAAAACTTTAAACAGACAGACCAGAGTTACATGGAAGAGAAGAGAAATGTGTGGGATCACTGCCAGCAGGAGAGGAGGGATGGACATCCATCTCTGTCTCCAGTCCCCTGGGAAAAAGCCAGCCAGTGAGCATGGCCCCACTTCTGAGGTTGCAGTACAGAGCAGGGATGTGACCAAACAGGAGGCACAAGGCAGAGGATAAGCCTAGCAGTTTAGGTATTGGCACCCAATAGCTGTGGAGGTTTTGATAACTTCTGCAGATAGAATTGTTGCATTCTATTTTCCAGACTTACTGGATTGCTACAGATCTCAACTGTGTAAATTATGAAGCAGCTCTTTTCCCTTCATAATCCAACTCTACCAGTGCAAACGCGGAATTGTTGAGACAGCATGTTAATCTTCTAAGTGTTGAAACATAATATAAGGAATAATTCCCTGCAGAATTTACAAGTATTGATGAATTTCTGTGAGATGTAGTTAGGAATAATCTAAAGAATAATGTTAGTTACTAAACTGAACTCTGGGCTGGAGCAGGGGGGAAAGAGATACCATATGCATTTTTTAATTAGATTCCATATTATCAAATATTTAAACAGTCCAACAATACAATTACACTCCAGTCTGACTAAACAAACCAAAAGCTTCTTTCTAGGCAGACAGAATTTTCTCTTTTAAGAAGAATTCAACACCCTAATTGAATATCTTTGGCCTCATTTAGATCAACATTTTAACTGTCTTGCCAAGAAGCTTTGAGTGCTTTGTCCAGAATACAGTCTTCTAGTAAATGCTGAACTGTTTGATGACCACTGATACTCAATACACCACTAAAAATGAAAGAAGATAAGGTTTCATAAATATATTTTTCTCTCCAGAAAGGGAAACCAGAGGGTAGTATTAACTCAGAGCTGCTCATTCTCCATATAAAAAGGCCATAGTTTTCTATAGTTTGGCACATAATAACATCTAAAATAACATACTTAATATATGAGAAAGAACAATGCATTTAATTGCTTCAACATTTTTCATTTTTCAGAGAATGACTGAACAATTTAATTCTTCTATGGTGTGGGTTCTTGTGTGGTGAAAGGAGAAAGAAATAAGCCTTTTAACTGTACTAGAGTACAGAAAGTCCACATACACTTTAAAATCAAGAAGACAATATTTTATGGATGCCAGAGGTACCAGTGGAAAGCAGATGCCCTAGGATCTGCCCACGCATCAGCAAAAACATCAGGCTTTCAGCCACATTAAATTACTGGTGTTAGGGTAGCTTGGAGAGGAAAAAAAAACAAACCATGTCACTTATTTGTGCTTGAAAATTTCAAACTGGATTTTCTAAGGTGGCAGAAAAAGTCACCAGCAAAATGAAGCAGTCAGAAAGTGTAAGGGTAAGTGCTTGTCCCGAGTCCTCATTAAAAGAAATTTGAAGGCTATGCACATCTTCACCTAGTTAGGCCAACCTTCCAGCTCTGTCGTTGAAATTTGTGATGCTATACAAGAGATCAGACTAACTGTTTCTGTAGCTGTAAATGTATGAAATATAACTCTTTAGAAGTGCTCAGACCTATATTAACAAGGAAGGCAAAAGATATAAAATATGGTAAAGTATTTCTTTTTGTAATAACTGGAATCAATTGCCATCTTGGTTGTAATAACTGATAAAACAGAATCAACTAGGATGACATTTTAATTTTTGTTATGATGTCATTATAAAATGTAAAAACATTTTAAACAATTCTGTAACAACAATCATGTGAAAGAGAGACATGTGGAAAAAACACTAGTTCATCTGATTTCTATATCTGGACCTGCCATTCCTCAACTAAATTTAGAACACAAATAGTAGAAAAAAAATATGGACAAGTTTTAATTAGAGATTTATATAATGAAATCCTTGGATGGAATTCAGATACAGTCTATTGATAGAAAAATAGCAATTCATGCCTAAGCTACAAAAAAATTGCATTTTTTTAATTTGACTTTCTAAACTCCTAAACTTTTTACAACTCAAGACTTCTTTTATGTCTTTACAGATTACCTCAGTTGGAATTTGCAATGATGTATGAGAATTTCAAAGCCAAAATTTCATTTCAGAGCTGGCAGTGCCCATCGATACAGAAGTCTGTAGACTTATCTGTACTCCCTGCACTTTTCTTATGTAATTCTGGGTAAAGAACCCAGTGCAGCAGATTTACGATTCTCTAAGCCACAGAACAGGCTTTGGTCTTACAGTTAAGGAGTCAAGATTGATGCTCCTACAAGTTACTATAGTAGTTGCTTTTAATTGAATCAGACCCTGCTGAAAAGAGAAACACAAAACAGGTTGGAGTGGTGCAAGGTAATCAGAAGCTTGCAGAAATACAGGCTTTTTGAAGAGATTCATTGTTATTGCCTCAACTACTTTGAAAATAAACAAGCGTACAAAAAATTAACATATGTAAAATCCTACATTAAAGTGAGATTGACTCATTTAGAAGCAGTAATACAGCAAGAAAGCAGCATGCAACCAATAAAGAGCTGCACAGTGGGAAGCTTATCCCAGCAAACAACAGTTCACACCTGTTAATTACTCTGAATAGGCTTCACACACTGCTAGGCAGGGCATTTATCCACCGTTTAGAAGCAATACTAATGTAATCTCTTACATTGTTGTTATAAATTAAATGAAAGCTTAACATGAATAATTTCCTTGCAAATCATCAATTAACACATCATACCGTTTGCCAAAGGACCTGTAAAGTTACAGCTCATCCTAAAGATATGTATATAAAGAGTATTTCAGCTTTGCTGACAATTATGGTAAGGCTGTTGATGGTGGGATTACAGAAACTCTATTTCAGGGAAATTTCTATTTCAACCATCATTTGTTATTTAAAATCTAAAATACATGTTTGCATCAAGAATAAAAAACAGGAAAACATCGCAAAGAAATTTCACTTACAATTCCAACACTTTCTAATTAGAAAACACGCCAATCAAAATTGAAGGTTTTAAAACAATATTTAGGTTATTTGGACGTCAGTCAAAATCTAACCATTTAACTTGACACATTGAAAGACGTAAGACTTACAATTTCATTCTGCTTTTTCATGTTAGTGTTTAGATGAACACAAACTGAAGGCATTAAATATTTTGATATTTCTTTCTTTCTAACAGTATTATTTGACTAAAAATATTTTTCCTACCTTTATCGATCTGTGTACCTAAAATGTTTATTTGAGCAGCTTTAGAAGTCTTGTCCCTAATCTTAAACTCTAGCACAATCACTCTGCTAGCAACTTCCAAGTGAGATCTCAGTGCTGAAGCATTATAAAATATTGTCCCACTGCTATTTGTGTACTCAAAGAGTTCAGCCTGAATATACACCCAGGCTTTTTGCACATTGAAAATAGTGGACTATATAATCATATTGAGAAACTCACTGGAACAAAATGGAAGTCATAAAAAGAAAACACTCTCATAGGGGTTTGTTAAAAATTTGGTATTTATATGAATCCTGAATATGAACAGGACTGTTCCGATTTTTTTCTTAAACTTTTTCGAGTGTCCACATGAAAATCAAGGGATCTTAGGCAACATACTCACAAATATACTCACCATTGATTTGGTTTTGCCCTTCTCTTGGACCAATAGTACTAAGGGGTAAGCTAGGTAATCAGAGTTCACAAACAAAGTGATTTCTTTTTCTGAATTATTACGCCTTTTCAATTGTGTAACTAACAATGAAAAGGCCATGATTTGTTACTAATCACAGAATGGTTGACGTTGGAAGGGACCTCTTGAGATCATCTTGTCCCAACCCCTGCTCAAGAATGGTCAGCTACAACACATTGCCAAGGACTGCATCCAGTTGACTTTTGAATATCTCCAGGGATGGAGACTCCACAGCCTCCCTGGACAAACTTATCCAGTGCTCAACCATAGTAAAAATGTTGATTCTTACATTCAGATGTACTTTCCTGTGTTTCTATTTGTGCTAATGATGATTGTCAACAACAGGTTGTAATTCAACTGATGATCAAGTTAATTCAAGGACAAATTACATTCAGAAAACCATAAGTGATTCTTATTCCAAGTGGTTTTCTGCAACGATGATGAATTTGGTTTGTTCCTAGCTGTATTTATAAAATGTTCAACTGTACCAATTGAAATTCCCAATGCTAACATAGTGCAACCTACATGTATTTAGTAGATTTTTCTGTACTAATATCTTATTGATAAACCAATGAATAAATAGATAAATTCTCTATACACTTTTAAATAGGCCTGTGGTATGGCTAATAGTGTTTTTTGCCTGTGGCAGGTATATTTAATAAGAAGGTAACATCTCCAGATATGTAGATATGCATGTAGTCTGCATCAGATCTCTTATGTGTCCAAGTAGAACGAGTATTTAATTTCTGACATAGAGGTTGTCAGTGACCTAAAACTTTTTTCCAAACTTTTGATTCTGGTTCTTCATCTCAAGCGTGTTTTAGTCCCCCTCCAGGGACAAAAAACAGAAGTTTGTTTGTGTGCCTTCTCCTTTGCCTGTTTTTCATTCAGTCTTTTATTTTCACAAAAATACAATACCAAACACACTCATCATAGGAGCATGCAGGACTACAAATCACAGCAAGCATACATCTCTCTCTCCAAATTTAAGGGATTTGTTGCTTCATTTGATTTTTAAGATACCTCATCAAGATCCTTCTCAAGGTACTATAAGATTTGAGCTACCATACAGTCACCTAACATAAGAGAGTTTAATTTGATACCCTTCAGGAAACCTTTTATTTTCCTCCACTCAGCACAGCTGATGAAACAGTAAGGATTCAATTTTCATTAGACGTTTTCAAAATGAGTTGCAAGCAAAGATGGACGAATGAACACTCTGGTTTGTTCTGCACTACACAATTAAGATGACCTCTGCTCTTCCTAATAAAAAGGCAAAGGGAGTCTGAGAATGTGCTTCAAAGATACAATGTATCCAAATTCCGGGTTACTAACTCCAGAATAGGAATGTTGCAGTCACCAGTGCAGAACTAGTGTATGTTTTCTTTGCTAATTCAGATTCTTTTAAAAAAACAGCATTTTTTGTGTTACATGTGATCTTATGTAAACATAAAGTTAGTTTGACAGCATAATGTCATCAGCATATCCTTATTATGCGCCTTGGCTAATTAAACATAAATGCAGTCATATCTCTCCATCTGATATGGATCCTGCTGGGCAATACAACATGTAGAAAACTAGTATTAATAACTGTGGAACCATAGCCTGAAAGGATGCACATAGGAAAGAACTTGCTGAGTATATAAAATGCTTTTGCCTCAAGTATCTTCTGTCTAATTTTAAAGAATATTGGAAAAATTTATAATGCCACAGAATAAGGAAAGAACGGAAAAAATCTGATCTACTCCCAAGCATTTTCCAGAGCCACCTGCATCAGAACAGCAGTATAGTACCATAATTGTTAGAATCTATTTGTTAAATCATTCTCTTTTCAAATTTTATCCACCTAGCCTCGCTAATATTACTGGATTTTCTTTCAGTCACCCATTGGTCTTCTGCTTCCTTCTCTTTTGCTAAAATGCCTAGGCCAAAGGCCCAATAGCTTTCAGGGTTTAGTTCTATATATGGCTTAAGAAAGTATCATGCTATCTTAAAAAGACATGCTTGGTGAAGAGCCCCTGGATGGATGAATTCTCAAATAATCCATGGTGCTTGGTATCACTTGCGTGTCAAAAAACAGAATGCCCTTGCAGCTTTTTCACAGGCAGTTCTGCTATCTTTGTGCTTGGGGCACTTGTGTGAGAGCACTGAGATCTTTATGCCAAGGAGCAATGCATGAAAAAGCACAAAATCTGCCTGCACATCAGTGAAGACACCTAAGAGGTTCTTGGGTTTCCTGAGGTTAAACCTATTTAAATTAGTTTTGAGCATATTGTCACTTGTTCATCTCAATAGGGTGCAGATAGAGCTGGACGGACATCTGTCCCTTGTTTCAGCTGCCAGCAATCTTGACAGGGCTAAAGTGAAGAACATCTCCATTATATTTAAAGACACGCTGGACATTTTGCCATAAGATTCCTGTCAGCAGTTCTATATTTAGGAAACATCTGAGTAGAAGGAAGATGTAAAACTGAAAGTAGGTGGAGTGCTTCAGACTCAGCTATGAGTCTGAAGAATAAGTTGAAATAAACACTGAAGCCTTTCAAGGATTTTACAAGGTTAATAAATTTATTTACTATGTGTTTATGTCCTTGCATTTTAGAAGTCAAACCAAATGTATAATTAGATTATTATTAAGTGAGTGGGGTTTTCCACCTCATCCTCAAAATAGATTGAACTGAAATGGAGTGACATGCATCTTTAGAAATCTTCATCTTCTGACTCAGCAAATCCCTTTTCCAAAATAAAGTGAGGCTAAGTCTGAACTAGATCAAACACTAACCAACCAGTATAATTAACATTAATTTCTGAGCTTTGTTTCCAAACCAGCAAAAGAAATAAAAAAACAACCTCCTCCACCACAAAAAATCCTCAAAATACTGCTGAATATTTGCTGAAACTTCATATAACCACTTGACCATCACGACATAATCCCAAAGAGAGGTGTTTGCCTGTATCTCCTGTTGGAATTAGAGAGAAATGTATTTCTCATTGCCCCTCTGAGTTTCAAAACCACAAACAAATTTGGATAACTATGTATTAATGAAAGATACAAAACTTTGTGGTAGCTGGCAACAAACACAAACCAAACATATAGGACACTCATTATCCAGTGAACATTCACCAACAGAGGTTTTAAAGGACCACTGTGTTAGATTTAGACATTTAAGTCACCCCGGTCTTGAGTAAAATTCCACAGTGTTTTCCACATCTTATCCAAAGCATTTCTTAGACAAATGCTGCCTGTGATTCATGTAAAAAATTGCCCATCCCAGAGTTTCTTTTTCCACAGTACTCCAACTATTTAAATACATTTGCCATAAAGTTCCAATCTAGTTTAAAATTCTTTCCCCAGGCATATGTGGCAGCTGATGAGCATAAAACACTGTGTTACACTATTGCAAACAATTTTTCTCTTTAAAAGAGAAACACATATACAACTTCTTGTAGCTTAAATTTCCTTACCATTCCTGGACATTTCTGAGAATTTCATTAAATTCTCATGAAATTCTCTTTGCTCCTGGAAGTTGCCACTTTCTCAATCTGATCTGATCAAATCTGCAGAAAAAACATCTTTTTTTTCCTTCTAGTCTTAAGGGATCGGGTAAATTATCCCTGCTTTTTTAAAGTTACAGCAAATTACATTTGAGGCTTTCCCAGGCATGTGCTTATGCGATCAAAGTTACCAGGAAAGGGAACCACTGTCTAATCACTAATAGTATTAACTCGAAGTAACCAAAATTCCTATTCATCAGTTCAGCTCCTAAACTCATGTACTATCCTTCTACTTCTAATTTGTGAACACAGACATGTAGTAACTACCAGTGGTTAAGATCCATTTGTCACATTTATTGACTTACTAAAATTAATAATGAAAACAAAAATCCCTAAATGAAAAAAAATCATTAAATAATTTTATTTTTAAAAAATCCAAACATAAAACAGTTCAACAAGGCTTCCAGATGACACATAATTAATAGCATCAGAATGATTATGCTGGTTGATAGCTCAGAGAACATAAGTTGAAGGTTTATGCAGGGCCAATGAGCAGTATATTTGAAGCCAATTTTGTTAAAATGGTACATCATTACTGTATAATATTTGCTGAATATAATCCTATGAGAAAATTTATAAATTTAATGTAAAAATGTGAAATTGTCAGCCAATTTTAAACTCATGGAAGCTGAAGTTAGCATTCGAAGGATGTTAATTTCAGATTCTTTCTATCATCACTAATAATGGTGTAATCTCATCATAAAAAGCAACAGGTTTTTAGATATGAAAACTAAATACTGAACCTTAAATTAAGGGACAGTCTCCCTGTTGTGTATATATACAATCTACATTTGTGTTATATCAGTTTTATTTTATTACTTTAAAAACTGGCATGAGATGAAAAAAAGACATCAGATTCTCCTCTGTGCTGATATCCATTCTTGTGGCACTGTCAATAAGCTGATTATTGCTCTCTAGGATTTTTCAGCTAATCTATACAAGTCACAGGAGAGTACATATAAACTGTGGCGTACCAGAGCTGCTTCACCTACAGTCACCCTTCTTGCCCCAGCTGCTTAGCAGTCTTTGCACTGAGAATGGATTGCGGGTAAATACTTGGCTTGATTTGATGGGTGAACAGTCATAGCATTTACTGCATTAATAAATAAATAACATGGGCCAAATTAATGTTTTGTATAATTCCATTACAATGGATATGCTTACACCAGGGATGAAAGTATTTTGATGGTAGATAAGTGTACACACGGGCAGCAAATTACCATGTTAACTTCGTTCCTGAGGATGTAGATCATAGAATCATAGAATTGTTTCAGTTGGAAGGAACCTTAAAGATCACCCAGCTCCATCTCCCCTGCCATTCGCAGGGACACCTTTCCACAAGACCAGGTTGATCAAAGCCATCCAGCCTGGCCTTGAACACTGACAGGGAGGGGCAGCCACAAGTTCTCTGGACAACCTGTTCCAGTGTCTCACCACCCTCACAGTAAATAATTTCTTCCTAATATCTAATCTAAATCTACGCTCTTCCAGTCCAAAACCGTTACCCCTTGTCCTGTCACTACATGCCCTCTCCAGCTTTCCTGTAGGCCTCCTTCAGGTCCTAGAAGGCTGCTAGAAGGTCTCCCTGCAGCCTTCTCTTCTCCAAGTTGAACAACCGCACCTCTCTCAGCCTGTCTTCATAGGAGAGGTGCTCCAGCCCTCTCATCATCTTTGTGGCCCTCCCCTGCACTTGTTCCAACAGGGCCATGTCCTTCTTATGTTGGGGGCCCCAGACCTCAATGCAGTACTCCAGGTGGGGTCTCACGAGAGCAGAGTAGAGGGGGAGAATCACCTCCCTTGACCTGCTGGACATGCTTATTTTCATGCAGTTCAGGATAAGGCTGGCTTTCTGGGCTTCAAGTTCACATTGCTGACTCATGTTGAGTTCTCGTCAACCATCACCCCCAAGTCCTTTTCCTCACGGTTGCTCTCAATCCATTCTCTGTCCAGCCTGTATTTGTACTTGGGATTGCCCCGACCCACTTGCGGGACCTTGCACTTGACCTTGTTGAACTTCATGCGGTTCACACAGGACCACTTCTCAAGCCTGTCAAGGTCCCTCTGGATGGCAATGCCAGTAAACAAAAAAATGTGTTTGATATATAAAGAATTAACTAGACATTCTGTATTTGAAAAGGCCTGGTTCTCACTTTGGGGCTGTTTTGGACAAATGTAGGTATTCCTATTTCTCCTTGGCTTTTTTTCTTCATAAGTACGACATCAATTTAATTCTCCAAACAACAGAGGAGCAATAAACCCATCATCAGAGACACTGTCACCATCATCAGTGTTTTCTTTGTATGCTCTTCCTTGGTTTTACTTGTTATCAGCCAGTTTAATTATTAGATTTACACAACATAGTCAAAATATAACATATAAAGAAGAATAGTAAAAAGCAAGCAACTTTACCTGAAACTTAGCTCTTGTGAACCCAGTTAATAATTCTACACATTGATGTGCCTTTTGATGCAGCTCCCATACCAGGATATAGAGGCTTGGAGAAGTGAGAAGGGGCACGATCTTGTGCCACTGAGCAGTCTGAGCAACCCAGGCTTTGAGCAAGGGTTAAGCCCAGAGCTAGCGACCTTGGACTCCCCTTGAACGGTGCAAAACAAAGAACCCCGTGGTGCCTGCTTTGGCGGGAAGCAGAGCTGCGTCCGGGGGAGGGGGGGGTCACGACTCTGTGTACGTAAATCTATAGACCAATCACAAGCGCGATCGGGGCGCATGATTAACATATACATAGTCTATATAACCGCTGCTTTCTTTGTTAATAAACGGAGAGCTTCCGTACTCACATTGAGATTGTTACTCTGGTCCGTCGCCTGGCACCTGCGAGCACGCCCCCCCCCGTTTTCCCCTTACTTCAACTGGTAGCAGAGGATGGTTCCCTTCGGTGTGCTCTCTCTGAGACTACGGTAAGCAGCGAAAAGGAGGTGTTGGGAAAAAGACAGCTGGGAGAGGTGCTGTTCGGGTCAAATAAGGCAGAGCAGACACTGGAAGAGTTGGCCACTCAGCTCCCAGAGTTCAGGTGCTGCTCAGGTCAAAAAAAAGGCAGAGCAGACACTGGTTGGTGCTGTTCGGATCAAAGAAGGCAGAGCAGACACTGGAAAAAGGGCAGTCATGGAGACAGAGGCTGCAGCCACGTTACTTGCAAGTATCCTCTCTAAGAGAGGGAGCGAAACAGCGGAGAAACAGCTAATTAAGCTGATAAAGTTGGGCCAGTGCTGGGGACGTTTTAAAGACACAGCGCTTGTATTTTCTGTGGAGGAATGGAGAGAAGTGGGAGACACTATGTGGGAAAAGACTGTTGAGAGGGACCCCGAGGAAAAAGAAATTAAGGAGGTGCGTGGACTCTGGCAAAACGTGATAGAGACTTTAAAAACTATGAGGGCAGAAAGAGAGGTCGCCCGCATGGCTGCTCAGATGCGGGCGGCCCCGGAGTCCACCCCCCCCGCTAAAAAGGAAAAAACTCCTTGGGCTCTGGCTCGTTTATTCAGGTTACCGGCAGTTAAGGGCATGTCGGCGCCGATACAACCGTCTATAGCCGAAGCCCGTGCGGTGGTAGAGGCGACGGTCTCCCGGGAGCGATGGCGCAGTAAGAATTTAGAGGAGGAGGTTGCAAACAAAGAAAAACGTGGCGCTCAGAGGGCCACATGGCAAAGGGAGAGGAAACAGGAGGGGGAGGGGTGGTCAGCTCCTCCAGACCCTGCCTGGCTGGCTGGCGGAGAGGGGGGCCGGCCCCTCCCCTCCGCGCCGCCGGAGTACCCGCCCCTTCCGCCTTCACCCTGTCAATCAAGATCGACGGCATCTAGCCCACCTGACCGTGGGAACCTGGAAACTAACGCGACCGGCCTTTTACAGCAGGTCTTGCGGGAATTGCAGGATTTAAAGGTACAGCGACCCGAATTAAGAGCATCCGCTCCTGGATTACAAAACAGAGACAACTCCAGGGATGCTCCACTTCCACCTGCACCTAGGGCACTGAGGTGGAGTGGAGTGATTCGTGATGCCACATTAGAAGGACACTGGAGTGCTGCCGCAGATCTATGAGGAGTAGAAGCTTTTCCAGTGCTACAACAGAATGGAGTAGCTACTTGGGAACCACATGATTGGAAAATTCTCCAACAAGCAAAAGCTGCAGTTACCCAGTATGGAGTAAAATCAGACGCTACGAGGAATATAGTCTCCTGGATTTTTTCTGCTGATCTCTTATGCCCACATGACTCCCGGAATTTAATGAAACTGTTGCTGACACCTACTCAGTTACTTTTGTGGGGTTCAGAATGGGCACAACGAGCAGCCAATGAAGCTGCACAAAGGATGAACGATCCAAATGATCCTTTACATGGAATTACTATGGACATTCTCACAGGACAAGGAGCTTATTCTACGGTGCAAGCACAGTTACAGTTACCGGCATTAGTACTACAAAAATCAGCACAGCTTGCGTTTGAAGCATTCCAAGCCTTGCCTGGCTCCGCGATCCCATCATTCGGATCGGTGGTTCAAGGAGCTACAGAGAAATATGAGAACTTTATTAATAGACTGTGGGAAGCCATAATGAATCATCCTGATCTTGATGATGATAACAGGCAGCAGATGTTAAAGATTCTGGCTTTTGATAACACGAACAAACAAACTAAACAGTTGCTCGCTAGCTTACCTAAAGGTGCAGGAGTGGAGGAAATGGTGAAGCGAGTCGAACATGCTGATGTGCAAAGAGCTAGCAATACCGTTGCTGCTGCCGTACAAAGTGCTGTTAAGGAGGTGGTTCAACCTTTGGCAGCGCTGGTACAACAAAGAGGGACACAACGACCAACACGAGCAGGACAATCCTTTCAAGGAAATTGCTATCGATATGGAGAGAACGGACATGTCAGAAAAGATTGCCGAGCTGCTGTCTGGTGTGATACCTGCCAGAGGAATAATCATGCAACTAAGGCATGTCAGGGAAACTTCCAAAGGAGCGCGGAGAGGGGCCGCGTGAGGAGACAAGTCAACCCGTCATACGAACCAAAAGGTTTTTACAACAACACCAACCAGCAACCCGAGGAAGCCTGGGATTCGACGTGGAAATCACGGTAGATGTCACGTTGCGGAGTCAAGAAGTACAGAAGTTCCCTACTAATGTGCAGGGTCCGCTAAGCGGGAATTTCGATCCCATGGGAGGACTTTTGTTAGGACGATCTTTTGCTGGTATAAAAGGACTTATAATACTTCCAAGAGTCATAGATGCAGACTATACCGGGATCGTATATATTATGATGTATACACTTAATCCACCTATGTTTGTACCAAAAGGTAGTCGAATTGGACAAATAATCCACCTTTCTGCCTATCAACAAGGTGCTAATATGACTACCTACCGTGGAGATCGTGGATTTGGCTCCACAGGACCAGCGGTATGTTTTACCACGATAATGGTCGACAGACCAAATATGTCAATCACAATGTCTCAGAACAACACTTGTATAAAGGTACAGGCCTTGCTGGATACAGGTGCCGACGTCACCATTGTCAGTCGACGCGTCTGGCCAAGGAATTGGACACTAGAAACACCTGATTCACATATTGCTGGCATTGGCAAGAATTCTATGACAGCTGTTAGTCATTACCCTGTGACCTTACACTTTCCAGAAGGACAGCGCGTAACTTTGAAAGTTTATGTTTTGTCCTTACCTGGGGTTTTGGAAGCACTCATAGGGTGAGATGTCTTAAGTCAGATTGGTGCGGTTCTTACAACCACCCATTTTTGATAATGGCCGCTGGAGAGCAGTCGCCCAATCCACCTTTGACTTGGTTATCAGATGAGCCTGTGTGGGTTGACCAGTGGCCTATGACTGAAGAGCGACTGCAGATTACTAAGGGACTAGTAGAGGAACAGTTAAAAGCAGGACATATCAAACCCTCAGCTAGTCCTTGGAATACACCCATTTTTGTCATCCCTAAGAAAAGTGGAAAGTGGAGATTATTACATAATTTACAGAAAATTAATGAGCAAATGCAAGCAATGGGAGCATTGCAACCAGGTATTCCATCACCTAACATGTTACCAGCAGGATGGCATATATTGATTGTAGACTTGAAGGACTGTTTTTTCACCATATCTTTACATCCTCAGGACACCATGATGTTTGCCTTTTCTGTTCGTGTTATCAACAAAGTGGAACCAGCTCAGCGGTATGAATGGGTAGTTCTACCGCAGGGCGTGAAAAATTCACCTACGTTATGTCAGCTCTATGTAGCATGGGCGCTGAAACCATTGCGCCAGCTATGGCCACAGACTATCATCTATCATTATATGGATGATATTTTGTTATGCCAGGCCGATCCTTTTTCAGAAGAAAGTCTCCACAAACTAACAACGTTGGCGGAGAAAGGTCTCGTGATTGCACCAGAAAAGATTCAACGAACTGATCCCTGGAAATATTTAGGATGGACAATTTTGGATGCTCAAATCTGACCTCAAAAGGTGGAACTACATACAGATTTGAAGAACCTGAAAGATGTACAAATGCTTCTCAGAGATATTCAGTGGGTCCGTAACTGTGTCGGTATCTCGAATACCGAGACCGCCCCCCTCACCGAACTGCTGTGACAATCACACCCTGCTGACACCATACAGCTGTCTGAGACTCAACAAAGCACGTTGCGGTCAATCATCGTCAAACTACAAACTGCATGGTCCTCGCGAAGCATTCGTGAACTACCTGTGTCTCTGCTTGTAATTAACAGTGAAAATATGGTTTGTGGTGTCATTTGTCAGTGGCAAAACAAAAAGGGGGAACTCCCCCAGGGCTACAACCAATGGCACTACAAATGCCACGATAAAGATGAAGCTTTTTGGGTGTTGGAATGGGTATTCCTTAGTGTACAACCGAAGACAAGCATACAGACTAGACCAGAAGCCATAGGGGAACTAGTGAGAAAGGGTAGATCTAGGATTATAGAATTAACGGGACTGGATCCAGCGGATATTAGTATTCCTGTTAGTGCTGTAGACCTAGAATGGTGGTTCCGCAATTCTCGACCCATTCAGGAGGCGTTTTTGGGGTACGAAGGAAGAGTCCATTCACAGCAACCGAAAGGCAAATTATGGCAGATATTACAGAAAAATCAATGGATAGAAAAATCTAAAGTACAGAAAACACCAATAGTGGAAGGGTTAACAGTCTATACAGATGCGGGAAAGAAACAGCACAAAGCGGTGTGTGTGTGGCAGGAAAAAGGGGATTGGGTACACCACATGCTGTGTGGTCAGACCGATGATACCTTACAGACTCTGGAACTATCTGCCGTAGGCTGGGCCTTAACAAATTGGCTGGATGGGGCTATAAATATAGTCACAGATTCTACGTACGTAGCAGGTGTCATCCCACGCTTGGAGGAGGCATTGCTCCGAAACACACAAAATCCCCGCCTTGGGCAGTTATTCTTGCAATTACGGTCTATTATGCGACAACGCAGTGCGCATTGTTGCATAGTACATGTGCGGAGTCATCAATGGGATCTTGGTTTGGGGAAGGGCAATCAGGTGGCAGACTCTCTGGTTAGTCCTGCTTGCCATATTCCTCCTTTAGACAAATTTCAACAAGCTAGACAAAGTCATGAGCATTTCCATCAAAATGCAAAAAGAATACAGAGACAATTTGGTATAACAGAAAATGAGGCAAAATCTATTGTTCAAGCATGTCCGAGGTGTGGGGCTCAGGGACCAGGCATTGGTATTGGTGTAAACCCGAAGGGTTTGGCAGCACTTGAGCTATGGCAGATGGATGTAACACATATTCCGGAGTTTGGGAGACAAAAATATGTACATGTCACAGTAGATACTTTTTCGAAGTTAATCTGGGCATCCGCAATGTCCGGAGAAAAGGCACAACAGGTTTGTAAACATTTGTTGGCGTGTTTTGCTGTTATGGGGGTGCCAGAACAGATCAAAACAGATAATGGGCCAGCATACACCAGCCAGAATTTTCGTGTATTTTTAACACGCTGGGGAGTGAAACATGTTACTGGTATACCACACTCCCCGACAGGTCAGGGGATCATCGAACGTACCCATAGAACCTTAAAGGAATATTTGAGGAGACAGAAGGAGGTAGATACTGATCCAACATCGCGGTTGCATAAAGTGTTGTTTACTTTGAATTTTCTGTGTTTAACAGGGGACCGAGAAGAACCACCGGTTGTAGTACATCACCAGCAGTTGAAATTTAATAATAACACCATTATACCTCAGTTACAGGTGATTTATCGGGAACCTGCTACAGGGGAGTGGAAAGGACTGGTGTCATTGATCCTTAGTGGACGGGGATATATGTGCGTGGCCACCGACCAGGGACCACTTTGGGTACCGAGCTGATCAGTAAAACCACTCCTCCCCGAGAAATCGGCTGGGTGATGGAACTGGTAAAAATGGTTCTTACGGGAGTTTTTGTGATTGCAGTTATCTTGTTAGTGTTACCATGTTTATTTTCTTGTTTGCAGAAAGCTTTAATGAAACTTGCAACTCAGGCCTGGCTTGCTCACAAACAAGAAGGTGGAATTGTAGAGGCTTGGAGAAGTGAGAAGGGGTACGATCTTGTGCCACTGAGCAGTCTGAGCAACCCAGGCTTTGAGCAAGGGTTAAGCCCAGAGCTAGCGACCTTGGACTCCCCTTGAACGGTGCAAAACAAAGAACCCCACGGTGCCTGCTTCGGCGGGAAGCAGAGCTGCGTCCGGGGTGGGGGGGGGCGGTCACGGCTCTGAGTATGTAAATCTATAGACCAATCACAAGCGCGATCGGGGCGCGTGATTAACATATACATAGTCTATATAACCGCTGCTTTCTTTGTTAATAAACGGAGAGCTTCCGTACTCACATTGAGATTGTTACTCTGGTCCGTCGCCCGGCACCTGCGAGCACGCCCCCCTCCGTTTTCCCCTTACTTCACCAGGACCTTTCTGTCATATATATGTGTGTATATATATATACACACATATGAAATACTGTTGGAGTATTTTATCAACAGTGTAGCAAATATCAATGCAAGACTTTATAGGAGGGGACAGTGATTTTATTTAAAATGAAAATCTGAACAAAGCAGGTATCCCTTACTCTCTCTCTCACTGTTCCATACTCACAAACACTAGAACTCCATGTGGTGTCCAAGAAGTCTGTCCTGCTGCCAGGCACCACGGCAGAGGTGTTCAGTCTGTCCAGCCACAATCTGGCACCACAATGCTTGTGTCTACATGTGGGGTCCAGGATCTGTTGCAATGACAAGGAGAACAAAGGATATCAGCTGTTTTGTCCTCACATGTTCTAGTTACTTCTTAATTTGGTGACTATGCATAGGTTTGGCATGTGTCTTTTTGTACCATTTTGGAGCTGATGTTTATTGGTGTGTCTGTCCTGTCTCAACTTCATCACACATCAGCAGTCCACACTGTTCTTTGCTTCCACATCAGAGTGTCTCGTAAAACTTCAGGTAGACGTGCTGGAGTCTTGACAGTGCTCTGTGGCCATCTGTTACCTAGAAGCTGCAGTCTGACCTCTGATTGCTTCTGTATTTAGTTTGGTCTAAAATGTGTTGGAATCAGAGAACTCCTGTATGATGAAAGACTGAATCAGACTCTCACTCATGAAAAGCACTTGTTACCTGGCTGGGATAGATTAGACAACTGATCAGTGTCATAGAGCAGAAACATTCCATACCCTTTAAATAGGCTCCACAGAGTTATTGTTAAGCCTCTTACCTTAAATTTAAGCTTTGCATCTCATGTAACCTTAATTTAATTAAAAACAAACAAAAAACCCTCTTTGGTTTCTTTCTCTCCTAAGTTGCTGATCTACTGCAACTTAGAGAGATCAGCTCTGTTCTTCTGTCCTTTTAGCTGTTCCATCAGTCATTACCAGCTTAAAATCATCAACTTATTTTTTCCACTAGTTGACTATTCTGAGGGTGATGTACTGGAGGACAGAAAGAAGGAAACAGGTTGATTTTCATAAGTTATAACATCAAAAGTTGGAAATAAATTGTTTAGTTTCTGTAATAAACAGTTATAGTAAATTGACATGGGAGAAATAAAGTGTATGAAACTTCAGAGATTATTCTTCAGAATTCCTTTTTGAAAAGAGAAAGTGGAAAAGGACAGAAAGAGCAGAAATTTAGCCTGATGTTGAAAATATGGAAGGGCCAAATATTTCATCGGTGTAACTGGGAATAAGTCAACTGAGTTTCAGTAAAACTCTGTGTAGCCTTTAATAGTAGCTAATTTTCAGACACACAAAATGATTTGTTTATTCTCCTTTAAATTCATGGGACTAGATGTAGTATGCAGTCTAGACTAGACAAAGCTAATAGTGATAAAAATGTTTGAGGAGATATAAAGGTCACATAGCAATAAAGGGCCATAAACCCTCCCTATATTAGAGGCTGGGAAGGAGATAAGAACTACTTGTGTGTCAGTGCTGCATGAAAAATAGATTATTGTCCACTGACCGGGAATGAAACACGGCCATGATCTCAACTAATTCAAAGTTCGTTCCCAGCTTTTCTCTCTGTCTAATCTGCTAGTTTCAAGTTTTATACTATTTTCAGTCCTCTGTATCTTATCTAGTAAGTTTTCAGTACAGCACAACTTTAGTTCATATGATCACTAAATAAATTTCTGTTTTATGTTAAAAGGCTCATTGGATATAGTTGAAAATTTCTATTGAAAAAATTTGGGCCTGAAAATTATTTTTTGACAAAAATTATAACAATGCATTCATATATATCTCAGTGCTATGTAATGAATGACAAATTTTGAAATAGAATGATTTCTGAGAAATTAAAATTTTATTTCTGTTTTTCTATGTTTTAGATGTTTCATTTCTTATAAGCAGATATGTGTGTGAGCTGCACTTGTTTAATAACTATCAAAATATTGAATTTAGTTAAAGTATTTCCATGTAAAAATTTTTCTTGAATAAAACTCAATGGAAACCATAAACTTTACCTGCATATCCCATTAAACAGGAAGGAAGGCAGTACCTTGATGTAGTACTTCTGATTACGGTGGAGTCATGACTGATTTTGATCCAAATGATATGAGACTCATAGAGCATAACATTCCCCTGCTCTACTCTTTTAACATATACATCAGGGATAGGCAAAAATACTGAGGGAAATTTCCTCATCATTTTTTATCTTACCTTTCTCCCTTTCCTGGCTTGTTTTTCCTCACTTTTCATTTTATTATCTTTAATAAATGACAAATTTATCAAATGAAAACCATCTGTTTTTAGACTAAAAACACAGCTAACATCTTAAATGGTTGGTGATCAACTGTGTCCATATTGCTTTCTGTTCCACCATTTGGTGGTAACAGAAAAGTTTGTAGTAGATAAACTAGCAAAACACACTTGATTTTTTTTAGGACTACTCAGCTGGATGCATTGACCCTTATTCAGAAAGCACAAGGAGCCTGAAAAGCAGCTTTCGGATTAGGTGGGGTCAGCACCTGGGTGGCAATTAAAGGGTCTTATAATTGGTGAGTTCAGGTAGCTCTTTTCTGGAAAACACTGCATTTGTGTCCAAAGGAAATTCTTATTTGATATGTTTCAGATGTAGCTGCTTTTCAGAACTTTTACTGAGAGCCATTCAACATTAGTGTGTCTTCTAGTCCAGTCTCATTGTTTTCTCTTCAATTCATTGCAGTTTTACGGAAATTACAAATGAGATGTGAGAAGAAAGGGAAAAGAGATTTTTTTGAAAAGCTTTAACATCCTGTTAGCAAGCTCTCTAGAAAGAGTTAAGAAATGTTGATAGGATGGATATTCTTTTTTTCCTTTCCTCCATCTTCTTACTTACTAAAAAATAAACTGTATGAAAATACACAGTTTCATAGAAAAACACTCCACAGTAAAAAGTGCCCATTATAGAGTGTCAATGGATGTGATAACATTCATAATTTACCTCGGGGGAGTATGTAATTAGAAAATTAACCTTTTACATTTCTCTCCTTAATCAACTGCCACAAATGACTAGAGAGCAACACATTAGCAGCTGCATTTACTGTATTTACATGCTATTAACGAGAAGTTGACTATGCTTGAAGAAAGGAAAGAGAATTGAGCCTGCGTCTACGAAAAGAACAGCGGCTGAGATGGCATGGTGGCTTTTCGTATTCTTTTTTTCTTTTCCTTTCATTCTGGCAAAGGTACATCACTAACTCCACATATCCTAAGGACATGTCAGAGCATCTTAACTTTTCCTGTTTTCAGGAACAAATGTATTTGTCTTGGCTCTTTCCACCACAGTGATCTCTGCTTTGAAAAGATTTAATGAAAAGGTTATTTAGTACCAATAGTAGTGATTTTTTTTTTAAATGAAATGAGTATTTTTCTATTAAGAAATGGGTAGGCACCAATTTCATTATGGAAGAGCTGTCTACAAGTAATAATGTATTTTAATCATTATGAACTTTATCTGAAATTATTCACATAACAAAATTAAAGTCCTCATATCTGACTACTGTTATCCAGAATATTTTTGTTTCTGTATTGTTAGCCATAGAAAACCTCATGTCTGTGGTGCTCTCAGAGGAATTTAGGATGATGACAGGAGATATAAATGCCAATAGTGCAATCCACTCTTTCAAGGTGAGTGTTGTCTTGTGTTATCATCTATCAGAAATGACAAGAGGTATGAGAGGACCTTCTCCCTTTTTCCAAGTACCAAACCAAGGTAGTTTCTGTCATTCTGAAGAACATTATTGCCCTTCAACAAGAAATATACATATTAATTTTCACAGGAAATTTGATAGAGTTTCCCTAGTGAGTGGAAAAAAGAATGGCAAGCAGCAGTCAGGTTCTGGCAGAGTAAAGCACTGTTCTGGAAGACATAGGGATCACAGTATTACCATAACTGAGATTGTCCCATGCCCCTCACAGTAAGGAAAAATGGATAATCAGGAAAAATGCTTTGACTGTCACTCTTCAGAATAACTAATGTCTCACCAGTGATTCATTCTTTAGCAGGAAAATTTAGAAAATGGTAACAAGCCAAACTCAAGAACTGTGCTTCTCTGCCTGGGCTGTGTAATCATGGACAAGTCATTTGTCTTCTCCAAGCTTCAATTTCCCTGCCTATAAAGTTAGAATAATTATATTCCCTTACCTCACAGACATGTTGATTGACTGAATGCATCAATGTTTCTAAAATGTGCTGTTATAATGAGGATCTGCATCATAAGCATCTTAGAAACCATGAATAAATTACAGTTCTATAGACAGTAGTTTTACTAATTTTTTCTCCCCTCTCATGCTTGGAGAATACACCACAGAAATTCCTCGTTATATAGTTATCTGAGGCACCTTATTCTGATTTTGTACTTCATTCATGCTACTTCATGAAAATGAAGATTTTCATTCTTTGAAACATGATCAGATTCTGGCTAGTTGGGCTTGATCATCAGAAAGGCTTAAATGTACATATCTAAGCTAGCTTTAGATTCTGCTCTTGAAGGTGTTCCACTGTGCATAAATCATAGTGATTGGGAAGAAAGGGTTCAAGAGGCCCCTTTTCAGAGATAAGATCCCTTGAAGGGAGGAGTCCCAGCCCTCAATCTTAGGATTTTATCATCTTGTTAATCAGTGAGGCATAACATATGGTAAATGAACAGGAGTGTCTCAGAGTGGACTGATTGCTACGACCACTAGAAAAGGCACAATGGTGAAACACCACTACGTCTTCCTTCTCCTGTGACACAATTTTAAATATCAAGCAGCTACATTTGTGCTTTTCAGGGTGTCATATCCTGCCAGTGCATCGCTGTGTTTCCTGATGAGAACTAGATCAGACTCCTCAGGCAGCTGCATGTGAAGGAAGTGAAAGCTTTGTCCACTTTCCAACTCTATAGAGACAATCTCTCCGGAGTGCAGATGTACAGAAAGACTAAAGTGGATCTTAAGCAGAGCATTTTCCAGTATACTGACTTTTGTCACAATTCTGCAATAATGTTTGTACACATTCACCTAAGTACTGTGTGAATAGACACGTAAGTACACTACATGTACATGTAAGTACATGCAAAATCACAGACTCTCTTAGGTGGATGTTGTGTGATATTATACACATATATGCATGTATATATGCATTTATGTTATTATCTCCATGCAAACAATACTTAAAAATAAAAACAGCCTTCTTCCTGTGCAAACATGGGACATATTCCACCAGATTATAGCAATTTAACATTGATCAGAATGTTGGTTTCATCTACTTGAATAGGCCATATTCCAAATATATTGTGACAGACCTAAAATAAATCTATTTAGTTTGGTTGTAGAATGTTTTTTTCCCTTGGTATATTTAAAGTAAATTGTTAGCATCATGTTCAATAATATTCAATAATATTCAACTTTTTTTCCTGTAGAGGATAGAAATGCAAAATAGTGCTTAAAAAGTGATCTTCTGGACTATATTTTATAAACTTCATGGGTTATGATGAATTCTCACATTTTTCATCAATAGGACTATAGATGACTCATCTCATTTAAAATGCTTTGGGTGAAAATAGAGCTTGTAGAATTTGATTTAGTATGTAGTACTGATATGTATTTTTAAACTTTAAAAAGTGCTTCGGTTTAACTGTAATTATTAAAGCACTTAAGCAGATGCTGGCTTGGTTTTTGTTTTACAATTGTGTAACAGACAATATTAGATGCTTTGCATCATTTTTGAAATTACAATGGGTCCAATCTATTTCCCTACACAAAGGTCAGCCCTGATATAACCTGATGTCTGCAAATATAATAGTAAGTCTTATCCTATCCTATTAGTGTAAAGGGAACAATGTTTTTAAACACTGCTATGAGTCAAATGACAAGCATCAATGTTGAATAGTCTTCTACAGACTGAGAAGATAAAATTAACGTCATGGGTTTATTTTTATTAATATAATCTAAAATTACTAATATTATTAATATTGTAGCAATGCCTGTTACTGGACCACCAGATAAAGCTGATTTGACCTGCAATCTGGGTGCATGAAGTGATTTCTGTCAAAGTAGACAACGCAAGTGGTTTAGAGTTTATTCTTGCTAGAAGGCGGTGATACCCGCAAAGTTACAGTAATTCATACATAAGATGATATAAATCCTGTTAGAATAAAATTAACTAGTCAAGAGGTTTGGGTTTTTTGTTTTGTTTTGTTTGTATTTGTTTTTGTTGCGTTTTTTTTGTTTGGTTTGTTTGGATTTTTTTTTTTTAAACAATATTTGAAATTCAAGTTCAGCAGCCCTTTGCAACAGCTCTATGAGTTCTGTCAATCATCTCCAGTATTTCCTGTATGCATCTTGAAGTGCATGTTCTGTTGAGGATACTCATTATCTTTCCCTGAATTACCTCATGCAGGAAATGGATGAGCAACACTACCCCAATACTGCCCATTAGGGTATTATCTCAATGATAAGAACTTGCAGGAGAAATATTTAAAACTTGTAACGCTGACAGAAAAGAATGAATTTTGGTTGATGGTTACTTCTGTGGGTGTATATTATATCCCAGCACTTTCACAATGAAAGACGGAGTGTGGACTTTAAAAACTGTATATATCAAGGTGATTTGCAGGTGACAAAGCAAAAATTAAGTATGAGTTAGTGGCAAATAATAAACCAGCAAGACCGTTTTGAACTGTTCAGTATTATCATCACCCTAAGCCAAAAGGGGATTTATCATCAAGAATATATAAAAGTATTCTTATAATCTTTGTATTTTATTTCTATTTGCATAACATATTTCATCCTCTACAATATGGCTTTAGAACACTGAATGCAAACATTTGGGCGAAATTCTCCTTTTTGCCAAGCCTTTAATAAGTTTTTTAAATTCTAAACATTTCTAAACCAACTTTGAAGGATTACAGGGGGAGGTAAATCTGTCTCAGGAAATGTAGACTATTTTTGTTGGAAATCTGGTATTCGAAGGAGTAATTCTCCAATGCCTCATAAACCAGAATGCTTCTGGGCACTGTGTAGGATCCATCTCAGTAGACATCAGACAACTAAAAGTTGTCATCTAAACTAGTCATCTAGTCCTCCTTTATAGTCAATGGAGAGAAATAAACACCTTCAGGGAGTGATTCGTCTCACTGAAGATAAGCATCTAAGACAGCTTAAGCAAACTGTCTGCCTACAATGTCTAGTTCTCTCATTAAAGAGAATTTATACAACTAGCTTAGATTGACACAATCTTTAAGAAATTTGAAATGAGACAAGATAAATCCTGTTTCATGCCTGTTTGGAATCAAAGAACACAGAATAAGAGAAAAATAGCAGTAATTCACAAGATTGAATTGTTCCAAAAAAAGTTAACCAAATACTTAACAAGTATTTTCAAACTATCTCTTTCAGATTCTTATTTTTAAGTACTTGACTACTGAACAGAAATGGTGTCCAGAAATACACTATTCAGCTATGCTTAATCAACATTTTTTGAAAGATGTTGTGATGTCTAAAGTTGTACCAAAGGGCAATTTCACTTTTGTTTAAAGGAATTAAAATGATGTCTTTACATTTTTAAAGGAGGTAAGTATAGATTATAGTGTACGTTTTGACAAGCAGAACAGATAGGGGAAAGGAGTAGAGATATTCTAGTAGGGTGGTTGAAATACAAATCACCAAATCATAAAACGAGGGAAAAAACCTCAAGAAGTTCTATCCCCCTATAAATCCATATGCCTTTACTATAGCAAAAGATAATCACTGGCATAAGATTTGCAGGTGTAATAAAGATAGAATAAGTCTTAGAAGATACACTAAGGAAGTAAAATCCCATTACAATGTAGATTACCATGTCAGAAGGGCTGAATTAATTAGAAAAAAAGTTTGGACTTTCTAAAGCTTAAGCAGTTAAATAGTGGAAACTGATTTGTAAAACGTCATCATCAGCGGCATTTCATGTTAAGTGTTTATTTAAGTGTTGTCACAGTAGTCTTTCACTATACAGATGAGAAAGTGAAAGTGATTAGCTATTTTACTCAGTTAAAATTCTTTGCATTCATATTATCTGATACTTAAGGTCCCTTTTATTCAATATATAGATGATAATGAACTGTTCTGCAATGCTGTCTAAATACTGCTTGAACATTGAAGGCATAAGTGAGTTTTTTATTTCAAGTGGCTTTGGTTTTGCCAGTTGAATCTCTGCTGTAAATAATCCAAAAAGTTAATAGTACCTAAAAGTCAGTGAGACAATTCATGCAAATTTTAAATGACATTTGAAAAAATCTGCAAGGAAATAGAATGCCATATGATCAGTAGGCAAAATATTTGCTTATGGATGGGGAACAAAACTACAACTTAAGTTACAGAAGTATTCAGGACTTAATAAACGCTTTCTATATGTGCCACAGGATGTTCGTATAACTACTATCATTCAGATGTACCCAAGAATCTGTACACTTCAATTCCTCTTCCATACGCCCCCTATATTATTCAATGCCTGAGCAGTTGTAAGTACTTCACAGCAGACATATTTAGAGTATTACTGCCATAGGATATGTTGGAAAGCATGTCAAGTCTTCCAGGGCCATGTGACCTGGAACACTCACATTTGGAGAAGATGCAAGGTTTAATGTAAAGGGAAAGAAGATGTACAGACTCCATCATCACCTACCACCACTACTGAATGGAAGGAGGTGGAGTCTGTTCTGCAATGTCCTCATTTGACTGCTGAGCACACCACAAGTTGACAACAAAAACTACTCTGCAATTAGCATGCATACTATTTAAAAATGTGGGAATGATAAGGAAAGAAAACACTTTTTTTTTTTTTTTTTTTTTGGTATTTGTTGTATTAGCATATTTGACAAAGAATGTTTTTTTAGTCCAACATGCTGGTTAAATCTCTGGGTGAATGAATTACAGAACTTGCATATTTACATTCTTCTGTAGATTCAAATTGAGCAGTTGCTTTCAGTTACTGTATCAAATTGCATAACAAATGATGGTGGGGAAGACTGCATTTTAAAAATGGTTAAAATTATCTCTTTAAGACTGGTTTATTCTGCCAAAGAATGTAATAGAACAGCTATTCATGATCCATTCAGCCTATTATCTTGTTTCTGAAAATAGCCAGTTGTGAATGCTTAGGAAAAAAAGTATCAGAATAGAGAAACTTACACTGCAAGACTTCCCTGGGTACCTTCTCAGCTTCCATCAATTTGGAATTTAACATCTTATGTCACATTCTGTCTTCAGCTTTGTGTTTAATAGCTCTTGATAGACGTTTCTTTTATTAGTTAGTTTATTTTTTTTTAACTGCAAAAAAAGATAATTATAAAAGAATGTTCATCTTTCACTTTGATTTTTGATGGTGTATTTTTTTATTTACTTAATAGTTTGGACATTATTGAAGTGACCATTATCTGAATTCAATGAATATTAATACTGCAAAATATGTTTTGTCAGTCTGGTAATGCCCACAACCAATTAGGCTTTATAGGCCACATCAGTAAAATTAACAAGACCAGTTTTGTGGCCTTGAACCATAAACAGTCATTACCACATCAGAATAAGTGCTAAAATAGAGCAGAAAGAGGTATTGGGGTTTAGGAAATGCAATCTATAACGTTATTCGGATTTCAGATATGACAAAGCATTCATAGATGAAGTTTGGGTTTCATTTTAACTCTAGGTCTGTAAGATGTAGCCATACAACGTGGCTCACTAATGTAAGGTGGGTGCCTCTGTTGCTGTCTGCGTCTCATAATGGAAGGGAATTCCTTGACCATATGAAATGTTTTTAGATCCTAACATTGGAAATCACTATGTAAGTGTAAAGAAATAAGGATCCTTCTGTTACAGTCATGTAAAAAAGATCAAAAGTACTAGAGAAGTCTGGTGTACTGTATCCTCTGGACATGGATTCTGCAGTGTCTGGCCCTAGAGCCTTCCCCTGCTGCAGAGAGCTGGCCCCTGGCAGCAGTTTGTGTACCTTACTGTCAGACTGCACTACTGCAGTGAACACTGCAAGGAATGAAGGGGTAAAGTGAAGAATGACGGTTTAATGATTAGGTCATTAGGTCTTCCTGACAAATGGCTAGCATATTAATTAGTGGTTAAAATTAATATATTTATTTTGGTTTCTGATGAAGCTAAAGATAACCGTCTGGTTGTCACCAGTAAAGAAGACTTTGTGTATTGATTTAAATACACACACATAGAATTTTGGAAGGTAATCTGCAAAGCACATAAAATCCATAATTTCTTGTGGTGATATTTAACAGGCTGTAGTATTGTCTTTCAGGGAATCAATGGAAACCTCATTGGTCGAAATTTGTGAGGCTCAGCTGGAAAAGATCTTGGAACATAAGTTTATCGAGGCTGGCTTCTAACATTCTGGTTCTGTGATATATAGATTTGTTGAAAGAAAGCAGAGATTAAGATTTCAATTCTACTGTGTCAAGCTGTGTACAAAGGAGCTCTGCGTGAAAGATGACATCTACATACAGTTTAAATGTAGAACGAGGTGCTTTCCACAGATGTTACAGAAAATCAAAAAGTCAAAAAGATGCTCATTGTAAACAATACTGTCCCACCAAAATTATCAGCATAAATAATAATTTATATTGAAGGATAAAATATAGTATGAAATCAAATCACACCAAATCGAATCGAATCGAATCGAATCGAATCGAATCGAATCGAATCGAATCGAATCGAATAGAATAGAATAGAATAGAATAGAATAGAATAGAATAGAATAGAATAGAATAGAATTTCAGTTGGAAGGGACCTACAATGGTCATCTAGTCCAACTGCCTGACTACCTCAGGGCTGACCAAAAGTTAAAGCATGCTGTTAAGGCCATTGTCCAAAAGTCTCTTAAACTCTGTTAGGCGACTTCTTTTCATTTACAGATAGCATTTGTGAAAATATTGCAGCTGACAATTTATCCCACATTTTCCCATTATGTCTTTCAATTTCTTTAATTATATATTATTAACTTTTCTAGGAATCAGTATCTTCCTTAAATGACTTCTATTCTAATTCTGCAAGATACTCCAAAATGTCGATAAGAACTGCCAATAATGCCAATTCCTGGCAAGTTGCAGAAAATATGCTCTAAGTATAGATGGTCACTTGGTTTGCCTAACTTCACAAGACCAAACAGCCAATCCTTAGCTTCACAGTAGGGTATTTCACCTCTTGTATCACACTGCAGTCCCTGTTACACTGATGAAATGAAATTACCTGGTCTATGTACTCTAATATACTGGCAATGTCCTCTGCTGTCATGTACTAGATACAGATTTACAACAAACTTCAAGCAATAAAAACCTGGAATTGAGATTGTGACTTTTAAGGATCTCAACCTGGATCTTCTAGTCATCCTTAGGATGTTTTATTAAACTTTCCTTACAAACTCTAAGACTAAGATCAGGCAGACTGATCCTCTTCCATCTACTGCCATGAGAAGACTAACTTTAAAAATCAAGCGGACATCCCAGTCTTCCAGACTGGTTGAGTGGAAGAGGAATGGACCATTTCCAGTTTGAGTGCAATGAGCTCTAAGCCGGACACAAAATATCCACAGCCAGTTCACTTCCTTGAAAATGGCAGAATATTTACTAAGCACCTTGTCAACAGTTCTTATTTTTGATGTTGCTTTTATTGTTATGATTATTTCAAGCTAGTATCTCACAATTGTGATGATTAACTTATTTGATATTGAGATTTAAAAACACAAGAAAAACAATTTCATAAACGACCTCTTAGCATACTATCAATTTAAAACTTTTAACTGAAGGAAATTTAAAGTAGAAAAATCATTTTCAAAGAACAACACTGTGATTTTTAAACATGAATATCATGAAAAGCCTACCTTCTGTTGTCAGCAAGCACACTGCCAACTCTGTATATATTTATAGGACAAATTTTGACCTTAGCACCTCTATTCATGTGCATGAGAATTCTGGGGGCCTTCAAAGCAGAACTAGTATAACAGCTTCATGCAGAAATGGGTATCAGAACATGAGAAACGCAAACCTGAAACTGTTTTATCAAAATACCTGTGCTTACAGAATCAAAAACCAACAGGTTTATATCCCCCATACTGCCATGTGGTGCACTTAAGGGTGTCCCTGTGGCCCAGTAGGTTTGCGGTTGCTGCACAGATTTAACTAGTCACTAGCAGGACTGTGACTGTACAGCCATGTGGGCTTATGCTCAGTCTTCCTTCCCTTCAGCAACGCATATGCCTTGTAGATGTTATCAGAGGAGATAACAGATCAAATTATTAAAATCGTTTTATAAACAACAAACGTATGGTAAAAATGATTGTCTCATCAGCAGTGTTCAGATAAAAACCACACAGAAAAAAAGAAAATAAACTACTCAACTTCGATGAAAAAACTCTTCTCTTATTAAAACACCCTACAGAGTTTAGTTCAGGATTTTGAACTCTGGGTAAGTTAAGAGTAATGTGTAAAATTCAAATACTTAGTTTCTGAATACCAGAGTGATTCCAAAGCTTTGCTTTGGGTTTCTTATGCGATATAATTTCCATCAATAAATAACATTTACCAAGAACTATAACTCTTTTATTGGGAAGATTAGGATTCTATCAGTATATTCTATATGTTAGTGAATAGTGTTTAATTAAGAACAACTACTAAAGAAAAAGTTTCTGTTTTTCTCCAGAAAACTTATGAGTATAGAAAATATTTTTTCCCTTAACTACTGTGAACTGTACTTTGTTTTCAGGGAAAAAATATCACATACTGAGTTAATATAACGTGGAAAAAAATTGGGTAAAATATTTTACACTTTCTCTGCTGTGGAAATGTCGTCTGTAAAATTTCTGGCATAAAAAATACCTTCTACTCATATGTCATTCTTTTTTTAATGTCTCTTTCTCATTTTTTACATAGTCCTTTTACAAAAAGTTGTCTTTTGCTCTTGCTTGTCCTTCTTGACATAAAAGATCTGCTTTTCTTTATGCTTCAGTAATAAATAGAGGTAAAGAAATAAGGCTTATGTCAGACCTCACCTGACTTGCTAAGGATCAGGCATACCTCGGATGAGCATAGAGCCAACTGAGTCAGTGACTCTGTCCTTCTGACTGGCACATCTTTGTGATCCAAAGAGGTGGTGTCTTCAAGATATAATCCTTGGTTAAGGATCAAGGTGGGGTAATTCTCAGCTGTATGAAGAAAAAAACTGAAGATATGAATTGATTCTTACTGTCACAAAACCAAATTAAGAGATGCCAGTTTCAAGCCTTCATGATTTGTGATGCTGCTACCTACTTGTCATTTTATTTAGTGCTTTTCTGTCAATTCCATTCTGTCTTTGAGACACTTGCTCAACAGACACAAAAGAGTTAGTCAAATATGCTGGCATTAAGTGGATATCCCTTCAGTGGAGGTTAAGCACTTAGTTCATGTTGGAAGAAATAATAGTCTTTATTTGGGCTTTGAATATTCTGGCTTGCTCATAAGCTCTAAGGTCTGACATGCAAGTGAACCAAATGAGAAGGAAGAAGGAGAAACATAACTGTAGATATACATAATGATAAACAGTCTTTCACAGGTTTTCAGCTAAGAGTTTAGTTCATTTCTCAAGCTTTTTTGCTTAACTACAAATCTTTCCTAAATCTCTGAATTTAAATGAAATATTTGTAATTTCTGTCTATGAACATTTTGAATATTTAAAGAAATGGTGAATAAACAGCTTTCAAAAGCACAATAGGAGATTTCGGTCTCTTTAAGGAATTGCATAATCAAATGTAAAATAGCCACAATACTTTTTGGAGAATTTTTAAAGAAATCCTTCTTTCCTTCCTTTCTTCCCTTGTGTCTGTCTTCCTTTTAGCAAGTAGTGGTTTGGCAGAGCCATTTTGTGATTGACGTGCACGAACTCAAGTTGACTGAGTCTACACTGATTTCAATTACATGTTATTTTTGTAAAATATGTAGGGCTGATTACTCACTTCATAACCCCCAATAAATGCTAGCACCATTGTTTTATTTATTTTAAACATTTGAGATTGCTTTTCCTGCTTCAGTAAAACACCTTTCTTGGAGCCATTTTTATTGAGCAACATCAACTTGGTAATTCTCTTCCTCTTATTCACTCCAGTGGTTGCAGTGGTGATCCTGGGAAGGTTGTTCTGAATTAGCTTTATATTTCTATTGTTTTCTCACTTTTTTTTTTTAACTTCCCATTAAAAAAATGTAAATATTCAATTTAATTAGAAATTCTGGTGCCTCATAATTTACTCCTTATCCAACGTAATGTGAAAGCAGAACATGTGGTACTATATTTCACTCTAGATTAGGGGAATAAAATAGGTATTTATCCAAACATAACAGGATTAATATTTTCTTTGTACTGTTTATTTTCATGTATTATCCTTTACATCATTGTACAATGTGAATAAAAAAGATATATAGAACAAAAGCTTAATGATAACCTTTTATATGTCCTTTGCATGATTATAAATGTTGACAGTAGGTGAACTCAACAGTGGTAGTTTAAATATTTGATTCTGTGAATTAGGTTTTGTCTCAAAGTGAGCTTTAAAAGTCATATCCAGCAGAGTTCTGAGCTCTGTTGTATTTTATTCTATTTTACATTCAAAAATGTATAATGTATATGCACAAGTACACAATTCAAATAAAACATTACTTTTTCAGTAGAGGAAGGGAAAAAAAAAACAACTAATAATCCTTCCCTCATCAAAACATAAGACATTTCTTCAAAATGTTACTTGAAAGAATAGATAAGTCTTTTGCTGTGTTGTAAAGATCAAAAGACAGCCTCTGCCAGACCATACAGGAAAAATTAATTCCATTATTTCTGATTATGGAGGTCTCACTATACTTGCACAGTTTCTCTGTATTTAATTTCCATTATTTGTGTTTACGTGGTGGTTTATGACCTGAAGAAAAGTCATGCTTGATAAAATCATGTTCAGTCATGCTTTTCATTATTTTTTGGTTAATATTTCCTCTTGTTACACTTTCAAAATTTTATGTTCAGATGAGTGATTTTCTTCTGTAGAAAGCCAGAGGAATAACTTGAAGCCATCTTCCTTCTGTGATCTGTAGATTCTGCTTTTTTAAAACAAACTATAAATAATAATTTTTCTTAATACAGCAGCCTTCTCATTTCAGACTATTTCCATATTGTCCAAGAATTTAGTCTCATGAAGAGCTTTCTTCCTTTCAAATTTTTTTAAGGGCCTAAAAATTCAGTTGATAGAAATCTGTCAGTGTCAATATTCCCACTGCCTCTTGTTTACTTTGTCAAAAAAACTTGACACTAGCTTACACCAAGACTTTCATAGACTCTTATATGAAGACTCAGACTGAATCTTCTGATTCATTTACGTAAGTCACATATCATTAAAACAAGAAAATCATAGAAAATGCAGAAGAAAGTGTTGTGAGCCCCAGAATTCACAAAACTGAAAATCTGCAAGCTCAGATAAATTTTACTGGAATTTTTTCCCATGAGAAGAGCAAGGAAGTGTTTTTGATAATACCAAAAAGCTGTATTTGATACTTTTTAAAATAAACAGTTTAAATATTTGTTTTAAATTGAAGTTATTTTAAATTTAATATGTAAGTTAACTTTTTTTTCAATCTCATACTATGAATCAAAATAAAAGAATTTCAACAGATCTATTTTCTGCATTTGCATTTTATACTTTATGGAATATTCAGAATTTTTTTTTCCTCCAACTGGTAATAGTTTGTAATAGTTTATAAAAATACAGACACTAAACACAAATGGCTTCACTAAGGGCAAATCATGTCTGACTTATTTGGTGGCCTTCTACAATGGGGTTACATCGTTGGTGGATAAGGGAAGAGCAACTGATGTCATCTACCTGGACTTGTGTAAAGCTTTTGACACTGTCCCACATGACATCCTTGTCTCTAAATTAGAGAGACACGGACTTAATGGATGGACCACTCGGTGGATAAGGAATTGGCTGGATGGTCACACTCAAAAGAGTTGCGGTCAATGACTCGACGTCCAAGTGGAGATCAGTGATGAGTGGTGCTCCTCAGGGGTTGGTATTGGGACTGATGCTGTTTAACATCTTTGTCGGTGACATGGACAGTGGGATTGAGTGCACCTTTAGCAAGTTTACCAACAACAGCAAGCTGTGTGGTGCGGTTGACACACTGGAGTGAAGGGATACCATCCAGAGGGACCTTGACAGGCTTGAGAAGAGGGCCCTTGCAAACCGCATGAAGTTCAACAAGGTCAAGTGCAACGTCCTGCACGTGAGTCAGAGCAATCCCAAGCACAAATACAGGCTGGGCGGAGAATGGATTGAGAGCAGCCCTGAGGAGAAGGACTTGGGGGAGATGGTTGACGAGGAGCTGAACATAAGCCAGCAATGTGCACTTGAAGCCCAGAAAGCCAGCCTTATCCTGAACTGCATCAAAATAAGCGTGTCCAGCAGGTCAAGGGAGGTGATTCTCCCCCTCTACTCTGCTCTCATGAGACCCCACCTGGAGTACTGCGTTGAGGTCTGGGGCCCCCAACATGAGAAGGACATGGCCCTGTTGGAACGAGTGCGGAGGAGGGCCACGAAGATGATGAGAGGGCTGGAGCACCTCTCCTATGAAGACAGGCTGAGAGAGGTGGGGTTGCTCAGCCTGGAGAAGAGAAGGCTCCAGGGAGACCTCCTAGCAGCCTTCCAGTACCTGAAGGAGGCCTACAGAAAAGTGGGAGAGGGATTTTTTACAAGGGCATGTAGTGATAGGACAAGGGGTAATGGTTTTAGACTGGAAGAAGATAGATTTAGATTAGATATTAGGAAGAAATTATTTACTGTGAGGGTGGTGAGATGCTGGAACTTGTTGCCCAGAGAAGCTGTGGATGCCCTCTGCCTGGAAGTGTTGAAGGCCAAGCTGGATGGGGCTTTGAGCAACCTGGTCTATTGGAAAGGTGTCCCTGCCCATGGTGGGGGGGTTGGAATTAGATGATCTTTAAGGTCCCTTCTAACCCAAACCATTCTATGGTACAATGATTCTATGAATTCAAGATCTCATCTATCTATATCTAGAAATAGTATTAAAAAAAACAAATTAAATTTCTAGGACTTTCTAAAGAAATAGATGTAATGAAACAAACCCAAAACCAAAGAGGATAAAACAGCAGAAACTTCGACAAACAAGCAAAACGCACATTAAGTCAAGTGTTAAAACTGATCATTGACATGATACTGTGTACTGTAAACTTATCTAAGTGCCCTTCAGTGCAATACTAAATTAAATACCAAGGGAAGTTTTCTTCACCATTTTTCCATTTTAAAAAATCAATTGAAATGCATACAGAACTGAAAAGCTGTCAAATTAGTCAATAGCATGCTGTTAGCTCAGCTTCTCCTGCTAATCTAGATCTTTAATACAATTGCTTGCATTTGGAAAGAGACAGATGCTAGTTTTGAACTCTCCTTATTAGAGACTATATTGATTGTTATTGGTTTCTTGAATCCATTTGTTCCCTTTTGAACTTTTAAACTTGTTTTGGGACACCAAAGGAATATTTTAATGCCTGAAAAAAGATCACTGTGCACAGAGCCAGTGTCCAGAGAAGTCAAATGACTTCCGTTGATCCAGTGGTTGAAACTACAGAGATCACAATCTGAAGAGAATGTGTCATGTTTCATAAAAAAAAGTGGTATGAAATAAACTGTATTGGGTCTGGCTGGGGTGGAGTTAACTTCCCCATAGCAGCCCTCATAGTGCTAAGCGTTGTATTTGCAGCTAGAAAGGTGTTGGTAACACACTAGTGTTTTGGCTACTGCTGAGAAATTCTTGCACAGCATCAAGGTTGTCTTCTTTCTCTTCAACATTTTGGCCTCTCTGCCTCCAAAGGCCAGTAGGCTGGAGGTGGACAAGAGTTTGGGAGATGACATAGCCAGTACAGCTGACCCAAACTGACCAAAGAGCTCTTCCATACCATATGATATCATGCTCAGTAACAAAATTTAAGAGAAAGGAGGAGGGGAGGGAGCATTCGTTATTAAGACATTTGTTTTCTGGTGCAACTGCTATGCGTACTGAAGCCCTACTTCCCAGGAAGGGTCTGGACATTGCTTACTGATAGGAAGTTGAGAATAAATTTATTTGTTTTCCTTTGGTTTTTCATTATTAAACTGCATTTATGTTGACCCACGAGTTCTTTGTCATCTTATTTTCTCCTCCCTTGTCCTGCTGAGGAGAAAGGAGTGATAGAGTGGCTTGGTGGACACCTGGTGGCCAGCTAAGGTCAACCCACCACATAAACACATTACATATTTTGTAGGAACTATCTATTCAACAGGTAGCTGTCTATTTAAACTTCATCCTGTTTAACAGTCTTTGAAGCTATAAGGAAAATTAATCTCTAACGTAAATCATTAGCAAATTACACCAGCAGTGGATTTAGTCCGTTGAATATAATAACTGTCTGGAGTAGATAAAGAACTTTCTTCATTTAAGTTTACAGTGTCTATGTTTCCTATTTATCACTGACAAATGCATGGTTGTAATTTAGTGAAGAAGATCTAGTATTCACAATTTGGAAAAACTGCTTTTAGAAAGTCCAAGACACTAGCTTTGAGAAAACAAAAGTGATTGCCTGCTGCCCTGGTCACTTTTGGATCTTTTTCATTAAATGGCCTGGTTGCATTCAATACACAAGGTACAACTTAATATTGTTTAATATCCTGTGTACCTTTGATTTCCTATGCAGCACTAACTTAAATTCTGCAATGTTTTTGTATTCACTCTGGTTTTATTGATCATCTTGTAAGCTGTATACATCTGATACTTCTGTCAGGTACTTTAGTTGTACTTATATGTTTATGAGTTGCTGTTGTAACTATGAGTTTTAAAAATAGTAAATATTTAACAATAAATATTTCAAAGGAAATGTATCTAGTAAATCAAACATTATTTTCTGAGATATTTCTACTTATATATATCTTGGTAGATTTGTAATGACCTTTTTGACATTTATTGTTTGAAAGCGTTAATGAACTGTGACTATGAGAATCATAGCATAACCTGAGCAGATAGGCTGCTGGTTACACACCTGTTTCTCAAATTCAGAAATGAATGGTTTTCTCTTTACTGACAGAGGTGTATTGCATATGTGTATATATGCATTTGTATACACAAGTGTATATTTGCAGACACTCATATATAATATATATTTCAATGTGAATGTGCAATTCGGAGGAATAAAGCCAAATTTAAAGTGATACTTTTCAGTTTTATCACAAGCAAACTAGAAAAGTTTAGAGAGCTCTGTCTTTATTAAGGTTCTACCTGCAGGAGATGGTTCATACATGTTAATTAGCCTGAGATCAAAAGGTGATTTTTTTTTAAAGCTCCCAAGAAAAACACCTTTGCTCCATCTTATCAAGCATCAGTAAGATTATGAAGTTTCTACACCTAAGATAATAGTTTGAACTTTATAAATACTTTCTGAGAAATAATAGGGACATAGTAAGTTTAAGATTAGAGTATCATATTTGTAGCTCTAGGTTGATTCTTGAAATGAGAAATTGCTGTACAATTTTAATGTACCTTCATTTTAAGATTGATTTAGGAACAAACAGAAAAACCCTCTGCAACAAGCAAGCAAATGAATAAGTAAAAGCAGAATTCAAAACCGGTGCAATACAGATAGTTTTAGACAGAGACATCTTTTTATCTCCAGAAAACTTTTGTTAAGAACTTTCTAAATGCAATTTTGCAGGGCATTGCAAGAGGAACTCAAGCTTCTGATAAAATCCTCTTCACTGATCTTTGATAATAATGGTGATATTCAGGTAGTGTACATAATTCCTCACTAGGTGTGCACTTCAGAATACTTTCCTTCATTCACAGAGATATTATTTTTTGGCACTTCTTTTGATATGGACATCTATAATGGTGATTTTTGAGTTATTATTTTTTTTGCCAGGAGATTACATGAACCCAGTTTGAAGCTAATTAAACACAAAACACTGAACAATTTTCATATAATAATGGTTCTGTCATTAAAGTCTTTGGAAAGTTTGAAAATTTGACATTAAGATGGAGCTTTAGGTCATTCCTGGTCTTCAGAGCTAGACAGTTTTCCAAAACCAAGGCTGACCATGGCCTCTTTCAGCCTTTTAAAATAATCCATAGCATTTTCATAGAAGGCTAGAAGTGTACAGACGAGATCCTCAAAGCATCAGGTGGCGTCAGCTATTAAAGGTTACTTTAAGCAGTAGCTAATTCAAGTACCCATGTCAGCTCAAGGTATGACCCACAACATCTATTCAAGTCTAAATCAGCAAATCCATAAGAATAACTAACTCAAAGCAAAACAAACCTACAGTCTGTGTTGTCAGGAGAATTAACAGTTAAGACTGAGGCTGTTCCGAGTGCCAGGCATCCCTACCGGTTCAAACATGTGAAATACACATTCAAAGTTAGTATTAAGTATACTTTTCTCACAATGACTTTGAAATAGTGTCCCTCTCATTTTAGTGGTTTTCCATCACGTTGCAAGAACAAATTAAGAAAAAAAACCTTCACAGTCAGCCTCTCAGAAGCAACCTCTTGTCACAATAAATCCCATTCTACTTATTTGTGCCACTGCATTTAGACAATTCCTTCTTATCACTGAGTGTTAAAAAAAATTGTCCTTATATTACCACTAGATAAGTAAAGAGAACAACAATTAACCAACAGCAATATATAATTTATGCGCAGCAATATATACTATTATTTATATTAGTGTGAACACAAAGTACTTCTATTCCAGAACTGTATACAACTTCTGTGGGGAAAATAAATAAATAAATAATTCCCAAGCTTCGTAATGATATTCAAAACCTAGGGCCAGAGGTCCTGCAGTCAAGCACAGAGACACAGATGTATCTGAGTTAATCCCTAGGGACTTTATCTGCCAAAATAAATCCTTACGTGTCTAGCATCACTATAGCCATTCATTTGTCATCATTTCTGGCTTCAGCTATGGGAGGTGTTGCTGCAAGAAATGCCATACAGAAACGTCTTTCTGGAGAGTGTGCTGAGGCCAGAGGCAGGCAGACACCCTGTGGTTTGGTTCAGCCCTTAGATGGTCCTAGGTTCAGGGGAGGGTGCTTGGGCAGCACAAGTAGATGTCTCCACTGGGGAGCCCCAACTGGTGGCAAGCTGGGTGGTAAGACCACAGCCTGACCAGCAATGACACCAACCTGCAAGATGTGAACAAGTAGAGTGGGGAAGGTCCAGAGAGAGAGTAACCAGGGCCAGATAGAGGTTGCCAAAGCAATCTGCAGTCATGAATCAGGTCCAAGGTTTATCTGGGAAGCCAGGTCAGCAGGTCTAGTGAGGACCAGCAAGAGACACAGCCAGGCACAATAAACCTGCTGTGCAGTTCAGGCAAGAACTAAATGTTGCTCTGGAGGGGAGGTGTGGAGGTGTCGTGTAATTCCTATAACATGTAACTCAAATCCAGGATTACAACAATTTAAAGTTATTTCCATTACAATCTCCACCCCTGGTCCCTTTGGACCAGATCATTGGTTTTAACATTGCAATGAACTTCTCCCCTTGCCCCTGCTCCATCTTGGACTTATCCACAGACTGCAGTCCTTTAGGGGTGTACCTGTTCCAAGTGGAGCCTTATGTATGAGCCACAGACTCTTCAGGGGTATACCTGCTGCAGCACAGACTTATCCACAGCCACAGTTGCTTTGAGGTGCACCTCTTTCAGCACGGCCTTATCCATGGGCCACAACGCCTTCAGAGATGTACCTGCTCCAGCACGGCCTTACCCACAGCCACAGTCCCTCCAGGAGAGTGCCTGCTCCAACATGGTCTCAGCCATGGCTGCAGTACCTCCAGGGCAGTATCTGCTCTATCATGGGCTTATCCATGGCTATACGCTTTGAGGTGCCCCAGCATGACCATGAGCATCTGATGCTCAGGGTCCATGCTGCAGTCCATGCTGCAGTATGGACTTATCCACAGCCACAGATGCTTCAAGGTGTACCTTCTCCAGTATGGACTTATCCTTGAGCCACAATCCCTTCAGAGATTCTGTGCCCACCTGTTGTGGCACAGACATAACCACAGCCACAGACGCTTCAAAGTGTACCTGCTCTGGAGTGGACTCATCCACCACCACAGACGCTTCAGGGTGTCCTGCTCCCCCATGGACTCATCCACAGGTCACAGTCCCTTTGACCTGGGTTCACACTGGAGTTCCAGCCTGTCCAGTACAGCAGCACAGAAACAGAAGCGATGACCTGGCCATCTGCCAGCCCAGGCCCATCACCATTGCTGTTATCAAAATGTTCCCAGGCACAGCAGAGTAAGAAGATAAGCACTACAGCAGTACAGAAAGAGATGAAAGCAGAAAGCAGTCACTAAAGAGCATAAGTCTCTAATTTACAGTAAGGCAAGCAAGCCCCATGGCAAGCACAGGAACCTGCCAATTAATAGCTAAACAATAACAGCTATAAATTCGATCTAGGACATTCCAATCCAATCTGTCATTATCTCGAGCCCTTCAAGCCCCACGTTGGACACCAAAAAGGACTGTCATGGTTTAACCTTAACTGCTCGCTCACTCCCCCTGGGTGGGGTGGGGGAGAGAATCAAAAGAGTAAAAGAAAACTCGTGGGCTGAGATAAAGATGGTTTAATAGGTAAAGCAAAAGCTGCGTGCACAAGCAAAAGAAAACAAGGGATTCATTCACTACTTCCCATTGGCAGGCAGGTGTTCAGACAGTTCCAGGAAAGCAGGGCTCCATCATGCGTAACGGTTACTTGGGAAGACAAACACCACCACTCTGAAAGTCCCCTCCTTCCTTTTTCTTCCCCCAGCTTTATATGCTGAGCATGATGTCATATGGTATGGAATACTCTTTGGTCAGTTGGGGTCATCTGTCCCAGCTGTGTCCCCTCCCAGCTTCTTGTGCACCCCCAGCCTACTCGCTGGCAGGGAAGCATGAGAAGCTGAAAAAGTTCTTGGCTTAGTGTAAGCACTGTTCAGCAATAACGAAAACATCTCTGCATTACCAACACTGTTTTCGGCTCAAATCCAAAACATAGGCCCATATGAGCTACTATGAAGAAAATTAACTCTATCCCAGCAAAAAACAGCACAGGATGGAATGGGAGGTGGCCCCCAGCAAGGTTACTCACAGCTCTCTCTCAGTCAGCTCATCACAGAGGACTGATGGTGGTTGCTTTGATGTGATGGGTTAGAGCTGGGGGAGCACAGGCAGCTCAGCCCCTAGGATGGGCAGGGGGAGAGGTTGCAGGGACTGCTGGTGCCTGCAGTGTCCTGATGAATGTATCCAGCCAGCTGGGAAACCCATCTTGGTCTGCACCCAGCTCTGCAGCTTAAGCTTTCTGTGAGCAGTGTGATGGCAATGTCTTTCTGTTCCTTTCCCTTTCACTAACGCTTGAAGGGGAGAAAATCCAAAAGGGATTAAAGACTATTTAAAATTAGTAAAGATGACTTCCATATATTAAAACCTGGTCACATATCACTGATGTTACAAATAATAGGCAAAAACAGCTACAGTGAGTACAATAAATTTGATAACACTTCGAGTAGATTAGCCTGAGAAGAACATATTCTATGCCCACAAGAAGGAAAAGGCAGAGAGAGTGAGCAGAGAGAGTGTCCAAAAACAGTTTCATGCTCAGAGCACCAGAAGCTGAACACTAGCACTTGGAAAATTCGTGTTTGTCTGTTCTCTTTAACAGGTTTATCTTAAGTTTTCAATGGCATAATACATCATGAAATTTAAGCTGGAGCTTTTAATATCCAGTTAGTGTCTGATGTTACAGGAAAAGAAAAAGAGAAGTGCAAAGACTTGTGAAAGAAAAATGCATTACCCCAGTGTCCATGGAAAAGCAGACAGCACTATCCTGTCACTGATATCTGACATCCAATGTATGAAAGCTATCGGAAAGGCACTGTAGGTGTTCTTTTTGTCTATATACTTACTGCAGTGCCAGCAGATGAAAAACTCTTCTGATTTATTTATTAAATGCTTTTTTTCCCAGATTGCTGGAATAAAAAAGGCTCTATGGGAAATGATAATTCTGTTCTTTTCTGCATATTTCTGGCATATGGATAAATAATTAAGAAAGTGTTTTCTTTTATCAATGTCAAAAAGTTAGGAATGTCTCAAGCCTGCAGCTCTGTAAGAGATTTTTATAGAAGAGAGTTTGTAGAAATGCCAGACTGAAAAGTTTCTCTCCACGGGGAAGGAGTAGAAAATGACAAGTAAGTTTCTACAATTTCTGTCCAAACTTCTTTAAGTTTACCTTGAAAAAAAACTCAACAAGTGAAAGGACAGCTCATCTGCCATTAATCATGCAGATTTTGACCCCTTTATGGAGGCTGCCAGACAGGCTGCTAGTCATTTAATATTGTATTTTCCACTATTAGGTGAATTTGGAATACCAACTAATTTTATCGTACATCTATGACAGGGAAGCAACATTTAGTACTTCCAGAATTTAGTCATTATATGAATCATCAACCCTGCACTCTTCCATTCTATAAATCTGAAATAATGGCCATTTACAGTGCAGTATGTGTCAACTTGTATAACAAAGTTACCATACAGGTTATTCTTCTCTGTAAATGCCGTCACTGGTAGTTGAAATAGTTATCTGTTTCTGCTGGATGTTTTCTGACCTCTGCCCCTTAACTTTGCATGCTGAAAATGTCATCTTAGCAAGGCTTCCGGAATTGTTAATACTGATACAGCTGTACCAGCAACAGCAACAGTACTTTTAAACCAAAAATTCACTACAGATAAGATTTTAGTAGTCTATTCCAGAAGATTTCCTCTTTAAAGCTGTGTTTGTAATATACAGTAAACCCTCTTCAGTATGCCTAAAAGGAAATAAAAATCCATTTAGACTAACAGTTCAGTCTTATCTTTTTGCCCAGTGTCACTGTTTAAAGCTCAGCTGGCTATTAAACCAAAGACAGACCTCTCTATTAACCCTCCCCCCTCCCCGAAGGGAAAGGGAAAAGAGTGAGAGACTTATGGGTTGGAAAGTTAAAACAGTTTTACTAAACTATAATAATGAAAAAGAGTATAATAATAATGGAAATAATTAAATATATACAAATATATACAAAACCAAGATCGAGCTCCCCTGATGTCAGTCATGTCATTATCGGCACAGGAACTGGATTCAGGGATGCACAGATCGGGATTGGGGGTAGCAGGAAAACAGACTGAGTCCTCTTCAGACACCGACCATGGCAGAAGGGGGGCGAGAAGGGAGAAGAAGAAGAGCGAGACCCTCGTGATCCCCCCGCTTTATACTGAGAATGACGTGTATGGGATGGAATACCTTCATTGGTCAATTTTGGGTCACCTGTCCTGTCCGCTCCTCCCTGCAGGTGCGACCCCCCTGCGGCTCTTCACTTATAATCAGTGAGGAATTTGGCAGTGACCTTGGTTTCTCTAAGAATAAGTACAGCAAGAGCCTTTCTACATAACATGCCTACCAGTGCCTCAGTGATAGCTATAAACTTCAAGCATTATCAGTCCTAGAAGCAGACATTGTCTGCAAAACATGCAGTCAGTTTCAGAAAATGCAGTTACTTAGAAGAGACTTAGCTGAAAGTAAAAATCACCCAGTGTAGGCAAAACCTTCCCATCGGTCAAAGAGATGCTGTGAGAGTTTAACTCTACGGTGGGTAATGTTAACACAACATGGTCCCTCCAGTATAGTGGAGCCAGTGATGGTATCACTGAAAAATTTTGTTTATCTTACAGAGACCAGAACAGTAGACTTTCCTTTTAGTATTTGAAAAGGGGAAACGAACGATAATTCTCATGCTGGACAAAGCAGCAGACCCTTTCATGCTCACCTGTTATCAAAAATTGTAACTGTTGTCTGTATCAGTTGAAATATGTCAAGAAAACTTGTGTTTCTGTCTTCTTTCTGTCAGAAAACTGCAGACCAATGTGAATGTTTGCAACTGTTCACATTAGAAAAGGCAAGAGAGAAAAAACCTAAACACTTAAACACATTATTTTCTTTTTTTCTAAAACACTCAGCTGCTTCTTGATCTTTCTGCTTAGCACTAAGTGCATTCCCAGCTAGTTCAGCAAGATAGGTCAGCCCTCTTAGCCTTTCTAAGCTGACATAGCACTTAAAATTAATGAAACTAAGCAAAATTAAGAAGGTACTTCTGGTTTGCCTGAGCATTTTTCACTCTAAAAGGTGCTCTAGCTCTGAAACTCTAGTAGACACTTCTGCAGCACCAATAGCTTATTCTTGTAGTGTTTATGCTCATCAATCCCCACAGCTCCATTGGCCTTCAAGAGGAGAGTGTTAAGATTTTTATTGTTTTAATTTCTAAAAGATACTTTTTGGCTCCTTGTTTTTAGTTGTATTGCTTGTTCTCCTGACGAAAAGCTGATTTAACAAGCACAGTAAATGTCAGATGGTACTGGAGAACTGATTTGCAACATACATATATGTTGTTCAGAAATACTCTGGAAAAGAGTTGCGTTCCCAAAAGGTTGCAAAGTCAGAGAAATATTTCCTTTTCCCTACTACTGAATGCTAATTTTGAGTGCCAATTAAAGTGATAACCCTGCAGCAATTTATGAAAGCGTGGCATGCATTTAGACACAAGCCACCATTTAGAAAAGACTTTTGGTAAAATAAACTGTAGGATCCTCCAATTCCAAGAAACTCCCTTTGCTAGAAGAAAAGGATCAAGTTAGAAAATATTCAGGATCAGGCTATTTTGTTTTCCTTTAAAAGGCTGTTATATCTTGAGAGTTAAATATGGGCAACTGATTAAAAAAATCCCCTGTTTGTCACTATATTACATGTCCGTCAGTGCCCCTCATTAAAAACTCCTTTCATGTGGAAGTTAGGATGAAATAGGCACAAGGACATCCCCCCCAGCCCCGACATGCAAACAAATGTCATATGGTCATTGGTGATATTTTTCAGCCTTTTCTACTTAATTAAAGATTTGAATTTGAAGAGCTTTTTCTTTCTAGATGAACCATTTCCTGTTTGTTTATTCTGCAGTGATGGTATTTATTATTAATACAAAGAAGAGGATTATCAATATTTTCAAATTTAACTTTTCTCTTTTAAGATAACTAAGGTTTCAAGTATGTTCCAGTCAAATCCAGAACTGACACAGGATGTTTTGTTTTCAAATGTCAGCAGATGATAGTAGCAACTTCATGACATTTCCCAAAGTTTATACAGAGTCTTAAGTCTTAAAGGAACAGTCCAAAACTGTTAAGGTAACTGAACGACTTGTGGTTTGGCATTTATCAGACACAGATTTTGTCCCATTTGATTACTTTTATATGCATTTCCACAAATAATAAAATCTCATGGATTGCACAGCTCATAGACAAATACTAGAGGCACTTTTTCTGAGTATTATCTATGCATCTCCTTTCTGAAATCATTATTTTGTTCTTTTCTTCATCTTTTCTTACTCTGCCCAAACATACTTTCTGTCTCCTGAAAACCTATTTTTCCACTATATTTATTAGTACCTTTGGCCTCTTACAATACTGTATATACTGCCATGGAAGGTCTCTGCTTTTCCTGGACATACTTCTTGCTTATTCTGTCTCCCTCCCCTAGATCTATGATTTAATCAAACCATACAGTTCTCTCTATCTCCTTTGTAAAAGCTGAAAATTTGGTTGAAAAGAACAAATTTAAATTTGGTTTACAGCTGACAATAAATTAACAAGGATTTGTTTCAGATTTTATTTAAGCTTCCTCATTAAACAATGCTCATTGAGACTTGTTAGGATGTTCTCTCTTTACTGAAGGTGATTTCATAGCTTTCCGACTTCTGCAGAAATCTAACCAAACATCAGAAATGCCCAGAAGGTTTGCAACAGCATGGACCTGAAAAAATTCGGTGTTTGTATATCTTCCAAATTTACATTTCCACACCAGGATGTGTGGAAGTCCTTTAAGGTTTGAATTTCCTAATCCTAAATCACACCATATGAACATTGTTTACAGATCCAGATGTTTAGGGACAGCCTGAAGCATGCTCTCAGGGTTGTCTGGTCATTTACCTCTCTGGGGATGCAGACTATGACCAGTTTTGTCAGGCTGACATAGTAAAGAAGCTAAGGCAATTTTCCAAATTTTCATGTAATATAACCAATGTTTAAATGGCACTGTATGAAGGTTTTTTTTCTTTTTGATTGCAAAGGCTGTAATGAAATGCTCATTTAAGGACTGCTATATGAAGTTCTTTTATCTCTGTTTTTCATGTTGCCTTCAAAGACTTTTTGACCTTCTTGTGAAAACAATTCCAAAGTTCAGGATGTTATTAACTTAAAATAATGCAATTGTGTAGAAACTCAAGGTAAAAATCAGAAATTACATAGCCTGAATATGTGAAAGGAGGAAGAAACAGGGGGATTTTCCAAACCTCAACAAAATTTGTCTACATGATGACTGTTTCTTCCTCCTTAATTTTTAATCAAGCAGAGTCCAAATTAACATGTGAAAACAGGCAGAGATAGTACATAATTTTTTTTTGGCTTCTTATAAATGATATTACTATCACTTATCACTTCATTGGTTAGTCAATCCTTTCAAGGAAAATTAAAATTGATTAATATTGGAAATCAGTCTGACGAATCTGGAGCCATTTTTTTCTTAACAGCATCAACACAAGAAAAGTGAAGCACATTGCAAACATACGGTATGGCAGCTACTTTGCTTTAACTTGTTTTACTTCTCAGTGAGCTTGCACAATGTGCATCAGTGATAGAGCTAAGGGTTAAAGGAGAATCAGGCCTGAAATATTGAAGCAATCAAGTCAGATACATGCAGATTTAAAGTTCAGTAAATGTGCATCAGGTGATTAGGTCCAGGTCCTGCTGGATCATCTGGAATGAAGACTATGAAATTCAAGTGCAGTTTTTACTTCAGTTCTGCTGTCATCTTCTGATGAGAAAACTATTTTTCCTTACTAAACCTTGTCTCCAAAACAGGAATAATACTGTGTTGGGGTTTTTTTTTGTCCTTTGTTTTCCTTGAATATTTAAACAATGAACTCCTTGGGGTAGAGACTGGTATTCCTTACAGTTTTACATGCTTTTAATAGAATTATGGTATTGCATTTTAACCCTTGATGTAAGAAAATAGAGATCTTATAAGATACTACATAGTCCTTACAAAATTTGAAATCACAGATTTTTCTAAATCTGTGTTAATCTTTTCTCCTGAAAGAAGAGTATATTGGTGCCAGAAGCTGGTATGAAATGTATTGACTCAAGAACAATCATTTTTTGTTCCTATAAAAGTATGAAAGGAAGGTAAAAATCCAATCTCAAAGGGTAAGCAGAAAAACATGTATGCATTCCCTTCAGTATTCTGTTGCCAAATTATTCATGGTGACAAATATGCCATATGCACCTACAAAAAATAATTTGATGAAATTATGAAGAAGAAAGAAAGAAAGGAGCACAGAGGGAAGCTGTACAAGAATCACCTGAAGCAGTAAGAAGAAGAGATGGATAAAGTAAGCAAGCTTGAAAAAAGAGGTGTAGAGTAAGCACTCAGATTCCATAAGTGTGAACACATGTCCTTAGTTAGGGATGTCCTTCTCTAGTTAAAGAATAAAGAAATGTGCACTATAATAAAAAGTTTTTATAGAATGTCAGCTAAAATACTATGAAGTACACCTGACCAGGAAGACCGAGCAGATGAGGCCCTCTATAGACAGAGAGGTCTAGCCTCACATTCACAGGCCCTGGTCCTCATGGGGGACTTCAAACACCCCGATATCTGTTGGAAGGACAACACAGCTGGGCACAAGCAGTCCAGGAGGTTCCTGGAATGCATGGACAACAACTTCCTTCTCCAAGTGATAGAGGAGCCAACGAGGAGAGGAGCCATGCTGGACCTTGTTCTCACCAACAAGGAGGGGCTGGTGGGGAATATGACGCTCAAGGGCAGCCTTGGCTGCAGTGACCATGAAATGGTGGAGTTCAAGATCCATGGGGCAGCAAAGAGGGTGCACAAAAAGCTCACTACCTTGGACTTCAGGAGAGCAGACTTTGACCTCTTCAGGGACCTGCTTGGGAAAGTCCCTTGGGATAAAGCCCTGGAGGGAAGAGGGGCCCAAGAAAGCTGGTTAGTATTCAAGGACCACCTCTTCCAGGGTCAGGAGCAATGTATCCCAACAAAGAGGAAGGAAGGCAAAAATGTCAGGAGGCCTGCATGGATGAACAAGGAGCTCCTGGATAAACTCAGGCACAAGAAGGAAGCCTACAGAAGGCGGAAGCAAGGGCAGGTAGACTGGGAGGAATACAGGGAAATTGTCCAAGCAGCCAGGGAGCACATTCAGAAAGCTAAAGCCCTGACAGAATTAAATCTGGCCAGGGATGTCAAGGGCAACAAGAAATGCTTCTATAGGTATGTCAGTGATAAAGGGAAGACTAGGGAAAATTTGGGCCCTCTCCAGAAGGAAACGGGAGACCTGGTTACCTGGGATATGGAGAAGGCTGAGATACTCAATGACTTCTTTGCCTCAGTCTTCACCCGCAAGTGCTCTAGCCTCACCACCCAAGTTGCAGAAAGCAGAGGCAGGGACTGGAAGGATGAAGAACCGCCCATTGTAGGAGAAAATGAGGTTCGAGACCATCTAAGGAACCTGAAGGTGCACAAGTCCATGGGACCTGATGAAGTGCATCCATGCGTCCTGAGGGAACTGGTGGATGAAGTTTCTAAGCTGCTATCCATCAGTTTTGAGAAGTTGTGGCAGTCTGGTGAAGTTCTTGCTGATTGGAAAAGGGGAAACATAACCCCCATTTTCAAGAAGGGAAAAAAGGAAGACCCGCGGAACTACAGGCCAGTCTGTCTCACCTCTGTGCCCAGCAAGATCATGGAGGAGGTCCTCCTGGAAACTATACTGAGGGACATGGAAATCAAGGAGGTGATTGATGACAGCCAGCATGGCTTCACTAAGGGCAAATCGTGCCTGACAAATTTGGCGGCCTTCCATGACGGGGTTACAGCTCTGGTGGATAGGGGAAGAGCAACTGATGTCATCTACCTGGACTTGTGCAAAGCATTTGACCCTGTCCTGCACGACATCCTTGTCTCTAAATTGGAGAGACACAGACATGACGGATGGACCACTCGGTGGATAAGGAATTGGCTGGATGGTCGCACTCCAAGAGTTATGGTCAATGGCTCGATGTCCAAGTGGGAACCAGTGATGAGTGGCGTTCCTCAGGGGTCGGTTTGGGCTCATCCAAATAATACTATTACGTTTGAAGTAGTGAGCTATGGTTTTATGACTTTAGTTAAGTACCCTTTGTGCTGTCTGCACTCTTAGTATCCAATGACTGAGGAAATGGAATGCAATGCTTTGTTCAAGTAGTCAGCTGGGGAAAAATGTATGGTGTTCTTGGTTTGTTTGGTTTTTTTTAAATCTACCTTGTTCTCTTGCTTGTTACAATGTTTTCAATAGAGGTAATTAATTTTATTCTATGTTTCTGCAGTCAAACTGCAATGTAGTACTGCTTTGAATTAAAGGAGAAATTCCTTTGGCTGAGCTGAGATGAGGCCAGAGCAAAACATTAATGTTCTAATCTCACAGAAAGCAGAAGAGAGATATTCTGTAATTCATAGAGTAACACTGACACTTACATACTTTTTGCTTCTTGGGGAGATCTTGTGTTAAGAAGACAGCAGTTTGAAGGTGTTTACCTGGCCTGTTTCTTCTACAAGCAATGCTGTGAAGTTACCTCTTCTGTCTCCTTACATGTCACTACTGGAATGTTTGTGCAGCTACCGTCCACACCACCTCCATCTCTCAGGAGGCTGTGACTGCACAGCCATGTCAGTAATCATAGTCTGGCTGGGCTGCTCAGTGTTAGAGTCAAATTTGCTGTCACTCAAACAGATGAGTTATTACAATTCCCAGATCTGCAACTTTTCAAGAGACTCCCAAGGGTTTAAGACATACAACTGCTTCTGAGCTCCTGTCAGGAGGTGCCTTATAAATAAATGGACAGTTAAATGCAAATGGTGCTTGAAGAAGAAGATAAATGAGTTAGGAGGATTTCAAAGACTTGAAATTACTTTAGAGATCCAACAAAAGACTGTAATTTTAGATAACTGCAAGTAAGTTGTTTTCATATTCCCAGGAATGAAAATAACAGGAGAGAGGAACCTTCTCCACTTGGCTGACTAGAGCTTAACAATTCCAGAAATTGAGGTATTTAACGGTGATCTTGGAAAAGGAAAGAAATAGGTACGAAATATCCTGAATTTAGATCACACTGTAAGTTACTTTTCAGTTTAGCTAAGATTACTAAAAATTATATTTACCTAATAAAAATACTACAATATGGTTACATGTATAAAATTATAATGGAGCTGTTTTCATTCAGCTTCAGCCAAAATGTCCAGATCCTCAGGTTTCAATGGACAGTGAAGTTCCCAGAAGTAACCAAGAAGCATACAGGTATTGCTGCTCAAAGAGAATCAGAACTTATTAGTCTGTGTTAGCCCTGTTTCACATCAAATATTGGTGCTTCAGATATTTGTCTCTTACAAACTTTGTGTTTGATTATTTAGAAATAAATAATACATGTAACAATCCTGGAAGGAAATTAAATTCTCTTCATGATATTTAGTCAATTTTTAGAGACTACAAAGTCAGCAAATTTGTAGAAAGTTAGTTTCCTTGAGAAATTCTAACTCCTCCTCGAGCTTGTGAAGTAGGGAACAAAAGTGAATTTGAAACAGCAGTATAAATTTAAGTAGCAATGTAGCAAATCTTTAACAAATGTTATACTAGGAATATGGTGACTTCAGCTTCAGGAAGGCTAGAGTGTTATCTGAATTTCACCAACAATACCATTTAGACTATGAAATAGGGTAATGAAAAATCTCACATGATACAACACAAGGAAGATTCTCTGGCAAAAAAATGAAAAAGTTCCTGAATCCTCTGCTGGGGACTCTTCTACTATAGCAAAACCAATATGTTTTCACATAACTATCCTTAACACTGAAACTTCTTAGAAAAGGATCCAGGCTTGAGAAGACTTGAAAAGATGTTGAATCCACTATTTCTCTTTGTAGATATTCCAATATTTAATTGCCATCATTGTGAAAAGTACATGCGCTACTTTTGATTTGAATCTGTCTTAACCATCAGAACTATTGGTTCCTGTAGTGCCTGTCTTTTCTAAACAAACACTGATGCATGCCAGCATAGAGACAGCATGAATGAATGAATGAGTATATCCTGAGGGAAAGATGATTATTATTCATTAGTACTCAGAGCTGCTGATTAATATTTCATTGGTATCACTCAGACTACAGAAATGAAGAAAGTCAGTGATGTTAACATGACCCATACCAGAAATATTGGTCAAAAAACACAGGACTACTACTATTATTATTATTATTATTATTATTATTATTATTATTAAACATATAATTTGTCTCATACTACTTAGGACTGCTCAGAGAGATACGTATTTTCTTTCTTTTTATAGCCACAATCAGATAAAAATACGTCTGTCACATGTTTACAGGCAGAAGAGAGTGAAAAAAAAAACCAGGAAGATAAATAATAGTTTAAAAAAATAACAGATTTTGCAACAAATTTCCACCTCTTACTGTGACTCAGACAAATTAAAATGAGAGATAATCTTAGTATGAAAGTTATATACCTTTTATCCAATGAATCTAGTAGCATCTTATTTTTTTGTACATTTTTTGCTAGCACTCTATTCACAAAACTTATTTTCCAAGTTGTTGTTTTCTTTTTAATGTCAAAGTTTATGTAAGTTTTCTCAAATTAACTCATGCAAAACTTCTTGTGCAAAATAATTTGAAAAATACGCTCATGGGCACATTTTTTATTTTTTACACATTATGTATTGTTTGTTACCTCTCTCAGTATCAATGTGCAGGAGTTAACTGGATTGTTTTTGTCCTTTGAAAGCATCTGAATGCTGATCAAAAAGTTTAAAAGTTGATTACTTCAATTTTGGCATTTCACTGTAAGCCTTGACAGAGTTGCATTTTGTGTATCTCAGAGTCTGAGAGTCTTATTTGTCTCTGTAGTCCTGGCACCTTTCTTTATTTGCACTAGCAATAATATGCCAAATTCTCTTTTTGAAAGGCTGATTTTGTGGTCAACTCCTCCTACATAGCTTCTGCTGAATCATGACAGATGAAATCTGGAAGGGATCTTATCACTTTGGACTGAATAGAAGTCTTAATAAGAAGGGGTAAAGAAATAGATTTGCTTGTGTGGATGCACAGAGAATACACTTTTTCATCTTCCAAAGAGAAAATTTTGTATCTCAGACACTTGTGGGGGTCTCTTTAATTTTTAGAAGAAAAATTATATGAAAAGTGACATTTGACATGTATGAACAGTCACCATTCAATTCAAAGCCAGCAGTTTTGGGTTTGGGGTTTGCTTTTTTTGCCAAAAGAACATGAAATTATTTCCAGTTTATAATCAGTTTTTGCTGTGATTTCTCTAAGAAATTACAAATATTTGAGTTGCAATGAAAAGCAAACAGCTAGGATTCAAGAATGGTTGTGTTCTGTACTGTTTGAAATTTGAACTACTACTTTCTGTAAATGTATTTGAGTATTAGCCTAGTTCTATCAAACATACATTATAGACAAATCTCAGCAGGAACACTTGGACACAATCATTCAAGATTTGCTGAAGCAATAGCATCCCATAGCAGCTAAATTTGGGGCCACACCTTAGGCCTCCCATTTCCAAAGAAAGCTCTAATACAAAATTTGTTTTATGTATCCTTTGATTCATTATTTATTTTATTTGAATTGTGTTACTAAAGCTTGATTTCAGGAGCGCATTCCAAACACAGAACACTGTGCCTGGCAAGATCATGAGGGCAGATCCTCCTGAAAAATATACTGGAGGGACATGGAAATCAAGGAGGTGATTGGTGACAGCCAATATGGCTTCACTAAGGGCAAATTGTGCCTGACAAATATTGGTGGCGTTCTAACGATGGGGTTGCAGCACTGGTGAATAGGGGAAGAGTGACTGATGTCATCTACTTGGACTTGTGCAAAGCATTTGACACTGGTCCTGCATGACATCCTTTCTCTAAATTGGAGAGACATGGACTTGATGGACGGACCACTCAGTGGATAAGGAATTGGCTGATGGGTCGCACTCCAAGAGTTACGGTCAACGACTCGATGTTCAAGTGTGACACCAGTGCCAAGTGGCGTACCTCAGGGGTCGGTATTGGGACCGGTCCTGTTTTAACATCTTTATTGGCAACACGGACAGTGGGATTGAGTGTGCCCTCAGCAGGTTTGACGAACGACACCAAGCCGTATGGTACGGTCAACACGCTGGAGGGAAGGGATACCATCCAGAGGGACCTTGACAGGCTTAAGGAAGTAGGCCCATGCGAACCGCATGAAGTTCAACAAGGACCAAGTACAAGGTCCTGCATGTGGGTCGGGGCAATCCCAAGCACAAATACAGGCTGGGTGGAGAATGAATTGAGAGCAGCCCTGAGGAGAAGGACTTGGGGCTGATGGCTGACGAGGAGCTCAGACATGAGCTGGCAATGTGTGCTTGCAGCCCAGAAGGCCAACCGTATCCTGGGCTGCATCAAAATAAGCATGGCTAGCAGGTCGAGGCAGGTGATTCTCCCCCTCTACTCTGCTCTCATGAGACCCCACGTTAGAGTACTTGCGTTGAGGTCTGGGGCCCCCAACATAAAAAGGACATGGAGCTGTTGGAACGAGTCCAGAGGAGGGCCACGAAGATGATGAGAGGGCATGGAGCACCTCTCCTATGAAGACAAGCTGAGAGAGTTGGGCTTGTTCAGCCTGGAGAAGGCTCCAGGGGAGACCTTCTCGCAGCCTTCCAGTACCTGAAGGAGGGCCTACAGGAAAGCTGGAGAAGGACTTCTTACAAGGGCATGTAGTGATAGGATGAGTGGGAATGGTTTTAAACTGAAAGAGGGTAAATTTAGATTAGATATTAGGAAGAAATTCTTTACTGTGAGGGTGGTGAGACACTGGTACAGGTTGTCCAGAGAAGTTGTGGCTGCCCCCTCCCTGTCAGTGTTTAGAGGCCAGGTTGTTGAGGCTTTGAGCAACCTGGTCTACTAGAAAGGTGTCCCTGCCTGTGGCAGGGTGGGTTGGAAGTAGGTGATCTTTAAGGTCCCTTCCAACCCAAACCGTTCTATGATTCTAAGATTCTATTATTCTATCCTTAAACACTACATACATTATTTTTGCAAAAAATACTACATAAAATTCCATTGTTTGCATTATCATAGAATCATAGAATCACAGAATTGTTTTGGTTGGGAAGGACCTTTAAGATCGAGTTCAACCATTAACCTAGCATTGCCAAGTCCACCACTAAACCATGTCCCTAAGCACTACATCTAAACGTCTTTTAAACACCTGCAGGGATGGTGACTCAACCACTTTCCTGGGCAGACTGTTCCAATGCTTGACAACCCTTTCAGTGAAGAAATTTTTCCTGATATCCAGTGTAAACCTCCCTGGTACTATTTGAGGCTGTTTCCTCACTTGCTACCTGGGAGAAGATACTATCACCTGCCTCACTACAACCTCCTTTCAGGTAATTGTAGATAGTGATAAGGTCTTCCCTCAGCCTCCTTTTCTCCAGAATAAACCCCAGTTTCCTCAGTCGCTCGTCATAAGACTTGTTCTCCAGACCCTTCAGCAGATTCATTGTCCTTCTTTGGACTCCCTCCAGCACCTCAATGTCTTCCTTGTAGTGAGGGGCCCAAAACTGAACACAATATTCGAGGTGTGGTCTCACTAGTGCTCAGTACAGGGGGACGATCACTTCCCTAGTCCTGCTGGCCACACTATTTCTGATACAGCTAGGATGCTCTTGGCCTTCTTGGCCACCTGGGCACACTGCTGCCTCATATTCAGCTGTCTGTTGATCAACACTCCCAGGTCCTTTTCCTCCAGGCAGCTTTCCAGCCACTCTTCCCCAAGCCTGTAGCATTGCATGGCGTTGTTGGGCCCCAAGTGCAGGACCTGACACTTAGCCTTGTTGAACCTCATACAATTGGCCTTGACCCATCGACCCAACCTGTCCAGACCCCTCTGCAGAACCTTCCTACTCTCAAGCAGATCAACACTCCTGCCCAACTTGCTGTCATCTGCAAACATACTGAGGGTGCACTCGATCCCCTCATGCAGATCATTTGTAAAGATATTAAAGAGAACTGGCCCCAGTACTGAGCCCTGGCGAACATCACTGTGACTGGCCACCACCTGGATTTTACTCCATTCAACCACAAATTCTTTGGGCCTGGCCATCCAGCCATTTTTTACTCAGCGAAGTGTATGCCCGTCCAAGCCATGAGCAGCCCGTTTCTCCAGGAGAATGCTGTAGGAAATGGTGTCAAAAGCTTTCCTAAGGTCTAGGTAGACAACATCCACAGCCTTTCCCTCATCCAGTAAGCAGGTCATCTTGTCATAGAAGGAGACCAGGTTAGTCAAGCATGACCTGTCTTTCATAAACCCATGCTAGCTGGGCCTGATTGCCTGGTTGTCCTGTACATGCCACATGATGGCACTCAAGATGATCTGCTCCATAATCTTCCCTGTCACTGAGGTCAGACTTGACAGGCCTGTAGTTCTGAGGATCTTCCTTCTGGTCCTTCTTGTAGATGGGCATCACATTCGCTAATTTCCAGTCACCTGGGACCTCCCCGGTTAGCCAGGACTGATGACAAATGATGGAAAGTGGCTTGGTGAGCACTTCCACCAGCTCCCTCAGTACCCTTGGGTGGATGCCATCCAGCCCCATGAAGTTGTGCATGTCTAAGTGCTGTAGCAGATCACTAACCATTTCCCCTTGAATTATGGGGGCTTCATTCTGTTCCGTGTCCCCGTCTTCCAGCTCAGGGGTACCTGGAGAACAGCTAGTCTTGCTACTAAAGACTGAGGCAAAGAAGGCATTAAGTACCTCAGCCTTTTCCTCATCCTTTTTCACTATGTTTCCCCCCGCATCCAATAAATGATGGAGATTTTCTTTGTCCCTCCTCTTGTTGCTAATGTATTTATAGAAACATTTTTTATTGTCTTTTACAGCAGTGGCCAGATTAAATTCTAGTTGGGCTTTGGCCCTTCTAATTTTATCCCTCCATAGCCTCACAACATCCTTGTAGTCCTCCTGAGTTGCCTGTCCCTTCTTCCAAAGGCCATAAACTCTCCTTTTTTTCCTGAGTTCCAGCCAAAACTCTCTGTTCAGCCAGGCCGGTCTTCTTCCCTTCTGGCTCTTCTTTCATCATATGGGGTTGGCATGCTTCTGTGCCTTTGCCACCATTTAAGGCTGGGCAGGCAGTTAAATGGACAGCAGATGCTTTCTATTAACCTTCTCCTTCCCCAGAGGGGAAAAGGAAAAGAGAAAAAGGAGAGAGACTTACGGCTTGGAAAGTTAAAAGTTTTAGTAAACAGTAACAAGGAAAAAGAGTATAATAAATAATGAACCATATACAAAAACCAGTACTGAGCTCCCCCCAATGACAATCGTGTCACTGCTGATGCTGCAGGGCAGGGGCTGGGGAGTCCCAAACCAGATGCGGCAGCAGGTGGGAACAGGATTCAGGAGCAAAGACAGGAGCGTGGGCAGAGTCCTCCCAGGACGACGGCCATTGGGGAAGAAAGCATGACCCTCGTGGTCCCCCAGCTTTAAACTGAGTATATCATGTGGGTGGGATGGAATACCCCATTAGTCAGGTTTGGGTCACCTATCCTGTCCGCTCCTCCCCGCAGGTGCGACACTTTTATGATCCTTTCCTTTGTGGAACAAAAAGACCCAAGAGGGACCCTAGTTTTCAGGGCAACAAGTGCATGTAGTCAACTTCAGAAAGTATAGTCACTGAAAAGAAACAACTGAAAAATCTGTCCTAGTCCAAACCACGACAGCATTTAAGGTTTCTTTTTTGAAGAGTGTCCAGACTTCCTGGACTCCTTTGCCCTTCAGGACTGCCACCCAAGGGACTCTGTCAACCAGGCTCCTAAAAAGGCCGAAGTCTGCCCTTTGGAAGTCCAAGGTAGCAGTTCTGCTAACTTGCTTAGTTCTCCAGGAATTGAAAACATTTCATGATCGCTATGCCCAAGATGACCTCCAATCACCACATCACCCACAAGTCCTTCTCTGTTAGCAAACAAGAGGTCCAGCTGGACACCTTCCTTAGTTGGCTCGCTCACCAGCTGTGTCAGGAAGTTATCTTCCACACACTCCATGAACCTCCTAGACTGTTTCCTCTCTGCTGTATTGTATTTCTAGCAGACATCTGGTAAGTTGAAGTCCCCCATGTGAACAAGGGTTACTGATTGTGAGACTTCCCCCAGCTGCTTATCGAATATTTCATCTGCCTCTTCATCCTGGTTGGGCAGTCTATAGCAGACTCCCATCATGATATCTGGCTTGTCGGCCTTCCCCTTGATTCTTACCCATAAACACTCAACTCTATCGTCACCACCCTCAAGCTCTAGACAGTCAAAACACTCCTTAACATATAAGGCCGCCCCACCACCTTTTCTGCCTTGCCTATCTCTTCTGAAGAGTTTAGAACCATTCATTGCAGCACTCCAGTTGTGTGAGTCATCCCACCATTTTTCCATAACAGCAAATATGTCATAGTTTTCCTGCTGTACAATGACTTCCAGCTCCTTCTGTTTCTTGCCCATGCTGCATGCATTGGTGTAGATGCACTTCAGTTGCGCTGTTGATCCTGCCACCTTTGTGGGGGGAGAAGCCCTAACTCCTGCATGATCATCTGTGAATTCACACTAGATTATGCAGTGATCACCCTGCAGCCACAAACTCCCACTTTATCCATGAAATTCCACTTAGCTGTCCAGAAGCAAAGACATTTTATTCCTACAATAGCCAAAATCCTCCAAGAGTTTGTGCAAAGTTAAAGTGATGTACACTGCAATTTTGTTGGCATGAGTTAGAGAGCTGGATTGGAATTTGCTAAGTGAATACCTTATAGTTTGATGTGGCCTGTTACTGAGATCAGTTTTCTCCAACTGTGAGCATAAGCACTGTCATCTATACAGATAGGAAAGATCAGCTTCACATACTTTCTCATCCATTCAGATGCTGAAAGTAACATGGACTTAGGACAGGGTTAACCATCCCAGAATCCCTACCCCTAAGCATATTTATTTCAAATCTGCAGATAGCCTGGAAGTCTAATTCCAATGGATGCCAAACTCTTCCCCCATTCAGTGGGATGTCTTATTTTTCATATCCTGACACTGCCACTATTCTCTTTTCCAGGTAGGCCTGTAGTAGGAAAAGTTACTTGATGCATCATGTGTTAACTAATGTAATCTTCAATTTCTCTGCTGCAAGCCTATGCAAAACTTACTGCCCTAACTGATTTATTGATTTATTCATAATGAGAAAACAGTGTGCATAAAGCAGACGCTAAACCTAACGAGCCATAACTTTAAACCCAAACAGATCAGTAGCATGGCTAACAGAAAATTATTGCTGTAATTTAATAAGTTTTTAAAGGTGTCATGGTGGTAGCAATTGATTCTTTCATTAATAAACTCCGCAGTGCATGAAGATAACAGGGCCAACTTCTTTCCCCAAAGTATTCTGCGGCAGCAGGGGGAAAAAGATTTTTTTTTTTTTGTAAAAGAATGAGAGTGATGAAACCCAAGCAGGGTTTATTATCTGTTCAAAGGAAACCACTAGGCCTGTTGATAAGACATACTGTGGCACATCAGAAACGCAGGGCAGTGGGACTGGCCTATTGAGTATATCCTATTTCAGAACCTCTACTCTGAAAGTGGATCTAGTTGTACTTACAGCATATGAAACTGGATTTCTTCAGTAGTCACAGCAGTCTGTTCTGTAGCATTAGAAAAAAAAGTCTGTCAAGCAAGAGTATCTTTTAATATGATATTGCTTCCCTGTTCAAGGGGATTATATTCTTTTTCTTCTGTGTATAAAAAAAAGAGTGGATTTTATTACAGATGGGGCTAACCTCCCAAGAGTGAAGTTCAGAAGAACTCAGATGCAGAGGTTCATTTGATTTTAATGTGGGGATTAGATAGAGAGCTGGACACAGTTGATTTCCACTTAACAAAAGGAGCCAACACTTTGGGGTTTGTTTTGGCTCATCTTTAATTCTACTGCCTTTTAATAAAAATAAATAAATAATTGAAACCAACTCCTTTTCAGCCACAGGCAGTGCACAAAGAGAATAGAAGCATGCTACATTCTAGTAAAACTCAGCTGGAAAGTACCACATAGAGAGACGTGGGAAACTCAGGGACTGCCTGCAGACAGACGGACACATTGAACTGAGCTGGGGCTGGCAGCCTGGGCACAGGCTGTAAAAGCTGAAGAGTTCCTACAGTGCTGAACCAAGTCTAGATAGGGCAAAAGTGAATACTGAAGAACAGTTCTAGCTTCGCTCTTAACTAAACTGCTCACTTCTATTCTTTATTTCTGGCCTTTTTCTTTTCTCTCTTTTTTATTTATTTATTTGTTTGAGCACAGGCACGTAAAGTCCCTGCTCTTTCCTCCTCCTTCTTCTACAGGAAATTCTAATAAATTGCTAACACAGAGATCCTGGTTCTTTCTCCTCAGTTTAAGCTTTCATTGACAGCTGTAGATATACAGCTGTGCCTTTGAAGCTCAGAGACAGTGTAATTTTAAGAAGAAATTTAAACAGATCTGTGTGTTGCTGGGTGTGATGAATCTCTTGATACTTTAGAAAAATACAGATATAGCAAAGAACTTTCTTGCAATATTTGGAATTCAAAGTAATTTTTTTAATTTTAAAATTATGGTTTGGAATATCTGTAGTTTTTGTCTTATAGTAAGTCCTTGACTAGCATATAGACTTTTGTCTATATTTGACCCATTTGTTAAAACAATATGTATAGACAGTATTATGAACTCTAACCATATTCTATCAAACAGCAAAGAAATAAAGAAAGAAGAAAAAGAAAGCAGAGCAAAGAATAAAAGGGAGAGAAAGTGAGAAGGAAAAAAAGTATTCTAAATAAAGGGAGTTAACATTTACTGTGGTTTATATATTATACATGTAATGAAATTCCCTGCGGAGATGTATGGAATAAAGATGTTCTGAATTATTATCTGTAGAGATTTTTACACCAATAAGAGCAACAATTTTTTGAAAAATAAGAAAGAAAAGCTTTCATCTCTCTTTAAAAGAATAATCCCCATTTTCTCAGCTAGAAATTGTTGAATTGTAAAGGCAAGGAACATGTCTGTCCCAAAGCTGTGAAATGAACTGTGTATTTTCAAAACAAGATTTTCAAATTTGCACTTAGCCATCAACTGGCTGTGGCTACCATCTTTCTTTAAATGTTGCTTTAGCAGAGACACTGAGATCCTGAGCAATTCTGCTAGAGCCTGTATATACCATTGTGGTTTTAAAGAAAACCTCTTCAATTATTGTTACATAGACAAAAGAAAAAATACTTTCAAGCTCAATATTTATATAGCACTGTCTTGTGAACTTTGTATTGAATGTATCATATATGTCCATAACAATAAAGAAAAAACCCCTTCATCTTCTTCATCCCCCAATGGATAAATTCAGTGTAGATGCAGTGAACTCTAACAAGTGTCATTTGTTAAACAGAACAAAACTAATAATTCACTATGTATTTTGGAATGCATTATTTGTGGTCAGGTACATAAACTGTTAAGTTTGAGAGATAAAACAATGTAATAAAAGCTTAGTTCTGAAGACAGCTCAACATGCCTGGAAGTTTTAAGAGTGTCTGGATTACAAACAATGGGCAATACTGATTTCAGTTTAGGGCTCCCTCCCAGGCCGTTTAATCTTCTCTACAAAATATACATTATAAACTTTTAATAGTTACTTTTTAACAGATATGATGTCTTGTGGCTGTAACCACTGTTTTATGAACAGCATCAGTACATGAAAGTTTGAAACCTTTGAGAATTAGGAATAATAATCATTCTCTACCACATAAATGAAAAAAATAAGGCATGATCTGAGGAGAAGGCTAGAAAGAGAGCTTTACAAAACTAGAAATAAACTCACATTTCCTAAATTTAAGTCCAGCACCTTAATTGCAATAGCATCACAAGTCTTAGAGCACTGCCACCTAATTAGAGCAGTAAGACCTACAGAAATGGGAGCATTTAACTTTTTCTTTTCAGTAGAAGAGTTTTATAAGACTATGGGAAAATTCTAAAGATACTGTATGATACTCTGACCACTCTGGTTTTATCTTGTCAAAGAATGATGCCACTTGTCCTGGTTTGGCCCAAACCAGGCCAATTAGTCTTAAAGAAACCAAGGTCACTGCTAAATTCCTCACTGCTTACGAGTGAAGAGCAGAAAGGGGGTCACAACTGCAGGGAGGAGAAGACAGGGCAGGTGACCCACGATTGACCAACAAGGTATTCCATCCCATACATGTCATTCTCACTTTCCTATTTATCACTAACCCACTGCCTCCTGGAGGTGGGGCCCAGGAGGGACGGGCCCTCCTGTCTTCCACTGATTGGTACCAGCTTTGCCAATTCTCCAGTTAAAAGCCTGCAGGTGTGATGGCAGGGGGAGCTACTGCATTTTCCCCTCTGCTGGTGCTGGGGGGAGCAACTTTGCCTGAGGAGGATTTCCAAGCTCTTGATCTTGGTTTTGTATATATTTGTATATATTTGATTATTTCTATTCTTCTTATTATACTCTTTTTCATTACTATAGTTTATTAAAACTGTTTTAACTTTCCAACCCGTAAGTCTCTCTCCCCTTTCCCTTAGGGTGGGGGAGAGAGGGTTAACAGAGAGCGTCTACCACGGGGTTAATAGCTGACCCAGCTTTAAACTGTGACAGATTTATTGGTGCCCAATGTGGGGCTCGAGAGAAGCTCCAACAGGTTGCTCTGATAAGTTGAATCCTGGCTCTGGTGGGAGGAGACCTGGAGAGCTCAGCTGAGAGAGTATCAGATTTCTTCCTTTGAGATTTATGAAGGTTGGAAAGTTAAAACAGATAGTGAAAATGGTGATGTCATTTTTGAATGCTGTGTTATCTCGACTTTTTATAGAGTTTCTTTCACAGTTGAGTATTGCAATGATGCCTTACCTGCTGTGGGCACTGTGTTATTGCTTGCTTTTTATGAATGTTTACATGCAGTTTAGCAGTGGGCGCTGGTCGAAATGTATTGTTTTGGTATGGGGTTTGATACTGATTTATGGTGTGATAAACTGGGCAGTTAATATTCTGATCTCTTATCTCTATGACACAATGATGGGCAGCTTTAATCGTGAATCAGTAGCAGTAACTTCATCTGCACGCTCCAGGCGTCCTTTAGCTGATTCTGTTAATGATTACACTTCCAGTTTTACTTCGGGAAATAGTACTTTATCCTTTTCTGCCAAGCTGATTCCACTAGATTTTGCGAAATTAGGATGGTGCTGTCTAGGTGGCATGTTTTTATTTTCAGTTGTCCTGAATGTGTTTCTGATGTGGGATAAGATTAAATATCGGTGCAGGGACAGTTGTAGGTGTTATGCAGCCACCTCAGATCCTACAGCATGTGCTGCCGCTACAGCCACTAAATCCACTGAAGCCTCGGCAGCCTGCACCACAGCTGCTACACCCCCCAAGATGGCCACTGTAGCTACTCAGACTCTAACGAGTCTCAGCACTCCCAAGACAGCCACTGCATCTACTCAGACCCCAGCATCTATCGAATCTGTACCAATTGCTCCAGTAACCAGGAAGAAATACCAAAAGAAATCAGCTCGTGAAGAGAAGGATGATGACTCAGAGCCTTCTAAGGCAGAGCCATCGTATGACCCAGGTGAGGGCCCTTCTCAGGCAGAGTTAGGGCCCGACACAGATGGGGGTTTCCTCAATCGTCCTTTTAAAGCAGACCCATCACAGAAGAAAGGTCCTTCTAAAGCAGAACTATCACAAGAGGAGGAGTCGGACATAGAGATAACCTACCACTCTTTATCCCTGAAGGACCTGAGAAATATAAGGAAAGACTTCAGCCGTTATGACGGTGAACCTATTATTACCTGGTTGCTCCGATGCTGGGATAATGGGGCAGACAGCATGCAATTAGATGGCAGAGAAGCCAGACAGTTGGGATCCCTGTCCAGAGATGGTGGTATTGATAAGGCGCTCCCAAGAAAGTCAAACACTATCAGTCTCTGGAGGTGACTCTTGTCAGCTGTAAAGAGAAGGTATCCCTGTAAAGATGATGTTATGAGTCACCTAAGCAAATGGACCACTATAGAAAAAGGTATTAACTACCTTAGAGAACTAGCTGTGCAAGAGATCATTTATAGACACCCACGGGAAATTGTAGATCCTGTAGATCCTGATGAAGTGGAATGCAACCGATCCATGTTACGGAAGGTTGTGAAGAATGCTCCACCGACATATACCCATACATTGTCAATATTAGTCTGGGGAGAAGATGCTATGGCACGACCTAGTGTGGGTGAAATGGCTAACTGTATGCGACAGTATGAAGATAGTATTTCTTCCCCACTGCAGGCACACATCTCGGCTGTGGAAAAACTGACTAAGGAAAACAAGGACTCATTTAAACAACTGTCAGACAAACTGTCCAGGATAGAGAATAAACTTGACTCTCTACCTACACAGGCGCGCGTTGCAGCTGTTAGGAGAAAACGCTCTCCTACAGGACCAGCTCAAAGGAAACAGAACACATCACGAGGTATCCTGTGGTTTGCCCTGCGTGGTTATGGGGAGGACATGAGCAGATGGCATGGACAACCTACCAGTACCCTACAGGCACGAGTACGTGAGTTGCAAGCTAAAAGCAATACCAGAGAGAATTTTTCTAGGAGGATGGCTGCTGCAGTTACCAGTGAGCAGGACCCCAGTCAGGGTAGATGGGCCTCAAATCCCTTTTTCCCAAGTGTGAACAGGAGAAATGAAGCTCCAGTCCCTGTGAGCAGCATGAATCCATTTCTTAATTAGAGGGGCCCTGCCTCCACCCAGGTGGAGGAAAGGGACAACCGAGTTTATTGGACGGTGTGGATTCGATGGCCTGGCACATTAAAACCACAAAGGTATCGAGCCTTGGTAGACACTGGTGCACAGTGCAACCCTCATGGCCATCGGATCATAAAGGGACAGAATCTGTCAGTATTTCAGGAGTAACAGGAGGATCTCAAGTGTTATCTGTATTGGAGGCCGAAGTGAGCCTAACTAAAAATGAATGGAAAAAGCACCCCATTGTGACTGGCCCAGATGCTCCGTGCATCCTTGGCATAGACTACCTTAAGAAAGGGTATTTTAAGGACCCAAAAGGGTACAGATGGGCCTTTGGTATAGCAGCTGTAGAGACTGAGGACATTGAACAGCTGTCTACCTTGCCTGGCCTCTCAGAAGATCCTTCTGTTGTGGGGTTTCTGAAGGTTGAAGAACAACAGGTGCCAATTGCTACTGCCATGGTGCACCGACGACAATATTGCACCAATCGAGACTCCCTGATCCCCATTCATAAACTGATTAGACAATTAGAAAATCAAGGAGTGATTAGCAAGACTCGCTCACCCTTTAATAGTCCTATATGGCCAGTGCAAAAGTCTAATGGAGAATGGAGATTAACTGTGGACTATCATGGCCTAAATGAAGTTACACCACCTCTGAGTGCTGCTGTGCCAGACATGCTAGAACTTCAATACGAACTGGAGTCAAAGGCAGCCAAGTGGTATGCCACCATAGACATAGCTAATGCATTTTTCTCTATTCCTTTGGCACCAAAGTGCAGGCCACATTTTGCTTTTACCTGGAGAGGTATCCAGTATACCTGGAACTGACTGTCCCAGGGGTGGAAACACAGTCCTACTATTTGCCACGGGCTGATCCAGACTGCACTAGAAAAGGGTGGAGCTCCAGAACATTTGCAATACATTGATGACATCATTGTATAGGGTGACACAGCAGCAGAAGTTTTGACAAAGGGGGAGAAAATAATCCAAATTCTTCTGCAAGCTGGTTTTGCCATAAAAAAGAGGCAAGGTCAAGGGACCTGCCCGGGAGATCCAGTTTTTAGGGATTAAATGGCAAGATGGGCGTCGCCAGATCCCGATAGAGGTGATCAACAAAATAACAGCTATGTCCCCACCAACTAACAAAAAGGAAACACAAGCCTTCTTAGGCGTTGTGGGTTTCTGGAGAATGCATATTCCAGATTACAGCCAGATTGTACGCCCTCTTTATCAAGTGACCAGAAAGAAGAATGATTTTCAGTGGGGCCCTGAACAAACGACAGGCTTTTGAACAGATTAAACAAGAGATTGTGCATGCAGTAGCCCTTGGACCAGTCCGTACGGGACAAGATGTTAAAAATGTGCTCTACACCTCAGCTGGGGACAATGGTCCTACCTGGAGCCTCTGGCAGAAAGTGCCAGGGGAGACTCGAGGTCGACCCCTAGGATTTTGGAGTTGAGGATACAAGGGTTCCGAGGCCAATTACACCCCAACTGAAAAAGAGATACTGGCAGCATATGAAGGAGTTAGAGCTGCTTCAGAGGTAATCAGTACTGAAGCACAGCTTCTCCTGGCACCCCGATTACCAGTACTAGGCTGGATGTTCAAGGGTAAGGTTCCTACTACCCATCATGCAACTGATGCTACTTGGAGTAAATGGATTGCATTAATTACACAGAGGGCTCGAATAGGAAACCCTAATCGCCCAGGAATCTTAGAGGTGATCATGGACTGGCCAGAAGGCAAAGACTTCAGAATGCCACTAGAAAAAGAGGTGACACGTGCCGAAGAAGCCCCACCGTACAATGAACTACCAGAGGATGAGAAGCAGTATGTCCTGTTCACTGATGGATCCTGCCGTCTTGTAGGAAAGCATCGGAAGTGGAAAGCTGCTGTATGGAGTCCCATACGACAAGTCACGGAAGCCACAGAAGGACAAGGTGAATCAAGTCAATTCGCAGAGGTAAAAGCCATCCAGCTGGCTTTAGACATTGCTGAACGAGAAAAGTGGCCAAGGCTGTATCTTTATACTGACTCATGGATGGTAGCAAATGCCTTGTGGGGGTGGTTAAAGCAGTGGAAGCGAAGCAACTGGCAGCGTAAAGGTAAACCTATTTGGGCTGCTGAATTGTGGCAAGATATTGCTGCTCGGCTAGAGAAACTAGTTGTGAAGGTACGTCATGTAGATGCTCACGTACCTAAAAGTCAGGCAACTGAGGAACATCGAAACAACCAGCAAGCAGATCAGACTGCTAAAGTGTTCCAAATAGATTTGGACTGGGAACATAAAGGTGAACTATTTTTAGCTCAGTGGGCTCATGACACTTCAGGTCATCAAGGGAGAGATGCAACATACAGATGGGCTTGTGACCGAGGGGTGGACTTAACCATGGACTCTATTGCACAGGTTATCCATGATTGTGGAACATGCGCCGCAATTAAGCAAGCCAAACGGTTAAAACCTTTGTGGTATGGGGGGCGGTGGTTGAAATATAAATATGGGGAGGCCTGGCAAATTGACTATATCAGACTCCCTCAAACCCGCCAGGGTAAACGCTATGTGCTTACCATGGTGGAGGCGACCACCGGATGGTTGGAAACATACTCTGTGCCCCATGCCACTGCCCGGAACACTATTCTGGGCCTTGAAAAGCAAATCTTGTGGCGACATGGCACGCCAGAGAGAATTGATTCGGACAATGGGACTCATTTCAAAAACAGTCTCATAGACAACTGGGCCAAAGAGCATGGCATCGAATGGGTATATCACATCCACTATCATGCACCAGCATCTGGGAAAATTGAACGGTATAATGGGCTGTTAAAAACTACCCTAAAAGCAATGGGGGGTGGAACCTTTAAAAACTGGGATAAGCATTTGGCACAAGCTACCTGGTTAGTTAACACCAGGGGATCTATCAACCGAGCTGGCCCTGCTCAGTCAGACCTTCTACATACAGTAGAAGGAGATAAAGTCCCTGTGGTGCATGAAAGGAATCTATTGGGAAAAACTGTCTGGATTCTTCCTGCAATGGGCAAAGGTAAACCCATTCATGGGATTGCTTTTGCTCAGGGACCTGGATGTACTTGGTGGGTGATGTTGCAAGATGGTGAAGCCCGATGTGTCCCTGAAGGTGATCTGATTCTGGGTGAAACTACTTAATTCTGAACTGTATGTTGTTGCTGCATAAGTGTCTTTCAGGTTAAGACAGTGGTGATGAGACCGGAGCTAGCTGCAAGTGGCGTCCAGTAACCTCCTAGAGACTGACATTTTGAACCTGCAACCCGTGGGCATGAACTGTGACAAAACTCATACCATGTCTCCTGCCCTGAGAGACTGCTAGCCAGATGGAAACCCACAATCCTGAACTAAATGAACTTGATGAACTTTTTGCATAAAGATGAATCATAAACTAGTGATATGTGTATATATATTTGAAAATGAAAAGGTAGTGGTGATCTGAGTATGACGTGAACGGTATGGAATAAGAGGTGCAATGTCCTGATTTGGTCCAAACCAGGCCGATTAGTCTTAAAGAAACCAAGGTCACTGCTAAATTCCTCACTGCTTACGAGTGAAGAGCAGAAAGGGGGTCACAACTGCAGGGAGGAGAAGACAGGGCAGGTGACCCACGATTGACCAACAAGGTATTCCATCCCATACATGTCATTCTCACTTTCCTATTTATCACTAACCCACTGCCTCCTGGAGGTGGGGCCCAGGAGGGACGGGCCCTCCTGTCTTCCACTGATTGGTACCAGCTTTGCCAATTCTCCAGTTAAAAGCCTGCAGGGGGAGCTACTGCATTTTCCCCTCTGCTGGTGCTGGGGGGAGCAACTTTGCCTGAGGAGGATTTCCAAGCTCTTGATCTTGGTTTTGTATATATTTGTATATATTTGATTATTTCTATTCTTCTTATTATACTCTTTTTCATTACTATAGTTTATTAAAACTGTTTTAACTTTCCAACCCGTAAGTCTCTCTCCCTTTTCCCTTTCCCTTAGGGTGGGGGAGAGAGGGTTAACAGAGAGCGTCTGCCATGGGGTTAATAGCTGGCCCAGCTTTAAACTGTGACACCACTGAAAGTTCTCAAGGAATATTGTGTAGGAATAAACATAATTATGAGCATAGGGACACATCATATTTTCATGGTGTAATGAGATAAACTGATCTTAGTGTTACTGTCTGTTATTTGCAACTAATTCAAGACTTTATACTACCTCAGCTGACTGACATAATTGGGATCCTGCATTCTCTACATGAAAATATATTTCTTCACATCAGTGGAACTGCAAGAAGTGGGGGAGTAACATATAACACCTTTGGGCTCAAAGGAAGGAACAACAGACTGGAGTATGAGTTGGTACTTTTTAAGTCAGCTGCTTCCCTCAACACTGCATTAATTTGAACAGATGACCATGATGAATTGAGAGATCAGTAAATCCTTTTTCATTGACACCATTCCACTGACTACTCTTAGAATACGATAATCTGAGAAAGCGTTTTCCTTACAACTATTGCAAAAGACATAGACACTCATTTTTCCTGTAAATAAGGGAAGCTATTATAGTTGTAAAGGAATATGACTCTTATGTGGTTAAAATTTTTAAAATATAATCGAATGTCAGTAATCATGCTTCTATGTTTTATTTCTACTGTATATCATTATGAAAGACATAGAAATTTGGAGTTCAAAATCTACATGTCTGGTAAGGACATAAGGTCAAAAGATCATAAGAATCTCTTATGGTCTTAAAGGCCTACAAAGACTGATTCCTCCTGGGAAGGAATCTATAAGCATAGCACTCTGGTTAATAATAAGCATGTGTCAGTTTGGTTCGGTTTTGAGAAAAATAATTCATGTTACTTCATGAGCATCACATAATTTTGCCTTGGCCAGTTTTGTTGTATGCCTTACTTTCAAGCTTGATCATTCTCCTCTTTGTGTTAGCATTCCTACTTTGTCTAGTTTATGCTTATAGAGGTAACAGTTTTTATCTGTTATTGCAGCATACTAACCCATCTATATGCTTCTACTGACAGTACTGCACGAACAGCCCTATGAGCTACATTGGCAATTATCACTTCACCTAAAAGTTCAGGTGTGAATCACAGTTCAACAGTATGCAAGAGCTATTGACCAGAGCAATCTGATGTAGTGTGATAGACAATGTACTAAATGTCTTCGATCAGATATTAATGGAAATAATAAGCTAAGGATAATGGCTAAGACTACAATGCCTTGAAGAACGACTGTATCAGGCTAAAGAACTGAGGTGAACATCAGGTTACAAGACAGTTAATTTATGATTTTGGAAATACCAGATATGAGTGAGACTGCAGTTCATTATTCCTGAAATTTTAGTCAGGAGGATTTACACTTGTGGAGGCCACATGTTCGAAAAATGGAACATATGAAGAAGATTCAGAGGACAAAAATTAAAAATGAACAGTTAGTGTCTAATTTTATAAGGAAAAATGAACCAAGTTTAATAGAAGCAAATAACAAAGGTTTTTTCTTCTTTTTAAATCTTAAAATGTAGAAGCTTTCAACTTTTATAAAGCTCTATTTATTTTGTCAACATTCATGTAAAAATATACAAACTCTGTCTAGACTGGAATTTGAAAATTATGCTTTCACAAATAGGGATGAATACACACTTTGTTATTGTCTGTATAAAATCCTGGTTTTGTGAATCTCTTAATCAAGCTGTAAAATTTTTTCTTTAAAAATGTGGAATGAAAAGAAAGAATATAAAATTTTTGCCTAATGAAACTTCTTGTCATTTTAACTATACCTTGCTCCTTTTCTTTTTACTGTTCTAACATAAATTATGCCATAATATCTTGACAACTCATTCAGTACCCGGAATCATTCTCCCATAATCCTAGGCCGATATCTAATGTTGAAACGAGGAAATATCCATCCCTCCATCTCCCCCACTCTCCCCTCACAATTATGTCAAAGTAAAATGAAACACCAGGACTAAATCTTCCAAGATATCTACCATAAGAGGAGAGAGAGCTATGTAAATTCTTCTGCTCTTGCATTGGTCTGCCTATACCTGGAAGCATGAGATTTTATTATCTTGATCTGATCATGCATAAAATACATTTTGTATTAAACTTGGAATTATCCAATCCTATTAAAAATATTTTTTGAAAAAATATGAGTGTCAATTATTGAATCCCCCTATCAAAGAATTCCACAACTTATGATTAGATGCTGCATGCTTTTCCTTTCTTTCTAATTATAAAAAAATATGCCTACTGTTATTTACTGGCTTACTTGCGTTGATACAAAATTTCTTTCTTAGCTTAGAAAACACGACCACAAACATAAGAGGGCACATACATCTACAAACTGCATATTAACTGACTGTAGATGGCATATTTGCTAAGGAACATGTAACTGACCTTTCTCGGTGTTACCCACATAGAAGAAGTCAATTATCAGGGTTTTTTTCACCAGATAAAGTCCACCATCGATTCACTACTGTTAAGAATAAAGGTTTTAATTTGATTCTACAACACATACAGTAAAGTCTATACAACTGTATACCTATAAAGAAAATAATCCTTAGGTACTTGCTATAATTCTTTAGATGCATATATATACATAATAAATTCTGAAAAACTAATTATAAAAATTCTGTTAGCACTTAAGACAAAACAAACACAACCATCCAAAGTTAATCACATACAAAAAAGGAAAATACTTACTTTTGTTCGCCTTTATAGAGACACTTCTTGTTGATTTTTTTTACTGAGTTTCAGTTCTGCCTTCTATCAGAATATCTCATTTTAATGGAAGTACACCACCACCAAATATGAGAAAAACCGTGACATACCAAACAATCACAATTTAAAATACTACCAGCGAGACAAATGGGCTGCACGTATGTATTTTTTCAAGATCTCCAATTAATTGGAAAATGACAAGTTACACTGTGGAACAGGCATGATTAATTGGTAAACTTGCTTCCTATTGGGTATACACCGGACTTGAACATGACCCTCTCCAATCTGCTTCAGCTTTTCTAATGCTTTTCTTCAGTATTCATGCCTTTGGGCATATTTCATTTACGCACATGGACCATGTGCCAGCTGTAGATATTTTTCCTGTCATAACAAAAAAAAATCTGAAGTTAACGTTTACATTAACCATTCTAGTCGTTCTAGTTCCATTTCAACCAAAACCTAGAGCCCATAGCAAAGCTAACCCAGTGAGCCATACAGACACCAAAATTCACAAACTGAACTCTACTTTTCAGGTAGGAGACTGCTGTTGGTCTCTTCAGTTAAGCAAGTTTACTGTTATAATAATTCACGTAGCAAATTCTACTAAAATTATTTTAAAGGGAACAATTATGTGAGAAAGTCAAGTTCATTCATTAAATCAAGTGCACTTCAGTGTGACAGAGCCCACATGACTATCAGGAACTTGAAAGAAATAAAAACCACCACTGGTCCAGATAACTCATTTATCTAGGAAACAGATGTTTGTTTCGTTTTTTTTTTGTTTTTTGAATAGGAATTCATTCTTCTTGGATCAAACTAAACTTTGCAAGTACTGCTTACTTACACTCCATTTTTTTCCTTATAATTGAGTGAAAATTTCATGTTTAAAAGAATCTGAAGAACAGAAGTTACCCTGGCATATCTGATTTTTCATACTAATTCACCTACAATTTAACCAGAATTCACTCAAAGCAAGTGATAGATCAAGAGTCAAACTCAGTTTAGTTCTCACTTCCCTAGAAAAACATCAAAAGGAGCACAATCTAGATACTAGGTTTCTTTACCAAGGCAAGTCACAGTTTTCACGAATATGCCTACTGTTCTTTCTCTAACTCTCCAACGTATTAAACAGAGAAATCAGGAATGAGAATACCACTGTTTGTGAATGAAGTGAAACTAACTATGTAACATCTCTGTAGAGTACTGTTTACCTGGCTTCAAATTCAGGAAGTATAAAGACAAATTTATGCTGCTAAATGAAGATTTTTCTGTCAGATTGACTCATGGACTTTAACTTGATCAATAAGCCTCTCAGAACGTGATTTTTCCCTTCAAGCTTTGTGTCAGGCTTGATCTCCACAGGTCCCAGTCTCTGCTTGTTTCCTCTAGAGGATTTCTTTTATTGTCCTGTCTTTTAGTGTGAGTCCAGCTTTCTTCTGAGACAGGAAAATTTGAGAAATATTATCAATGGAGGGAACCATGTCTGGGAGATACATGGTCATATGTAGAACTAACTTGATTGATTTTTTTTTTTTTTGAAGCGTGATAACCTTTCCGTATTATGTTGTTTTTCCAAGATAGAGGTTACAGTATTGGTTTATTGGGAAATTTGCTTCTGAGCTCTTGTTTACCCAATGATGTGGATTTGTTTATGCTTTACAGCATATGCAGTTATTAATTGCAGGTTTGAAACAGAAAATGTCAAGGAACTACGGGTAATCGAGGGACAGTGTGGTCAGCCTCCACAAAATGATATACTAAATAATTCTTAGATTAGCATGGAAGTAAATTTCTTCCTTGCCTAAAGGATAATTTTGTTGACAGTATTGTCCACTTGGAAGAAACAACAAAATGTATCAGTGAACAGATGTCATCACAAAGGCCGTTTCAGTACACTCCATAATTACTCCCTTGGACAAACCATGCTTCTCTTAAAAGCCTACCTTATTTATCTCAGAGATTATACTAACAGATGCCTCTAACTATTTGTGTTATTTTCTACTTTTTCTTGTTCTACTATATCCTGTTTTGAGATGGGATTGGCAAAATTTTTAGATGGTCATAATAATATATCCCAATTCTGTCTTATTGGTCTCTTCTGAATAGTTCCTGGTATTCTATTTACCTTTTTTACTGTTCCCACAGACTGAGCCCACTGTTTGAAAGAACTAGTCACAGTGATTTCAAGATCTTTATTTTAAATGGTAATACCTAATGTCAAGAACATCCTCCTTCATTTCTTTTAAAAGGAAACCACAGCAGTAATATACCTGTCTTTATCCAGAGGAGTTTATAATGTCACAAGTCAGACATAGAGGTAGTGATCATTAGAGACTGGGATATTAAAAATTAGTTATAACAGAAGAGTAGGACATTCCAGGAGGAAAAGGATCAGAACAGAGGGGAAAAGAACCCAGAAGCTGGAATAACAAAAAGGAAATACAGTGGAGAGGAAAAGTAAGAAAAAAAAATCTTGGAAGAAAAACAAGCTAGAAGAAAACAAGAAAGTGACAAGAAAACAAGCCTGCTTTTGCCTTTTCACAGGCCTCACAAAGCCTGGTGAGTCAGCAAAATGTTTCATGCACTGACCACAGGTGTAGGTTACCTACAGGTTGAAGGTTATCTACAGGGTATATTGTGAGCTGAGGAATAACAAAGTGACTAAAGGGAGGGTCACAGCATTTGTGGTGAAAGTTTTTTAATTGCTTAATGGATTATATATTTAGGTAATACTTTTCACCCCAATTTATCTAGTCAATTTTTTTTAACATTCTCTTTTTGGTTTTCTGAAAGGGTTTTTGAGGGAAATTTAAATAAGTTATATCTAAAGTTGCCTCTATTGAAAGTTTCAGGAAATGTAAAAAGATGATAGCTTGATCTTTCGTTATAAATACTGTTTCACGTACTTCCTGAAGCACAATTGCCACCTAGGTGTCACAAAATTTTGTTTTAAGATTATAATTTCTGAATGTTCTTGGTACCCAAACAAGAATTTCTGGTTAAACAATATGTTGCCTTATATTTACAAAAAAACCAAACATAGATATATTATTAAAAATAAAGATCATGATCTATGCCAGTTGTGTGTTCACATAGTGAGAACAAGAAGGAAAGTACTTGATAAAGAGTTTATGGTCTTTTTTTTAAATTAAATTAAAAGACCAAAATATAGGACTTGCTCGGGGCTATTTTTAAAAAACAAAGCAAAATGAAAATAAAGGAAGGTTTCCATACAGCTTGAACTCTTTCGTGTTGCAGAAGTTATTTGTTGAAGTTCTGTGCCTGGCATAACTGAGAATAGTCAGAAACAACACGTTAGTGATCCTTCACCCCAATAAAAAGATAGCACAGTAGGGGTTTACTTAATGTTGGGCTATAATTTATTTTTTTTCTAAATGTAGTTGTAGAAAGCAAATGTTATTAATAAAAGGGGGCTTTTGTCAGCTGCTTTCACAGGAATTTAGAGCAATTTTATTTCAGTTACAAATGATTTGATGCATATATTAAAGCTGCAATACCTAAATACAGCCGTTGAAAGTATGTGTTTTTTCTTTTTAACAGTATCACTGAGGATAAGGGGAGAATTCCCATTCACAGATGAAAGTGGTTTAACCTTATATCCTTTGTCTGTCCGCTGAGATTTCCATATCAGACAGGAGGATTGCTAAATTGAAGCAATCTTGTGAATCACTTCACAGTTGAATAGTTGAAGTAGAAATAAGTATAATGTTGCTGAACAAATTTTCTGCTATGAGGCACAGGACGGTTTAGTGGTATTACAGGATACTCAGTCATTCCATGACAAGAAAGGAAAATTATGTAAGCTGCATTTATAAAATTATTTATGTACTGGACCAAAATTAATTTAATAGTACCCAACTTCATAAAATACAGCCAGGTTATTTCCAAAGATTGGAATAAGTGCTGAGTAGGAATTTCATTTGGTTGTACTTTAGCAATGTTGCCACAAAACATACATAATTCATAAATAAATAAAAACAGTATCATAGAAATGTACAAAATACTCATAAGCAAAAATTACTTTTAGCCATTGAGTCTCCTTTATGCTCATCACTAAATTTCAAAAAAGAACTTAAACATTGGGGGTTTTTTTTGCAGTTTTTTGCATAGTTTAACTGGAAGGTGTTTTGTACAATGTATTTTCTGATCAATCAATGTACTTGTATTAAACTGACAGAAAAATTAATCCAATTTTTTTTAATTTTCATCTACATCCTTCCCATTTCCTTAAATGCAAATCCATAGCTTAGAAAAGTCACTTCTTAGCTGAATTAACCATTTCCTTGATAATGATTGTTAGAACTGTTCTGTAGTGGCTTGTGGGAGCCATTGTAGATTATTGAAGCAATATAAGGAAGCTGAGAAAATATTGCATTTTCACAACAAGTGGTAAATGGACAGTATATTTAGTAATACTAAAAGGTGAACCTTTCAAACAGTATCTTCTTAGAACAACTGTTATGTATAACATATAATGCAATGGTCACATGGAACTACACAAATATTACAAGACAAATAACTTATGTGTATACCCAAACACAGTCCCACCGCTATGAAATATTCCATCAGCCATGGATCTGTTAATGGATAAGCTGCCATATTTCAAAGCCTGATAAGCTGTGCAGTACTTTATGTTCCTGTGAATAACTCACTGAAGTACTTCTCTTCACATTTGTGCTCAAGATACCTCTGCCTTCATGTTACACCTCTGCATGTCTCTCCCTAACTTTGTATCATGATGTTCTTCTGGTCATTCTCCATGGTTCAGCCCTGCTGACTTCCCTTTGCATCCTAAGATTTTTTTTTTTCCCCCTTCATCTTATTCCATAGCTTATCTGCCCTTAAGTGGTTAAGTTGATACACAGCTTTTCAGAAAGCCAGTCCAGTCTCTGTCTAGATACTGTAGGCAATTCTTCTCAGCCATTTTGACATTGTTTCATCAACTGTCTTCCCCAGCTTCTGATCTATCTGAATAATTCTTATAACTCTCAAAATTTTTTCAACCTTTATGGTGGGGTGTATTTCATATGGTTCCCCTTAAGCTTAACTGCTTCTATGCCCAGCTTTGTAAACCCCTTTCTAAAGTTGAATCCAGAGTAGAAACCTCTGATGGTGTTCTTATCTCTGGATCAAAACTTAGGTCTTCATTGGATCTGAACAACTGTGTTGGACTATAACTAAATAAGGGAAGGAAAATTTTCTTTTTGAAGCCTCATGAACAATTCCATTTATCAATTCAAAGTATGGAATCTGTGGTTAATAAAAAAATAAAAGTGCAGTTAGAAATGTAGTAAGAAAATGAAAAGAGGTATATTTGTCCTTCAGTACATGAACAAAAGTTAGCCCAGTATACTAAAGGAGAAGGTATATTCACATGATTATGTAACAGTAAGAAAAAAGATATGTTATGGAGTTGCACTTTTCTATGAAGAATTACAGATTTGTCACAATTGCAGTTAAAATATAAGATTGTAAATATATGGTCTCTTCTATGTTTCTATCAAGGGTCCAAGATGTACACATAAAAATGTGTATGATTTTAGTGCCCAGACTCATTCAACCTAAGATCCTAATTAAATTTTGAACGTGTCTTTCTGCATAGATTTAAGTTCTCAAAAATTCTTAATATAGGCACACAACTAAATTTTGATGCTATGATCAATCAGTTTGTATCTTTCAGACACAGTTTCTTTCTACAATGTGATCTGTCCATTTCTTCCTTTTGAGTTTTGGTATTTTCATGTTTGTATCCAATCACACCACATTTACATATAGCCTAACCTGCATTAATGCATTTCTTAACTTTTTTATAAGAGTAACAGGGACTGGAGTCTTCGCAAAAAGAAGTCTTTGTGCAATGAAAGACTGCCATAAGAAAGTCTCTGATGAACACAGGGAGCCAAATGCAATCAAATCCAGGACTTGATAACAAAGATTAAGATCCTTCTCTTCTTCACTTTATTATAGCATAAATTTTACAGATTTCTTTTAATTTAACCAGTTGTTAGTACTAGAAAGGATCAGACTTGTAGGACCAATGTATCCATTTCTCTTTTACGTGGCAGAAAGATCTTAGCTTATGGTTATGATCAGCCACATTGTAAAACATTCAAACTTGTATGTTCTGAAAGTTATATATTAGCTACTTTTACCATGCATATTTTGATACTGCTCTTCTGCAAATTTCTCACTTCAAATAATGAAAAAGAGCTAGATTTTTTTTCAATTTCAGCTCTTATATTTAATTTATCAAACCATTATAACATATAACTGATGCATTGGAATGAGACACCACAATAGCAGGTTTTCTTATGGAAACGCTCATTGCCAGAGAATATCAATGTCTTGCTAACTACAGGAATACTGTAAATAGAGTCTGCCTGGAACAACTGTTATGTATAAAATTAGCATAGTTTAAAATTCACATACAGATTCAGAAGGATGAGTCTATTTATTTGTTCTGGTTTACTTCTAGAAGGGATGTGTTTCCTTCAAATCTAAGCAACAACTAACAGGTGATGGCCTGGCTACGTCTTACTTGTCTTTTGGCTTTACAAGCAACTGTTTGATGTGCAAGAGAAATCAGAACCTTCAACGTTTAAGACAGATAGGAGTATATGCAGGTCTCTCAGCTGTCATTCATAACTGCAGTACTAGTAGAAGAGCTCTTCAGACTTAAGAACTTAAAAGCTGAGGGATAAGACGCACGTGTAAAATCCTTCATCTACAAAAGGGGTGTATGCAAATTCTCTTTCTCTCAGAAGGTGAAAGAGAGCACAAAATACCAGCTACAGTTTTTTCTAGCTGATATGTGCAATTAATAGCCTAGTTGTCTACAAAGAAAGGTTTAAATACAAGCAAATCCTATAGTTCTCTCTCAGTTTTTTTTCTTATTCATTACTGGATATCCTCAGTACTGAAGGACTTACAGACAAGGACTGTCCTTCACAGAAAAGAACTTTTCAAATTCTTTCTTCATAAAATTATCTGATCACTTTTTTTCTATTAAGGAAGGCTCATGGTTTTCTTCATTTTCAATATGGGTTTACTTTATACCCCATAGAATTCTTAGAATGTCTACAAAGTGCTATCAGCATGTGCTATAAGAAAACTGGGATATAAGAAAACTTTCTCTCTGGCATGATGGCTACAAAGGATCTTCTGAATATACTGATTCCGAGATAAGAGGCTGAGAAGAGAATAAAGCACTGCCTGCATGCTTAGGTACTCTCTGTAAATTGCCCCGGCATTTCAATTCTCCTTGAATAAATGAGTCCTTGGATATGTGGAGCACACATTATCAGATTAAAAGAATTGAGCTGAAAAATGTGTGTAGATAGACAGCTCTTTTTTTCCCATAAGCAGTGGAGTTATATTCGTGGAATTTCCCACATACGCTTGAGGCATGCTCACCCCTCCAGAAAATATAGTACAAGGCACACAAAATTTATAGCTAATACTCTTTGTCAGATAAAATCTCAGTATAGATCAGTGTCCTATTCTGAATTGTTATACTAGTGAAGGTAAAATGGCCGAATAGATGAAAAAAAGCATTTTGAATGTCATGTTGACTTGGGTATGCTCTTCCATTAATCAGTGATTAGAACTTCCTTAGCTGGGATTGCATCCTTTTGTTCTGTTTTATAGTGAAAAAAACAAAAGCACTTTTTTTTTAAAAAAACGTAGAACTACTGAGTAATTTGTATTTCCTGCAATATGAACGTAAATCCTTTATTTACCTTCTTCATATTATTCATTGTGAGACTTTCTATCGTATCTCCAATATTTTATGTCTTTTCCAGGAAGAAGAATCCTAGTCTGCTTTGTCTTCATCTTTCAAATTTTTTTCATACATTTCCTAGTTCAACTGCACCTTGCTAGGAAAACACCTAGGATTTTATTCTATAGGTCTTTTTTATGCTAGGGGGGATCTTGTCTAGTTGTTATAGGAATTCTTATCATTTTGAGTCTCCTCCAGTTGTCTCCACTCTCAACAAGGGTAAAAAAGAAATCTCCATTCTTTTTCTTTTACTATTGTCTCTACTGTTTTAATTTATTTTCTTTTGCACCAGCATAGACGTCAGCAAAATTTCAGTCAGAGATGCATTTATTCTGAAACTGCACAGTATATTCCTTTCTTGCAAAAACATATTTTCAGAGTTATTTCTGTCTTTCAAGAAGAGTGCAAGCTCCTTCATTCAGCAGATTTTGTCTGAAAGACTAGAATATTTCCTGTTCCTGTTTAACCTAATGAAATAATCAGGCAGGTAAAATGTCAAGTCTCCCTCTCTAAAAAATGAATAGGATTTCAAGTTGTTTGTGTTTATGATAGAGCAAACTATTAAAGACATATTTTATAAATTACATTGTAAAGAATTAGTGTTTTTAATCCATGACAAATCTAGTTAGATTTCTTTCACTTTACATACTTTTCACTGAGTTATTCTTAGAATTACTTAAGAAAAGCAAAATAATTCTATTTTAAAACTATTTTTCTTAGGTTACAAGTAAAATCTTTCTCTCATAAATTTTGGAAAAATATAATTAGGTTAAATTTAATGTGTCTTTTCACTTCATCTAACGGAGTAACTCCATTGTTATTTTTTGTTATTCCTTTGTAATACATTTAAAAGAAGAGAAACAACAGTAGGGTTTTACAGGATGGCTTTCTGTGTAGCAGAATGGTTATAATTCATTTTAACATGGGGCTTGTATAGATTTTTCAAGAAATGAGCTAACTGTGTGGAAATGCATTGAACACAGCAGGGAGACAGGGCAGACAATAAATCACTAAATTTATCTTTAAAAATTAGTTAGGTTGCCACAGAAACCATTGTCAATATGGTTCTCTGTTCTTCTGGACAGTTCATAATATATCGTAATATATCTTATTGGCTTAGACAACCAATAAGCAGGCAAGAAAATTATGCCATTCTATTATTTATGTATATGTAAACACGTAAAATAGTGTATGGGTGTTTTACTATTATTGATTTTTTCTTACTTCTTATAGCATTACAAAGCACAAGACGTCTAAAAAGAGCTATGTCCCTATCAACAGGATCTCATCATTAAGTACACAGCACTGTCTTACATTTAATTTCCCAAGCTAATTCAAAACACTCCATATTCCATGTTGTAACAGTTTATTATTTCATAACCCAACAGGAGTTCCCATGCCTTGACATGATACAAAATCATAAACCATGGAAAAACTGATGCAATTCTCCAAGCAGTCTGGCCATGCCATTTTCTTCTTTGCTTACTTGCAGTTTCAATGTTTAATCCTCAGCAAAAGTATTCAACCTTTGCCCACTTAAGAAATGCTATAGCAACTCAGCCTTTAAGAGCCCACATGTAATTTGATCTTCAACTGGGGCCTTCTATAAGGAATGCAATGCAAAAACAGTTCCCTCCCCTCAAAAACTTCAAAAATATACTGAGGAATATAAAGACAAATAGTAAATATAGTAAGAAAAATACTTTCTGATTTTTTTTTTGGTAGTAGTGACACATATTCTCAGCTAATTCTGCAGTACATAAGAATATGAAGCCAGATTTACGTCTGCTTCTGGTAACACTTGTGGTATTGATGAGGCTAGAATGCAGCCAGGAGTGATAAGAAACCACCTCAGATACAGTGAGGGACATACTCCCTACTCCAGCAGTTTTTAATAGCACAGCATCTGGCACTACTCAGACCTGAAAAAGTTCCAGTGAGCCAACTTCCCGATAGCAGAATTCACAAAACATTCAAGACAGGCAGGACTCGCCCTCTTCTTGCTTTGCAAGATTGATTATGCTTTCACACAAGGTGGCCTCCAGCAACACAGAGGAATTGTGTATGAGATCATGATTACAGAAAGGTTGTGCACACAGTCTCATCCAGAGCCATCTTATCCCAGACAGTGAGGATTAGAGACCTGCCTGAGTGAATGGACACCTACTCATATTGGGTCTCAAAGACACCATGTGCTTTGCCTGGAGCCATGAATTGCTATTGCTAGCAGTGAATGTAAACCCCCATAGCAACCAAGTAAGACTATTCTGTCCAACCACAGCATGCTGCAACATATCCCAGCATATGCCATTAGTTCTATCAGGAGATGTTACACACAGCCAGAGCTCATGCCTGCTGATCCCTACTGCTTTTCCTCTGTCCCTAAAACCATCAGAGACTGCCCAGTATGCCAAGCTGCTTTTGAATATATTGCACACAGACAACATGCACGGAAGTACAGCTAGATAAGTAAAGAATAGATTAGCAGAAGTAGTTTATATTCTCATTGTGAAATATTCCCAGCATGCTATAGTGGAGAGTCCTTTTCTATCAAAATTATTTTTATGTTTTTTTTTTTTCCCTCCAGAACCAACTTTTTGTCTTCATAGAATCATAGAATCATTTGGGTTGGAAGGGATCTTAAAGGTCATCTAATTCCAACCCCCCTGCGTTCCCAGGGACATCTTTTCACTAGACCAGGTTGCTCAAACCCCCATCCAACCTGGCCTCAAACGCTGCCAGGGAGGGGACATCCACAACTTCTCTGGACAACTTGTGCCAGTGTCTCACCACCCTCATAGTAAAGAATTTCTTCCTAATATCTAATCTAAATCTACCCTCTTTCAGTTTAAAACCATTCCCCCTCATCCTATCACTACATGCGCTTGTAAAAAGTCCCTCTCCAGCTTTCCTGTAGGCCTCCTTCAGGTACTGGAAGGCTGCGAGAAGGTCTCCCTGGAGCCTCCTCTTCTCCAGGCTGAACAACCCCTACCCTCTCAACCTGTCTTTATTGGAGAGGTTCTCCAGCCCTCTGATCATCTTCGTGGCCCTCCTCTGGACTCGTTCCAACAAGGCCATGTCCTTCTTATGTTGGGGGCCCCAGACCTCAACGCAGTACTCCAGGTGGGGTCTCACGAGAGCAGAGTAGAGAGGGAGAATCATCTCTCTTGACCTGCTAGCCACGCTTATTTTGATGCAGCCCAGGATATGGCTGGCTTTCTGGGCTTCAAGTGCACATTGCCAGCTCATGTTGAGCTTCTTGTCAACCATCAGCCCCATGTCCTTCTGCTCAGGGCTGCTCTCAATCCATTCTCTGCCCAGCCTGTATTTGTGCTTGGGATTGCCCCGACCCACATGCAGGACCTTGCTCTTGGCCTTGTTGAACTTCATGCAGTTCATATGGGCCCACTTCTTAAGCCTGTCAAGGTCCCTCTGGATGGTATCCCTTCCCTCCAGCAAGTCAACCGCACTACAGAGCTTGGTGTCATCAGCAAACTTGATGAGGTAGCACTCAATCCCACTGTCCATGTCGCCAACAAAGATGTTAAACAGGACCGGTCCCAATACCGACCCCTGAGGAACACCATTTGACATCGGTCTCCACTTGGACATTGAGCCGTTGACCGCCACTCTTTGAGTGCGACCATCCAGCCAATTCCTTATCCACTGAGTGGTCCATCCATCACGTCCATATGTCTCCAATTTAGAGACAAGGATGTTGGGTAGAACAGTATCAAATACTTTGCATTTGACAGTCTTTGACAGTCTGACTTTGACAGTCTTCCCTACTCTCTCCCAGTCACTTAGTTGTGATGACATGAGTCTCCAAAGGGAGAACTGCTCCAAATTAATCTGTATAGAGATAATCTGACTTGTCCTGGAATAGCTGTCACTCCTCAGGGATATATAGCACAGGGTATATGAAAGCTCCCTACTCCATTCAAAGGCATGTGGGAACCTCAGTATCAGTTTGAACCTAAGTCCCCAGTAAATCCATTTCCTCAGATGGACTGGGCAGCTAGGCTACCACTCTTTGTGACAATGAAAGGGAGTTTCTTAAATATGATGACTTGGAGCTCAAATTGAGCTTGTCCCTCATGAAATATCTACCATTAATATAACTATCTCCTGCTACTTGTGTCCTGTTTCAGGTGTTGCTTCCTCTTTAATATTCGTAGGGTCTCTTGTCTTCATCCTTCATCTGTGACAGCTCCTTTTTACAAATTAATGGCTACTTTTAAACGTGAAAACAAGGATTCTTTGGAGGGAAAAGTGTAGTCCTTTCCAGCTCATGAATAAAGCACAAAGAGAAATTAATCACTTAGTCCCTAGATGAAGAATATTATGCTACCCTAAAGCAAAAAGTTTTGCTTTGGGAATCTTAACACATTTTACTATAAATTTGCAACAGCATTTTAACAGTAGAAAACTAAGTAGGAAAAAGAAGATGGCAAAGACTGCTCTGAAATTTTACTTTAAATAGACAGTATCAGCATTTACAGTGAATATAAAAAAGGCAATCTCTGGATGTATCCTGTTTCTACTAACTGTGACACTGGAGGAATCAGTATTAGAGTAAAAATTGAGATTGAGAGAAACCCGGTAGAGTTGGGACCCTTTAATATACTACTTTACTAATAGGTATCTAGGTTTACTCTAAAACAAATTATCTGTAATAGATGGTTCTACATGGTGCTACACAAAACTCCCCCACCATCTTGGTTTAAATGAGGAAGATCTAGGCGAGTGTAATGGCCTTAAATGTCCTACATCATAAACTCCCTATATCAGATCAGAGTGACTGAAACGGGTGTTTCTGTTAAATTTATTTTGTGATAAAGCACGAACTGTATCTCCAGTTTAGTCCATCTGGCATGTTTCATGAACAGCAACATCATGTTTAGACACAAAAGGGAAAGAAGAGGAGAATTTTTCAAAAGGGGTGCTAGAATAAAAACCTTGTTACCATTTTGTTAATGAAGTTTTGTTCAATAGTTTGTGACATTTAAAGGTTCCTAAAGCTGTTTCTCTCTTCCTCTTCCTGATGCATTCTGTCTGTGAATATTATTACTTCTTGTACAGCAAATATGATTGCTATTTTTTTTCTTCTTGTGGTCACAATTAAAAACATTTTAGCTGAACTCTAAAGAAGGTAATTATTAAAGGAATCCTGATGTTGTTAGTTATCGGATAACTGCATACAACTGAATTTTTCAAGATGAAATCAAGAGGACAAGAATTATGTTAATAAGTGGCTCAAGAGGAAAACTAAAGTCTTACAGTAAAACATTGTACTAGTCTGAGCAAAGGAAAGAGAAGCAATCTGGTGCAGAATTCGGATCTAAGACTAGCTCCCCAACGCACACCCTAGAAGTATTCCAGACAGAAGAGGAACTGCAGCAACTGTGATGGAAGTTAATGCACAAAAAAAGCTGACAATTTTCCTTCCTTGACCAGTTATTAGAATAGCATTGAGTATCAAAGATTGTTCCCTTGCAAAATGTTGTTGAGATTTCATGCTAGGGTGAAACCTCTAATAAAAGTACTAAATGAATCTCTGGCACGAGAATTATGTAAATTAAAAAAAAAACACAAACCAACAAAATAAACCTCCTCACATGTCAACCTTTATTTTATTTATTATAGGTTCCACTGGTATTTGCACTACTTCTATGCCAAGAAAGCCCAACTAAGTTTGCTTTCTCACAAATGGGATTTCAATATGTCAGGGGATGAGATATAAAAGTACAAAGCAGAAACAAAACTAAGGTAAGAAAAACTAGAAATTGCAAAGCAACTTACACTATTTTGTCTCCTATGTTATTTAGTTTCTTCACTCTTCTCCAACTATAAGAAGTTTTATTCAGAAAACTCTAGAAAATGCAGAGTAGTCTTTTTTACATCCCTTTCATATTGATGCTTTTTATGTGGATTGAAGATTAAAAAATCTCATTGATAATCTATAGTGCAAGAGAAGTAGTAAATGAAGTCTAGGTTGGGGACAAACACTCTCACAGAGGTCATATGTTTTATTCAATATGCTATTTTTTTTTCTTTGAACAACTGCAAATTAATTTGGTATTCTATCAATACAATGTTTTTTGACAACTTTTATTAGCAATAACTTTATTTTTATGTATATATATATACTGTCATTTGAAGCCGAGCTTGATGTTTTGTGCATCTAATGCAACTAACTTTCTCTTCTTTCTCCTCCTTTTTTTTTATTCTTCAGGAAAAAGTCTCTTTGAAGCATCCTCTGGCTGATGTTAATTGACATGCATGTCTTTGCATCTGTGTCTTTCAGCAAGAGAAATTAGCTTCACAGAGCATGCAAACAAAAAACATTAAAGTAACTGCATAAATTTTTTTTTGTTTGTTTAAACACAACTCTTCACCATAGTAGAAAAAAGGTATTGATTTTCTTTTATCTTAATGTCTTTATATTAATAAGCAAATGATTGCTAATATTAGTGATCTGATTTGTGAAATCTCTAAAATATGAGAAAATTAGAAAATACATCAGAAAAACTGAGACAAACTCTTTTTATTAGCTGACTAAAAAATACAACTTTATTTATGTTCTTATTTAGTAAATTTAACTTATTTTATCAAACTGTCCAGTGAAAGTTAATAATACCTTGTTCACTCTATTTGGACCTTTTTTATCCTGAAGGAATCTAATGTGCTTTACACTTACTATATACATTTCGATATATGTGCATGTGACAATAAAGCAATTATTAAACTAATGCTCATAATGTCTGTTTGAGTCCTGACTTACTCAGGGCACAAGATGGACAATGCATAGTGTGCAGAGCAGAGGAAATCTTTCACTGAAGTTTATGTTTTCTTTACCACTAGAATAATATAAACTTGATCCTATTCCATGCAGTAAAAGAGATAAAATACCTACATCTTTAACTTATATTGCCACACCTGAAGTTGTGTTTCATTGTGGTCTCACTGTGATTCTCAGAGAAATTGTAAACTGTAAAAGTAGCCAAGAGTTGTAGAGAGTAAACATCTACTGCCTGAGAAAACAGTCCTTCACAATGTGTGGATTTAGTGTCTGTCATTCAATTGAACATTGTATAAGAAATAACTCCTTTATATTTTGTCATTTATTTTGAGGATGATCTCATGAACTTTCAGGGATGAGGCATATGCTGCTCATGATGGGCTCTCTTTTGCACTACATCCGTCAGAAGAGCATCCATGCACACTTACATGAGAACAGCTTTTCTACTAAGTAATTTTTCTGTGCATGTATTTGCACATGCATTTGTGAGTTATGTGCAATTTTTATACTTATGCAAAGCATACAAAGTTGTTTTTCAAGACCTAACCTCTCCTGGACAAAGCAGAGCTCTTTACAGTATTCAGTTCTCACACATTTACTTTGCTGGCCAACTACAATATGCAAATTGGAACATTATTCTCTGTGACCTCTGATGAGTCCATATAACCCTCTGCTCTGAAGAAGAGGCAGAATAACAGAATTCACAGAAGGGCTAGAGAGATGAATTTTGAAAAAAACAATGGAATTAAAATAAATTAATGAAAAGTAAACAAGAATTAACTATTTTTGTTCAACAATAAATCGTAAATCTTATATATGTATACTTGGACTATCAGCACACAAAAATGTGCAGATGCACTACTGTTCCCATTTTACAGTCTACAGTTTCACCTCCTTCAAAGCTCCAAAACTCTTCTTAACTTTCCCATAGCATACAGCATCCCATGGTATACAGAATTACTGCTGTCATATTTCAATGTACCACTGCAGGCTTACAAAAGGCTGAAATAAATGTGTGTTGGAGGCACATGTTTATTCTTATATGACTCTATAATTAATTGTTAGTGTTCATAAGTGCTAGCTATATATTTCAAGATGCTTTAAAAAGTTCTATTTTATTTGTTTTAAGTGAAAAACTGCTGCAGGTATCATCTCTGATTACTTTATTATGTGACACTAATAAAATTAAATTGCTTGTGTAAATTTTGCGTAAATCTTAGTTTTATGCAATAATTACATAGGCCAAAAGAATTACTCAAATGATTTGTTGTATAACTCAGTAGAATTTGAATAAGATTTCAAATTGCGAAGTGAGATCATTAATAAGTTAATAATTTTTGTAAGTGTATTTCAGAATTTATGATACATAAATAAATTAATTGTTTTTTTGAGAGTATGTACTCTTGACTGTACTGAAAAAAAACAGCTACTGTCTGATGACTTTTGGATTTGATTTTGGGAAAAAAAAGTCTTTGAATATCTGATTCATTACTGCAGATTTGAAACTTCATCGTACTACAGCAGTATGTTACAGTCAGCGCAACTGCTGAACAATTATTTGGTATGTAAATTCTAGAGCCTCAGGTTCTGCTCAATCCTACATTACTGCCAAATATTTTGTCTCACTGCAGATCACTAGTTTTAGAAGTACAGAAAGAGTAAATAGTTCTTAGCCACTGTTATGATGTCAGGATATCCGCTTGCTAGAAACAGCACTTAAACTTGTAGACAATTGTCATAAATTATTATGAGGCCTGCTCTGATTTATATTGAAAAATAAACCAACAATTGTCTAGTTTGAAGCTCAGTGGAACCCGTATATAGTCAATACTACCCTAATTGCCTCTGGGGTCTTAAACTATCCAGATGTAGGCATTTCTGCAAAATATATTAATGTAGGTAGACTGAGAAGAAAATAAACAATATGGATGAAATATTCTCCATATCAGCAATGAAATACATTTAGGGGCAGGAATAATGGCCTGTTAAAATAAGAAAAATATTTGAAAATTAATTAACTTGTTTGATTTTGTGTCTTTCATTAAGCTATTTTATTATCTTGTGTGTATATTCATAAACCTACAAATTTTAACATAGACAATTACAAAATCTAATAATTCAAGAAGAAAGTGTTCTCACTCATCTTTCCTTTCCCTCTCCACCTCTGCTTTCCCATTTCATGAAGCTTTAAGCTGCATAAACCTTTCTTCCTGTATTATTTCCTAATTAAAGACCCAGTAAGGAAGCAGAGCAAATAACTTAGCTGGCTTGTTTTTGGAGAATTATGATGGAAGCTTGTAATTTTGCCAGTGTTGTAGCCTCTGTAAATAAAGACATAAGGCTGCCAACACTTTTCCTGAGTGTCAAATTGATTTTTAGAGTACTGTTAAATTCTGAAATATTAATATAAAAAGGAAAAATACTTCCTCTATTTTGGATAATTATTGTAACTGTCTATTTCACATAGACTAGTGTGAATAAATGTGACTATAAGCAACTGATAGGGGGTGAAGTTCCAGGAGAGACCTTTATTGTTCAGGAGTAATTAAGTAGTTTATCTAATATTATTATCTGCAATGTCAGGACACAGGGTCAGTACCAATGTCAAATTGCAAACCTAACTTTGTGATTGTTGTTTCTTCTTTCATCATAGAAGGAATAATTGTTCACCTCAAAGTGAGAAAGAAGGGGTGATGAAAGAGTTTTAAAACAAATGGACTTCATAGGTATGGAAGACATGCTAAGAAGGGAGAGCATGTCTTCTCTCTGAGCTCACCTGCTCAGAGGAGGTTCTGGCTCTCTTCATAACTGGCACTCAGCAAAAATAATCAGGAGCTGAATTCAAGCATATCTAACATTGAAGAGATTCAGCTAAATTCAGTCAGAGTTTACAGTGACTGCCAGGGCTATGAGCGCATTCTTACTCTCCTAAAGTTTTGGCTGCTGAGACTCAGAGGGGTCAGCTGAGAGACAGTGCAGCTGGTGATCCTGGGGAAGCAGTTCTGCAGAAACGTCTTGCCAGGGCTAGCCCTCCTTCCCTGGGAGCCCCAGGTCCTCAACCTGCACTTGCCCTCACGTTCGCCCAGTGATGACTGGCACAGACCCTGACACAGATCTGCAGACAAGTGCTTATTGTGTAAGCAAGGAAAAGAAGAACATTTTGTCAGAAGAAAAGATTTTTCTGAAACACTCAGTTTTTCAAACAGATATTACAGAAAAGCCAGTAAGTGAATAGTATATCCATTTAATCAAAGCCTAGAGACAGTTCAGAGGAGAAACAGGCACTAAATTCATAATTCTGAGCTGCAAGGCATCACAACTCTCTCTTGCTTCCATGTCTGTCTCTCTTCTTTTGAGCTCATCACTCTAGTGTTAATTAACAATCAGCTTGGAATGAGGTAAATTAATAACCAGAACTTCTGGTAGAAGAAAAGTAAGAAAAAACACTCGTATGATTTTCTAAATTCTCTGGATAAGGAAAAGGAGAGAAAGAACGGAATATCCAAGAACTTCCTCAGAATAAAAAAGAAAACAAGAAAAAAGAAAAAGGAATTATTCCGCAGTTCTACTAGCTATAAAAATCAGTCTGTTACAGTGAATTTGGGCAACAATTTTCATTTCCCAAAACAAGTTCTCAAAGCATTTTACATATGTAAAATCATAGAACTATAGAACCATAAAACCATAGAAGGGACCTTCAAAGATCACCTAGCCCAACCCCACTGCCACGGGCAAGTACACCTTTCACTAGATCAGGTTGTTCAAAGCCCCATGCAATGTGTCTTTAATACTTCCAGTGATGGGACATCCACAACTTCTCTCAACAACCTGTTCCAGTGTCTCACCACCCTCATCATTAAAAATTTCTTCCTTATATCCAATATATATATACTCTTTTTCAGTTTAATCTAAATTAATTTGAATAAATGTAAAATATCTGAAGGAGTTGCTGCAGACATCCTAGAAAGGACACTTGTAGTTTGGAACACAGATGGCCATGACACGGAAAAGTACTGAAAAGAATGCAATTAACATTTCTATAGCACCAAGAAAGAAACAAGCAAAACTTACTCAATACTTATTAGACAAAAAGTTATCAGAATTTCAGATGTGAGTCCCAAACAGCTGCACAATCTCACTCAGCAACCTTCTGAGGCTGTGGTTTTTTTTAGTTCCTTAAGATTTTAAGATTTTTGATATAGGTGTTTATTTATTCATTTGGAATTTTTCAGTCAGCCCAGTTCTAGTTTCAAAATGCAGTCTGAAAGACTTTGGTATTTCTTTTTTATTCTCCTAAATGCAAACATGCAAATCCTTTACCCCTTATTTTGCCATTATGATATGAATATTAATATACTATTAAAAACAGAGACAAGAAATTCATGCAAGTTTCCAGCAACACTTAGAACCCATGTAGTTGTAACTTCTTCCTCTTCTATTCCTGACTCTGTTATGGCACATATCTATAAAAACATGGAGGCTCCTGGCTTCCTTAGATCAGGAATTTAAAATTAACTATATTAAAATGCCAATTAATCAAATAGATACTTTTTTACCAGAAGTCTCCTCTGCAGCAATGAAGTCTCACTGTTAATTGTTGACCTTTCTGTATGTCTATTCTATCTGAAGTATTTCATCAATATCAGTCACATTTAGGGATTGCCTTTGTATCAGTAAATTCAACAATATTTTTTGCCATTGGCTTTACTGGTATTGGCTTAACATAATAGAATTTTTTTACTGCTTACGTCTTTTACTACTTAAATATTTTTCCCATTGACTTTACATGATAGGCATTTTCCCAGAGATGAAAGGAGAAACAAGTAACTCCTGAAAATACTGGAAGAAGACACTGCTTACACACAATCTGTTTATTTGGAAGTCCATGGAGTGGATGCTTAAGGAACAAGGTATAAATGTAACACAAAATTTTAAAAAAGTAACAGTCTCTAATTGCATTACTCTTAAGATGTAGAACTGACAGAGTATGACAGATATATTAGCTGGGATAATTTGCCAAAAGTAACAGAAAGAACACTCAGAAAATAGTTTGTTCTTAAAAAAAAATTGAATAATTGAACAGTTTCACAGCCATAATGAAAGTGATTTCTAAAATTTCTAAGCTATTGTTATATAACAACCAAGAAAGTTAAAATCATGTAGCATGATTCATGTAATTGCTAATATTACAGCTGAGCTATTTAAGAACAGAAATACCACGTGAGGGAGAAAGGAAAAATAACCATACATTATGCATAGTTCTCCCCCTCACACACGTACACGTTTCCTTTGTCTCAGTTCCTACACAGTTACTATTTGTTAAAACTACACATGGGAGAGCTTGCACTTACTCATGAAAAAAGTTCATTTTGTGATTCACTTAATTGTCCTATATCTCAGCCACACTGTGGCCATGATGGGCAATTTCAATGAAAGATGAGACAGGGATTTCTCACCGACTCAGATTTCACCAGTGCGAAGGTCAGTTCCTCAGGGTAGCAGTGCAGGGACATTAATCATCTTTCATACTAAATGGTGGCCTTATTCTCATATGAGATCCTGCAGTTCTGTAGATTCTACGACTTAAAGGCTAGCTGAAAGTCAAAAGACAGAAAACAGATGCCTTAATTCCAGTGTTTCATGTATTAATATATTTCCCAAAAGGCAGCAAGATGAAAAACAAAGGGAAAAAGCCCACACAATGAGGGTTCTTATAGTTAAAATTCAAGTTCATTCAAACATACCAGCTTTTCTCTATGAAAGGGAGAAATCAGAGCTGAACAGTGTCTCATTAATTAATAATAGTGTTGCTATCGTCATGAGGCTCTAAGAACCTTAAGAAAGGAAATATCTGTAAAAAGCAGTAATAGTTATATTAAATTTGTGTCTTTGAAATAGTCTTTCAAATTATTTCCCCAAATTCTCCTCTTCATAATACAATACTCTGCTTTCCTATTCCTTCCCTAAGCTGTTCTCAGGAACATTTATATGCATATGATAATGTATTTTCAAATGAAGTCCAACATATGTGAATAATCAGGAAGACAAAGTGCTTCTGTCAGGAAGAGGTGTATATCTGCTTTGCCATGCCAAAAAGTTCATGATCATTGAAATAATGGGTAGTAGCAAAAACAGGTTCTGTGTTCACTATAATCAATAGCAAGAATCTGCTCAAAGGGAATGTAGAAAAAAATTATTCTTTTACTCTCCTTATCATTGCTATGGCATTACAATGTACATCTTCAGCTTGCCTCCCATAGTAGAATTTTTCAGCATGATCAAAAGTCTGGATGATCACACACCTCCAATTTCCTTCTACGGGAAAATCCAGGAGAGGATTTTTTCTGGTAACTAATGCTGAAATAACCTCTAATGTATATTTACAGGCTCTATTACTCTCCAACCCCCAAATTCCCCCAAAAGGCTTTACAGCACTAGAATGTGTTCTTCTTTGTAATTAGTCTTTAAAAATTTTGTTAAACATATTTAGTAACTGTTATCAGTGAAAAAAACTTTCAAAAATAAATTACCTCTCAACTCATTTAATTTTAAAATGTAGAGTAAATATTCTTTGGTTTGGCCAGAGAGAAAAATGTAGAAGTGTAGTTCTTCATGACAAAGTCATTGCAGTTGTTCATGAAGGAGCCTCATGAAAAATAAATTGATAAGCGCATCGACAAAATCAAACTTTTATTACTAGTATCACTATTGTAAACCTCAAACATAATCATCGTAATTATAAAACACGAATCATATTGTTCAATTTGGCTTGTTTTCTTCCTGCACAAATGAAAAACTTAAGCATTGTATTTTGGGCTGAATAAAATATTTGACTTGAAAAAAATTACATAACTAGAAATATTTAGGCATTAGTGCACAGAAAAATCTCACTACTCAGTGATTGAAATAAAAGGCAAAGAAATAATGAGCTGACATCTCAGAACTGCCAGACTGTTGTAATGTGAACAAAATCAAAGAAGTTTAGATAGGTGTTAATGAAAGTGTGGTTGCAAAAGCATTATGTATGTAAAACATAAACACATATTTCATATACATTATTTAATATAAGAAGATATAATATTTATGTGTACATGTATCTCTATATAACTTACTACCCCTTCTAAGTTATCAGGGTAAAGAATCATGAAATTGTAATGGTCTCTATGTTTGTAACAGAAGTGCTGAAAGTAGAGGCACAGGATGATACCAGAGGCCCCACAGATACAAACACAAATGACTTTAGAGGTTTTAGAGCATAACAAAAGTAATTCTTATAACAAGAGGATATCCATGGCTCAGCTGAGCTAGTGAAGCCTTTAGTTATGTATTAGAAAGTTGTACCCTCACTGATGTTGAAAAGAAAAAGGACTTTCTATTCCTGGAAAGCATACTATTGTACAGGGGTCACATAATTTGATTTTGTTTAGAATTGTGTAAGACATGTAAAAGCTAACTATAACTAATAGCATAGGCCAAGCTGTCTTTAGATGTATATAAATCTGGAACAAAATCTACTAGTTGGGCAAGCACCTTTATTCAAAACTGGGTATGCACTGGTATCACATACACATGCAATTATTAGCTTGTCATTAAAAAAGGGAAACATACCTACATTGTCTGGATCCAGTCTAGACGTCTATTGCTTGTGTTTGTATGGTATCCTTCTGAATGTACCAAATCAGCTGAGAGTTGAGTGCTGATCTGTGGTTTGCCAGTTTTAACAAAAAGCAGGAGTCCTGTATCTCAGATTTCCCTGGTATAACCATTAGACTGTAATGCTTTAGCTAATCATAATGAAAATAAAATATATATATATGCTTTACCCAAAAAGTCCATTGCGATATTATCCGCATAACTTAAGTATTCGTATTGCCCAGGGATGTACTGTAATGCAATACGGATAATGATAAAAACAAAATTATACATAATTATCTTATTTCCAGTGACAGATTGTCTTTTTATTTCCAAGAAGGAAGCATATTACATAAAAGAAAATAAAACTTACGTGAAACATGCATCAATGCAATGAGAGAAAACTCTTGGCATGAGGAAGACTAATGAGATCGTACTGTGCCTCTAGTGAATTGTGTATGACCAGAACACATGAAACAAAATTAGTCTTTCCTATTACTAAGTTTCCTGTCACAGCTAAGAGTCACTTAAAAGACATAATCCAAAACTATGTTACAGCCTGTGATCTGATTATTCATATGCAGAAAACCAGAAGAATTTTAGACACCCACTATCTATTATACTGCTTTACATGGATGATCTTATATGCAGTGGGAGAGAGAGAGGCGTGTTTCTAGTGTTGCTGATTTCGTGTGTGCTCATATGTTAGTCCCTAACATTCATAACTCTACAAAAATACCTTTGGGCTAAAAGGAATTTTCACAGGAATACAGGCTTTAATGGCACAACAGTAATTTACAGAGAAGATCTTGCAAAACTTCAGTATTTCCAGCTGACTAATTTCGGAAGACTGTATTTTAAGCTCTTATTACATGTTAGCTTTCACAATATGGCCAGTTGAGATCAAAGGACGTATGTCATTAGTGTATATTTAAAGGAAAATTATCTCATGAAATCCTTCACTTCAACACTCTCTCTGACCTCTGGAGATCTCAGAAGAGCTCCTGTTCACTGGTGTAGATCAGATCATCAGCATTTAGACCTTAGAAATCTAAGAATATGACTGGTATTTTTAAACTGGCACAGACTACCCAAACAAAATTCTGACATTATTTTGTTTTCGTAAAGATTTACCATTAAGAATGAGTTCCTGAAAGATATTTGGTGACACAAATCTCTTAGAATAATTTTGCATATTTGCAATAAGCCAATAAGTCAAATTTTAATAAATAGCTTATGGTAATGGCTATCATGAACTTCTCCTTTATACCCTTCCACGATTCTCATCTTGGTGTTTTCTTCCATTCCAGGTAAACTTGATACTCAGTTCCTTTTCTCCAAAAGCCTGGTATGGGAGATACTGTTGACACAGTTGGTTCAACTTCATCATTGGAGGTTTTCAAGACCAGACTAGATAAATCCCTGAGTAACATGGGCCAGCCTCACAGTCCACCAAGTTTTGAGCAAGAGATTGGACTAAAGACCTCTCAAGATCCCTTCCAAATTGAATTGTCCTGTGATCCTATGAAACAATGGTACAATTAAACTGTGTGCAGATGTCTTATATTTAATGTGAACATAGGTATACCAGTAATGAAGACTGGAACACATTAGTTTGGATAAATCACCACCTTGTAATTACCACCATCCATTAGCTCAGAAAAAGCACTACATTGCTCCTTGTTTGGCCCCTGGAATACAGAGACTCAATCTGCCTGCCTCTTTGACTTCATTTGTTGTTCAGGAGACAGGTCAACACAGATCTAGTTTGAATGTTTCTGCACTGTTCGTCAGAGACCCATTTATTTCTCACTCCAGTAAGGACTACTACTTTTCATAAAACTTCCTTACATTATAATTCCAAAGTACTTTTGGTCTGTTTTCCTTTTTCACTCAAGGACACCTCAAAAGAAAAAAAAAAGATAAGAGAGTTGTTTTAAGACAGAGAAAAGATACACTAATCTTGAAAAGTGTAATTCTAATTATTTTTACTTATTCAGCTAATTATGGTCATTTCTCGTCTTACGAAACAATCTACATATTTTTCTATCTTGATAGTTACTTTCTGTAAGCAATTTGCACTGTAAGCAGCTTGCAGAAAACACTCAGTAATCACATTTCAAATATTATTCTGTTTCAGTTGAAGTAATAGATAATAGTTTTCACATTGCATAGAAGTGTTATTTTCTTACCATGACTGGAGTAATGCTATGTAATTTTCACCTGTGAAAACTTACTATAAGAATTTAAAAATAATATTTTGTGAAGTGTATCAAGTTAACTTATACATTATTCTTTCAAATATTTTTTCCCACTAACGAACTAAAATATTGAGATAGATGAACTTCAAAAGATACGTTTCAAACATTTACTGAAAGTCAGGATAAGCACTTTGTTAAATTATGCTTTGGAAATGCATAAAGGATTACATGGTGCTCAATCTTGGCAGCTGAACGGCAACTAAAGAATACTGACTGCGAAATTCGGAAGAATATTCAAAACATTATTTTGTGTAACTTACTGAATATAAGTATAGAAAGCTCAGTATTAAAACCTGAAGTATATTGAAGCCATGTGGGTTTTTCTGTGTATGTAAATATAAAATGGAAATTTTTATATCTTGTGTCTATATTACTAGCATCAGCTGTAAACCATTAACAATTTCAGTACTCTGGAAGTGTGAAATTGTTTTTAAATCATTCTTAAATTATTTGGTCTAAAGTTACCATCTTCACTGCAGTTGAGAACAGAGTTAAAATCCAAGTGATATCAAGATGACGATATATAACTTTTTATGTATCTTTTCGATAATCTGGAGAAATATAAATGACAGACTGAACTGTAGCTTGGTCACTTAATATATCACCCAAGATAGTAAAACTTTTACTCACATTGGAAAGAAATGGTTAAAAAAAAACAACAAAAAAATTAAAACACATCATTGTACTTTACCATGTATTTCTGACTATGGGGAGACTGAACAAAAGACCAATATATGGAAATATGTCATGTTGAAATCTAAAATGAAGTGGTGAGATGCATGAATCTTTCGTAGTCACAGATAGTAGAGATGTGAAGTGCAAAATGACTCTCCAAAATGAAATTCCATGACTCACAGTACACTTACATTAATTACAATAGTTTTTGCTGAAAGGTAGCCTTGCTGTTTGTTGAGGTGTGACAGGGGAGCAAGGGGAGAAACATTAAAATGAGATTAAATTGCAGTTCTTTGAAACAGCACAATCTATTGACCTTATGTCTAGGCCACCAACGAAGCTGAGAAGGATAACAAAAAACTTGTGCCCAAACAGGGACTACAGGGGGAGTGCTTGGGAGGATCAGGTGTATAAACTAGCACTTGTTTCTCCTCCCCCTGCCTGACTTCAAAGGTGCTGCTAGCTATTCATACCCTGCCTTGCCCTTAGTTCTCCAAAAGAACTGCCAGCCCCTGGCATCCCTTTGATAAATAGAAAGCAGCTGGTGTCGCAAAGATGGCTATTAATCTCCTCACAAGATGAAAGTAAATGGAGCAACTGAGCAATGTTTTGTGATTATTGATTCATGAACTCCCTTCCTGAGAATAAAAGAAGTTTCAACTGTTCCGACTTCTAAGATGGATTAGTTTTAATTGATACATCATCGCTCTGAAATTAATAAACCCGTTGTAACAAAAGTTAATCAAACCTGCTTATTTAGGAACTCTTGGAAACATGAATCTAACTACTTTCTTTTGGGCTATATTAGTAGATTGATAAACTAGATAGTGGAAAACAGTTTTGAGATGTTGGTTATACTCTCTGTAGTGGGTTTTTTATCGCTTTTTTCTCCTACCCTATGATTTTCATTTTAGGCAGCAGGAGAAATGAATGTTTTAGTCCTAACACTTTCTGTTCAGCACTGATCATGCTCTGCTTGTTTTTCTGATGATCTACTGAAATGCATTTGAGCTTTTTACTCAATGGGTAAATGCATTGAATAAAATGCATTTACTAAATTTATCCAAGATATACAGTATATCTTTAGTGTTATAGAGAAGATTTCATACGTAGTTTGGGAAAGTTCAGTTTTTATTTCAACTACCTAATTCTGCATTCTAGCTCAAAACACAAATATTTAAGTGCACAACATGTTTCAAGTATGGATTTGAGCAACCTTTCTCTAGAACACTGCTTTGAATCAGGTATATATCTGTAGTAATACTAGAACAGGTTAATAAGCTAAAGCCTGTGGTGAAGTGTTTGTTCAAAATAAAACCAAATTATTCGTAAGAAGTTTCACATTTTTAAACCATTTTCATTTTTGTCAGAACCAAGAAAAGGAGTATGAATGAAATTCAGAAAAAAAATTTATTTTCCTAAAAAATCTATAATACTTCATTAATTGTAAAGGTATCACAGGTACAAGGACTACTTTACAAAAAAATATGACTGTATTGAATGCACTAATAGTTTTATTACAAAAAAACGAAAAAAAATCTGATTGGCTTCAAGGGACTTATGCTCCTCATAAGACTTGTGCTCTAGACACTTCAACCATTAGTTTGATTGGCAACAAACTATAGTAAATTGCTAAAAAAAAAATCAAATAATCCACTGAATTTCAGGTTTGAATTTAAAATGTTACTTAAGTATTTTGCTAGCAGAAATTTATACAGTTTTACCCCAACATATTTTCTATTACCTTCTGTCTTTTGTTCTTAACTGATTATTTTTCTTTCAATTAACATATAGCTATCCCAAAATAGTGTTGAAATGGTGTGACTCAAGCAGTTGTCCGTAGATGTTTCATAGAGAATGAGGATAAGAATAATGCTAGTACAAAAAGAAAACTTCTTAAAAGCTCTGACAAAGGAATTCAGTAAGGAATTTTTCTGAGGAGATAGCTAGGAGTTAGACAGGCACAAGTATTTAGTAGCCCAGTTGTTAGGAGAACATTTTAAGTATTTAAAGCCAACTCCATTCACTTTACTCCAGAGGAAGGACTGAAATTAAGTTGTCATGAATCAAATTCAAGTATTTTCCCACCCAGTTACTGTCTTGTTATAAAATGGCAGAAATCTGAACTTTTATAATTTTGGAATATAGGCTGCATTTCCTGTGTTTGTACTAACTGTATTCACATAAGTTAATTAATACAGTTTTGTCTTTATTTTTTCTGGCATTCAGAAACTGTATAGGTTTTACCATAGTCTCAGATTTCACTAAACTGAAGCAAACATCACTATATATAGATATATATATATTTATTCTAACTTACTACTGGTAATTTTGGTATAAGTGGTCACTGTTGTATCTATATTAATAGAAGCTAATTTCAAAGTGCTTATCACATTCTAAAAGCAACATGAACCATTTAAACTAGCTATGGTCTTAAAACAGTCTTATTAGAGTTTTGTACTTTTAAGGATGTGCTGAATGCATTATAATAAAAAATGTAAGATCATACTTGTAGTTGATACTGTTCACCATTTATGGACACTAGAAGAAAGAGAAGAATAATGAGATCCAACTGACTACAAACTACCAGAAAAATCATTCATTTTATCTAACTGTATAGTAATATAGCCTATTTTTTAACGCATACTTAATATTATGATCTCTTTCTAAGAGTTTCAAAAGGAGCCTGAGAAGATAGATTAACAAATCAAATTGGGGAAGAGATCTCATGAATGTTTTTGCCACTTCCAAGATTTTTGTGTTTTGTAATGGGAATAAACTCAAAGCTTTCCAAATTTGGAAGAAAAGAGAAAAATATCACAGCTACAATCACATGTAACAACTGGACAATAACCCAGTGATTTAAGCACTAGAAAGTTGAACTTCTGTTTCTTATATCACAGAATCACAGAGTCATTTACGTTGGAAAAGACCTTTATGATCATCAAGTTGTTGGACTCAATGGTCTTAAAGGTCTTTTCCAACATAAATGATTCTATGATTCTAAGTCTAACCGTAAGACTAGCACTGCCAAGTCACATCCCTAAGCGCCACATCTACACGTCTTTTAAATACCTCCAGGGATGGTGACTCAACTACTTCCCTGGGCAGCCTGTTCCAATGTTTGATAACCCTTTCAGTGAAGAAATTTTTCCTGGTATCCAAACTAAACCTCCTCTGGCACAACTTGAGGCAGTTTCCTTTCATCCTGTCACTTGTTACCTTGGAGAAGAGACAGACACCCACCTCACTACAACCTCCTTTCAGGTAGTTGTAGAGAGCGATAAGGTCTTCCCTCAGAGTCCTTTTCTAAACCACCCCAGTTCCTTCAGCTGCTCCTCATGAGACTTGTGCTCTGGACACTTCACCAGGTTTGTTGCTCTTCTGGGCATATCCCATATGATTTTGTACTAATTAAAGATAGTGTAACTGGACAAAAGTTCCAGTAAGATAGATTAAACTATTGTGGGCCACAAGATCTATTCTTCATGTTGCCTGTTTGTAGTGATCGCTTTTTCCCCAGGCCTATACAAGACATGAAAGCAGAAGGGAGGGAGATTCTTTGTACCTGCTCAGCTCAATTATTCTGGGGTGGCAGAAATGGTTTTACGTTCCAAAATATGTAGGGATGCCTAATATTAGAAATCATACAGATATTTAAATGAAACATATATGATTCAGTACAGAGATGCCTTTATTCCTATATTCTTAATGAAATGAAGAGCAGCTGGTACCTTAATTGTCAGAGTTTAGAGCAAAGGAATTTTTGGACAAAGGTACTTGATGCAGACTCGTCTACCTGGGCTGCCCAGTCCCCTGAGTTGGAGGACCATGAGTGTGAGAACAGTGAATTACCATTTGTAGACACTGAAATTGTAAGGGACCAGTTGTACCAGCTGAATGTTCACAAGTCCATGGGGCCTGATGGGATTCATTCCAGAGTTCTGAAGGAGCTAGCAGATGTTATGGCAGGACTCCTATCATCTACCAAAGGTCTTAGGAGTCTGGGGAGATCCCTGCTGACTCGAAGCTGGCCAATGTTATTCTAATTTACAAGAAGAGCATGAGGGAAGATCCAGTGAATTACAGACCTGTTAGTCTAACCTCAGTTTCTGGAAAAATTATGCAGAAGATTATACTGGGTACTATTGGAAGGCATTTAAAGATTATTCTGTGCAATCACCAAGCACAGTCAACATAGGTTCCCAAAGGGAAAGTCCTGTTTAGCTAATTTGATATCCTTCTATGAAAAGGTCATCCTCCTAGTGGATGAAGGGAATGCGGTGGATGTAGTTTTTCTGGATTTTAGTAAGGCTTTTGATACGGTCCCTCACAGCACCCTTCTGGACAAGTTGTCCAACTGTGGGATGAGTGGGTTTATGGTGTGCTGAGTGAAGAACTGGCTGAAGGGTAGAGTTTAAAGGGGTGTAGTTGAATGGGGCTACATCTGGCTGGTGACCGGTCACAAGTGGTATTCCTCAAGGGTCAATTCTAGGGCCAGTTCTGTTCAATATATTTATCAACAATCTGCATGCAGGAGATGAATGCATCATTAGCAAGTTTGCTCATGATACCAAACTGGGAGGTGCTGTTGACTCTCTTGAGGGACAGGAGGCCAAGAGGCCTTGTAGAGGGATCTAGATAGATTGGAGCATTGGAATATGATCAATGGGATGAAATTTAACAAGTCAAAATGTTGGATTCTGCACTAGGATGGAGTAATGCTGGGCACAGGTATAAATTTGGAGAGAAGTGGCTGGACAGCTCACTGCAGAAAGGGATCTGGGGGTGCTGGTTAACAGCAGGCTCAGTATGAGTCAGCAGTGTGCCCTGGTAGCCAAGAGGGCAAACTGCACCCTGGGGTGCATTAAATAGAGCATAACCAGCCAGTCAAAAGGGGTGATTATCCTGCTGTATTCAGTGTTGGTGTGGCCTCACCTTGACTACTGTGTACTGTTCCGGGCCCCACATTTTAAGAAGAGTGTGAAGGTCCTTGAATGCATACAGAGAAGGGCAACAAAGATGGTGAAAAGGCTGGAAAGAATATCCTATGAGAGCGGCTAAGGACTTGTCTAGTTTGGAGAAAAGGAGGCTGAGGGGTGACCTTATTGCTCTCTACACCTTCCTGAGGAGGAGAAGTGGAGAGGGAGGTGCTGATCTTTTCTCCCTGGTATCCAGTGATAGGACGTGTGGGAATGGTTCAAAGCTGCACCAGGGGAGGTTTAGATTGGACGTTAGGAAGCCTTTCTTTACTGAGAGGGTGGTCAAACACTAGAACAGGCTTCCTAGAAAGGTGGTCGATGCCCCAAGTGTAGGAGACCAACCGAACTTACAAACAGTCTAAACACCAAGGCTACTTGTAACTCCCTGAAACAAAGAACCGTTTTCTCAGAAGGGTATGGACAACAATAAGAGGTGAAACTCGATAAGGGAACAGTGAGTGGAGATCCCCTGAGCCTGTCCAAGGAATATCTCAAACACTCACAAGTTACACAGCATAAGAGTAGCAGCTTGCAAACAGCTGGATGATTCAACAAAAATGTGCAGTAACTGGGGGAAAGGTAATTCCAGCAGGGGGAGATCGTGACCACTGACCCATTGACCACTGACTCAATACGCTCACCAACCCAAAAGAAGGATAGACTGAGTATGCTTGCTAATTTGCATAGCAAGTGAGGCTCTAATTTGAATAAGAAGTGGTCCACATTGAAGGATAATAATAAAAAGGGGAAGGTAAGTACAGCAGGGTAGGGACTTCTGGACGAGTGCTCCTACAGACCAGAGACCCCTTCTCAGCTGGACCAATGCTGGAACCTGGACTGGTGATCTCTTTATCGGCCTCTCTTTATCCCCCCTTATCCTTCCTCTCTACCTCTTCCCCTCTTTCTAGTTTCTTTAAGCTGCTAGGTAACGCAAAGCCTACCCCAAGCTGGTGTTAAATCATACAGCTTGAACGGATATGTGCAAATACATATAATGTACTTCACTTTGTAGTAACTATTTATTAAAGCTGTGATTTGCAGACAGACTTTGAGTGTTGTTTCACCTTAATCCACACCTGGGGATCTGTGAATCTGAGTCACTCCCCCAACATTTAACTCACCTATTAAGAGATTGGCCTAGCCACCCCTAGTCCCTCTAATCTCTGAGGATTGGCTAGAAAGCAAGGGGGCTCATTTCTTAACAAATTTACCCCTCTCTCCCAGATTGGATGTGACACCCAAGCCTGTCAGAGTTTAAAGAGACATTTGGACAATTCCCTTAACAGCATGCTTTAACTTTTGGTCAGTCCTGAAGTGGTCAGGCAGTTGGACTAGATGATTGTTGTAGATCCCTTCAAACTGGAATTATTCTATTCTATTCTATTCTATTCTATTCTATTCTATTCTATTCTATTCTATTCTATTCTATTCTATTCTATCCTATAACCTCTTCTGCAAGTTATAAAGGGCGTAGTCCATAAACTGTTCCCAGATCCAGAACCTAGTGTGTCTCATATATGGACAGCAGTGCAGAGCTGACTTGTATGTCTGTTTGGCAGATATTTCATGGGCGGAGATCTTATTCTTAATATATAAATATAGACTAGCAGTAGTAATAACAGCAACAAGGAAAGTATATCACTATGGTAGCTAAACATCATGTGTGATTTAATGAACGCACAACTACTTCAAGAAGGATTTTTAGCATCCTTTATATTTTATATCCATTGCTTATTGGAGGAGTTTTTCTGCTTTCATAAAGAATACTTCCTTCATTCTCTGTCCCTCAATTTATCTCCCCAAGAACTCATTCTAAAGATTTTTCCAGTGGGACTTTCATTAGATCCTTTATTATACTATATGAGCTAAGATATCATTCTTTAGAAACATGTAAGTTTACTCTTTATTCCTCTGTGACTTTTTCTTTCATTTTGTTATATTCAAAGCAAACTATAGAACTTAGATGTTTTGAGTGTTGCTAAATCAAGGCAAGAACCCACATTCAAGATCAAGGTGACAGTAAATGTAAAACACTCAAAGCCTTGTAAATATTTTAAATCTGTTTCTGAAGATTTGCAGTTGATGCAAATGCTGGAAGTATTGAAAACCCGTAAGAAAGAGAATTGGGGCTGTCATTAAATAACAAGACTGTTTGCAATGTCTATGGAAGTGCTAAAATAGTTCTGAGTGTCTCAGATATGAATTTCTTTGTGCTCTCTTTCCTTTGGAACTTCACGCTCTTGATATATGAGTAAAGCAAAAAGAAAGTGAATGTCTTGTGCTTAGAGAAAACAAAGGATTAAGGGAAAGCAATGATAGCACTGAAGGAAAACTTGAGAAGTGATAATATAGAAAGGAGAGTTCTTATTAAAGGCTGACTAAAGATGTCTTACAACTGATGAAACAACTCCTATGATAAAAAAAGAGAATGCTGAGATTAGATAAGAGAAAGAAGAAAATCTTCCTAAGCAGGAGAAATTAAGCAAAAGTATTTCCAGGAAGAGACATCAGCAGTGGGGATACTCACAAAGATAAATTTTGAAGCGAACAGCACAGAGAAAACTAGGTGAAATCCTACTACTCCCAGACAGTAAAACAGTAGTAAAGAAATCATCAAGAAATAAGGGAAGATAATTTCTTTCCCAAGGATCAGTATGAAAGTACAGACCAGACTCCTACTAGCTTTGAAAAAATGGAGAGACTTTCCCAGTTGACCCATATTGTCTTAGATTCAATAACAATGACCTTCATTGCTTTCATAAGATAACCCTCTGCTTTCTTGTAGAATGAAAACACAGGACAAAAGTGAACATCTTACAGCAAGTATAGAGTCCCTTAATTTTACTTTCTTCCCCCTTGTTTGCCTTACTTACTGTACCTAAATGTTTCATGATAATTTTGTCAACCTTGAGAAATCATCCATCTAAAATTGTAGCTCTAGATATGCCCCTAAGCATGTTTCTGTGTTATTTCCTTTCAGTCAAGTACTCTAATTTTGAGACTTTCACAGTTGATACTTGTTTGGTACAAGAAGATTGTCCTGGTTTCGTGCGGATAAAATTTATAGAATCACTTTTCTGTTACATTTTGTTTCAGTGTGTGGCCAGCTGTGGTATGGTGATAAAAAGTCTTCAAAAAGGGCAGGAAGGAGGACCCGGGTAACTATAGACCGGTCAGCCTCACCTCCATCCCCGGAAAGGTGATGGAGCAACTTGTTCTTGGTGCTGTCTCTAGGCACATCAAGGATAGGGGGATCATTAGGGGCAGTCAACATGGCTTCACCAACGGGAAGTCTTGCTCAACCAACTTGATAGCCTTTTATGAGGATGTTACCCGGTGGATAGATGATGGTAAAGCTGTGGATGTGGTCTATCTCGATTTCAGTAAAGCGTTTGACACGGTCTCCCACAGCATCCTCGCAGCTAAACTGAGGAAGTGTGGTCTGGATGATCGGGTAGTGAGGTGGATTGTGAACTGGCTGAAGGAAAGAAGCCAGAGAGTATGGCGTCAGCGGGACAGAGTCCAGTTGGAGGTCTGTGTCTAGCGGAGTTCCGCAAGGGTCGGTTCTGGACCAGTTCTATTCAATATATTCATTAATGACTTGGATGAGGGATTAGAGTGCGCTGTCAGCAAGTTCGCTGATGACACAAAACTGGGAGGAGTGGCTGAGATGCCGGAAGGCTGCGCAAGCCATTCAGAGAGACCTGGACAGGCTGGAGAGTTGGTCGGGGAGAAATTTAATGAAATATAACAAGGGCAAATGTAGAGTCCTGCATCTGGGCAAGAACAACCCCATGTACAGTACAAGTTGGGGACAGAGCTGTTGGAGAGCAGTGTAGGGGAAAGGGACCTGGGGGTCCTAGTGGACAGCAGGATGACCATGAGCCCAGCAGTGTGCCCTTGTGGCCAAGAAGGCCAAGGGCATCCTGGGGTGTATTAGAAGGGGTGTGGTTAGCAGGTCGAGAGAGGTTCTCCTCCCCCTCTACTCTGCCTGGTGAGGCCGCATCTGGAGTATTGTGTCCAGTTCGGGCCCCTCAGTTCATAGAAGGACAGGGAACTGCTAGAGAGAGTCCAGCGCAGAGCCACGAAGATGATTAAGGGGGTGGAACATCTCCCTTATGAGGAGGGCTGAGGGAGCTGGGTCTCTTTAGCTTAGAGAAGAGGAGACTGAGGGGTGACCTCATTAATGTTATAAATATGTAAAGGGCAAGTGTCAAGAGGATGGAGCCAGGCTCTTCTCAGTGACATCCCTGACAGGACAAGGGGCAATGGGTGCAAGCTGCGAGCACAGGAGGTTCCACTTAAATTTGAGGAAAAACTTCTTTACTGTAAGGGTGACTGAACACTGGAACAGGCTGCCCAGAGAGGTTGTGGAGTCTCCTTCTCTGGAGACATTCAAAACCCGCCTGGACGCGTTCCTGTGTGATATGGTCTAGGCAATCCTGCCCTGGCAGGGGGATTGGACTAGATGATCTTTCGAGGTCCCTTCCAATCCCTAACATTCTGTGATTCTGTGATTCTGTGATAAAGGCCATCAGGAGTAAGCCAGGGCAGCTGACCCAGGCTGGCCCACAAGTGTATTCTATAACATTAACGTCACATTCACTATAAAAGGGAAAGCTTGCTGGGGACAGGTGGGGTGTGGGCGATCATCATCATATGAAATTAATCACAGCTTTCTTGTTTTGTACAAGCAAATCTTGATTACTTGCCTTTCTGCAAAGCTGCAACTCAGTTTAATAATTTATGCTTCTCTGCTTATCAACTTTAGAAACCAAAACAGTGCATTCTGATATAAATCATTCCCACTGTTGCAATTCATTTTAATGCACGCCAGCAAAGTACTAACTGGTGCAATCTGTTATTTACAGATATGTTGCGAGGCACAGGTGGCAACCTACTTTTTGTGTTGTAAGAGAAAACAAGACTTACTTCAGAACTTGAATAATATTCTAGAAATTATAGTGATGGTAAGACAGAATTCATGTAGTCTCACTCACAGCAAACTTTGATTCTGTTATAATGATTCCTATAGTTTTTTCTTATAAATTCTCAGATGGGACCTTACTCAGTTTATATCTGAGCTAGAATGAAGGAATACTACAATAAAACAGTAAGAGAAATGACTTTGTAAAAAATATGTAATTCCATAATTTTCTCATTTGCTGATTTATTCTGCATAGCCAATTTCCTCTGCTTATAAATGAAATGATAAGGAATTTCTTTTTTATTAGTAGTACAAACGCTGCAGAGTAATACAAGCACACAGGAAATCAATGGCAGACTTTTATTCCCAATTTTATTAATAGCGAAAGAATCCGAAATACAGTCAAAACCCTTCATTCCTACTATACTGCTCAGTCCTGTTTGAATTACATGACCAGTAACATTTGCCATGAATGCGTGACTAATTATAGGAAGAAGTGATTTGAGACTAAACTGGGAGATATATTGAAGGCATTTCAGCAGTTCCTCACTTGGATCAGAACTATTTGACTAATATGAAGGTATACTTATTATATGGAAGTAGAATGGTTGGAAATTGTTCTTAAGAATACTCCAGGCAAAATATCTAGAGTTGGTGAAAGAGCAAAGACATCACTGTATAAATAATTCATAACGTAATAATAATATGCAACAAATTATTGGGGTTTTTTTTAAATAATATTTTAACCAAATTGATGGAATACTAGCCGTCTTCAGCAGCCTTCATTATTTTTCTGAATGATATGAATTTATTGCAATAGGAATTTGATCCAATCTAGTACTCCATCAGAAATTTCCTGTAATAATAAAATAATTTTTCTAAAAGGACTGAGACAAAGACTTTAATTTTTAAAATGGCTGCAGTCAACATAGGAACTTCATTCACTGCTAAAAGCAGTAGTTATGGTGAAACCAAGGGTGAAAACGTAAAGTGAATATAAAATAAACATTTCCTTATTGAGACCTGTTAAATAACAGCACAATCTCACTAGAGAAGCTCCACGGGTTGTTTCACTTGGCATGTTTTAAGTGGCTTGGAAAAAATACTGTAATATTTTCTTGCATTAGAAGAAAGCACTAAGTATTCTACACTTATTTCATCTCCAATTTCTGGTTTTGTAGTGTTCTGCTTTATTAATTTCATTTACTGTGGCTGATCTGTATAGAGAACTGTGTGGGATCCATTTACAAAGTACTTCTGCAACAGAAACCTGCATAACAGCACTCAAATATATTTTGAAGCAAGGCAGAAAAAATAGCTTTCATCCTCTTTCTCTTCTTTAAATAAGAACTTCCATAGAGAGAAATTGAAACAGAATTAATCAAACCAGAAGAACCTCCCTCGTGCAAGAAAGCCAAGAACAGGTTGTGACACGAGAGAGTACTGCCACAAAAAGTGCTCTCTGCTCCTGTTGAGGCTCCTGATGCTGCCTCTTCTGATGCCAAACTGGCTGCTATCACCACATCATCTCCTGTTGGTGCTCTTTCATGCTTTTGTGTGAAGGTCCAAGGGAACACATTCTAGATTATCTTGTGCCAAGAGAAGGAATAAAGCAATTGGGGAAACCCAATGGTGTAACTACTAGTGCAGAAGACCAATAAACCCTGCCAATTACTCTTTGGCTCTAAAGTCTGAGAAGAGGAATCAAAAAAAAAAAAACATAAGGGCATAAATTTGGAACAAGTTTGGAACTTTATGAGAGCCATGGGAAAATATCAAGTGTACCACACCAGAGACTTAAAGAGGTATTACAGACAGAACTTCGGTACAAACACAAAATAAGTATTTAATTGCAATTGCCACGGTCAAAATGACTAATAAAGGTAAAGGGAAAAGAAATAATGAATCAGAAAATATTCAGCACTATAATTTTTAAAATCCTTTAGACATTTAGAGCCAATGAAAGGCATGATGATTTGCTCAGACATTCAAGAGTTTATTCACTAACTCAACACATATTAAATGACAGCACTGCAAACTGCAGCCCCCAAAAAAACCATATGGAGTACTCCAAGTCCTTCTTGGATCTGGAGGAATCTAGTATGGATGTCAAGAAAATAAGTCAGCCAATTACAAACGAAGCCAAGCTGCCATCTGGGCATGCCAAAAGCAGAGCCCAGTTAGTGAAATTTGTTGTTCTGCTGGGTTGTAAGCACCAAACTATGAAAACATCACATCCATTTCATGCAGGTCATGAAAAAAAGTCTGGTAATAAAGCAACTATAGGTTTGAGTTAGATTTAAACTCATTACCTCCTTATGAAGTATTTATCCCACTGTTTAATCTCTAAAGTGTGTTATTCTTAAGCTTCTTTCCATTGACACTTAGTTGTAAATATGAATGAATATAAGTACCATGCATTCTTAATATTTATTAATATATATAAAACTGAATCATACCAGCTATGATATTTGCCCAAATAATTTTATGTACAGATCTATGTTACATATAACTTCAACCATTACTGTTGAACAGCCACTTCAAGTTGAAATGCAGCTTTTACAGAAGAGTCAAGGACTAGTCAAGTTCAGAGCCACAAACGACACAGCATCTTTACTATAGCCCTAACCACTGACAATTCAGGTAGAGGTTCTAAAGGAAAAAAAAAAGAAAACTAAAAAAAATTAGTCAAGTTAGCATTTAGACAGAAGAACAGGTTTCAAATCCCTACCCTGTAAGTAAAAGTAGTATAGGATCTTTTAAAGAATCTTTTTATGTGTCATCCAAAAACTTGCACTTCCAGGTACATATTGGCCTCTAGCACAATACAAAAGCAATCACTGACTAACAAGCCGAAGAAAACTATGGCATATTCTGAGTGAGTGATATCCAGATGTTGTAACAGGAACGTGGCAGCTGGAGTTCTCCCAGCCAGCTACCAACATGTCTCTGTCTCTTTCAGGTTATAAGACATGACAGAATTTCATCTGACTATGGTCAATAGTAGCAGTGTTAAAAATTCCAGCTTCTAGAGGATTTCCTAAGTGTGCTGTCAGAAACTGGTTTTGGCATCTCATGTTTACTTTTGTTTACTATCTGCTTTAGATCTATTATTCCTCCAGGCTACGTGCCAGATGTATATCCTATTGTGGTAACACTTTATGATGACAAAAACTGCTGACACATCTTGGTTCAGACAACTCTGAATGTCTACAACAGCACTGGGACAAGCTAGCATTTGGACTGGCAAAGCAAAAGCAGAGAAGGTGTCCTGGTTTGGACTAGGACAGACCTTTCAGTTAGGTTTCTTTTAAGTGACTGTACTTTCTGAAGTTGACTACATGCACTTGTTGCTGTGGAAACTAGGGTCCGTGTTGGGTCTCTTTGTTCCACAAAGGAAAGGACCATAAAAGTGTCGCACTTGTGGGGAGGAGCAGACAGGACAGGTAACCCAAACCTGACCAATGGGGTATTTCATCCCACCCACGTGATGCTCAGTTTAAAGCTGAGGGACTACAGGAGCCGCACTCTCCTCTCCTGTGGTTGGCTCTGGGAAGGACTCTGCCCATGCTCCTGTCTTCGCTTCTGAATCCTGTTCCCACCTGCTGCTGCATCTGATTCTGGAGTCCCCTGCACCTGCCCTGCAGCATCAGCGGTGAAGTGGTCATCTTCAGGGGGAGCTCAATAGTGGTTTTGTGTATAGTTCATTATTTATTATACTCTTTTTCTTTGTTATGGTTTATTAAAACCATTTTACCTTTCCAAGCCGTAAGTCTCTCTCCCTTTTCTCTTTTCCTTCTCCCCTCTGAGGAAGGAAAGGGTTAACAGAGAGCGTCTGCCATCCACTTAACAGCCCGCCCAGCCTTAAATGTCGACAGATTTATTTGTACCCAAGGTGGGGTTCAAGTGGAGTTCTGACAGGTCCCCTGAATAATTTGCATTCCAGCTCCGGTGGAGAGGAGACACAGAGCTCAGTCGAGGGAATATCAGATTTCTTCCTTTGAGTCCCAAGGGGCTGGAAATTAAAACAGCTCCTAATATGCTGATGTCTTTGTTGTTGGGCACAGTTTTTTGTCATGTTTTTGTAGAGTATTGTTCAGAGTTAAGTGTCTTAATTTTTTGGCAATTTTTGTTTTTCTTGGGACCACCAGAGTAGCACGCTCCTATTATTGTTTTTCCTAAATGTTTTTCAGGTGTGGTGTAAAATCAAACATCAGTGCAGGTGTAGGTGTTGTGAAGCCACCTCAACTCCTACAACGTGTGTTGCCTCACCAACAAGCATCACAGCCATGTCAACCCCCACAACGGGCACTGCTGCTACTCCAACTTCGGCAACGGACACTACAGCTACGCCAACCTCAGCGACAGCCACTATGGCCACTCCTACTCAACCCGTGTCAGTATCAGTTGCCCCTGTAACTAGGAGAAAGCAGAAAAGAAAATTAATTCGTGTAGTGGAGGAAAGCAAGGATGGAGGTGAGAGAGAGGGTCCTTCTCAATCAGGGCCATTGCAAGACGAAGAGTCAGACGCAGAGGTAACAGTCCACTCCCTATCCCTGAAGGAGCTACGGAATATGAGGAAAGATTTTAGCCACCATGAAGGTGAGCCAATTATCACCTGGCTGTTCTGATGCAGGGATAATGGGGCCGATAGCTTGGACTTGGAGGGTAGAGAAGCCAAGGAGTTGGGACCCCTGGCGAGAGAAGGGGGCATTGATAAGGCACTCGGGAAAAAGGCAAACACTCCTAGCCTCTGGAGGTGACTTTTGTCAGCCCTAAAAACCCCTTTAGGGATGATACCGTATGCCGCCCAAGTAAATGGACCACCATGGAAAAAGGTATCAAGTACCTGAGGGAACTAGCTGTGAGAGAGATGATCTATAGTGGCTCACAAACAATTATAGATCCTGATGAAATGCCATGCAACCAGCCTATGCTGCAGAAGTTGGTGCAGAGTGCCCCATCAACATTTGCCCACACATTGTCAATATTGGTCTAGGGAGGAGATGGAGAGATACCAACCATGGGTGATTTGGCTAACCAAATACAACAGTATAAAGACAGTCTCTCCCCTCCCCTTGCATCTCAGCGGTGGAAAAACTGACCACGAAATCCCAGAATTTTTTTTATAGATTGATTGACAGATTGTCCAAGATGGAGAATAGATCCTACTCACCACCTGCATGGACCTGTATCGCAGCCATCAAGAGAAGACTCCCTTCCACAAGACCAGCCCAAGAGAGACAGAACATGCTGTGAGATGACCAGTGGCATGCCCTGTGTGACTATGGAGAGGACATGAGTACATGGGATAGGGAGCAGTACGTGACTTGCAAGGTAAAACAAATACACGAGGGTTTTTTTCCAGTAAGGTGGTTGCTCCAGTTTCTAGCGGGCAGATCTCCAGTCAGCATATATGGGATTCTAATCTCTCCCTCCCAGGCACGAGTAAGCAGGATTAGAGGGGTTCTGCCTCCAGCCAGCTGGAGGAGAGGGATAACCAAGTTTACCAGACAGTGTGGATCCAATGGCCTGGCACATCAGAGACACAAGGGTATAAAGCCCTGGTAGACATTGGCGCACAGTGCACCCTAATACTGTCGAATCATACAGAGACAGAATCCATCAGCATTTCTGGAGTGACAGGGGGATCTCAAGAGTTATCGGTATTGGAGGTTGAAGCGAGCCTAACTGGTAATGAACGCGAAAAGCATCCCATTGTGACAGGCCCAGATGCTCCATGCATCCTTGGCATGGACTACCTCAAGAGAAGGTATTTTAAGGACCTGAAAGGGCATAGAAGGGCCTTTGATATAGCAGCTGTAGAGACTGAGAACATTAAACAGCTGTCTACCTTGCCTGGCCTCTCAGAGGATCCTTCTGTTGTGGGGCAGCTGAAAGCAGAAAAACAACAGGTACCAATTGCTAACACAACGGTGCACTGGTGACAATATCGCACCGAGACTCCCTGATCCCCATTCGTACACTGATTCGGCAACTGGAAAATCAAGTAGTGATCAGCAAGTCTCACTCACATTTTAACAGTCCTATATGGTCAGTGCAGAAGGCTAAAGGAGAATGGAGATTAACAGTAGACTATCGTGGCCTAAATGAAGTTACGCCACCACTAAGTGCTGTTGTACCAGACATGCTAGAACTTCACTATGAATTGGAGTCAAAGGCAGCCAAGTGGTATGCCACCACAGACATAGCTAATGGATTTTTCTCAATTCCTTTGGCACCAAACTGCAGGACACAGTTTGCTTTCACTTGGAGGGATATCCAGTACACCTGGAATCAATTGCCCCAGGGGTGGAAGCACAACCCTACTATTTGCCATGGACTGATCCAGGCTGCACTGGAAAAGGGTGGAGCTTCAGAGCACTTGCAATATAATGATGTTATCATTATATGGGATGACAGAGCAGCAGAAGTTTTTGAGAAAGGGGAGAGAATAATCCAGGTTCTTCTGCAAGCCGGTTTCACTATACAAAGAGGCAAAGTCAAGGGAGCTGCACAAGAGATCCAGTTTTGGGGAATTAAATGGCAAGATGGGGATCACCAGATCCCAACAGAGGTGATCAACAACAGCCATGTCCCCACCAGTGGACAAAAAGGAAACACAGGTGTTCTTAGGTACTGTGGGCTTCTGGAGAATGCATGTTCCAGATTACAGCCAGATTGTACGCCCTCTTTATCAAGTGACACAAAAAAAGAATGATTTTCAGTGGAGCCCTGAACAACGACAGGTCTTTGAAGAGATTAAACAAGAGATTGTGCAAGCAGTATCCCTTGGGCCAGTCCAGACAGGACAAGATGTTAAAAATGTGCTCTACACCACAGCCAGGGACAATGGTCCTACCTGGAGCCTCTGGTAGAAAGCGCCAGAAGAAGCTCGAGGTCAACCCCTAGGATTTTGGAGTCGAGAATACAAGGGCTCTGAGGCCAACTATACTACAACTGAAAAAAAAATACTGGCAGCATATGAAGGAGTTAATGCTGCTTCAGAAGTAATTGGCACTGATGCACAGCTCCTCCTGGTGCCCCGATTACCAGTACTGGGCTGGATGTTCAAGGGTAAGGTCCCTACTACTCATCATGCCGCTGATGCTACCTGGAGTAAATGGGTCACATTAATCACACAGCCGGCTAAAATAGGAAACGTCAATCACCCAGGAATATTGGAAGTGATCATGGACTGGCTAAAAGGTAAAGACTTTGGAATGCCACCAGAAGAGAATGTAACACCTGCTGAAGAAACCCCACCATATAACAAATGATCAGAGGATGAGAAATGGTATGCCCTGTTCACTGATGGATCCTACCGTCTTGTAGGAAAACCACAGGAGGTGGAAAGCTGCAGTATGGAGTCCTACACAACAAGTCACAGAAGCCACTGAAGGATGAGGTGAATTCAGTCAATTTGCAGAGGTGAAAGCCATCCAGCTGGCTTTGGACATTGCCAAACAAGAAAAGTGACCAAGGCTTTATCTCTATATTGACTCATGGATGGTGGCAAATGTTTTGTGGGGGTGGTTAAGGCAGTGGAAGCAGAGCAACTGGCAGCACAGAGACAAACCTGTTTGGGCTGCTGAATTGTGGCAAGATATTGCTGCCTGGCTAGAGAGACTAATGGTGAAAGTGCATCATGTGGATGCCCACGTACCTAAAAGTCAGACTACAGAGGAACATCTAAACAACCAACGAGTGGATCAGGCTGCTAAAGTGTTCCAAATAGATCTGGACTGGGAACATAGAGGTGAATTATTTCTAGCTCAATGGGCCCATGACACTCAGATCTTCAAGGAAGGGATGCAACATATAGATGGACTCGTGACCAAGGGGTGGACTTAACCATGGATGCTATTGCACAGGTCATCCATAATTGTGAAACACGTGCTGCAATCAAGCAAGCTAAACAGTTAAAACCTTTTGTTATGGGGGCCTGTGGTTGAAATATAAATATAGGGAGGCCTGGCAATTTGACTATATCACACTCCTTCAAACCCACCAAGGCAAACACCATGTGCTTACCATAGTGGAAGCAACCATGGGGGAAACATATCCTGTGCCCCATGCCGCTGTCCAGAACACAATTATGAGCCTTGAAAAGAAAACCTTGTAGCCACAAGGCACTCCAGAAAGAACTGAGTCAGACAATGGGACTCATTTCAAAAACAATCTCATAGACAACTGAGCCAAAGAGCATGGCATCGAGTGGGTATATCATATCCCTTATCATACACCAGCCGTTGGTAAAATTGAAAGGTACAATGGGTTATTAAAAGCTACCCTGAAAGCAATGAGTGGTGGAAGATTTAAAAATTGGGACAAGCACTTAACACAAGCTACCTGGCTAGTTAACACCAGGGGGTCTATCAGACGAGCTAGCCCTGCTCACTCAGGACTTCTGTATGCAGTAGACAGGGATAAATTCCCCGTGGTGCATGAAAGGCATTTGTTGGGAAAAACTGTCTGGGTTTTTCCTGCTTTGGGCGAAGGCAAACCCATTTGTGGGATTTCTTTTGCCCAAAGACCTAGATGTACTTGGTGGGTGATGCTGGAGGATGGCGAAGTCCAATGTGTGTCTCAAGGGGATCTAACTCTGGGTTAGAATACGCAAATTTGAATGGTATGTTGTTAATCACTGCACAACACTAACAGTGTTCAAAAAGTATCTTTCAGGTTAATGCACTGGTGATGAGACTGGAGCTAGCTTCATCAAGTGGCAACCAGTAACATCTTTGTTGTTGACATCTTTAACCCACAACCTGTGGGCATGAACCGTGACAAATTTCATACCATCTCTCCTGCCCTGAGAGACTGCTATGCTAGATGGAAATCCACAATCATAGACTAGTGACATTTGTAAATATGTTTGAAAATGGAAAAAGGCAGTAGTGAATTGAGTATGATGTAAATGGTATGGAATAAGGGGTGGAATGTCCTGGTTTGACCTAGGACAGACCTTTCAGTTAAGTTTCTTTTAAGGGACTGTGCTTTCTGAAGCTGATTACACGCACTTGTGGCCGTGGAAACTAGGGTCTGTGTTGGGTCTCTTTGTTACACAAAGGAAAGGACCATAAAAGTGTCGCACCTGTGGGGAGGAGCAGACAGGACAGGTGACCCAAACCTGACCAATGGGGTATTCCATCTCACGCACATGACACTCAGTTTAAAGTTGAGGGACCATGAGGGTCACAGTCTCCTCTCCTTGTGGCCAGCATCCAGGAAGGATTCCGCCCACGCTTCTGCCTTTGGCTCCTGAACCCTGTTTCCACCTCTGCTTGGTGTCTGGTTTGGGACTCCTCAGTGCCTGCCTGCAGTGTCAGAGGTGACATGGTCATCATCGGGGGGAGCTCAATGGTGGTTTTGTATATAGTTCATTATTTATTATACTCTTTTTCTTTGTTATGGTTTACTAAAACTGTTTTACTTTTCCAACCCGTAAGTCTCTCTCCCTTTTCTCTTTTCCTTCTCCCCTCTGGGGCAGGAAGGGGTTAATAAAGAGCATCTGTCTGTCAGCTTAACAGCCTGCCCAGCCTTAACGATAACAGAAGGCTATATATTAAGTTGCAAATTTTTATGAAAAAAACTTATCCCCCATAATGCATGCTTATGGCAGCCTTAGTTATCAAATTTTACTCATGAAAGTTAATTCATAAATAGTATTACTAGCAAATTGAGACAGCAATTCATTTTCTTCAAAGTGAAGGAGAACTCTGATCTACATCAATTTTACCACAAATGGCAGTCCTTGGTTAGACTCAGGTCTGTCAGATTCTTCTCTTTACAGTCATCAGGTTAATTAAAATAAAAGATTAGCAAATTTAACTTACATGATAGTGAAATATTATGGAAGTTAATGATTCTATGCTAAATTTTTGAAACAAATGATACCACTGGTGAAGCAGTGTAAATAGGGATTTCCTTCTTAAATTAGGCCTACACAAGTCAATCTTCTTATGCCTTACTCATGGGTTGATGTTCATAAAAAATAGAGAATAAGGTAAGGAAGGTTTACTGCATTGTTTACAATGGCTACTTGTTTTTTTGAAGCTTAATATTAGCATATAAAATATCAAGCCATGATATTGTAAAATCTGGTTTTACAATAGCACTTTGTAACATTTTATGAATTGAGAAGAAATAATTTTTATAAAGAGAAGCAACACTGCTTGTGTCAGTAATGTCCAAAGAGTAGGGACAAAAGAATATTGAAAAAAAACGCTTCCCAAAAAAAAATTGTCCTTTCACCATTAGAATTGGTCAAGGAATACATGAAAAAATGTATAAAGAAAAATTAAAGAAAGTTCAAGAATATTTATTTAAGATATAACTCATATCCTTAATTATTAACCATTATTGAATATTCATTCAAGTAAATTCTTTTCAAGAATAACTTGTCAAGTTTCTCCTTCATGCTCATATGAAACAGTTGCAGAGGCACAAATTCTTTATTACAAAATTTGTGTAGCCTAAAGTCGCAACAGTTTTTGAGATTTGAAATTTCAAAAATGTGTTTTAAATCAGTTTAAAATTCTTTTTGGCCAGCTATTAATAAATATGTCGGACAGTGCTAATTAAGATTTTTAAAAATTAAATATGAATTCAATGCCATTGGACATGAGTTTGAAAATAATATTTATTCCTGTCCATGAAAGAACTGGAAGAAGTTTTTTATGTCTAAATTTTGCAATCCATAGTAGTACCACTAAAGAATCTAAGTCAAAGGGAGTTTTCTGCAGCATTTACTAGTCAAAAATATTGATATAAAGCCAGATTAAAGTGTGAATGTGGACTTAAGGATCAGATCCAACATGCAAAGATAATGCACTTTCACAGAGGTGTACCAAAAGTCTATCAAACTTCACCTTTTGCTTACAGTTTTATCCAGATGAGACATAGCGTATCTTTTGAGCATTTGAACCAAATTACAGAAACTGTATCTTTGATCCTCTGCTATAGCTTTTGTAAGTTCATACTTTGACTGTTCACTACATGCTTAGTAACGTGCATTTCCTTCTCTCTGTGCTTTCGGCAAGTTTAGGCCTCTTTTGGTCAACGCCTTGGGAACGCTGCCAGCAGAAGAGCAACGTAAATCTGAGATTTAATAAGATGCAAGTGCACGTGTGTGTATTTATACATACCCACATGAACACACGATAATATCAGTCGTCAGAATGTAGGCTTGAGAGAAAAGGCCTCATCTTCTCAGCATTCACTTCCAAACACAGATTGTATCGCAGAGATCTAGTGATAAATGCAGCCCTGTTTCAAAGTGTCACTACCCTACTGAAAATCCAAGAAGATTTTGTTCTCTGTTTGATGTTGATGATGATTATGATGACAGAGTCAGTAGTCTGTGAAATGGAATATGCCGTGGCTTTATCCCTTCTTGTTTGGCCTATCATCTGAAAGACTTTCTCCCATACTTTCACATAGTCAAATGGAAGTCATTACCTTCCTATAACTCAGCACAAAATGAAACACACAGGAGCATAAAGGGTAGCTAAAGACTCAGTTCATGGTAGCAAACGTTACATACTGAAGCACCAGCTGCTGAGTTGGACATAAACCAGACTATTCAGATGTTAGGTTCAGGCCTCTCATATACAGTTGCAGTATATGTTGCATTGTGTGTTGGGGTCTCAAAGTTTTGTTCGAACACAAGGAGAAGCTTGCAGAATGCAGGCAGGATTTCAAACTCGAACAGGAATAATGTCTATGCATGTCAAAATATGAGTGCACACCTCATTCACTACTACCTTGTTTTCTCCTTTTCTGCTTTTTCTTTTTCCTGATAATTTGCCATGCTGCAAGCTGAGTCTGTTACTTGTTTTTTTCTACAGAAAGTTATGTACAGATCTCTAATTTCATTTGAATTTCAATTCAGATAAAATCAGATAAAGCAAACACAGATAATCAAATAATCAAATCACAGAATCACAGAATCACAAATGTTAGGAATTGGAAAGGACCTCGAAAGATCATCTAGTCCAATCCCCCTGCTGGAGCAGGATTACCTAGATCATGTCACACAGGAATGCATCCAGGCAGGTTTTGAATGTCTCCAGAGAATGAGACTCCACAACCTCTCTGTGCAGCCTGTTCCAGTGTTCAGTTACCCTCACTGTAAAGAAGTTTTTCCTTATATTTATGTGGAACCTCCTGTGTTCCAGCTGTAAAGCAAAACTTGATTTTATTTCAGAGCTCTGATATATTGTCTTCCTTGTAAAGGTTGTTTATTTTAACAGGGTGTAACAAAAACATTAAAAAACCTTCTATGACATACAACTGAATACCATATGCTGGGTGATACTGTTTCCACTGCTAGAAACCTCTGCGTTGCTTGAATTGTGTCTTTGAAGCATGCATAATCCTCATGATCCTCAGTCTAAAACCATGCTGGGAGATATTTACACCCAAGTAAGTCTCTAATTTCATTTTCTATAAACCTTCAAATCACTATGTCTCAAGCAACCTGAATAGTGCCCACCAACTTCTTGAAGAGCAGATTCAGGTTCTCTTTCATATTTCAAATTCTCATGTAAATTTTAAATATTTGAAATGCTGTTTACTTTAAACATGAAAATTGAATATCTGCACAGAGCATTAGCAGTTGCTTTAGCTCAAATGCCACTTTTCACATAAAAGCATGAGTATATCCTCATCACTCATGCAGAATATCTTTGTCAATGGAATGTCAGAGTTGGGAATTGAAATAATTTTGTCCACATTCAATATGATATTTCTCGTTATAGAATGATAGACTTCCAGCAAAACTAGTTTTGCAAATATAGCTTCTTGTAAGTGTGCACACATAGCGTATGACTGTCTACATCCAACTCTCTGCATGTTGAGCTTGTGGGTTGCTTGTCTTCTCCATCAGAATCCACTGAAATGCATTTAACCTCCAGCCACATCTGCTCTTAACAGCTCTTGCGTCACAGCTCTTTTCTCCGTAGTAACAAAGCAATCAGAAACAACTATTCTCTCATACAAGAGATTACTATCATCAGAAGTTATGTTTCTGAATAGTTGTGCAGAAGACCTACTTAGAATCGGAAAAAATAATTTTGTTACTAAGCATAGACCTGATTTTTGTTTCCTCTGTTGTTGTGACTTCATCAGCTTTAACACTTCATGCTACCTGGGGAGTTGAAGGCAGTAAGCTGGGAACTAGTATTGTGACCTACAATTTTCTGTTGTGGATTTTCTGGTACTTTGCTACTATTGGCATGGTGATCAACATCATCATATTGATTAGACACTTTGTAAGAAGAACCACAAGACTGTGCTAAGACTTTTATCCTATGCACAGGAGCAGATATGCTGAATGTCTCCAGAGTGAGCACTTATATGCTATCCAGTAGCTGGTTTGGTTTTTTTTTTTCAAAGAACCACAGGTAGACCATCAACAGAAAATTAATATGGAGTGACTAAAGATTAGCAGATTTAGTAAAAATCTGTAATCAGGAGTTGTCAGATATAGAACTTTTCTAAGAATCTTCTATACCTATTTTCCTCAACTCCATAATAGGTGACAATACTTGAGAGTAATAATACTGCTTTATTAATTATATAGCAAATTATTGTCTTGTTGTGGTTGCTCTAAGATAATTACTGACTGGCTGATGGCTCTTGGCTTTGATTTAAATATGTTAATTTTGACCTTGGCAAGAGAACCTACTTAAAATGAGCAAAATAGCACATGACCATACTCACATTAACAAGACCATATGCTCCCTTACGAAAAGCACTCTTGTTTAAATGAGAAAGCTATAGGAAAGCTGTTTTTCATGAAGACCAGATATTAAACTTTGATTCCCTTTACCTACAGCTGACAGTCTCAATCTCTAGATCTTTTCAGGCTTAAGAAAAAAGAAGAGTGTATAGAGGCCCAAAATATGTACAACTCCAAGGACAGTTCATAATTGTAGTAGTGTAAGATTTTATTTCCCTATTTTCTAATTAATCCATTGAACCTAATTGCTGTCTAAGGAAAACAGTCCTTCCTAAGAATTTAATATGGGCAGAAAAATACTTCTCCAATCACCCTTGTTTTTCTTTCCTGTTTCAACACAAGCTTTTCCTGAGAGAGAAAAAAATCAAGTCAGTATAATCCATAATAAACACACAGATGTGCATGCTCACATAAAAATAAAAGTTAATCTCAGCCTTCACTTTTTAATACTTCATGAAATCCAATAGCTATTTGTTGAGGGCAGGTCCTTCAAATTCAAGTTGTCAGGTACTCACTGAAGAGATGCCACTAATTGTTAGCAATGGTTTGCAAATTACAAGAAAGAAAGAAGTCACAAACTGTGAAGTCTGAACACCTGAGAATGCAGTTTATACTGTCTAACAGTGTCAGTTTAAAACTATTTTGTCCATCAAAAGCAAAATATTTTTTGTCTCGTTATCTAGGATTTTATCAGTTGTAGACCACCACGGTTGTGTCACTGCACAACGGAAAGAAAGAGAACAGCTTTGGTTAATTGCAACGTAGTTACTTCTGAAGAACAGAAACTTATTGCCATTCAAAATTCAGCTTTTGACAGGTGATTCAGATATATACTACTCATAATCAGAGAGCTAAGGTTCCTGTACACAGAGGAATAACACTTCTGTATAATTTGTCAAATGGAAGATAATATCCATTAACATTATTGTCCTCTTCCCTACAACACCCCAGCTATTTTGGTTTCAAGAAGGTAAACATCTACAACTGTTTTTTGTGAAGGATTGATTCTGCAAATGTAAAGTATACTCTAAACATCTAATATACCCATTCCAGTACTGCACAGGAAACTTAGGGGTGTCTTTGACTATAACCTGGAACCTTAAAAATAAACTATGCTAGTCATGTGCACAAGAAGAAGTGCAGCTGCATAGGGATCTTTCAGCCTTGAAAGAAGAAACTGAGCTGGCTTAAGCATTTTTATAGCTGACTAATAGGCACCTTTTTCTAAAGATTATGTAACCCCTAATTTAATGTCTTTTTGTTCCATGTACCAAATGCATCTAATTTCTTGCTTAAAACTAACTAAGAACTTAGATAACAATCACAATTTACATATGATTACTTAGCAGAGAGGACAGTAAAATCCAGCAGCTCTTTTTAATGCGAAATTCTATCCATTACGTTTTAGTTGCCACCAGATCACCATACTGTTTAGGACCTGAAGATACAAACATTACTCACAGTGTCAAGAAGTTATTCTTACTTATGCCTCAAAGTATTTTCATTGACTTCTTTTGAATTTCAGATCTTAAGTCATATTTGGATATAATGTATGAACAAAGACTTACTGAAATGAGTAAAGGTTGAAAGTCCAAATCCAAATGCCTAAGATATACAAAGAAAAAGCAGCCAAAGGAGAAGTTCATTTATTTAAACTAATATTATGTTACACACAATATAAATGAAACACTCCAAAATGAAAAAGACAACCAACAAATCTTGGACTGATAGCTGTATCAACTATGAAATTACTGAGAGAGTAATTGCTGTGAAAATGGAAACTTATACCATATTCTGGAAGATCTGACTCATAAATAAACCTTTCTTTCAGGGTCTTACTCCTAAACCATAAATCTCTTTCTTCCCAGAGTGGGAAACATTACCTTTCTGTGTAGTAATGCACCCATTTTGAGATTCATTCTGAGAAAAACATATATGTTGTCAAACTAAGTATGCAGGCTCTAATCACAATGTACAAATAATACACATTCTAGAACAAGCAAGAAGAGCTGAAGCGGGGAAAAAAAAAATGTCCATACTGAGGTATATGACAGCCAATAGATAATGGGAATTCAGTGAACTTACTGTCCTGGTTTTGAATCCTTGCTGCACATATCAGGGGAAGAGAAGCAGGCATTCAGCCTCAAGTATCCACTACTAATAACCTTATCCTGTATTGCTAAATTGTCCCATGCTGCAAATGGTGTCAGATTCTTCTGATGACATTTCTTTGTCTTATGTCAGTACCAGCACAGAGATGAATCTGACACACAAATTCACTCCATTCATTGGATAAGCCCAGATTTCATTGCACTCTGAACCCTTCCACTTTAGCTGACATTTCTTTTTCAAGGAGGAAAAATTACTTAGCCATAACTATGCAACAAGTATTATCTTCTTTTTTTGTCATGTTAAGTTTCACACAGGCTAAGATACGTTGGTAATATTTTGATCTGAAATACGTGTGTGCACACAGAGTCTTTACTATACTGTAAATCACTAACTGATTTACAAGATGTTTTAAAGATTTTATGGTCCACACAATAAATATCGCAGCTTGAAAAAGAAAGTGAAGCTCTAAAGAGAATTGCGTTTTTGCCTACTCACAGTAAAAGAATTATCTCATTTGAGAGTTTCAAAGTGCTTTACATGCATTTATTAGATAACTAATTACACACTTTCTCTCTGAGGAGAAGGTAAGAATTATTACATTCATATGACAACTGTGCAAACTGCTGACATTCAGTAGTTTGGGGCATGACCCTCAAATCCTTAATCACCTATCCCTCAGAATTACCTGGCAGCTCATTTCCTCTGACACCCCCCCTGCCGCACACAAACACACACACAAAACAAGTAACGATCATTTTCAAAACACAACCTATTCCAGTGGTTTGGCTGTTAAAAGTAATACACCCATCTCTCCTCATCCTTCTTACCTATTCAGTCCCTGATAGGCAAATCAGATGCAGAAGCCATACAGTCTTTTCAGTGTCGCAAATATCCAAACAGGTCAGCTCACATGAAGGATCCTGTTTGTTTCCCAACTGCACTTGTGCCAGTTGTAATCCAGTTTGAAAAAGGTGCATTTCTAATTCAGCAAGTTTTCTGTTTTGAGTAAAAAATAGTCATATGGTGAAAGGTTTCCAAGAACACGTTCTAAATGCCACTCAAGGTCAGTCAGCAAGTTGATAGTATCAAATCTAACAGACCTGCACACCATTTCCTCTCTCTCAGTTATTAAGAAATTAATTTAGAAGGTTTGTGCTTCTCAAAATGTTATCATAGGAAAAAATTTACAGTTATACTCTTATTCAAATAAATTAATGGCCATGTCTGAATTTGTTTTAATTATCAGGAAAAGCTCCTTGAATATTATTTTTTGATAGTTCACTTTAAAAGTAAACAGAAAAGAAACACATACTGACATAAGGGAATAATTAAAGTCTTGGGAAGAGGTTACTCTTGTAAGAATTCATTATCTTAAAAAGTCACTGTGATTCACTAATAAAAACTACTTGTACTTTTTATAGACAGGAGGCTTTATAAAAAAAAATTTTATTAAACAAAATGAAAAGGTACTTCAAAACTTTGTTAGGAGGATTGACTTTTATGAGCTTGTAGTCTGGCTAGTGAAATTATTTGAGGGATGTGAAGCTTTTCCTTCTCTTTTCATACAATTTTAATAAAAATGGATTGTCCCTAATAAAAAGACACACCTGTGGTTTCCTTCCTAACCTTTTTTTTCAGGTATACAATGTATCTAGAGAAAGAATGCAGAAGAGGAAATCCACTTTGAAGTTAAAATTTACTATTCCGCTATCAGTCTATAACTCTCATAAGTGACTTTGCAATCTCTGTTTCTGAGAAGTGATAGATGTAATTTTTATTTGGTTGATTTTTATTCTTTTCACTTAAGAAGGAAAAAGTAGAACAAAATCCAAATTAAAATGGAAAATATCAAATTTGCATGTATGTCCCCAAATATTATGCATAGCAGCTTGAATCATTTAAAAACACTGTATGAACAATATATGTTCTTATGTTGTATATGAGTAGTGAATTCTACTATTATTTTCCATATGATATATTGCAATCTCCCCTAAATATCTTGCATCTTGGCTGACTCAAATATAACTCCATGGTCACTGACCTAGGTGGAAAATTGCTGCTACAATAAAGTTTAAAAGGGCTATAATGAAATAGAAAAACAAGAAAGGAAAGTTCAGGAACCTATCTATGTAAATTTAAGGATGATTTGTAATAGAACTGGTAAAATCACTAGTTTGTTGTAAGATCAATCTTCAACATCTGTCCAGTAAGGAATAAGTAGGAGGGCAGCTTTGTGGCTTTTCTTCACAATGCTCGTACTAAGAGAAAATCCCTTTGTCTGCCTATGGCTTACTTTGTTCTTCTATGTGATCTAAAGGAGCCTGGTTTTGGGGAAGGAGGAAAAATTCTAGAAAAGCCCTGCAATGTCAGTTTTACAGCTTATTGTCAAGGAAAAAAAGAGGACTAATTTGACATTGATAAAGTTTTTTTCAGTACATGGTAAAGATGTACAGGGAGGTGAAGGAAGGGGATTTTTTGTTTCTTCTTGAAAATGAGAGAGCAGGATGAAAAAAAGACATTTTAAGTATTTTTTATATGATTAAAGGAACACTATATATCTCTTTAAAGTGGCATCGGATGGAAATAATATTAAAGCAGAAAGATAGCACTGGCACAAGTACAAACATATGTGAACAGTTTTAGGGTGGAATTAGAAGAACGTTTCTAATTATCAGCTCAGTGAGGTATTGAAACATCTTTTAATTTTACAACAAATTCTACAAACAACTTGCTAGAATTAATAAAGATTACTGTGCTATAAAAAGTTTCCTTGATTTTTTTTATAAAAATGGAAAATAGAATTAGACTCACCATCTGTATATTTAAATAATTTGATGTATAATTTAGTAAATCTTTAGTGATGATGTATTACTGATTTAGTTTAGCCTCAGTGAAAGTATGACCATACCAATTTATTTTCTTTGTTGACATTTGAAGTGTTAAAAGGATATTTCAGAAATGTTTTACTTAGTTTAAATTTATGATTTCTTGGAAGAAAATCTAAATTCGAAATGATAGAACTATTTGAAAGAAATACAGAAATACTTTTAGTCTATAAAATAGTAGCAGAGATGTTGCTACCTGAATAAACTATTTTGCATAGCTTTCTGGGGAAGTCAATATAATCTTTAAAATTCTACAACACCAAAAGCTTGTATATGGGCCTTGAAACCTTATGCAGCAATGTAACTGGAGAAAAACTTTACACAATATACATGAGTGAGACCATCAAAATTTGTACACATCTATTTTCACGACACGTTAATGTCATAAGTTTTATATAGTCTTTAGACAATGCAATGAGAAACATGCTTGTATTTAGCCTTTGGTCCGTGTCCCAGCTGCTTAACACCACCAGGCGTAAAAGAGACAAAAGCTGCCCTGAGAGGATATCTGAAAATTTGCACTTCCGAAGAAGAATCTTGGGGTGAGAAAAAGCTTATGTGATTAGCTCCAACATGTGTTATTTGGTGTTTATCAATGGAAAATCAGTGTTAGAGCTGTGAGGAGTCTTAAACAGTAAAACAATAGGTTAAGAAATGCTAAAGGAAATAGATTTTGACAGAAGAAATGTTTCTCTCTGTACCAAAATATTCCAAAAAGGGGAACATTAACTCTTAAAAGTGCAAGTACTCTACTTCCAACTTTTTCCAATACAAAGCATGTCAAGTATGTGAAGGGAACTAGAAGGTGTCACAATAAGGTTACAGTCTCGATCAGAGAGGAGGATGGAGGATACTGGTTCAGTAGCAGCCAACAGCTGCTGTAATTCATCAGCACCCCAGTCCTACAGAAAACAATCTCAGGTACAGTATTGACTCAATCCAAGGAGTATCTCCTTAGTGGACAGTACAGTAGCAGAGAGAGACTTCTTTGTTTTCTCCTTATCTTGAAAAAAGGTACTTACCAGGGTGACTTTTCCTGTGCCAAGTGCTGTGCTGCCATGACTACACGGCTTTAATGTAATACCTGGTTTCTTTGTAGCTAAATTGTCACTCCATGCACAGTACTGCAATTTGCAGTATTGGGGGAGCAATAATGTGGCCTAAAAGTAAGCCACTTTTCCTCTTCAGGTCTTCCAAGTGCAAACTTGTTTCAGTTGATGACTGAGTCTGCTGTTGTCAAAGTAAGCTCTGAGCAGATGTAGAAGTTTTTTGGCTTACCAAGGCTTTGTCCTCTGAAATCTGGCTTGTCTTTTCTCTAGACTGAGAAAACTGTCATATTGCTACCTATCTTTATTTGTTTCTGTTGTTACAATTATTATGATATATGCATAATACATGCTAGAACACTTCTGCAAAAGATAACTAGTACTCTTCTCTATATCTGTGAGGTGGACAGTGTTACTATTCTTTCAGTTTGCTAAACTGTGACACAAGCAGAAAAACTGTTAGTCTGTCGTGATAAGAGACCTATCCTTTTCTTTTGAAAACATTTGGATAATACCTCCAGCTAGTGTAAGTCTGGGTAGTTCCTTTAATAAATACAATTGATATACACTATCTAAGGATTTGGTTCAACATCTGAAAACATTTATAGGCTTTAGTAAGAGTGAGATGCTTCTCACAGTAAGTAGGTAATCTTTCTATTATATCAGCCAATGTTCAAATCTTGTAAAGACAGCAAACTGACATGTTATTTTTTTCATGTGTCTCAAAAATTGGATTTTTCCTTTGTTGACACGGGAATTACTCCACCACTGCTGTGTTTCCAAGGCAAAACCATGCAGTTTTATAGTAGCAAAAGTGGTGTTTTCAGTAAGAGGGACAGGATGCTTAAACATAAAGAGAGACCATATAATCACTGAAATGCAGTTTCGAAGAAGATAGTTAGGTTAATGTCAGACTCTTGCAAACAGTAACCCGATAAATTGACTATGATTCTCTTTAAAGCACTGCTGATGGAAATAGAGAATAGTAAGATTCATCTAATCTCTTGTGCACCACTACGTTAGGCATGTCCTCTGTTTGGGGAAGAGTATGATGCACTCCACTTTATTAAAAGCTAAAAAAGAGTCAAATGGTCTAGAAAGGTCAGAAAAGATAGGAAATGTGAGAATAATTTTTGTGGTTTGGTCTTTTTTTTATACTTTGTTCCACCTTATTGTGTTCACTGGTTTGGCAACTGGTACTGAGCTAGCTCAAGGGAAGAAAAAAGACATAATACTTCAATTTTGCAATGTAAAACGAATGGTGATTTGGAATTGCAATATCATGCCTACTATAGCAGAACATATTCATGATGTTCCTGAAGAATAAATCTAGACTAAGAGATGATAGAACTTCCATGTCTTATCTGAAAAATTTATTAGCTTCTGAAAAATGCCAGGTTTCCTAAAGAAAAGTATTGACATATTCAGTAGTGTTCCCAGTAGGAAGAAGGAACAAGAACTGTTTGCTTCCAGTATTTGAAATTACAAATCAATTACAAGTAGTGAATTTGATAAAAATGCAGGAAAGTGCATCAAATATTTTCATTTCCTTATCCTTCTACATTCTCAGAGAATCAATAAATAGGATGCAGAGCTGATAAATTATTTAATCTATAATAAAGGAAGCAATAAGCACTGCTTTTATCCACATGTCCTTTGAATATGATACTTTTCGTTTATGACTAAGCTGCACTCTTACCCATATAAAATGATTCTTCTTTCTCTTTTATTGTTGTCATTTTTTAATGTAATTACATGTGTTAAAAATGAAAATAGTGTCATGGAAATCTGTTCTGTTAATGGAATTATTTCTATATTACATTGCTCCCAGATGCACAAAGGGCATCTGGTCATGTATTTTGTAGATTTCATCAGGCTGAAATGATAATAAACTGATGTGAACAGATAGGAAAGGTGAGCTACCGTGATGGGGAACACATGCTGCAAGAATACATGCACAGTCATGGATAACCACGAGTCATCATTTCCCTATGTAATGACAGCAGTGTCACCACTATACAGAATTCAGTTATTAATGCACCAACAACTTTACAATTTCAAGACTAGATAGGGTTGAGGATCTTCTGATATTTGCGACACCACAGAATAAAAATTCTGCAGAAACAGTGATTTAAACAGACAGATTTATAAGGGTGTGACTACACACATTTCTGTGTAGCATAACTCCAGAGCTAATCATAAATACCACCTTTAGTCTGATTATAACAGACCAGAGCTCAGTGAAGGCATATTTGCCCTAGGTTTTATGCTGCTACAGGTTATACTATTGCCTTGATGCCATCTGCATCTTTTCTGAAATTTTGCAGAAACAGATCATCTGAAACAGAAGTGGATTTTTATAAGTCTTGTTCTTATAAAGACAGAGCATTTCAGCTCATTCTTGAGCCTAACAGTAGTGAGACTTCAGCCCATTTCTTGTAAAAATGCCATGTTCTACATATATTTATGTCCCCTTTGAGAAATTCTGTTTTCATGTCAGGCAAGAATTCAATTAAGCATATTTTTTCTAGGTGTACTATATGGAAAACTGTCTTGGAGGTTCTCAAGTTTTTTTGTGACAATTCTGTCATGACAGTGAAGAAATATTTTTTTCCAATAAAAGTTTAATAAATCCTAATATTGCTCCATAAAGTTTTTGTTTTTAAATTTTTAAAACTCTGGTAAGAATAACATCAAACTTTTTCTGGGAAACAGTGCTCCATGAGAGCAGTGTTTTGTCTCTCAGAATCAATTCTTTCAATTTTTCATTTTAAAACAGCCTTCGTTTCTAAATTAAATTTTGTCATATTATAAATTTAAAGGTCAGGTCTAGACACATCAAACCAATACGTAAAAGAAATCATGAAATAAATTTTTTTAAATGCCTTTAACAGAAAATATTGATATTATGTATTTGTGGGTTTTTTCCTGTTCAAATGTATAGAAATTTTGAATTACAGTTCTAAGTTTCTTTCAGCTTTGACTTTAATGATATCTTACACATGCAAATATTCCTACAAGAGATATTTTATTCTTTTGTTCATATGTTTGCTCTTATGTAAGATATTTTATTTCTTCTTCCTTCTACGAGATTATTGGTAAACTGTGTATCAAAATGTAAGGAAAGACATTTCTAAAGATGCCTCTTATTAAATAATTGTAGCATAATAGTGATTCTCAAATATCAGTGAACAAGTTGTTGTTTACTACCAAGGCAAGGTGTCTAAGGTAACTCTTATCTGTAAATTTTATTTTTCTTCTATGTTGCACTGTTAAAAATATTCAAAAAACCATACAGGTACTAAACATACTAATTTAAGTTTCAGCTCCTAAACTTTTCAGAGGCTTGCTAATACTTCATTCCAGAATTAAAAATCTGTATTTGTTTTATTTGCTTCCAACCAGAAATATATAAATGAACTTAGTGCATTTAAGATTGCCATTCACTAATTACCCAGACATCACTATCATGACAATCTCTCTGCACAACCTGCAACTTTCATTAATTTTGGAAGCACTCAGAATGCTTTCCTACTATCCTAACACAAAGAACAATAAAAATGCTAAAGCAGTCAAGTAATTTAAAAAAAATAGATTTCAGAAAAGATAAAGAAATTTGATCCAATTGCTATCATAACGTTTTTAACACTGATGATTCTTTGGCTCAGGAGAGAATTCTACCACCTGTAGCTGTAAGTGAACAGAATCTGAATTTCTTTGTTGAAATTCTCTTGCACATTTACACTGAATCATCTGCATAACTTTGTATGGCATACCCATGTGATGATATTCACATTGTCAGCCAAGGACCAACAGAGTAGGTCCAGGATGAAAGATAAAAGCTAACTTTTGCTTGCTTGTGGTGGAATTTTCTGTACAAACTCTCAGTTTAATCTTTTCTCATCTTTTCTTTATGTTCAATCTCTGACTGACCTGAACTGTTTTCATTCTGCCACTTTTTCTCTACTGTGTCTTTTAATCTGTGTATGGGAAAGATACACTAGCTTTTCTGGATCTTAGGATCTTTAGCTATTAATATGTGCACAGGGGGTGGCAGTCTTCCTTTTCAAACTGCAGAATTATTATTTAGATTTTAAATGCAAATTCCATAATTGTTGCTTTATTCTAGTGGAGTCTATTATACTGGCTGCTCTTACTGATAGAAATTACTGTTTGCAATACTGCTGTATTGAGTTTAACAAAAGGGTTTATTTCATAGCATAACAAATATTCTGATTTCAAATAATTTTAACTAGGGAAACAACCCACCAGCTTCAGGTATACTGATAATTTCTTGTCTCAATTTTTAGATCTGTTAGTTGCCTAATTCAATTGAAAAGACAGAAAATGAACAGGGAATCCAGGAGTAAATATTCTACAAAATGCATTTTATCAAAAAAAAAAAAAAAAAAGAGACTGTCCAATGAGCTGTTTATCAAGAAAGTTAAATGTGCTTTTTACCTTTGTTAATAAATTGGAGTGTCCTGTGATATCCTGGAAAAATACAGAAAAAAAAAAAAAAAAAAAGAATGAATTACTGATCTCCCTTTTCTAGTATTGACACTTGGAGATATTGTAGAATATTTTCTAAGTTGACTAGAGATGATTAGAGCCTGTAAGTCTTTTAGGAAATTCTAGAGGGAGTTGCTTACCCTTGGATTTAGGAATATAGCTTGAAGTTTCTAAATACTTTGTTCAAAGGAGTGAGGGCAAGTCAGGAAGCAAGTCCGTAGAAAAACAAGAATAGACACAAGATACCAGGCTCCCAGGGCTATAACTTAATAATCGCAATAGTGTTTCGTTAGAATTAATGTTGAGTTTTAGATAAAAACATAGATAAACACATTGTTAGAAGTGTGTTGAGCCTGCACAGATCAGCATTCTGTAGCGTTCATATGTAATAAAAATGATGAACAGAGCTGAGCAGGATCAAACATTCTTTTCTTTTTGAACTCTTTAGTGTAGGGAAACAGAGAGAAAATCCTCCCAATATTACAGCTCTTTCAATCATTATTACTTGATTAATATACGTTCAATAAGTTGAAATGTAGCCTTCCACAGATGCTGGTTCAGCCCACAATACACAAATGTTGAAGGGCTAGCTCTGTCTTTAATTAAAGTTACCCAACACTAGCTGTACAGTTTTCAGTTCCCAAACAATAATTATTCACCCTGAAATTTCCTACTGACACTTTCAATTTTGGAAATTCTGTTTCAGGCTAGTGGGATTTTGGTCGGGCAGAAAGAGTTTGGTCATATCTGAAAATGTTTTAAAAACAGGGAGGAGGAGAAAGAGGATGATAGATATTTGCATTAAGCCATGTCCTCTAGCTTCTATGCATCATATGAAACAGACGTGATGAAATATTAGTTTGATACAGATGTAGAGCAGGTTGTGGGTATGAAAGATACAGTAACAGTAGAATATTATTAATACAAACATCTTCTGTTAATAAAATTACATGCAGAACTAGAAAACTCTTTGATCAGCATTTCATTCATGGTCTTTTATTATTGATAGATCTTCATCTTGGGAAGTGCATTAGTGTAAGGCTTAACATAGAAGTAATACAGATCAATGGATTAGCCCTTCAGGAGAGGCACTAATTATTTTAATGAGAACATTCTAATTAAGCAGGTTTGAACTGATGAGTAAAGAATGTTGCATGCTGGGAATTTTAATGGGGTTATTGTTGAATAAACAATAAAAAAAAAATATAATTCTTGAAGAATGTATGGTATCTTTGTTAAAGAGCTAAGGTGCTCTTTTTAGGAATGCCTGAAAAAATCATGGAAAAAACTTTGGTGACAGTCTGAACTTCACATGCCAAGTGTTGAGATTACAGACTTTCAGACAGAAGACAGAAACTTTCAGACAGAAACTTTCAGACCGAAGACCCAGGAATTACATCCACTATTCTGTTTGTGTGCTACAATTTATTACCAATACAACTGTAATGGAAAACAAGAATTTCTATATTAAAAAGAGCTATCTAAAATCAAATGATCCCTTATTCGGTGAAGCATTTGGGTGATATAATTTCACTCTCTTTAGAGAGAAATTATATTTGCAGAGTACTTTCACAAGTGAGACATCAACAAACTTTATTTTATTTACTCTTAGAGACAAGATTAAATTGGAAGGGGAGGAAGTGAAAATGTAATATGACTGAATATTTTTTCATTAAACGTCTAAACTAATCTGATAATGACATAGTAATGCTCCAGTTTCTCATATTTTGCTCATTGATACTAGTGATCTAAGTAAACAATTGAAAAGGGTTTTTGTGAAAATTTAAATAATGAAAAAACACTTCATGATACCAGAGTAAAGATTGATAAATACACTTGTGTTTTTTTCCCCTCCGGGTGCTACGTATTTTATGGTTAAAGACTACAAAGAAGGTGTCAATCCAGTAAATATCCTGAACTTTATATGTCTGAATATTAGGCCTCATATTGCTTTTTCTGTTCCATTACTCCTTGCACTGCAATCTGGCATTTTACCCATTTATTAAAGTATCTACACAATCACAAAGGCATGCCAAGCATGCATAGGCAATTTGTATTGCATGTTCTAAAGCAACATTCTTTTAAAGCTTCTATTAGAATAATAAGCAGTATGATAAGAAAACACATAGAAAATAGTTTTCTGATCATAAAATATTTTTAGGATATTAAGTGTTACTTACTTTATTTTTCCTGGGCTGCATCAATACATTTTACATGTTGAACATATTTTTAATTGAAAAATATGTGACAGGATGTACTTAAACCCAAATAGCCAATGATGGTTAGGCTACTTACCTAAAATATAAGAAACCATGGTTCATATATATGGAATGTGCAGATCTCCTTATTCCAGTTGATATTTTAGACACTAAGGTTCTGTCTTCATATACAGATATGTTTTGAAATAAAACATCCAAATTTCTTTACATATAACATCTACAGATATATATGGCATATATTTTTTGTTAGTATTTCTATCACTGAGATTTTCAAACCACAAAAATTCGATGCATGAAACCTCATTTTAACATATAGTGTAGTGAAACACAAAAGCAATGCACTAATACGTTGATCCCTTGCTATTCTTATAACAGTATGATGTTTAATAAGAAATAATTTTGAATTAACCACTGCTTTTGCAAATAATTTCAGGATACAAATTGAATTATAAAGTCCAACTACTCTCAGCAAGTGATGTCTGACCATGGGTTTAAAAAGGGGGTAAGCTCATCACAGTTTTCTAGTATTTAAAGGGCAGCTACAAGGAGGACAGAGTCTCTCTCTTCACGAGAAACCACAGAGACAACAAGGGGCAATGAGTACAGGTTGCACTGGGAGAGGTTCATCTTTATATTAGAAAGAAATTTTTTACGATGACAACAATCAATTACTGGAACAGCCTCCCCAGGGATGTGGTGGAGTCCTCATCACTAGAGGTTTTCAAAATGTAACTGAACAGAGTGCTAGGTAATCTCATCTAGGCTCCCTTTTCCATTAAAGATTGGACCAGATGATCTTTTGAGAGCCCTTCCAACTTGGCCCATTCTATGACAAAAATAATTTTATTAGTTATTAGACTGATGTTTCCTTCTGTCACTGAAGTCACATGTGAATTCAGAAGAGCAGATTAAACTCTTGTTAAACTACAAGGCAGTATGGATGATATTAAAAATTTTGTCCAACATATCCATTTTCCTGATCTTGAGATGAACAGATAGCCTTATGCTAGATTAACATCATAGCAATGTGCAGGAAGCTGAAAAAACAAAGCTTTCAGAACATTTGCCTGCTTTGCGTATTACCAGCAATTAACACTAATTTGCAGAACCTATTACCTATTTCACTTGCACAATTTTTGCCTGTAAAATTCACCTGGCTTTCATCCTAGCACAGTACTTCTCCATACTTTTTTCTTCATTCTGAACATCCACGCTTGCCCAGATCTGAGATTGTTTTTAACTTTGTTAAGTGCCATAAGAGTTATCTGCTTTTTAAGAAGCCCAAAGTAACCAAATTTTGCTCTAAAAGGACATGCTTCAGACTGTTTAGTTTAATTTCCTTTCAAGAAAAGCAATTGTAGCAAGAATTTTCAGAAAAAATATTAGGTCCTGTACATTATGAATATAAGAAACATGTTCAACATCGTCCAGGTTTTGAAAAGTAAAAAAATGGTTGTTGTATTATATAGAGCCTCTGAATGAAGAACAAGTAATTAAGAGAAAGGAGTTTGAGTTCATCCAGTAAAGATCTGGAGGAGTTTGGATTTACTTAATGACTGCTTTAAGATTTGTTATTAATTTTAATTATTCATATTTCAGATGGAAACTTTGCATCCAGTATCCAATCACTATTTTCAGATTTGGACTCCTACTAATTTCTTTGTTACTCTCAGAGTTGATGTTGAATAATGAGAGAGTTTAGTAATTCTTTAAATGGAGCATGTTTCAAAGATATTTTTAGTTAGGGAGTCGTCTTTCTATTTTGTGTCACACTTTCTTTTCTCTATTTTTTCCAACAATGAGTGATTGGAGGAAAAAAGCTCTGTATGTGGGTTGCCAGCCATTAATGTACTTCCCTAGACTCAAAGTGATAGACACAGTTGGTACTGGAATTATTTTGTATTATCAAGGTCAGCAAAAATAGTTCTAAACAGGTTTTGCTACTCCTGAATTTTTATACTGAGACAGTATATTATCTATCAGCTCTTCAGTAAATAAGTGGTTATAGTGCTATTCTATACTTAATTTGTGGGATGGTGGAAGATTGGCATTGTAGCTGAACTGAAAGGTAGGGGGAAATTTTATCATAAGAGACAGAATATAATAAGAGGATGTATAACATCCTGCTAATCCTTGGAGGATTAGCCTGGAAACAGTATTTTATATAATTTCACTTACAAACTACAACACTAAGAATAGGATAGTGTCGATAAGCTGTATTGGTGGCATCATTCATGTGAGATGAACAGATTTTCATAGAGGAAGCAATGAGTAACCTGAAAGTAAAAGAGATGGAGTGGAATTCAATTATACAGAAGCAAGGCAGCATACCTGGTAAATAAAATGTCTGGTATTACTTACGATCTCATCAGGTAGAAGAAGGGGGCTACATGGTACTTTTCAATGTGCAGATGATGTTGAGCTGTCAGTATAATATGGTGAAGAAGATTAAAACATATTTGGGGTGTACTATTGAAAGTATTTCAATCAGAACTTTTAATAGTATTGCAAAAATCACTAATATGACTTCATTTTAGGCTCTGATCAGCTCCAGTAAAGAAAGACTAATTCAAAATAAAAGAGGTATGGGGCATGACTACTAAAATGATCGAAAGAAAGTAGAGGCTGCTACAGAAGTGGTAACTGGAAGAATTTTGTTTGTGTAGCCCAGCAAAATAAAGGTTGACAGAATGTGGGGGAAAAGATTACTGTCCATAAAGATGAAAGTAGGTAAACACCATGAAGTAGTTATTTAGGTTTCAGAAGAGCGATAGTAATAGAGCAAATAAATATGAAGTACCCATGAATAAATTTAGCTAATATTATACAAATCTTCTTAATCCTAAGAGCTGTGATTCCCTGGAATCACAGCCTTTATTCATTATTGTAAAGGCAAAATCCAAAGTTATATTTTCTGAGATTAAATATAATAAATGGTGATATAATTTATAAGATGCAACATATATAACAGCAGGGTACCAGATTAATGAACAGAAGAACCTGTCCTGATTTCCAGCAATCCATGCCAAACTAAGTTTTCCTACAATTCTAACATAAATTGTGTAATCAATATGGCAACTCATTTTAGCTCTCGTTGGAATCACACGTCATTTCCACAAATGGTAGAATTCTTGCTAGAACACTCTTAGATTTTAAAATCAAATGGTAAAATTGTGAATTAATCTCATAAAAGAGAAACAGCATTTCTTTTTTATTAGGGTATAAAACTGGACATAGTACTCCAGATTCAGTCTCATAAGTATCAAGTAGAGTGCAATAATCACTTCTCTCCACTTGCTGGCTACACTTCATCACTACAAGGGTGCACTCCTAACTCACATTCAATTGCTTGTATGCCACCCGATCCATTTCTCCAGAGCCAGTATCTATCCAGTTTGTACTGTTGCATTGAATTATTCTGCCCTAAAAGCAAGATTTCACATTTTGCCTGAACCTCCAGCTGTTTGAGAGCCTTCTAAATGGCAGCCCTGCTCTCCAGTTTACCACTCTCAGTTCAGTGGCATCAGTGGACTTGCTGGCAATGTATCCTATCCCACCGTTCAAGTCATTAATGAAGATGTTAAATCAACTCCAGTATCATCCCTTGAGGAATGTCATTTGTAGCTGCTGCCAGTGAGATTTCCAATCAAATCCAATTTCTTTATGCCCTTCATGCTACTTAATTTCATTTCCAGTTGAGCTTTGAACTTCTTAATTCTGTCATTGTGTAGCTGGAGGAGGTTTACAGTTTATTCTTGGTAGAGTGTCTCCACTGTTGCAAGTGAATATACATGTGTGTATATTGTATATATATGTGTGTCTATATATGTGCATATACATACATATATATGTCTAGACCTATCTCTGGAAAGTAGAGATTGCTGTGATTGACAGAAGTGTTTAAAATACTGATAGATCATCCAGCTTCAATAAAATTTTTTACTAGATTCAAGGCAACCTAATATTGAGTATCTCCTGACCTGTAGTTATAATTTCTGGTTGTCTCAGGCTTTTGCTTTGGCTACATCCCTGCCATAACAGTTTCCTTTTGCATAGGAGCTCAGTGACGACTTCACCAATCATCCAGACTGCCTCTGATTACACCTGCACATTTTCTTGTACAATGCAGCAGACTGCTTCTGTGTTATAATGAGTTTGTCTTTGAAAATCAGTCATCTCTCTCTTGCTCTTCAAGCAGCCTCCCATAGATCCTGCCGGCTACTTCCCTGAACAAGATGAAGCTTGCTTTCCTGAAGTCCTTTAATCCGCTACTCTCTTTCCTTACTTTTCTTAGCTTCTTAAATTCTATCACTTCATGGTCTCTATGGTCAGTGCAGCCATCGACTACAATAAAACCCTCAGCAGTCCTTTCCTAACTTATGAGTATCATCTGTTCAAAAGTTGCACGCTCATGTTAGTACAGCACCAGGTCTAAGCCTCTCAGAAGGGTTTACAAGTCAGGTCTCTCACCATGATGTTCAATGGGCTTCTGGATGAAACCTGGCTTGGTGCAGTCTCTTATATCCCCTGAGTATATGGAATGTTAAACAGATCCTAATGTTTAAGAAGTCAGTTTGATGACAAGTTATAGGAATATCATTCTGTATTTGTTTATCCAAGGCAAGTCTGAGTATGCTAGAACTACAATTACATTAAATATTTGCAAGGAAATTCTAAAGATGCTGGGCCAGTTCTGGCCCAATTTTTGCATCAGCATGTTTAGATTGATTTAGATAAAGCAATGTGCAAAACAACCAGCAGAACAGGGACCTTCACTTAGTAAATCTGTCAAAATGGCTGTGCGTCTCGGAGATTATTTTTATATACACAGACTTTTCTCAATATAAAGCAGAAGGTTTTAGTCAGCAGAAGAAACAGGTTATATTTCTACAGTATAATCTGGGGTGAGATCAAGGGCATTCGGTTAAAAACAATTGAAGGAAAATAGTATATTCTTTACACAACAATAACAAAAATCCCCAAAAGAAGCAGAGGAAAAAAATACACAGAATTTTCCCTAAACAAAAACGGAATTCACATTGTAGGCATAAAATCCATTTCTAAATTGGTGCATAGTGTCACAAGGAGTATTTATCTAGAGACGGAAGAATTTTGCAGGTAGAAAAATACTGGAAAATAAAGCCCCATAGGAGGCACAGTAAACAAGAAGAAACTCATCAGAAAACAAGAATAATAAACACAATTTTGCATGTCATTATCCTGTACCACTGAGGACAGCTACTAATTTACCAAGACGATACTAATACAGCCGCAGGAAAAATTTGCCTCATGTTATGATTTTTCAGAGCTTAAAACTGAAGAGAATTCTATATCTACATCTTAAGTATATCTTAAATATATTCCCATAAGAAAAAGACTTATCTCTGCATAGAGCTTAATCAAGAGCTGTGTACCAGTTAAGACCACTGAAGTTGCAAGTTTAAATTCATGTAAAATATACATCCAGATTCTTCCCTGCTTTAGGAGCAAAATCCTATTCACAAACTGAAATCCTGAAGTATTTATTCCATATATTCTCAGCTTTCAATCAGCCAGTATCTCAGCTGAAGTAAAAGGGTATGAAATCTTTCTGACTGTGCTCATGTACTGGAGGAAGGATTAGTGAATTCTGCATAAAAAAGCTATCCAGAGGGACCTTGACAGGCTTGAGAAGTGGGCCCGTGCAAACCACATGAAGTTCAACAAGGCCAAGTGCAAGGTCCTGCATGTGGGTCAGGGCAATCCCAAACACAAATACAGGCTGAGTGGAAAATGGATTAAAAGCAGCCCTGAGGAGAAGGACTTGGGGCTGATGGTTGATGAGAAGCTCAACATGAGCCGGCAATGTGCGCTTGCAGCCCAAAAAGCCAACTGTATCCTGGGCTGCATCAAAAGAAGTGTGACCAGCAAGGTCAAGGGAGGTGATTCTGGCCCTCTGCTCTCGTGAGACCCCACCTGGAATACTGTATCCAGCTCTGGGGCCTTCAACATAAAAAGGACATGGAGCTGTTGGAACGAGTCCAGAGGAGGGCCACTAAGATGATCAGAGGGCTGGAGCACCTATCTTATGAAGACAGGTTGAGAGAGTTGGGCTTGTTCAGCCTGGAGAAGAGAAGACTCTGGGGAGACCTTCTAGCAACCTTCCAGTACCTGAAGGGGGCCTACAGGAAAGCTGGAGAAGGACTTTTCACAAGGCCATGTAGTGATAGGATGAGGGGGGACAGGTTTAAACTGAAAGAGGTTAGATGTAGATTAGCTATTGGGAAGAAAGTCTTTACTGTGAAGGTGGTGAGACACTGGCACAGGTTGTCCAGAGAAGTTGTGGACGCCCCCTCCCTGGAAGTGTTGAAGGCCAGGTTGGATGGGGGTTTGAGCAACCTGGTCTATTGAAAGATGTCCCTGCCTATGGCAGGGTGGGTTGGAACTAGATGATCTTTAAGGTCCTTTCCAACCCAAACCATTCTATGATTCTATGAAAATGCAAAATTAATGGGCCCTATACCTGAACGAGCACTGACTGAAAACAGAGGGGGGGAAAAAAAGGGGGGATGGAAGAGAAAGAATAAACTGAGCAAATTTTGTGTGGTTTTTATTGTGATAAAAATAGTTATTACTTGAATTTCTTAGCCCAGATATTTTAACAACTATGTAATTACCCTAGAATTTTATGGATTTTGATCTGCATTTTTTCTCCATACTTTTAATAATTATCATGGAATGATAAGTTTTTATTCAAGCGAGGCATCCATTGAGAATTGGCCTAATTAGATATTTCAACCTCCTTTTGTTTTATTTCTATCCAAATGAATGTGGAAAATCAAATGTAAATTCAATGAGGAAAAAGTAAGTAATTTCATAGGATATCAATAAGTCATAAAGATGGAAAAAGAACTTGCATCATCTTCATGCCCTTAAAGAATCAATCTGTCAGCAAGTATCTTTTAGATAGTTATCTCAGGATTGTTTGCATTTTTAAAAATAATACAAGCATCTACTTTTTTTTTTTTAAATATATGCATAGGAAGCAGGAGAAGAATGAGTCCAAGAGTAGAAAAAAGTACTGCACTTTGTATTAATGGAGCAATTATTTATTACTCATTAAAAAGCTATTAGTAGAACATTGTTATTTATGATAAGTAACAAGCAACATGATGCTAAAGAGTTGGCAATAGAAATTAGAAAGTAATAATACTTATTAGCTGGAAAGTGAATGAATCTAAAAATGGATGTCTTCAAATGTTTAGCATAGTTTTTGTTTGTTTTTAGAGAGATGAAACTTAAAACATTTCTATTAATCTGTTCTTTACGAAAATTAAAGCATTTGCATGTACTCTGCTTCTGTTCCTAACTCATGTCTTAGCTCTCCTATATCTGTCACTTAGATAAACATGTTGTCTTAAACTCCTAAACAAGCAAGCACTATTGATTATTGTCCCCGTTCATCTAATCTCAACTGTAGGTCTCCAGTTAGTAATGCTAATTTTCCCTATAACAAGTAAATCTTAGTAAGTGTTAGTTATTGTGTTAATAAACCATTTATACTTATGGACATTTTAGGAAGGGCAAAAGCTCCCAAATTTTGATTTATATGTAAATATTCAACATTGAGCTTTGCAGTAGTTTCCTTTGGAACTGAGGAGTTCACCTTTTTCTTTTCTTTTTTTTTTTTTTTTTCTTTTTTCTTTACAGTGTAGGAGCCTTACTGCATAGTTTTCTTAGAACTCCACATCCATATCACAGAATCACAGAATGGTTAGGGTTGGAAGGGACCTCTGGAGGTCACCTATTCCAAGCCCCTGCCAAAGCAGGTTCCCCTAGACCACGTTGCACAGGGTCGTGTCCAGGCAGGTCTTGAATATCTCCAGAGAAGGAGACTCCACAACCTCCATGGGCAGCCTGTTCCAGTGCCCTATCACCCTCAAAGTAAAGAAGTTTTTCCTCATATTGAGATGGAACTTCCCATGTTTCAGTTTGTGCCCATTGCCCCTTGTCCTGCTGCTGGGCACTACTGAGAAGAGTCTGGCCCCATCCTCTTGACACCCACCCCTAAGGTATTTGTAAGTATTGATAAGATCTCCCCTCATTTTTCTCTTCTCCAAGCTGAATAGACCCAGCTCTCTCAGCCTCTCCTCGTAAGAAAGGTTTTCCAGTCTGCTAATCATCTTTGTAGCCCTTCACTGGACTCTATCCAGTAATTCCTTATCTTTCTTGAACTGGGGAACCCAGAGCTGCACACAGTACTCCAGATGTGGCCTCACCAGGGCAGTGTAGAGGGGGAGGATAACTTCCCTTGACCTGCTGGCCACACTCTTCCTAATGCACCCCAGGATACCATTGGCCTTCCTGGCCACAAGGGCACATTGTTGGCTCATGGCGAGCTGCTTGTCCACCAGAACTCCCAGGTCTTTCTCTGCAGAGCTGCTATCCAGTAGATCAGCCCCCGGCCTCTACTGGTGCACGGGGTAATTCCTCTCTAGGTGCAGGAGTCTACACTTGCCTTTGTTGAACTTCATGAGGTTCTTCTCCACCCAGCTCTCTAGCATGTCCAGGTCTCACTGAACTGCAGTGCAGCCTTCTGGTGTATCGGCCACTCCTCTCAGTTTTGTGTCATCAGCAAATTTGCTGAGTGTACACTCTGTCCCTTCGTCCAGATCATTGATGAATAAGTTAAACAGGACCAGACCCAGTACTGACCCCTGGGGAACACCATTAGCTGCAGGCCTCCAACTAGACTCAGTACTGCTGATCACAACCCTCTGAGCTCTGCCATTCAGCCAGTTCTCGATCCACCTCACTGTGCACTCACCTAAGCCACACTTTCTGAGCTTTCCTATGAGGATGTTATGAGAGACAGTGTCAAAAGCCTTGCTGAAGTCAAGGTAGACAACATCCACTACTCTCCCCTCATCTACCCAGCCAGTCATGTCATCATGGGAGTCCATCAGCTTGGTCAAGCATGACTTCCCCTTGGTGAATCCGTGTTGACTACTCCTAATAACCTTTTCCTCCACACGCTTAGAGATGGCATTCAGGATGAGCTGTTCCATCACCTTTCCAAGAATGGAGGTGAGGATGACTGGCCTGTAGCTGCCTGGGTCCTCCTTCTTGCCCTTTTAGAAGACTGGAGTGACATTGGCCTTCCTTCAGTCCTCAGGCACCTCCCCTGTTCTCCTTGACCTTTCAAGGATGATAGAGAGTGGCTTGGCAATAACATCTGCCAGCTCCCTCAGCACCTGTGGGTACATCTCATCGGGGCCCATAGATTTGTGGGTATCCAGTTTGTCTAAATGATCTCTAACTTGTTCCTCCTCAATCAAGGGAAAGTCTTCCTTTCTCCAGACTTTCTCTTGTACCTCTAGGGCCTGGGATTCCTGAAGGCCAGCCCTAGCAGTAAAGACTGAGGCAAAGAAGGCATTCAGTAGCTCTGCCTTCTTTGTGTCCTCTGTCACTAGGGCAGCCTCCTCATTCAGCAGTGGGACCACTTTTTCCCTAGTCTTCCTTTTGCTGCTGATGTACTTGAAGAAGCCCTTCTTGTTATCCTTGATGTCCCTTGCCAGATTTAATTCCAAGTGGGCCTTGGCCTTCCTTGTCGCATCCCTGCATACTCTGACAACCTTCCTATATTCCTCTCAACAGGTGTGTCCCTTTTTCCACATTCCATAAGCATCCTTCTTCCATTTGAGTTTTCCTAGAAGCTCCTTGCTCGTCCATGCAGGTCTCCTGCCCCCTTTGCTTGATTTCTTACTCATAAGGATGTACCAATCCTGAGCTTGAAGGAAGTGATACTTGAATATTGACCAGCTCTCATGGACCCCTCTACCATCTAGAGCCCTAACCCATGGGACACCCCCAAGTAGGTCCTTGAAGTGGCCACAGTTAGCTCTCCTGAAGTCCGGGGTTGTGATCCTACTTATTGCCCTGCTTCTTCCATGCAGGATCCTGAACTTCACCATCTCGTGATCACTGCAGCCAAGGCTACCCCCCCACCTTCACATCCCCAACAAGACCTTTGTTATTTGTTAGTACAAGATCTCTGCATTGGCTCCTCCACCACCTGTGTTAAAAAGTTATCATCAATGCTCTGCAGGAACTTCCTGGACTGTGGGTGCCTAGCTGTGTTGTCTTTCCAGCAGATATCCAAGTGTTTGAAGTCCCCCATGAGAACCAGGGCCTGCGATCGTGAGGCTACTTCCAGCTGTCTGTAGAAGGCCTCATCTACTTCCTCTTCCTGATCAGGTGGCCTGTAGTAAACACCCAAAACAGTGTCACCCATATTAGCCTGCCCTTCAATTCTTTCCCATAGGCTCTCAACTCGTTCTTCATCCACCTCTAGGCAGAGCTCAATACATTCCAGTTGCTCTCTCACATAAAAGGCAACTCCACCTCCTCGCATTGTTGGCCTATCCTTCCTAAAAAGTATATACCCATCCATGACAGCATTCCAGTCAGCGAGCTGTCCAACCATGTCTCTGTAATTGCAATGAGATCATGGCCCTGTGACCGCACACAAATCTCCACTTCTTCCTGTTTATTCCCCATACTCCCTGCGTTGGTCTACAGGCATTTCAGAGAGGTAGTCAAGCATGCAGGTTACCCAGAATAGGTGCAAGAGGATCCAACATATCTATACATACCCTTGAGGTATGTGAGCCTTTTGGTTTCTGTCTTGGGAGGCAACTATGGAACGTTGCTCGCTGTTCTGATTGGCCTGGCTTATTCCCCCATTGGAAGGGACGGCAGGAACATTACCACTCTGAACTCCACTCCCTGAGTCCTTCAGTTTAAAGCCCGCCTCACCAAGTTGGCCAGTTTGCTACCAAAGATTCCCTTGCCTCTTTTAGACAGGTGGATCCCATCCCTCCCTAATAGGTTATAGTTATCAAAGAGTGTCCCATTTTCATAAAAGCCAAAACCCTCACGATAGCACCAGCCATGAAGTCAAGAGTTGATTTATGTTATATGTCTATTTCTGGCTGCCCCCTTTCCTCTGACTGGTAAGATGGAGGAAAAGATAACTTGGGCACCAATACTTTTCACTTACACCTCCAGGGCTTTGTAGTCTTCCTTGATTCTGCCCAGGTTCTGGCTTGCAGTGTCATTCATGCCCACATGAAAAAGCAGCAGTGGATAGAAGTCTGTTCTCTTGACAAGTTGTAGCATCCTCTCAGCAATATCTCGCACTTTAGCGCCTGGAAGGCAGCATACCTCTTGTGACTCTCTGTCAGGTCAGCAGATGGGCGCCTCACTGCCCCTCAACAGAGAGTGACCCACTATGAGCACTCGTCATTTCTTTTTGCTGTGTCCGCTGTGTGCTGCTGGTACGGTTTCCCCTTGTGGATCTTGCTCGTGGGTATCTGTAGCTGTTAGAGCTTCGTATCTGTTCTTGGTATCATACTGGAGGGTGGAGACTAAGGTAGAGTCCTGCTTTTGTGGGTCACCAGGGTCAAAGGAGCCTCTTTCTTCAGAGTGGTGCTGATTCCACCTATCTCTGCCTCGGCTCCTCTAATACTGCACAGCCTTCTAACTGTTTCTTTCAACTCAGCCACTTCATGTAACAGATCATCAACCCATGCACATCTTATGCAGATACTTACCTTTTCTCCAGGGGAAGGGTTGGGGCACTCGTTGCAGTCTACCACCTGTATTGAAGTCTCTTTCCTTACTGGTTCCATCTGGGTGGAAGCATCAGATTCACATGGGATTCCTCTGCAGAAATGCTCGTTTTGGCTCTGAGGCTAGTGCTCACCATGGTGGCAGGGAACCTAGCGCACTTCCCTGGGCTGTGGACGCACAGGCAGTTTGCAGGGTCCTTCCTGCACACCCTTCCACACAAACTGCAGCGCAAACTGCCGCACCACGCCCTGGCTGACTCGTCTTGTCCTGTTTGTGGCATTCCTGGTTGCTGGAACTCCCAAGGCTACCTTTTATAGGAGGGGCCACAGTTTCTCTGGCAACACCCCCGCCTCCACCAGTGACTCTCTGCGAGAACTGCCAGCTCCTGGTGGGTCTCGCTGCTGTCCTGGCATTTCCTTACCTCAAGAAAAGCCCATGTGCACCAAGATCTGCCCCCCCGCTGCGGGACAGGCTGGCTCTGGAGCAGCTCCCCACACTATATGCAATGTAGCATACAGGTTAAAAATATTATCATAGAAATAAATATCTAAGCTTTCTGAAGATAAAAGTGGGATAAAGTGTATTGATTTAAAATCAATATAGTTGGTTAAATTATAATGTCATTTCAGAATTTCATTTCATTATCTGTAGATATAAAATATACTGATTAGCCAAGAACAGGGCCTGTACGGAATTTTTAAAATAAAATACAAATTCTGAAAAGCTTTGTTAAACTAACTATTCAGGTTTGCCAAGCACCTAGAATCATGCTTGCACCTTGCTTCTGACTGCAGGAACTGTGACTTGGCTAATTATCTTAGTCCTGCACTCATATGTAATCATGCGCGGGATCATGAAACCAGGTAATTCCTGCATAAGTTCTTAAAGAATGAAATGGGTTTGGCCTTTTTATTGTTGTTTGGCAGTTCAAGTGTGTGCAGGATGTAGCAGATTTTTAGATTTAATATTCTTTCCTTCCTAAGAGGTTTGAACCTGCATCTCCTACTTCCCATGAGAGAACCATTACAAACAACTTAGACACATCTGTCTTGTTGGAGCTGTTCACTTGGAAAAAAGGAAGCCAAGATTAATTGGGCCCAGGGGAAGCACTACACTGTAGCTTGGTTTATCATGGAGCGGTATAAAACTTAACTGTAAAAATCTCAGTTGATTACCCTAAATGATAGGGTCTCAATTATGTGTTTGAATTAAATACTTATTAAGTAAAATACATAAAACTGGGAACAGGATGAGAACACTCAAAGGAGAATCTCAAATGCACTACAGGTTTCTGATTCCACTAGCACACTCTAAGTCACAGGAACCCTGTAGTCCTGACTGTCCAGTAGCACAGTTTAAACAGAAAGGATGGAGAACAGCCTCATCTAGCATCACTTAATTCGCTAGGATCAAGAAACTCTCATGCGAAGTACAAGCTTTGGTTTGAGCCATCTCAGATGAAAAAGGAAGATGAACCCATATTTTATACTTTCTGAGCAATTTCTGTAACAATTTGCTTCAATATTCAAAGTATTGTGCAAGTCATCTCCTATTACCTTTTTTTTTTTTGTATGTAACTGTTTTATTTGAATTTAAGTTGTCTTAGAATATAATAGGTATACTCTGAACAGTGAATAACAACATAAGTGATTTGAGTTAACTTGCTTGATGTTTTCATGAAGGTAATTGGAAGCATTCACACAGTTAGTATATATCAGTTGGAAGGCAATAATTACAACCAACTATCAAAGAGTCTGAGTGCTTTTAACCCATTTTGATGTAGCAGGTTGCCCTGAACCACATTGGTTCATCGTTGCACAGAAAGAGAACTCTTGGAACTTGGAGAGCAACCTCAGCTGCTGGACAGCAGTTAAAGGAGGCTTTCTCAGCCTGCACCAGCTGCCCCACTCTGCCTCGATACAAAGCTGAACAGGCCATCTCAGCCTTTCCATTGTTTGCATGCACAGGGTACAGTACAAAAAATTTGAATTCCTTTGTAACAGCCATCCAATCCTACCACCTTGCCCTGAAGTAATTCCTCTCTGCATTACAAGGCTGAGGATTCAGTTCAAACTGAGAATTTTCATATTCGGCCAGTATTTGCACTACCACAAAAATATTTGTGTTCTTTTAGCACTTAATTCAGATAGAAAAAGTCAAGACTGGAAAAATGTGATTTAGTTACAAAGATAATGAAGCATAATTATAACCAGAAAAAACAATTGTTCTGTGAACATGACTTGTCTCATTAAGTAATTAATCCAAAGGAAGCAGTAGTTTTATGTCAGACCTACAAGTACAAAAACGATTTTGTTAACACAATATTTTCAATTATGTCCAGAGATTTACTTCCTAAAATCAACTATTTTGTGATTTTTCGGGATAAAATAATTTTAATAATGAAGTTTCTTAAAGATTATTACGGACAGAAACAAAATATTTATATGGGAAGATGAGGTATTCTAAAAAAAAAAATTAAAAATAAAGCAACAAAAACAAACCACCAAAAAGACCAAAACAATATAGTGGGAACAAATAAAAGAAATAAGAGTTATAAGTCGACCTCATAGAAATACCAAAAGAAAGACTAAGTTCAAAATGTAGACTTCCCCAAAAGCTATACATTGCAAACCTAGGTATCATAAATAAATCCACCATGTCAGATACATCCTTTTTTTCTGTAAGATAAACTAACTTGGAAGTAACTTCTTCACTCTACCCATTTTTGGAGGGTTGGGAAGAGAATCAATCTTAAATTTTGCTCAAAATGATCTCATATTAAACAGCAATGAGTAGATGAGAATTTTAGAAGTAAATCCTACCAAAATAATTAAATATGACAGGCATGTAAATTCCTAATTATCAGCACCGCGACATGTATTTAAACAATTTGGTTTTGCAAACGATCATAAAATTATTTCAGTACTATTTATATGTATATTATATCCAATTAATTGAACTAGAAAACAAAGATGAAGGCTTTAAAGTGAGGGCTTTAAAAGTTAGAAAATACATTGTTCATATACTTTTTAAACACATCCTTATCCTTGTTCAATCTATGTCTTCTATTTTACTAGTATCCCAAAATCCTTCTCTATTTCTCTTTATTTATTTCAACACCTCTACCAAATTCTAGTAAAAGTATACCCCATTCTAAGATCCCTTGTTTCCTCAGCTGATACCCTTTGTTCTCCTTCAATCTCAACCCAGCTTTTCTTCATTGTTCATCTATGTTTTCGCAATCACTCAGTCCTGGTACCAAAGATATCTTTCAAGTCATACACTACATGAAAACATTTAGAGCATTCATTTAATGCTTAATTAAAATAATATTCAGTCAGAAATAGGATTACATAGTAGAAAACAAAAGCCCATAATGTGCATTTTCTTCTGACAAATTCAATAAGAAACCTACCTGAGTTGCATCAGAATTTTTTTGTGCACCAAATTATTAAAAAAAGAAAACAAGACAGCTGAGGATATCAGTCTTCAAAATTAGGAATGTCTGATATCCCATTAAAACTCAAGTTTTTTACTTATATAAAGTTTAATGACATTTAAACAGAAAACCCAATTCCTAGCTTTTCAGAAATCCCATTGTACCATACAATTAAGGAAGTTCATCTCTCAAAAACTCAAATAATTGAGTGATTACACTGCAATGTCTTTAAAAACACCCATAGTCCATAGTTAACACATTTCCAGAAAATGTTAAATATCATAATATTATTGTATTGGCACTTGTTTTTTCTTTTCATTTTCTCCCTCCTTGATTACAGTATTATGTATAAGTAATCATGTATGTGTTTCCATTACAAAGACTTTCTTTCCTCATTATACAAAAGGGTCAAACATGATGTTATACCAATTATTTCATTATAAAGTGATACATATCAGCATGCATATGTCTCATAAACGTACACATTGATCTACATATTAAGGAAGAAAAAAACAGAAAGCTGTGCTGTCACTGAGCAAGTATAATCCAGAGATGCTTGTCTTACTGCCAACACAGAAAGCAAGTTCACTTGCATATCAACCAGTGAAACCTGACATAAAGCACAACACAGCTAAAAAACCATGATGATCTAAATGCACAATTATTTTAAGAAAATGATACAACATGGAAAAGTGAAAGATGAGCTTTGAACAATTATAGAGGCATTATTGTATTGAGTGGATCTGGAACATGGAGGGTTCATTTTTTTTCTGTGATACTAACCTGTTTATGTCAAAAGAATAATGTATGATTTCATTTTAATTTTTGATTTCTTTAAAAAAATGGGTCACTTTTGAGCAGATAAACCATAGGAAAGTAAGCTAGGTTATCATTTGTGCAGTTATGTCATTATTAGTGAAGATTTCAGTTATAAAGATAATACTGGATTCTTGAATCACCATTGAGGTGTATAGGTTCTGTGAGACAGAAGAGGGCAGAATTTGAAATTAATGACGTTGAACAGCTATAAATATACAAACAGAAAAAACAGTCTTTAGAATTTTTATTAAAAAGATGTGTAAGATTGAAAAAATCTGGTTTGTCTTTTTTGGATCTGAATTTCAAAGTCATATCAAACAAAAAAAAACCCAAACAAAATGTTTTTCCTGCTAACTGAGCAAATTTGATTGCAAGTCACATATTCTTCATCTCACGCTTAGAAGACAGTTTTCCTAAGGAGAAACGTATCTATAACAGGTGTTGTATTATGACACAAAATGTATTCTCAAGGACACCAGATACAGAACTCTTGATTCACAGAAATCTGTGCAAATACTTCTGTGGATTTAGAATACTGTTTTTTGCACGGTTGTATATTTTCAAACAATGCTTCATTCAAATCCAGAACTTCATCTCATATTTTTATATTTAAGTAGCATGTACCTCAGTCTACTCTGTGCTAATTAGATGAAAATATTTACCAGCTTCGAAAACTGGACATTTCAAAACTTTAAGTCTAATCTCTGTGGTCTGCTGTGAGCCAAACAAAAAGAATTATTTCCGAATGTTCACATTGTGATTTGTTTGCCATCATGCTCATAACAATGAAGTTTGTCTTCTGTTTGAAACCTTCAAATAATCAGAAATGAAAGTAAAAGAATTCAATTCAATCTCATTGTCTTTCATAAATGGAGATGCATAAACTGCCTCCTCTCTAGGTTCTAAATCTGCAACATGAGACAATTTGCAAAGAAAGATCTGGTCACTGATTCTTGGCTTCTGTTCTTTCTGTTGCTGGTTGCTGCAGAAAGGAATGTTTTCAGCAGGCAAAAATTGACAGAAATATATAAGCTGTGTTGTCAAGCAAATTCACACTTGGCCTTTACCAGTTGGTGCATCAAGCTAATAGTGGGCCAAAAATAAATTACAACAAAATAAAAATGTACTGATCTTAAAAGAGGAAAAGAACCCCTCATACATGTCCCTCGCCACACACATGTATATCTAAGAGAGAAAGAGGTGAAAACTCATAAGTGTAACTCAGACAGAAAGGGAATTAAAAAAATAGTAAAATCTTTAATATTCTTTCTCCCTTCTTTACACTCTCCATTGTTGCTTGTTCCACTCCAGTCAGATGCAGCTTTCCTCAATTAATACGGAGCTCATTTGCTCCCCTCAAAGGATCTTGTTTTCTACAACACCTCAGGCATTACGATTTTTTTCCTTTTTTCCTGGAATGCTATATGAAGCTTCAGGGAGCTGCGGCAGATATCTTAATAACAGCTGTTTCTTATAGCCTGTGGAATGGAAACAAAGACATTCACTCCAAAGCTTCAGAAAAAAATTTGAAAGATTTTGAAGATCACGTTCAGCAGCAGTAGTATTTTATCACACAATTATTTAAAGAAGTTCCAATGATCTCATATTTAGGGAAACGGTCTCTATTCCTAGCTCTTATCAGAGATGCCCGAAATCTAGAATTTAACAAAAATACTACTTTATTGACCTTCACAGTACCTAAAGTTTGCCAATTTATTAAAAATTTAAAATAATTTTATGTACAGTTTTAGGCAGTTTTAAGATTTGACTAATTGATGACTTTTGTTCAACAAATGTTTGAGGTACTTAGCCATACATTTTTTAAAACTTTAAGAAAATCAGTATATTTTTAACAGGTGTGAAGACCAAACTTTCAAAAGCATTTAAATGCTGCTGTCAAGCAGTTCTAAATGTCCTTCAGCTCATCTATTTTATAAATTATTAATATACTATTATTCATTATCTATTAATACACTTTTATAATCTATGAATACACTATTACACATCTGCCAAGCAATGGTAATGGACCTCAAAGGCCATTAGCAGGTAACATAGTCCATAGTAAGTCCATAACAAGTGCACTTGTTATTTAGCACTTGAGTTAACTAACCAGGTCAAAATTCTTAGGAGGATGAATTTTCATTTATTACCAAAACAGCAGGTAAACTGAGTGTATACTCCCAAATAACCTGAACAGAACAGTTAAAAGATCTCAAAGGTTAAATTCTGATTCTACTCCTAGCAGAAGAGGATGTTAAAGAAAAAATAATTAACCTCAAATATAATGAATCAGACTTTGCACAGATTAGGCTGCAGTTCTAGAAAAGGTGAATAAAATGAAGCCGATTTCAGAAGTTGCTGACTTGTAGTGTTCATTGTAAACACCTCACATGTAAAGGACCAAATTAAACAAACGTGCACTTCAGTTATTAATAACTGACACTGTGCATGTATAATAATTGGATTTATTGTTTTTTGCCCTTTAAAAAGACTGTCTTCAGCACTAAGAAAAATAGTTAAATGGTAATAAGAAATATGACTAAAATATGTTAAAGAAAGAGGAAATTACTCTTTTTACTCTCCTCCCAAAACTTAGTATTATAAATTTGGAGATCAAAGATAGATATCTGAAAGGACAAACAAGATTTCCCCAACACAAAATGAACACATATATACATATATTTTTTTTTTCTTTGCCTAAGGTTACAAACAATCTTCGGGAGAGAAGTGGTATGCAGTGATAGTTTTATACATAAGGTCTTGGTAGTGGAAGTGTGAAATTTTAACTAAACCTATGAACTGCAGAAATACAAACAAGACATAGCTAGGTTCCACTTTCAGTCATTTATACTTAAGGGGATCTCCACCAAGAAGTAGAAGGTCAAATCATCCAGAAACAGATGACCATTCTAAGGCAATAAATTTCATACTCATAAAAAGTACAGTTTGATGAATGATGTTTGTTCTGGGAGGTTCTTCAGAGAATTTTAGTGGTTTAGATGTCACTTAATTCAGAACTGACAAGGTTTTACTATCCAATGGCTATTCAGTGGCTTTTGAGAAATAAGGTCATTAGTTTCCTTTGCTTACAAATTTTTCTATGGTCCTTGTGACAATATTTTCTGAAACCATGATAGAGATAAATGGATTTAATACTGCTATTTCACGCAGAGGGAAGTCAAGAAAAGAGAATGTGTGAAGACTTCTCAGACATTTGTGTCAGTTATTTTTGCAAGTGAGATGAGAAAGATCATTTTCACTAACCCAACTGACTTTGTGTTACAGAGTTTTGTTTGGACTTACATGTTTCTTTTTCTATTTTCTCTGTCGTGATTGTTTATTCCATCTGGTGTATGAAGAAAAGCAGCTGGATGTTTTAATGCTTTCTACAGCTGCTGGACATGCCACAAAAAGAGTAGTCTATGGACAATATTTTAGAAGTAGAACTTTTAGAACATAAGATGTGAGAAAATTGCAAAATTTTCCTCTAGACTTCAAGTCCTCTGTTTAAAGATGTTTTATCTAAAAGTTCACTTGTAACAAGCAGGAACAGCTGATAGGGCTGCTTGTTCTGGAAGTGTATTTAGATTCTCTTGCATGAAAAATTGCTGGTTTGTGATAGCTACTGAAAACTTTCTTTTTCGCTAAGATAGAAAAGATCACAGGCAGAAATAATAATGTTAATAACTAGAATAAGGTATTGCACTTCAAACTTGTTTCCAATACTGTATAAGAAACATAAATACACTTTGGTTTTAGCACAGTAGAACAGCTCTATACTTTCACTTGTTTGCAGTTACTTCTTTAAGTAGTTCCCACATTAAGTACATCCTTTGCATTCAGTAGGCCTTAGGAAACAAGGTCTTGGCTACATTTAGCTCTTCAAAAGAGCTTATTTAGTGTATTTTCCTGCATCATTTGAGGAGCTGCCAGCCTCACAACATTCAATTCCCAATGAAAACATTTCATTTTAAAAAATTGGATTTCTCATCTCACATTATCGTACATCAAGCAGAACTTCAGTAAACATCCTGAAATTAAATGGTAAACAGCATCCAACGCGAAACAGCATCCTGGTTTTATCAGAAACCGGAATGCCATAAGATTTTGTCTTATTGTATGTGGAGAAAAATTAGTGAATACTGAAATAAAATTAAGCTTCAAGCTTTAACTGCTTTCAAAGTGGTTTTAATTTAATCATTCTTCTGAAAACACTGCAGGAATAGTCATCATAAAGTAGATCATTTTTACGTGTGACCCTAAATGTTTGGCTAAGTCGATTCTTCATTATCTCTTTCTATCTGAACAGTTTAAGAGAGTCACCAGCAGTATATTACTTCACGTTGTGCCTTTGTGAATTCTGCACTGCTAACGAGAGGCAATGAATACGCTATGACTATGGCAGACAAATACACTTAAATCACAAATCATACCAGAGTAGAATAAGGTTTCTTCTAGCAAGTCACTAGAATGATTAGGGGATTTTTGAAACACTGTTTTTCTTCAAGAAAAAAAAAAGTATTTGACACCAATTACCACAGCATTCTTCTGGAGAAACTGACTGCTTATAGCTTGGATGGCCGTGCGCTTCACTGGGTAAAAAACTGGATGGATGGCCAGGCCCAAAGAGTTGTGGTGAATGGAGTAAAATCCAGTTGACGGCCAGTCATAAGTGGTGTTCCCCAGGGCTCAGTATTGGGGCCAGTTCTCTTTAATATCTTTATCAGTGATCTGGATGAGGGGATTGAGTGTACCCTCATTCAGTTCGCAGACGACACCAAATTGGGCAGGAGTGTTGATCTGCTTTAAAGTAGAAAGGCTCTGCAGAGGGATCTGGACAGGCTGGATCGATGGGCCGATGCCATCTGTATGAGGTTCAACAAGGCCAAGCTTCAGGTCCTGCACTTGGGTCACAACAACCCCTGCAATGCTACAGGCTTAGGGAAGAATGGCTAGAAAGCTGCCTGGTGGAAAAGGACCTGGGGATGTTCATTGACAGACAGCTGAATATGAGGCAGCAGTGTGCCCAGGTGGCCAAGGCGGCCAACAGCATCCTAGCTTGTATCAGAAATAGTGTGGCCAGCAGGAGTAGGGGAGTGACCATCCCCCTGTACTCAGCACTGGTGAGGCCGCACTTCAAATTCTGTGTTCAGTATTTGGACCAATGTACATAGAGAGCTCAAAATAGACTTCTACTCAGTGTCAATTGATAGTCAAAAGGTATGCAAATTGTTATCTCGGAAATTCATCTGGAATGAAAAATGCATAAATAGGAGATTACAAGCATGCAACTAGAATGTCCTTGAGTTTCATTATTACACTTTCACATTCATATTTATTTGCAGTTATCCATATTCAATATAGATCTATGTTTCATGTGTTAGGCCAACATTTGTTTGAGGTAAAGGTCCTTTATGGAGCTGGTATTGTTTCTCTTAGTCACCACTAAAGAAGCACAACAAAGGGTCCTTTTTACAAAATAAACAATTTGAGACTCTAAGCCAGAGAATCTCAGTGGTGCTATGTGACCAATGTGCAAACAAACTATTGTTTCTGATTCAAGACTGATATGTTCTTAAAATAACTCTTAATGAAATTCATTTATGTTTTTCTAATAAACTCTCCTTCCCAAATTTCACATTAAATTTTATATATTGGCTTTTAGACTAGCAAAGCATACTTTTTATTCTTGTTACGTTACTTTTGGATCCATTTGATTTTGAGACCTTTTCAGAACAAAAATAAAAATGGGTCAAAAATCTCCCTTCATTTTGTAATCTAAAAATTTTGCCTGAATTTGACCAATATTCAGAAATAATTTTAACCATTATTCACTTCCAATTCCTTCAATGAATAAACTGTTAATCCAAAAAATTGTTTTGCCCAGAAGTAAAACACAGTGAATCTACAATCCATAATTATAAGAATAGAACATTTTTTTTTCCATTTTTAGTTCTCAGTATAATTCAGTAAATAAGAACACTGTACACAGAGGTTTTTGTGTCTTAGATTGGCACAATGCTGCCCTCCTCTTCTGTCTACCCACTCTGTTTCACAGGTAGTGATTTCTGTCATTCACATCTTTTAAAAGTGGAAGAAATAGAAAAAATGAGTTATGAAACCACAGCATCAAGCACCAGAGCTGTAAGAAGGTACTGTACCTGTGCCATGCATGGATGCAGTTAGAGAGACGTTTTGGTTTAGGTGTATCTAGTAATTAGCATGTCAGAATTTCTGAAGGAAATATTAAGTTAAGGGAAGAAATAGCCATATACCACACAAAACTATAGAAGAGCACATGCAAGATAATTTAGGTTTTCCTTTAAATATTTGAAAGATAAGATAAAAGTAACATGGAGTTGTTAAAAAATTTGCACCCTCAGAGGAAATCTAAAAAGCTGCAAACAAAACATTGCCTTGGGCACTGCCATATTTAACTTTTATGAGGAATAAACGTGTTTCCACATTCCTGCTTTTAAGCCATATTGTGCTTTCTTGGTGTTCATATTACATAGAGAAAAAAATTAAAATCTTTAAGTGCTTGAAGAATTAGACTGAAAAAATGCTTGCTTACCACTTCCATGCAAGCAAATACCAGCATATATCATGTACATACAGTGCATCCTCTTATAACAACATGAAGCTTGTGCTGGCTTCTGGCAACACCCAAACTCTCCCCATTCAGTGCTGAAAGATTTTTTCCTAGCTTAAACACACACACACTCAAGATTGAAAGTTACCACAGGCACAACTCTATTGTCAGTGGAAAAGACAGTGGGAGGCCTAAACCTTACCAAAGGGAGATGACTGATAATGCACAGATTGATTGCAGCAATAACTCTATTGATCAGCTCCAGCCCTTGAAATCTCTGAGTAGCTTAAGGAACATTAGTGCTCATGATTCAAGGAAAAATTAAAAGGCTCAAAAGGTCAAATAGAAATGGAGATTGCCCGGCAGTCAGTAATTTCCAGCAACATAATAGATGTGAAGATGACATTAGGATGGGGAGTCTATAACACTCAGAGGCTATACAGCCATTAGCATGTAGTACATGCTGTACTCAGTGTGTAGCAAGGAGAACATATAACCCTTCATTTGACGTTTGTTGACTACTACTGTAACAATGGTATCCATAAATCAGAGCAAATGTTGATAATATGAAGAGAACCTTGCAATAAAAGAATCTCAAGGAGCTACTGTAGCAACCTAAAAAGAACATAAACTTGGAAATGAAAAGCAAGAGATGGCTTTACAATCTGGTAGCCTACAACCAGAAGGTTAACTTTGTTCCAGAAGGATACCTTGGTTATCACTGTATGTAGATTAGTACAGACTAGATCACAACACCCATTGTTTAACAGAGTTAATTAGCTATCAGAAAAATTAACTGATATTATGGTGGATTCTCTGTAATTGTGCATTTTTTATTCAATATTGTTTTCTAAAAGAAACATCAGTCCAAACAGGAATCAATTCAGATTCATCAAAAGGTCGGGAAGTCAACAGAAAATAAAGTGCACTACTTTGCATAGGCTGCATCTCTGTTAATTAAAGGATTTTTAAAAATGAGACAAGTTCTAAAGCAGTGCATAACTTTATTTATATCTCAGCAAAAGCTCTTTCTAATTGCCTGTTTTCCTTAGATGCCCGTATTCACACTAACAGTAAGCAATTGTATTCATCCCTCTCCATCAGTAGTGACTGAAAAAGAGAACTCTGGTCAACGCAAACAGAAAAAAAAACAACCTCAGTCCTGTCCCTATACCTATCTCTGAAAGGGATCTTATGACTTACAAAGTTTTATTATGAAGGCAAACTAGGAAAAGATTTAATGGGTGAACCTGTTAACGAAGAACTACAAAGTCCAATGGCACAAATATGATATGGACTAAATGGATCTGTTTTCTACTACCTTTTACAGCTTGATTTTTGAAGGTAGAAGTTGCTCTCAGAAAGGTAAGCTTCTCTTTTATTCTTCCACCTCCAAGCACTCCAGAACACATTCAGTTATCACAATGATTCTCCAGCCACCTTATCCATCAGGTCTCTACAGGACTGTAGGCTTATTCAGAATGAGATTGAGTTCTATGATCATTACAGATTTTCATAGCACACATGCACAACTGTAAAGTTATACAAAGACCACATATTTTCACCTGACGGTTTTTAGAATTCTGTTAAAAGTTTTAAGCCCCTTAATAATGATAACAGGATACTTGTATTGATCCTGACTGGAAGACTGTTGCATGTTTAGGAGCTAGTGACCCACGCAACAGTTAACCTGAGCAGGCACAGGCCTGTGCTGGGCTGTGCTGCGCACACGGTGTGGCTTTCAGGCCTGTGTTTTGCTGTACAAATTCCTTGGCTGCAGAATAACCTCAGCCAGCTCGTTGTAACAGAGGAAACTACAGGCAGCTCCACTTGGTACCGACGATTATGCCACAAGCATGAAGTTCTCATGAGAAGATCCTTTAGGAATAGAGTTGTTTTCTTGTAAGGAAATTATATAATAACTCGAGTGACTACGAGGGAGAGCTTCTTTCCATGGACAGCATCTGCTTTGTGCAGCACACCGTGGGAAAATCCATCCAAACTTTGATGCTGCACAAGTGTGGGGTGCTCAGCATCTGAAGGGATGAAATATTTACTCACTATCTATGTTCCTCTTGCTATTTTGTTTTAGTAAAGGAGTTATCTTGCTAAGCCATTTGTTGTCAGGCCTTTCTTATTGAGATCTGGAGAGAATGCTGCACCGTCTCACCTCTCCTCACGGTGCTTCCCCTCCCTGCCCCTGTACAGAAAAATATTAGTGAAATGGGGAGTGTGGGTTATAGCTCTCTCCTCAAAGTGGGAATTTCTAAAAAGGCAATCTAATGGGTGAAGAAAAGTAACGAGAAGAACCTTTGTATTTTTTATTTTTCACTTAAAGCTTGTGCTGTTGAACAAGTGCACAGTGCATACTGAGCAGCTGATTCTGAGATGGGTCGGGGAATTCGTTCATTTCACATTACTAAAATGTTTCATTGCTAAAAAAAAATAATAATTATATACTGACAGATTATCTAAAAATCCTCCCCTAAAGCAGGGAGGCTAGCTAAACTCTAGAGGAACTATGTGAACAGTAAAGCTTTGAGATACCTCTTAGACATGCATTACCGCCATGCTTCATTCAGTAGGATAGTAATGTCATTCTAAAAATAATTTAAGTATCTTCAGTGCTTTCTCATATCTGATGCTGAGTGGTTTGTGGGAGCAGTATCAAGGGATTACTCACCTAATACAGGAAGAATACACTCAAGGACACTAATAGGCTCTCTTACTGTCTTTCAGGAATTTGTTTTTCCTGAAGAATTTAGACTGCAGATTTGAAACATCAGTAGCCAGCAGAAGACATCCTTAAAATTGCACATGTAAATGTATAAGTCCTCCCATTAAAAAATAATGCAATTTTTTAATGGAACATGCGTTATCTCTAGTATTCTTGTAAACTTGGGTCTATTATTACTAGGCTTCTGAGTTAAAGCTGAAGAAAACAAGAAAACCTGTAATTTAACAATATATTTGGCAAATTTTTAATCCTGTATCAAAAACCAAATGAACAAAAACCCCCGCCAGCTCTCCAGCTTTCAGAATTGTCTAGAGCACATGTCTAATTATTCCTCTGTATAAAAGAGCAGGCACATATTTTGCCATATTGCACTACTTCCTTCCCTCCAAATCACATTTAATTACAGAAATGATAAGCCACAATACATAATGTTTTTCCTGATGCCCAACAGAATTAATTCCAATCCTATAATTAGATTTAATCTATTTAGTGATCAGTCACTTGTTAACTTTTCTCGAACTATTCTTTCATTCATGAATTAGATTTGTTTGTTTCTATGTCAAATCCTTATAAAATGTCTTTTAAAAGAACAGAGAGGAAAATATTTTGTTCTTTACATTCATTTATTTTAGAAAAATGATGTCTCTGTGACTAATTTCTATTAGAAATATGTTAATGGTGTTTAAGTCCTTAATATTTGTACAAACTCTGAAAATGCAAAAAGTCAGCTGTTTTCTAGGTGTTACTACAATTGAAAAAGCACACTATCTTCTCCTCTACTAAGTGGAGCATTTGGAAAGTAGTTAAACTTTAACTATCAATCATTTAGAGTAGGTATTTATTCCACTCTTATGCAAGACACCATGTACATTTAAGTTTCAGATGTCGGTCTTGCAGAGTTATATGTATGTCTAACTTTGTCTATATCTAATAGTCCTATTGAGTGGGTTAGATAACTTCAAAGAGGTTAAAATATCTTTTAAAAAACGATAGTGAGCAACATGAATAAAGAGGATTCTTGATTTGCGTGTAACTTTTTTTTTTTTAAATGACTCTTGGAAAAGACACTTAAAGTATGTAAGTTAAGGCCATCACTTTTGAGTAGTTAGTCTATATTCAGGAAGAAAAATATATAGATATGTAATAACACAAGCTTACAAAATGAAGAAACAGAAACTCATCTGGCATTCATTAAGCCTGTTGGCACATGCCAGTGAATTTGCAATGGCAAACAGCCAAGCTCATGAAGCCTACATTTTTAGAGCTGTAGTGGTCGTCCTATAAATTATTCTGCATCTAGGTCTACATAAATAGCAAAGACAGATGCACAATGCTAGTGCCACTTTTTCAAAATATTATCCCAGTCAGCAAGATGCTGCAATAAATAGGTTAATCATTATTAATATCTTTCATATTAATCATAACAACATTAATCAAGATGAATTAATTTGAAGTTAATGTAACTGCAATATGAATTGCCAATGGTATTTACTTGTCAATTCACTTTTTGAGGACAGACTCAATCTCCTTCACTCTCAAAACCAACCTTGATTTCTACATTATTCCACATGAACTATGGAATTCCATGCTAGTGTTGATATGGATGTATACTGGTCTTTTTCCCCTTATAGATTTTTATGTTCACAGATATCTGCCAGAACAATGGTCCATCCAATTTGTTTCTCCTTTCAGTTTTGTTCCCAACTAACAATTCTGGTAAAAAGTTTTTGACCCAGTTGACTAGTACACTGTTGAACAGTTGCATGACTGATTTTCCTGGAGAAAAATAGTACTTTATTTTTGTCAGTCTCAGGTACCATCAGATAAATAAAGCATCTCATAAATAATTTGGAAGTCAATAGAGAAATTCCTTCACATGAGCTGATAGATATCTATAAATATGAAATACAAGTTCCCGAGTTTCATTAGTCATATTTATAATGAATTTAAACCATTAAAACCTGGGAGTTAACCTCATCACAAATACATATATATTCTTTCAGAACTAGAATATGAATCGGAAAGTAATCAATGGCCTTCTTAAGTACCATCTATATGGAAGATCACTGCTTCTGACTCCACTATAGAAGAAAGAGCAAAAACGACATTAAGAAACCAAAAATCAAAGCCCCAAACTGTTGAATTCCAGTTCAGTACCTCCACAATATAACCATTCTTTGTGGCTCTGGATCAATGTTCACTATATTTAATTAACAAAACATTAAGTTTAACAAAAGCTTCCGGCACACTTTTTTTTTTTTGAATAATTTGTAGCTAAACAAGTAAACTGAATGTTTCAGGATCCTGCCACTGTGACTTCCCTTCAGAAGACTCAATATTGAGTGAGCTCAATATGATATAATATTAGCATCAGACACCAGTTAGTAATGCATTAAAAATGTGCATCACTGTTACATGCACATACACATATATGTATGTAGATGTGTTCATGTGTATATATATATATATATACACACACATATACACACACACACGTTGTAGTTCTCCAACTGGACACCAGATGATAATGCATACTAGAGCAGATACAAAGCATTACAAGCCTTCTGTGGTCAGAGTCATTGCTATGGAGGTGAAAACTCATTTGCTTTTGCGGTATTTGGCATACTATGCGTGATGAAGTTTTTGATGGAAAGGAGATGAGAGAAGTGTGTGGGAGTTCTTTATGTGTTTACATCTATTTTGAAGCGTATAGGTGCATTTTAAGGTTAATCACACAGAAATGTATATCTATGCCTTTTAATTTAGTTTTAACCTGTTTTCTTAGCAGGTTTTCCAGTTCATAAGTACGAGGAACAGTTCTGCTCTCTAATTGCAATATTGTAGCATATGGAAGTACCTGAACAGGAAGCATCAGGACTTGTCCTAAGTTTTGCAATTTGTTCCACTGAAGCCAAAAGTTCCACTTCAAGTTGCCTCTGAAGAAGCAAAAATTAATTATGGTGAAACAGTAAATGCATTTTAACTAACAGAAATGTAGTAAAAACTTCAAAATGAAGTTAAAGGATTGTTCACAAAGACTGTATAGGTTATATACCTGTAAAATATTGTTTTCTAGTTTCTTGGTTGTCTTTCCCTAAAACCAGTTAAAGATTTAGTAATTACAAAAATAATCATTTGTATTAGATTCTAAATGAACAAACATGCAATTAAAGAAAAGGCAGCTCTAATCAATCATCTTTCTTGGAGTAACCAAAATTCTTTTGATTTATGTCAAGTAGTTGCCAGGTGGGAATATCAGGCCTCATTAATGGTACAATTGAAAATAAAGAATGAAAAAGGTACATTAACATCTTGTAGAATTCACACTATTTTCTTATTTCCTGAATACATTGTTCTCTCCATTTGTTCTGGTTAACTCATGAATACCATAGAACCAATAACTGAAATGGAAGCTGGGTAGGTACATCAAATCTGAAAAAGCAAATACTACCACCTTTGGGCTGTAGCACCTTATTCAGTTCCATAATCACAGAGGCCCAACTAGCTTTCCTGTGCAGTTGTGTCCAAAGACAGACACCATGACTGCAGTCACCAGGAAAAAAAGAACATGTTTAAGAAGTACATAGAGGTCCAATGAGATTAGAAGAGCAGGTGGTAAAAGGCAGAGGAAAACGTTATACTTCTGAAAAAAAATTTATATAGAGATTTTTTTTTTTACTTATTTAAAGGTAGTTCAAGTATTTACATGGATTGCATGATGCTCAGCATACCGCACTTGACTTTTTACTTTATTAATTTCACTCTTTCTTCTGGCATGTCTAAAACTTCAGTTTTCCAAGAGTTCATCTGCAATTGCATGCTGAATTTGTCAATATGAACACATTGCATGAACAATGCCAATAATTCACATATAACACAGCAGAAAACATTCATCCAGTTCAGAGATCTCTCTGTCCAGTGTTCAACATATTCATAACTCATAGATCGGTACAACCAAAGATATGTCATTTGACACAACCAGGTCAGTTGATCTATCTAACAGCACATTCTAATAACTAAGGCAAAGTTTTACACATCTGTAAAGGCACTACTGAAAGCAGAGCAACCTTAAATAGCCCAAAGAGTACTAACTGGCAATTTACTAGATACTTTAATGTAAGATGTTTTGAAAAAGAATTCTATGAAATCATAAGCTTAAGGGAATCCTTCTATCGTATTTTTTAAAAAGTCTAACAAGAAAATTAAAGAAACTGTGCCAAGTAATCAAAAGGATGAATATACACCATAAAATGAGTGAAAAAGATTGCTGGATGCAATGACACGCATTTAAAGCAAAGGCTGAATTTTCATCCTTTTGATTGTAAGACTCAGTGTGTCCATTGTTTAATAGTATCTGACCTCACTTTCCTCCTGCCTCAAGAGAAAGAGAAAATACAGAATGGGGGTGGGGTGAGGCTTGGGGAAGGAAATCAGGAAAATATATTCAAACAATTATTTTACTTGTTTACTTTATATTTTTCTCTCGTTATCAGCACAGCTCCTTCCTGCTTCAGAATCTTGGTAACAAGGGGGAATTTTTCCAAAATGAGGGTAACAGTCAGAAGACAACAGCTCTATCCATTGATCTGTTTGAGTAAGTGGCCTGTGTTATCATGTTCAAGTTGAACTAAAGCATACTGGAATAATAATGCATGACAATCTGCTCGTTTCACAGACCTGTCATATAATAAGAATATTTTCTTTCTCAGAACCCAGGCTTCCTAAATCCCAGACTTCTACTGTGATAAGGAAGCAAATACTAAATCTTAAGAGACACAAGTATGTTCTTGGACCAGAAAAAAATAATAAAATAAATCTACCAATGTTAGTTCTCCCAGCTTGGGAGCTTCCCACAGTACACTTGAGTTCCTCATATATTGATGAACTAGCAGAACAACCCTAAACTATCAATGTCTAAATCTCCTCAAAATACTTAAGGCTGGGGCAGGTATTTTTGTAACCATGACTCCAGTGCTGGAAAACTCTACAGTGAATTGGTTTAGACTTCGTAAGCTGGAGTAAATCATAGAACTGCTTTGATTTACAATGTGGGGTCAGCCACTTAGACTGCTCACATAGTCATGTTTGTTTCTTCCAACTTCCTCTGTACCTTCTTGGCTGCTCAGAGGCACAGTCAAAAATATTTACCTCAATTTTTGTCTAGATTTAAAAAAAAAAAAAATCACTAAAAAAAACCCCAAAAACTAAACCCACTCCCCCTAAACAAACAAACACTAACCGAAGCAAAATTTATGAAGCAGAAAAGTGTTCACAATAATTATAAAATGAAAGGCTCAACAAAGATGACCAATTGTCATGGTGTAATTTTTGAAGATGGCATGATTTTGAAAGACAGGACAGTGTTCTTTAATTTTAGGTTTGTGAGGTAAAGCAAAAAAACATAGATCTAAACGTGGTGTTCCTTTACACGCAACACTCATTCCTAAATTGTTCTTTGCTAAGGATCATTAGGGAGTTTTATGTCCAGCAAAAAATAATTAGTGTGATGTAGTAATTGTTTTGGTTTGCTCCTTTCTAGACTACAGTTTGTACCTTAAAGTAAATAGAAGGTACAACAAGTTTTCAATGAAATAAGAAAGGCCATCCCCTCAGGCACTGTGTTTCTGATGATCCATGAAAAGGTTTGTAATGAGCTGGCGATTGACATTGATTACTATTAAAATGCAGTGAAAACGCACAAACTGTATTTCAAAGTTTTTGCTGTTAAGTGACACCCACACCTGTGAGGTTTATCAGAACCAGAATTTGTGCTTCCTTGAAAGCGAGGTGTGAATTTCAGAAATGACACATCTGTCTTACTTTCTGTTCAGAGGCAGTAGCATGTACATGAAGATTCGTGAAAGAACAAGCTTTAGAAGTATGCTGAAATCACTACTTTGTATTCTGAAATGTATTCTGCTGAAATGTCAGGTTACAAATTCACCAGTAGACAGCAATATTTCTGTGTTACATAGTGCTGATAACTGACTGCATTTTCCTTCTGCATCACTCAGTCGTGTCTTTGTTAGAGTAATCCACACCTCGCTGTCACACTGTCCACTGACCCTGGTGATTGCTGGCTGTTTTCAGGAGACTTGATGGTAAAATTTATGAAAAGTAGTTTTTGGGAGATCAGACTTAGTTTTTGTAATTTGAAGTTAAGCAGCTTCAGTCTTTGCTGAGTAAAAAACTGGCTGGATGGACGGGCCCAAAGAGTTGTGGTGAATGAGGTTAAATGCAGCTGGCAGCCGGTCAAAAGTGGTGTTCCCCAGGGTTCAGTGTTGGGGCCAGTTCTCTTTAATATCTTTATCAATGATCTGGATGAGGGGATCGAGTGTACCCTCAGTCAGTTCGCAGACGACACCAAATTGGGCAGGAGTGTTGATCTGCTTTAGAGTAGAAAGGCTCTGCAGAGGGATCTGGACAGGTTGGATCGATGGGCCAATGCCATCTGTATGAGGTTCAACAAGGCCAAGCTTCAGGTCCTGCACTTGGGTCACAACAACCCCTGCAATGCTACAGGCTTAGGGAAGAGTGGCTGGAAAGCTGCCTGGTGGAAAAGGACCTGGGGATGTTGATTGACAGACAGCTGAATATGAGGCAGCAGTGTGCCCAGGTGGCCAAGGCGGCCAACAGCATCCTAGCTTGTATCAGAAATAGTGTGGCCAGCAGGAGTAGGGAAGTGATCGTCCCTCTGTACTCGGCCCTGGAGAGGTCACACCTTGAATACTGTGTTCAGTTTTGGGCCCCTCACTACAAGAAAGACATTGAGGTGCTGGAGCAAGTCCAAAGAAGGGCAATGAAGCTGGTGAAGGGTGTGGAGCACAAGTCTTGTGAGGGGCAGCTGAAGGAACTGGGGTTGTTTAGTCTAGAGAAAAGGAGGCTGAGGGGAGACCTTATGGCTCTCTACAATTACCTGAAAGGAGGTTGTAGCGAGGCAGGTGCCAGTCTCTTCTCCCAAGTAACAAGTGATAGGAACAGAAGAAAAAGCCCCAAGTTGCCAGGGGAGGTTTAGACTGGATATTAGGAAAAATTTCTTCAGAGAAAGGATTATCAAGCATTGGAACAGGCTGCCCAGGAAGCAGTTGAGTCACCATCCCTGGAGGTATTTAAAAGATGAGTAGATGTGATGCTTAGGGATACGGTTTAGCGGTAGACTTGGCAGTGTTAGGTTAACGGTTGGACTCGATCTTAAAGGTCTTTTCCAACCCTGAGAATTCTATGATTCATCAGCCTGCAATTAGAGAAGAGTATGTTCATTCTGTCAGTAATACAGTGGAGGGCTGTTCATCCAGTTACGCAGTGTCAACTTCCAGCTCAGGAAAGAAGAGCTAAAGGAGACAGCAGTTGCCTGAATTAGCATTTTCAAGAGCGGCACGTCTTTAAATGCCATAAAATTCCCCATACTCTGAACTTGAGAAATAAACCAAGAATAACACGAAAGAGATAATAGGGTGCGGTGGGGGTATGGTGAACCACATCTGAACCTTATCAGGTAGGAAAGTACAATTAGATCCTAATCAGTGATAGACTTAGCTCTTTTTAGAAAATAACACTCTTTCTGCAAGTTGTTACCATACTAAATATGCATGTTAAGTTACAGTATCTATGTTTTCCTAGATTGTTAGAACACCCAAACAAAGCAAAACACCCTTACTCTCACTTTACCCTCAAAATGTTACCCTTAAGGCACCTCTAATGAAGGCAATTTCATGGGTAAGGCATGTTACTTTGAATGACAGTGTGTTCCAGTTATGTGTAATGGATTACTGCCTCTCACCTGAAACGTGTAGAGTGTAAGAGGTAATAAAGTCGAGCAGAGGAAACAATAACTTAAAATGCACTACATTTTAAATAAAATAGGATACCACAGAGAAACTGTGTCTTCAATCAACAGAAGCACAAGCAGGCCAAAAAATTAACAAGGTATATTAACTTGGAGCAGAAAAATGTGATATGCTTCACTTTTTTAGTCTTTCATTTACCCCCCGTGCTGATCTTTTTCACTCTTGTATTGAATAATGAAGTGTACTATAAGACATGCAGGAAGAGAGTTCTAACCCCTAAAGTATGTTGTCTGACATTGGTTATCTGTTTGTATTTCTTTGTTTCTACAAGTGTAAAAGACGTTTGGGCTCAATAACCAATAACCTTGTTACATGTCATTAATAAAAAAAAAAGTAAATTGTATTCCTTGTTCCTTTGAGTCGGCAGCAGCGGCGGCAGTGGCAACAGCAGCGGCAGCAGCGACAGCGATTGAGGTGAGTGCGGGCGAGGGTGACATCAGGCTGTACCGAGCGGGTTCCGTACTCAGGGCCACCCGAACAGCAGCCCCGAGTCCCATCTGGACCCAGGAGTTCCCGGCAATGAATCAGGAGAGGAGGGAGCGGTGCCGGAGGCACCGCGGGAGATTTGAAGGGCCCCTGGGGAGCGCAAGCGACCCGGAGTGCGCAAACAGGGGCGCGGCAGTTTGTGCGGCAGTTTGAGCAGGCAGGGTGAGCAGGGTAGGCGGGCAAGAAGGTATGGTTTCCACTCGGCGGGGCCATAAGTCCTCTGCGGGTGCCAGAAAGGACATGGCAACCCAAACGGACCTGCCACGGAAGCATGCGGAGGTGCAGGTGGCAGGCTGCAGGGAGAGCCAGAGCCTGGCCCTGGCACTCAAGGGTAAGAGAGACCTCACCTGTGTGAGGTGTGAACAGGTCGACGACCTGATCTCCTTGGTGGCCCAACTCAAGGAGCAGGTGGAAAGGTTAAGGAGTACAAGAGCATCCCAGGAAAATGTTGGCGGGCAGTGCTGTTCCCTGCCCGTCCCGGGGAAAATGGACGGGCCTAATGTTCCCCGGATAGTGGAGGATCCTTTTCCTCCTCCACAAGGAGCAGGAGGAGACTTAGGGTATGGGGGGGAATGGAGGCAGGTCCCTGCTCGGGGTGGCAGGCGAATCCCATCCCGATCTTCCTCCCCTCCCCGCGTCCCCCTGAAGAATAGGTATGAGGTGCTGGAGCCTGAGCGTCTTCCTGAGCGTCAGAAAGACACAAATCTAGGTAAAGGACCTTCTACGGGGCTACGTAAACAGAAGCAACCAAGTAAGAGGGTTGCAACTAGCTCCAAAAAGAAGAAAAGAAAAGTAAGTGTTATAGGCTACTCCCTGATAAGGGGAACGGAGGGCCCCATATGCAGGCCAGACCCAACTCACAGGGAAGTCTGCTGCCTACCTGGGGCTCGGATAAGGGATGTTGCCAGGAGGATTCCTTAACTGGTGAGGCCCTCTGACTAGAACCCACTATTAGTATTCCAGGTGGGTAGGGATGAGATTGAAGGGAGAAGTCCCAGGGCTATCAAAAGGGACTTCAGGGCCCTGGGGCGTTTGGTAAAGGGGGTAGGTGTACAGGTTATATTCTTCTCAATTCCTTCGGTGTTAGGTGAAAATAGGGAAAGGACTATGAAAATACAACAGATTAATAAGTGGCTAAGAGACTGGTGCTGTAGGTGGGATTTTGGGTTCTTTGACCACGGGGTGGCTTTCATGGCACCAGGCCTGCTAATGCCAGATGGGAAACAGCTGAATCAGAAGGGGAAAAGAGTTATGACCCAGAAGTTGGCAGGGCTGGTTAAGAGGTCTTTAAACTAGGTTCAATGGGGGAGGGGGATAAGACCAGGGCAACTGCAAATAAACCTAGGGGTGACAGGCAAGACTGTTAGCCCAGCTGAGGTGCATTTACACCAATGCACACAGTATGGGCAACAAACAGGGAAAACTAGAAGCCACTGTACAGCAGGAAGGTTATGATGTGGTTGCCATCACAGAAACGTGGTAGGATGACTCTCATGACTGGAGTGCTGCTATGGATGGCTATAAGCTCTTTAAGAGGGACAGGAGAAGCAGGAGAGGCGGTGGGGTAGTGTTGTATGTTAGGGAGTGCTTGGACTGTGTCAAAATTGAGGAAGATGATGAGGATGACAAGGTTGAATGTCTATGGGTAAAGATCAGGGGAAAGGTCGGCAGGGCGGACAATACGGTGGGAGTCTCTTATAGACCACCCAACCAGGATGAGCAGGCGGACGAGGTGTTTTACAAGCGGCTGTCAGAAGCCGCCCGGTCGCCAGCCCTTGTACTTGTGGGCAACTTCAACTTGCCGGATGTCTGCTGGAAATACAACATGGCAGAGAGGAAGCAATCTAGAAGGTTCCTCGAATGCGTGGAGGACAACTTCCTCATGCAAGTGGTAAATGAGCCCACTAGAGGAGGGGCCCTGCTTGACCTGTTGTTTGTAAACAGAGAAGGACTAGTGGGAGATGTGAGGGTCGGTGGCTGTCTTGGGAATAGCGACCATGAAATGTTAGAGTTTTCAATAGTGGGAGAAGTAAGGAGGGGCAAGAGCAGAACTTCTGCCTTAGATTTCTGCCAGGCAGACTTTAGCCTGTTTAAGAGGTTGGTGGACCGAGTCCCTTGGGAATCGGTCCTGAAGGGCAAAGGAGTCCAGGAAGGCTGGACGTGCTTTAAAAAGGAATTGCTAAATATTCAGGAACAGGCTGTCCCAGTGTGTAGGAAGACAAGCCGTCGGGGAAAAAGACCAGCCTGGTTAACCAGAGAACTTAGGCTAGAACTTAAGGAAAAAAAGAGAGCCTACTTGCTCTGGAAAAAAAGTCGGGTAACTTGGGAGGTCTATAGGGATGTTGCCAGGTCGTGTAGGGAGAAGATTAGAAGGGCCAAAGCTCAATTAGAGCTTGATTTGGCTACTACGGTCAAAGATAACAAAAAAAACTTCTACAAATACATCAACAGCAAAAGGAGGGTCAAGGAGAGCCTCCACCACTTGCTGAATGAGGAGGGTAGTGTAGTGTCAGGGGATGAGGAAAAGGCAGAGGTGCTCAATGCCTTCTTTGCCTCTGTCTTTAATGTCAAGACCGGTTGTCCTCAGGAGACTCAGCCCCCAGAGCTTGAAGTTAGGGACGGGGGGCTGTGTGAACCCCCCGTAATCCAGGAGGAGATGGTTAGTGACCTGCTGTGCCAATTGGACACACACAAGGCTATGGGCCCGGATGGGATTCACCCCAGAGTAATGAAGGAACTGGCAAACAAACTTGCTAAACCACTCTCGATTATCTAGTGGCAGTCCTGGTTAACGGGAGAAGTTCCAGCTGACTGGAAATTAGCAAATGTAACGCCCATCTACAAGAAGGGTCAGAAGGACGATCCAGGGAACTATAGGCCTGTCAGCCTGACCTCGGTGCCAGGCAGGGTGATGGAACAGATCATCCTGAGTGCCATTACATGGCACATGCAGGACAGCTGGGGCATCGGGGCCAGCCAACATGGATTCATGAAAGGCAGCTCCTGCTTGTCCATCCTGGTCTCCCTCTATGACCAAGTGACCCGCTCAGTAGATGAGGGCAGGGCTGTGGATGTAGTCTATCTAGACTTCAGTAAGGCATTCGACACTGTCTCCCACAGCATCCTCCTAGATAAACTGGCTGGCCGGGGCTTGGACAGGTGGACTCTTCGATGGGTTAAAAACTGGCTGGATGGCCGAGCCCAGAGAGTGGTGGTGAATGGGGCAAAGTCCAACTGGCGGCCGGTCACTAGCGGTGTTCCCCAGGGCTCAGTTCTGGGGCCGGTGCTGTTCAATATCTTTATAGATGATCTAGATGTAGGGATTGAGTGCACCCTCAGCAAATTTGCAGATGACACCAAGATGGGTGGGAGTGTTGATCTGCTGGAGGGTAGGAAGGCCCTACAGAGGGATCTGGACAGGTTAGATAGATGAGCCGAGACCAACAGCATGATGTTCAACAAGAACAAGTGCCGGGTCTTACACTTCGGCCACAACAACCCCATGCAGCACTACAGGCTGGGGGAAGAGTGGTTAGAGAGCGGCCCGGTGGAAAGAGACTTGGGGGTGCTGATCGACAGATGGCTAAACGTGAGCCAGCAGTGTGCCCAGGTGGCCAAGAATGCCAACAGCACCCTGGCCTCTCTTAAGAATAGTGTAGCCAGCCGGTCTAGGGAAGTGATAGTCCCTCTGTACTCGGCACTGGTGAGGCCGCACCTTGAGTACTGTGTTCAGTTCTGGGCCCCGCACTTCAAGAAAGATGTTGAGATGTTGGAGAGGGTCCAGAAGAGGGCGATCAAGCTGGTGAAGGGTCTGGAGGTTCTGACCTATGAGGAACGGCTGAGGGAGCTGGGGTTGTTTAGCCTGGAGAAGAGGAGGCTCAGAGGTGACCTTATTGCAGTCTACAACTACCTGAAGGGAGGTTGTAGTGAAGTGGGAGTCGGCCTCTTCTCCCAGGCAGCTAGCGATAGGACAAGAGGACACAGCCTCAGGCTTCACCAGGGGAGGTTCAGGTTGGACATTAGAAAGAATTTCTTTTCAGAAAGGGTTATTAGACATTGGAATGGGCTGCCCAGGGAGGTGGTGGAGTCAGCATCTCTGGAGGTGTTTAAGAAAAGACTGGACATGGCACTTAGCGCCATGGTCTAGTTGAGAGGGTGGTGTCAGGGCAACGGTTAGACTCGATGATCCCAGAGGTCTCTTCCAGCCTGGTTGATTCTGTGATTCTATACCTAGAATTGTTTGCCTGCAAGCTTGCACTTCAGAAATAGGACATTAATTTAATGGCTTTGATTACAATTAGGATGTCATTGCAAAACACATGCACACAGAGTAAAAATTGTGTATGAATTGGACTAATTTTTTTTTTTTTTTTTGAATCAGTGAAACATCAGACCTTCTATGCAGTATCCACAGTATCCTCTGAATGGAGAGAAAGAAGTCACGTGTTTTAATGATTTAGGCCCTTCAACTGTATGTGTAGGCACTGACCTAAATCAAAGTGGCTTCGTTAAGAAATTCTTTCTAGAATAAAGTGTGCATGTTATTATTATTTCAATACTAATTGAACCGATTAAAATTTCAATTTTTAAATATTTCAGTGGTGTGTTTCATCTAAAAGATCTATTCAAAACCTTTTGCTTTTTATCTAACTACTAGTACTGTTTATGCCTCCCTGCAGCAGCCTGCTATTTGGAGACATTAGACAGGCAGACTTGACACCAATCAAAAAGCACTATCTTGGCAATCACCATAATTGCTCCTTTGAATGCAACACAGGTCATCACACACATTGATTAGGTGGCAATTTTTTTTGTGCTAAGCTGAATCCCACAGGAACATAATCAGTGGTGCTCAAAGCACCTTTACATGTTTATGAGTCCTCTCAGGGTAATAAAGCAGAAGAATGGACAGTTTCTGACTTGAACAGGCTAAGATTTTAGGCACCTGCACAGCCTGCAAAATTATGACAGTTTTAGGTGGATCTGTAGGTGCCTAAAGGAACTTTTCTAGCACACAACTAGACACCTATGAATGGAGGATTTTGTGGAGTACCACTATAGTATGCTGCATTTATGTAATATTTTAGTTGCAAAATGAATTGAAGAAAAAGTTCGCTTTAGTTTTCCAAAGGAAGATAATTCAGAATTATGAATTTGAAGTAAGTCATGCAATACAACATATGTTTCAAAATGTAGAAGTGTCCTGGTTTGGCCTAAACCAGGCCAATTTTCCTTTCAGTGATTTTTACTTTCAGCTAAGTCTCCTCTAAGTAACTGCACTTTCTGAAACTAACTGCATGTTTTGCAGACAGTGTCTGCTTCCAGGCTTGATAACGCTCGAAGTTTGTAGTTATCACTGAGGCACCGGTAGGGATGTTGTGCAGAAAGGCTCTTGCTGTACTTGTTCTTGAGAGAAACCAAGGTCACTGCTAAATTCCTCACTGCTTACGAGTGAAGAGCCGAAGGGGGGGTCGCAGCTGCAGGGGGGAGCAGACAGGGCAGGTGACCCAAAATTGAGCAACGAAGGTATTCCATCCCATACACGTCATTCTCGGTATAAAGCGGGGGGATCACGAGGGTCTCGCTCTCTTTCTGCTATGGCCGGTGTCTAAGGAGGACTCCGTCTGTTTTCCTGCTGCCCCCGATCCCGATCCGTGCATTCCTGAATCCAGCTCTCGACCGTCGCTAGGCCCAGCCTGGGCCTTCCCGGAGCCTGCCCTGCAGTGCCGGTGGTGATGTGGCTGACTTCAGGGGAGCTCAATCTTGGTTTTGTATATATATTTGTATATATTTGATTATTTCTATTATTGTTATTATACTCTTTTTCATTACTATAGTTTATTAAAACTGTTTTAACGTTCCAACCGGGAAGCCTCTCTCCCTTTTCTCTTTCCCTTTCCCTTTGGTGGGGGGGGAAGGGTTAACAGAGAGCATCTGCCATAGGTTTAATAGCCGGCCCAGCTTTAAACCGTGACAGATTTATTGGCTCCCAACGTGGGGCTCAAGAGAAGCTCCGACAGGTTGCTCTGATAAGTCGAATCCCAGCTCTAGTGGGAGGAGATCCAGAGAGCTCAGCCAAGAGAGTATCAGATTTCTTCCTTTGAGATTTACGAGGGGTTGGAAATTAAAACAGACAGCTAAGATGATAATGTCATTTGCGAACCTTGTGTTACCTTTTTTCTTTTTAAAGCTTGTTTTACAGTTAAGACAGTTAAGTGTAATCATACCTTACTTGCTGTATGCGTTGTGTGTTAGTGCTTACATGTGGTTTAACAGGGCATGCTGGTCGAAATGTGTCGTTTCGGTATGCGTTGTGATACTGATTTATGTCGTGATAGACTGGGCAGTTATTATTCCGATCTCTTATCTCTATGATACAATGATGGGCAGCTTTATTCGCGAATCGGTAGCTGCTCACACCGGGCGTCTTTTAACTGATTTTGATAGTATCTGCTCCTTTTTTGCCAAGCTGATCCCTACAAAATTCGAACAGGGCATGTTGTTATTTTTGGGTGTCCTGAATGTGTTACTGGTGTGCTATGTGATTAGATGTCAGTGCAGCAACAGCAGGAGGTATTATGCTGCCCCTGTAACCAGGAGAAAACACCAAAAGAAATCAGCTAGTAAAGTGAAGGATGATGACTCAGAGCCTTCTAAGGCAGAGCCAGCACAGGACCCAGGTGAGGGCCCTTCTCAGTCAGAGTCAGGGCCTGACACAGAGGGGGGTTTCCTTGATCGTCTTTTTAAAGCAGACCCATCACACAAGAAAGATCCTTCTAAAGCAGAACAATCACAGGAGGAATCGGACTCGGACGTAGAGATAACCTACCACTCCTTATCCCTGAAAGAACTGCGAAGTATAAGGAAAGACTTTAGTCGTTATGACCGTGAGCCAATTATTACCTGGTTGCTCCAATGCTGGGATAATGGGGCGGATAGCATAGAATTGGATGGTAGAGAAGCCAGACAGTTGGGATCCCTGTGCAGACAGTGGTATTGATAAGATGCTTCCAAGAAGGTCAAACACTATCAGTCTCTGGAGGTGACTCTTGTCAGCTGTAAAGAGCAGGTATCCCTATAAAGATGATGTTATGAGCCACCTAAGCAACTGGATCACTATAGAAAAAGGTATTAACTACCTTAGAGAACTAGCTGTGCAAGAGATCATTTATAGACACCCACGGGAAATTGTAGATCCTGTAAATCCTGATGAAGTGGAATGCAACCGATCCATGTTACGGAAGGTTGTGAAGAATGCTCCACCGACACATACCCATACGTTGTCAATATTAGTCTGGGGAGAAGATGCTATGGCATGACCTAGTGTGGGCGAAATGGCTAACTGTATGCGACAGTATGAAGATAGTATTTCTTCCCCACTGCAGGCCCGTGTCTTGGCTGTGGGAAAAGTGAATTCTAAGGAAGACAAGGAATCATTGAAACAACTGTCAGAAAAACTGTCCAGGATCGAGAATCAACTTAAATCTCTACCTACACAGGCCCGTGTTGCAGCCTTTAGGAGGAAACGCCCTCCTACTGGACCGGCTCAAAGGAAACGGAACACGTCACGAGGTATCCTGTGGTTTACCCTGCGTGATTATGGGGAGGACATGAGCAGATGGCATGGACAACCTACCAGTACCCTACAGGCACGAGTACGTGAGTTGCAAGCTAACAGAAATACCAGAGAGAATTTTCCTAGGAGGATGGCTGCTCCAGTTACCAATGAGCAGGACCCCAGTCAGGGTAGATGCGCCTCAGGTCCCTATTTCCCAAATATGAATAGGGAAAATGAAGGTCCAATCCCCGTGAGCAGCACGAATCCAGTCTTTAATTAGAGGGGCCCTGCCTCCAGCCAGGAGGAGGAGAGGGACAACCGAGTTTATTGGACTGTGTGGATTCGATGGCCTGGCACATTAGAACCACAAAAGTATCGAGCCCTGGTAGACACCGGTGCACAGTGCACCCTCATGCCATTGGATCATAAAGGGACAGAATCTGTCAGTATTTCGGGAAAAACAGGGGGATCTCAAGAGTTATCTGTATTGGAGGCCGAAGTGAGCCTAACTGAAAATGAATGGAAAAAGCACCCCATTGTGACTGGCCCAGATGCTCCGTGCATCCTTGGCATAGACTACCTTAAGAAAGGGTATTTTAAGGACTCAAAAGGATATAGATGGGCCTTTGGTGTAGCAGCTGTAGAGACTGAGGACATTAAACAGCTGTCTACCTTGCCTGGCCTCTCAGAGGATCCTTCTGTTGTGGGGTTGCTGAAAGTTGAAGAACAACAGGTGCCAATTGCTACTGCCACGGTGCACCGAAGACAATATCGCACCAATCGAGACTCCCTGATCCCCATTCATAAACTGATTAGACAATTAGAAAATCAAGGAGCGATTAACAAGACTCGCTCACCCTTTAATAGTCCTATATGGCCAGTGCAAAAGTCTAATGGAGAATGGAGATTAACTGTGGACTATCGTGGCCTAAATGAAGTTACACCACCTCTGAGTGCTACTGTGCCAGACATGCTAGAACTTCAATACGAACTGGAGTCAAAGGCAGCCAAGTGGTATGCCACCATAGACATTGCTAATGCATTTTTCTCTATTCCCTTGGCACCAAAGTGCAGGCCACAGTTTGCTTTTACCTGGAGAGGTATCCAGTACACCTGGAACTGACTGTCCCAGGGGTGGAAACACAGTCCTACTATTTGCCATGGACTGATCCAGACTGCACTAGAAAAGGGTGGAGCTCCAGAACATTTGCAATATATTGATGATATTATTGTATGGGGTGATACAGCAGCAGAAGTTTTTGACAAAGGGGAGAAAATAATTCAAATTCTTCTGCAAGCTGGTTTTGCCATAAAAAGTAGCAAGGTCAAGGGGCCTGCACGGGAGATCCAGTTTTTAGGGATTAAATGGCAAGATGGGCGTCACCAGATCCCGATAGAGGTGATCAACAAAATAACAGCTATATCCCCACCAACTAACAAAAAGGAAACACAAGCCTTCTTAGGCGTTGTGGGTTTCTGGAGAATGCATATTCCAGATTACAGCCAGATTGTACGCCCTCTTTATCAAGTGACCAGAAAGAAGAATGATTTTCAGTGGGGCCCTGAACAACGACAGGCTTTTGAACAGATTAAACAAGAGATTGTGCATGCAGTAGCCCTTGGACCAGTCCGTACGGGAAAAGATGTTAAAAATGTGCTCTACACTGCAGCTGGAGACAATGGTCCTACCTGGAGCCTCTGGCAGAAAGTGCCAGGGGAGACTCGAGGTCGACCCCTAGGATTTTGGAGTCGAGGATACAAGGGTTCCGAGGCCAATTACACCCCAACTGAAAAAGAGATACTGGCAGTATGTGAAGGAGTTAGAGCTGCCTCAGAGGTAATCGGTACTGAAGCACAGCTTCTCCTGGCACCCCGATTACCAGTACTAGGCTGGATGTTCAAGGGTAAGGTTCCTACTACTCATCATGCAACTGATGCTACTTGGAGTAAATGGATTGCATTAATTACACAGAGGGCTCGAATAGGAAACCCTAATCGCCCAGGAATCTTAGAAGTGATCATGGACTGGCCAGAAGGCAAAGACTTCGGAATGCCACCAGAAAAGGAGGTGACACGTGCTGAAGAAGCCCCACCGTATAATGAACTACCAGAGGATGAGAAATGGTATGTCCTGTTCACTGATGGATCCTGCCGTCTTGTAGGAAAGCATCGGAAGTGGAAAGCTGCTGTATGGAGTCCCATACGACGAGTCACAGAAGCCACAGAAGGACAAGGTGAATCAAGTCAATTCGCAGAGGTAAAAGCCATCCAGCTGGCTTTAGATATTGCTGAACGAGAAAAGTGGCCAAGGCTGTATCTTTATACTGACTCATGGATGGTAGCAAATGCCTTGTGGGGGTGGTTAAAGCAGTGGAAGCGAAGCAACTGGAAGCGTAAAGGTAAACCTATTTGGGCTGCTGAACTGTGGCAAGATATTGCTGCTCGGCTAGAGAAACTAGTTGTGAAGGTACGTCATGTAGATGCTCATGTACCTAAAAGTCAGGCAACTGAGGAACATCGAAACAACCAACAAGCAGATCAGACTGCTAAAGTGTTCCAAATAGATTTGGACTGGGAACATAAAGGTGAACTATTTTTAGCTCGGTGGGCTCATGACACTTCAGGTCATCAAGGGAGAGATGCAACATACAGATGGGCTCGTGACCGAGGGGTGGACTTAACCATGGACTCTATTGCACAGGTTATCCATGATTGTGAAACATGCGCCGCAATTAAGCAAGCCAAACGGTTAAAACCTTTGTGGTATGGGGGGCGGTGGTTGAAATATAAATATGGGGAGGCCTGGCAAATTGACTACATCACACTCCCTCAAACCCGCCAGGGTAAACGCTATGTGCTTACCATGGTGGAGGCGACCACCAGATGGCTGGAAACATACCCTGTGCCCCATGCCACTGCCCGGAACACTATTCTGTGCCTCGAAAAGCAAATCTTGTGGCAACACGGCACACCAGAGAGAATTGGGTCGGACAATGGTACTCATTTCAAAAACAGTCTCATAGATAACTGGGCCAAAGAGCATGGCATCGAATGGGTATATCACATCCGCTATCATGCACCAGCATCTGGGAAAGTTGAGCGGTATAATGGGCTGTTAAAAACTACCCTAAAAGCAATGGGGGGTGGAACCTTTAAAAACTGGGATAAGCATTTGGCACAAGCTACCTGGTTAGTTAACACCAGGGGATCTATCAACCGAGCTGGCCCTGCTCATTCAGATCTTTTACATACAGTAGAAGGGGATAAAGTCCCTGTGGTGCATGAAAGGAATCTGTTGGGAAAAACTGTTTGGGTTCTTCCTGCTACGGGCAAAGGTAAACCCATTCATGGGATTGCTTTTGCTCAAGGACCTGGATGTACTTGGTGGGTGATGCTGCAGGATGGTGGAGTCCGATGTGTCCCTGAAGGTGATCTGATCCTGGGTGAGAATACTTAATTCTGAACTGCATGATGTTAATTGCTGCATGATACTATCAGTGTTCATAAGTGTCTTTCAGGTTGAAGCAGTGGTGATGTGATTGAAGCTAGCTGCAAGTGGCGTCCAGTAACCTCCTCGAGACTGACATCTTTAACCTGCAACCCGTGGGCACGAACTGTGACAAAGCTCATACCATCTCTCCTACCCTGAGAGACTCCTAGCCAGATGGAAACCCACAATCCTGAACTAAATGAACTTGATGAACTTTTTTTTTTTTTTGTATAGAGATGAATCATAAACTAATGTTATCTGTATATATTGTAAAATGAAAAGTTAGTGGTGATCTGAGTATGGTGTGAATGGTATGGAATAAGGGGTGGAATGTCCTGGTTTGGCCTAAACCAGGCCAATTTTCCTTTCAGTGATTTTTACTTTCAGCTAAGTCTCCTCTAAGTAACTGCACTTTCTGAAACTAACTGCATGTTTTGCAGACAGTGTCTGCTTCCAGGCCTGATAACACTCGAAGTTTGTAGTTATCACTGAGGCACCGGTAGGGATGTTGTGCAGAAAGGCTCTTGCTGTACTTGTTCTTGAGAGAAACCAAGGTCACTGCTGAATTCCTCACTGCTTACGAGTGAAGAGCCAAAGGGGGGTCACACCTGCAGTGGGGAGCAGACAGGGCAGGTGACCCAAAATTGACCAACGAGGGTATTCCATCCCATACACGTCATTCTCGGTATAAAGCGGGGGGATCACGAGGGTCTCGCTCTCTTTCTGCTATGGCCGGTGTCTAAGGAGGACTCCGTCTGTTTTCCTGCTGCCCCCGATCCCGATCCGTGCATTCCTGAATCCAGCTCTCGACCATCGCTAGGCCTAGCCTGGGCCTTCCCGGAGCCTGCCCTGCAGTGCCGGTGGTGATGTGGCTGACTTCAGGGGAGCTCAATCTTGGTTTTGTATATATATTTGTATATATTTGATTATTTCTATTATTGTTATTATACTCTTTTTCATTACTATAGTTTATTAAAACTGTTTTAACGTTCCAACCGGGAAGCCTCTCTCCCTTTTCTCTTTCCCTTTCCCTTTGGTGGGGGGGGGAGGGTTAACAGAGAGCATCTGCCATAGGTTTAATAGCCGGCCCAGCTTTAAACCGTGACAAGAAGTCAATCTAAACCAACCTTAATTCTGTTTCTATATAGATAAGCTTTAAACTTAATTCTGAAAAGTAATTAAATACTGGCTTGTATTAGCAGCTACTTTTCAGTTATAAAACTTTATTTTACTGGGCCTTTACTATGAATTTTCATGTCAGATCTGCCTACAAGATACACTACTGCTTGTTTAAAGTATCTTCTTTATAGTTATTAATGGATATCAAATATATCATTTTAAAGTTTTTATAAAAGAATGTTGTTTTTTTAAAATTATTTTTTTCTGAAAGTATAGGTAGATTACAGATCTGTTTGGTTGTAGTGGCTTCTCAGTCCTCCTGAATTCACAATGGTCAACTAAAATGTAATAATAGCAACAAAAACTCCAGACAATAGATTCAAGTTCATCCAAAGTTTTTGCTTCTTCAGCTTTGATGAAATGACAATATGAATAAAACCTAAATGCAAGTGAGCCCCCTGAAGCATGTTTATTAGATACATACAAGCATCTAAGCCTTTCATAATGCTCATCACTGTTCTGATTGCTTCCTTACACCATCTGAAGTAAGGCACACAATTAATGAAGTTCTAAAATCCCAATCCTGTAAACTACACTCACTAGCATTACATCAATGTCTAAAGGTACATTTTTAGCTGACAGCGGTGGCAGCAGCGAAAGCGGCGGCAGCGACTTGAGGTTAGTGCGGGGGCGAGGGCGACATCGGGCTTAACCGGGCGGTTTTTCGTACTCTGGGCCCCCCCTGAGCCCCCCGCGAGCATCAGCCCCGAGCTGCTTCCTCCTGACCCCGGACCCGGACCCGGAGGTTCCCGGCAACGAATCAGGAGAGGAGGGGGCGTAGCCGGAGGCACCACGGAGGCACCGCGGGCGATTTAAACGCGGTGAAACCAGAACAAACAGCTGACAGCGGCGGCAGCAGCGAAAGCGGCGGCAGCGACTTGAGGTTAGTGCGGGGGCGAGGGCGACATCGGGCTTAACCAGGCGGTTTTTCGTACTCTGGGCCCCCCCTGAGCTCCCCGCGAGCATCAGCCCCGAGCTGCTTCCTCCTGACCCCGGACCCGGACCCGGAGGTTCCCGGCAACGAATCAGGAGAGGAGGGGGCGTAGTCGGAGGCACCGCGGGCGATTTAAACGCTCCACCCCCTGTTATCGGGTGATAAAAAGCCTCCTGGAGGACAAGGACTAGTCCCTGGCCAGACGGGAGAGGGAGACTCAGCTGTGACTGTGTGAGTCAGCAATGACTGGGTGTGTCCCAGGGCAGGAGAGGCTGCAGTTGTTTGCAGCTCGTTGGGGAGGGCACTGACTCCCTCCCAGTGCACAAGGCGAGGAAGGTGCCAAGGAGCTGTGAACCAGGGGTGTCACCAACAGGTATTTCCCAGCTCTGTGAAAGAACAATGGTATCTACCCGGTGGAAGAAGATCAAAATGGATGTGGGAACCCAGACAGAGCTCCCACGGAAGGAGGCGATGGTGCAGGTCGCAGGCTGCAGGGAATGCTACACCGTCTCTGTGGTGTCAGGGGGCTGTGTGCGCTGTGAGCAAGTAGATGATCTGCTCGGGCGAGCGGCACAGCTGCAAAGCCAGGTTGAAAGGCTTCAAGCCGAAGTAGAAAGGCTTAGGAGCATTCGGGTGGCTGAAATGGAAATAGACTGCTGGAGCCAGGCTCTGCCCTCCCTGCAACAAAAATGGGAGCACCTGCCGGAGAGCTCCCAGGATCGAGGGACCCCTGTACTCTGCCCCTCTCAGGTGGAAAACGATAACCTAGAGGAGAGGAGTGAGTGGAGGCAAGTCTATGGCTGTGGCAAAAGGTGAGTGCCCTCCTTGCCTACCTTGCCTCCACAGGTGCCTCTGAGCAATAGATATGAAGCCCTAGTGGAATACAGCCGGTCCAACGGGGATGTGGTGGAGAGGCAACCTATATCAGAGGTCCCACCACAGTCAGAAAAACCTGACGGGTGTATAGCTACCTCCTCCACAAGGAAGAAGAGAAGAGTTTTAGTGGTTGGAGACTCCTTCCTAAAGGGATCTGAGAGCCCAATATGCAGAGCTGATGCCCATCACAGGGAGGTCTTTAGTCTGCCTGGAGCCCGAATCAGGGATATCACCAGGCAACTCCCCAACCTGGTGAAGGCCACAGACTACTACCCCCTGCTGATCTTCCAGACAGGTGGGGAAGAAGCTGCATCCTGTAGTCTGAGGGGGATGAAGAAAGACTACAAGGCCCTAGGACGGTTGGTGAAAGAGTCTGGAGCACAAGTTGTTTTCTCCTCCCTCCTTCCATTTTCAGGTGATGACGTGGGATGGAATAGTAGGATTCTCTCTATAAATGCCTGGCTACGAGACTGGTGCTACAGGCAGGGCTTTGGGTTCTTTGATAATGGCTGGTTTTATAAGACACCAGGCGTGACAGTAATACATGGGAAAGGTTTATGTCGTAGGGGCAAAAGGGTTCTGGGACAGGAATTAGCAGGGCTCTTTCGGAGAGCTTTAAACTAGATACGAAGGGGGATGGGGTAGTAGCTGGGCTTGCACCACTGGGGCAACGCTCTAGTGTTGAGGTAGACCAGGAGGCCTCCCATCCCCCTGGGGTGAAATCGGTGTGCTCAGCTCGCTCCCTGAAATGCCTGTACACCAATGCACGCAGCATGGGGAATAAACAAGAAGAGTTAGAAATCCGTGTTCTGTCGGGGGGCTATGATTTAGTGGCAATTACAGAGACTTGGTGGGATGCCTCGCATGACTGGAATGTGGTCATGGATGGCTATGTCCTGTTCAGGAAAGACAGGCCACTAAGGAGAGGTGGTGGAGTTGCTCTTTATGTGAGTGAGCAACTAGAATGTATTGAGTTCTGTCCAGGGGCAGATCAGGAGCGAGTTGAGAGTTTGTGGGTGCGAATTAAGGGGCAGGCTGGCAGGGGTGATACTGTTGTGGGTGTCTATTACAGGCCACCGGATCAGGATGAGGAGGGTGATGAGGCCTTCTACAGGCAGCTGAGAGCAGTCTCTCAATTACAGGGCCTGGTTGTCATGGGGGATTTCAACTACCCTGATATTTGCTGGGAGGCCTACTCAGCCAGCCATCCTCAGTCCAGGAGGTTCCTCCAGTGCATTGATGATAACTTTCTGATGCAAATGGTGGATGAGCCAACTAGGAGAGGAGCACTGCTGGATCTTATCCTCACTAACAAGGAGGGTCTGGTTGAAGAGGTGAAGGTTGAGGGCAGCCTTGGTTGTAGTGACCATGAGATGGTAGAGTTCAGGATCTCATGTGGCAGGAACAGAATAGCTAGCAGAATCACAACCCTGAACTTCAGGAGGGCCAACTTTGGCCTTTTCAAGCAATTGCTAGGGGAAATCCCATGGGACAGGGTACTAGAAGGTAAGGGGGCCCAAGATAGTTGGTTAGCATTCAAGGACTGCTTCTTCCGAGCTCAAGATCAGAGCATCCCAACAAGTAGGAAGTCAAGGAAGGGTACCAGGAGACCTGCATGGTTGAACAGGGAACTGCTGGGCAAACTCAAGTGGAAGAAGAGAGTGTACAGATCATGGAAGGAGGGGCTGGCCACTTGGGAGGAATATAAGTCTGTTGTCAGAGGATGTAGGGAGGTAACTAGGAAAGCTAAGGCCTCCTTGGAATTAAACCTTGCAAGAGAGGTCAAGGACAACAGAAAGGGCTTCTTCAAATACATTGCAGGTAAAGCCAACACTAGAGGCAATGTAGGCCCACTGATGAATGAGGTGGGGGCCCTGGAGACAGAGGATAAAAAGAAGGCAGAGTTACTGAATGCCTTCTTTGCCTCTGTCTATACTGCTGGAGGCTGTCCTGAGGAGCCCCGGACCCCTGAGGCCTCAGAAGAAGTCAGTATAGAGGAGGAATCTGTCTTGGTTGATGAGGGCTGGGTCAGGGACCAATTAAGCAATCTGGACATCCATAAATCCACGGGCCCTGATGGGATGCATCCGCGGGTGCTGAGGGAGCTGGCGGAAGTCATTGCTAGGCCACTCTCCATCATCTTTGCTAAGTCGTGGGCAACGGGAGAGGTGCCTGAGGACTGGAGGAAAGCGAATGTCACTCCAGTCTTCAAAAAGGGCAAGAAGGAGGACCCGGGTAACTATAGACCGGTCAGCCTCACCTCCATCCCCGGAAAGGTAATGGAGCAACTTGTTCTTGGTGCTGTCTCTAGGCACATCAAGGATAGGGGGATCATTAGGGGCACTCAGCATGGCTTCACCAAGGGGAAGTCATGCTTAACCAACTTGATAGCCTTTTATGAGGATGTTACCCGGTGGATAGATGATGGTAAAGCTGTGGATGTGGTCTATCTCGATTTCAGTAAAGCATTTGACAAGGTCTCCCACAGCATCCTCGCAGCTAAACTGGGGAAGTGTGGTCTGGATGATCGGGTAGTGAGGTGGATTGTGAACTGGCTGAAGGAAAGAAGCCAGAGAGTGGTGGTCAATGGGACAGAGTCCAGTTGGAGGTCTGTGTCTAGCGGAGTCCCTCAAGGGTCGGTTCTGGGACCAGTTCTATTCAATATATTCATTAATGACTTGGATGAAGGATTAGAGTGCACTGTCAGCAAGTTCGCTGATGACACAAAACTGGGAGGAGTGACTGACGCGCCGGAAGGCTGCGCAGCCATTCAGAGAGACCTGGACAGGCTGGAGAGTTGGGCGGGGAGAAATTTAATGAAATATAACAAGGGCAAGTGTAGAGTCCTGCATCTGGACAAGAACAACCCCATGTACCAGTACAAGTTGGGGACAGACCTGTTGGAGACCAGCGTAGGGGAAAGGGACCTGGGGGTCCTAGTGGACAGCAGGATGACCATGAGCCAGCAGTGTGCCCTTGTGGCCAAGAATGCCAATGGCATCCTGGGGTGTATTAGAAGGGGTGTGGTCAGCAGGTCGAGAGAGGTTCTCCTCCCCCTCTACTCTGCCCTGGTGAGGCCGCATCTGGAGTATTGTGTCCAGTTCTGGGCCCCTCAGTTCAAGAAGGACAGGGAACTGCTAGAGAGAGTCCAGCGCAGAGCCACGAAGATGATTAAGGGAGTGGAACATCTCCCTTATGAGGAGAGGCTGAGGGAGCTGGGTCTCTTTAGCTTGGAGAAGAGGAGACTGAGGGGTGACCTCATTAATGTTTATAAATATGTAAAGGGCGAGTGTCAAGAGGATGGAGCCAGGCTCTTCTCAGTGACATCCCTTGACAGGACAAGGGGCAATGGGTGCAAGCTGGAACACAGGAGGTTCCACTTAAATTTGAGGAAAAACTTCTTTACAGTGAGGGTGACCGAACACTGGAACAGACTGCCCAGAGAGGTTGTGGAGTCTCCTTCTCTGGAGACATTCAAAACCCGCCTGGACGCGTTCCTGTGTGATATGGTCTAGGCAATCCTGCCCTGGCAGGGGGATTGGACTAGATGATCTTTCGAGGTCCCTTCCAATCCCTGACATTCTGTGATTCTGTGATTTTTGAATTGCCAGACTATTCCATTCATTGCCAACCAAAATGTGATATCAAATGTTTTACTGTGGAAATGCTATTGCATATTTTCTATTAATAAATTGAACTTACATTTTTTATGTTATCTTAATGATAAACTTTGAAAAATTCATGGAATGTAAAATCAATAAAATCTATGAAAGTTCTGTCATTTGTGGAGGTGTGGAATGTTTCCTTAGTTCATAGGAAAGAACTGAAATAAAAAAAAAAATAATTTCACAGGTGGGTAGTGTTCAAAAGATGAGATGATCTTATGTTGCAAGAGTGCCTTTATGTCATAATAGAATCTCTGTCATGTCTATGGAGGAGTTCCGTATACGACTTTTTCAGAAGTTATATTCTGTTGAGAAAAATCAGGAAAATGGAAAGCAGTGGTCAAAAGCACTTAACTTGCATACAGCTATTTGCAGATGAAACAGTAGGACTGGTTAGTTCAAACATTTCTAAACTTTCCTAGGTGTCAAAAAACCTCTACTGTTTTTTTTAATCCTACACTATTTGAAGTATACATAACAGAATTTGTTGAGTCTTTATTTACAACATATCAGTGTAGCTTCTAGCCTCACTCTTTTCCTTGTACAAGATACTGGAAAGACTGCTGTGTTTTACCTCTAGGATTGCTTCAGAAACAAGAAAAGAAAACCCACAACCACCAGAAAACCACAAAAAGCCCCAAACAAAAACCACACACCAAAACCCCCCACTCCAGCTAGGCACTGAGGTGATATTGCCATACCTTGAGGCTAACATAAATAAGGTTAAATCAAGAATTTCCTTCAGTAAGACCTTTCATATGTAAAGTGCTTTACAATGAAAGAAACAGTGGTGAATCATGCAATAGAGTGACAAGTAGAGCATTTTTTACCTGTCCTGTCTGGTCCTTGAACTGCTGAGTACCACACTTCTTTTAGAAGCCCCAAATGCACTGACTGTTGTGATAAATTTGGGGGGGGGAGTTTAAATCAGAAAAAAAGGGAACAGGAAGCTCTATTTATTTCTTAAATTTATAAGGGACCATCAAACAACTCAAGAAAAAGCCAAGTTTTTGGTCCGATAAGTTAACACAACTTTATCATTTCCTATCTATATCTGTTGACAATTCTGATTAGAACGTGTGTAACTTTAGCCTATAAATAAGGAATATCTGTTAAAAATATGTATAGAAACATGACTTCTAGTCTGAATGTATACAAGAACACTATCCCAGATTTATCTGAAAAAGAAAGGTGGGCTATGAGATTTTTTTTTTTCTTTTTTTAAAAAAGCACACAAGTTGGCAGTTGTGGAGCTCCTGGTGTTAATATTTTTTCATTCTTAAAAGTGGCTAAGGTGATGTTAGAATTTAGGATCACTACTTGCATCCATTGGGTCACTGGATGATAACGTTTTCATTTTTAGATTGGTGTATCAGTAGGGAGACCAAAACTTCTCATTGAAAAGTCAAATGGAGTCTGCCTATTGGATTGACCTTTTTTCTGAGTATAATTTGTCAATTTCCTCTTTAAATGACTGATAGCAAAATTGTATGCAGCATTTGAGAAACAGTTACAGTAGAGCTAAGAGAAAAAGGTAACAGGAGTCTACTATGTGCTGTTTTCTCATTTGTATATCCAGTTAAAACCTTTGATCCCCAAGCATTGCACGGGAGGCTCATATTCCAGCCAAAGTCTGTAATGCCTTAAATGACTCTTTTTGAATCACAGCACCTCAGGATAAGGATTTTCATACAATTATTTATATCTCATAGAATTAAGAGGTTATATTTTCTTTCTGAAACACCAAAAAAAAAAAGTAGTTTCAGAAAATTCCTCTTTTAATTGTAAAGTAGTAATAACAGAATTTTAAAAGTATTTCCTCTATCTCTAGGTATGCCAGTATAGTAGTTTCTTTAGGACTAATGATGCCAAACATATGCTGGGTTTTTTTCTCCCCTGGAAGAAAAGTGAATTTTTTCGCCACTCTAACTCAGGCAAAACATCAGTTAAAGTTTATGTAAGAAAACAATAGAAATAACCTGCAAGTTCATCTCCTGTCCTAGACTCAAAAAATCTAATAGAACAATAGAAACGTTAAGGGGAAAAGAGTCTATTCTCCTTCATATTTCAACAAAGTAAATTAATATGAAAAATTCATCATGAGAAAGTATAATTTATTACCATCTTCCAAGTAATGTTACGTCTTCCAAGGAATGATAATGTCTGAAGTGAACTATTAATTTTATTTTCTGAAACAAAACTCATGCAAAATCTCTTCTGAAACAGTGTGGTTATATACAAGTTCATACAACTCTTCTACTTGGTGTATCAAAGCATCTACAACATCTTACCATCCCATTTACACCTTAAGACCTTTACTTTCTATCTAGAGACATCCCTTTTTAGGTGCTGGATTTTAATCACATTTTCATTAATAATTGCACAAAGGCCAAGAGTACTAATGAAATATGCTAAGATTAAAAACTGGAGGAGCACTGTCACTGAAAAAAAGCTAGTTAACTTTGAGGCAACTCAATGATACTACAGAGAAAATGGATAAAAGTGTAATGATATTGCATGCGAAGTCCAGCACTTGAAGACAACAGAGCTGAAGTATTGTTTTGAGATGATGAACTGGAAGTGAAAGTGCCAGAAAAAACCTGAGGATATCAGTTAATCAGTGGCTGAATGTCAGATATGGAGAAGGTAAATGTAACCCTAGGATATATCATACATTTTCTAGTAAGATATTTCCACCAAAGGAAGGAAGTTAATAATTACACTGTACAGAGCATTGATAGGAGTTTTAATGTAATACTATATTCAACCTTTTTTTTTTTTTTTTTAATATATGTACACTTATAATATATGTATATATTTGAGAAAGAGGAATTAATTGAGAGAATGCTTTAGAAAAGACTCCTAATAGGGTCCTTGGAGAGTTGCTCATTCAAGGCCTCACTCATTTTACATTAACCTTGTAAAATAAAGGCAGAGGAGGAATAGACATTTCTGTATAAATGTCCCGGGGTCACATAATATTTAGGCGGGGGAAAAAAAAATCTTTCACATATGGGATAACAATGGTAGAAAACCTCTTTACTATAATCTCTATATAAATAGAGTTGTCTAGTAATCTAGTCATTAGAGTCTGAGAATAGTGACATGACAGTGTTTTTAGAACAGTTCTGTGAACTAGATACTCACTTTATGCTAGAAAACTAACTCATAAAACACAGCCTTTTAGCAATAAAATGCTACTTATGTATTTTGCAGAAATTGGCTTCAAGGTCAGTTCCTTCTAGAGACAAGAAATTCTACTCCAGTTATTTTCATATGTGTAATCATCACTTTTTTTTTTTTCCCCTAACACTATAAAAAGAAATAGTAAATAATATCCAGAAGAATCAAGGATAATGGTATTGTAGCTACATCATTTTTCACACACGCTCTCTCCCATACTGCTCTCTGGTTGTTTAGGAAGATTAGCAGATAGAAGGAAGCCTTGAATCACTATCCCCGAATGCCTAGATGCTGCTTTGCTAATGAAGGTTGGGCCTCAAATGGAAAAATAAAGCCTAATAGCTCTTCTAGTTGTACCTGTTTGAGTCTAACATGAGCCAGAGTGTTTGCAGATTTTTCCACTTTATGGTTTCACTATGAACCACTTCATATCTCAGACAGCTGTAGTAAAGGGTGCTACAGAAATTAAAATACTTAACTATTGCAGATATATTATTTAACTGTCACAGATGACAAAAATAATATTTTGTTATTGGATGTAAATAGCTTCTTAACATTTTTCTAGTATACATTTATTCAGATTAATAGTCTTTTGAAAGCCTGAATCAGCCTCTGGTAGTTATATTAAAAGCTGTCAGTAACCGCTGTCTAATTTTAGTAAAAGTAAACAAATCCAAAGCAGATTAGAAAAATGCCAGAGTTCATACATGCCTGAGTAGAAATGAGGCCATTAACAAATCCATCAACATCTAGTTTTGATAACCTCATTCATCTGCCTAAAAACATCAATCAGAACTCAGAACAGACAATATACAGAAACTTTTCCTATTCTACAGCGTTATTTATTATAATCACAGTTACTTTAGGACATAAACATGTCTCATTCTCATGTTCTCTAATATTACTTTACTACACATACTGCAACCTTTTGAAATCAGGGTTGTTTTCGCACAGTCTAAGAAATACAATATTTGATCTTGATTAGCTGAATGAGAACAAGCAAGGATCAAGTTTCTTCTTATACTGACACAAGTTGCTTAAATATATTATACTTAAACATGTACTGCCACCTGTGGTCCCAGCAACAGCTTTAAACTTGCTGTGTGTTCGAAGAGGCAGTAACATTACTCTTTTTCAGTGGATTAAAAAAAAAAAAAGTATTAAAAATAGAATATTAAAACAAAGATAGTTCACATTTAATTTGATACTGCAATGTCTTGTTTAGAAAATAATACCTTGATTCTTATAAATGTAAAAGCAACCAACCAACTCCTAAATCCACTGAAATTATCTCTTTTGGAGCTACAATTTATATTTAAGCAATCAAGGACTGGATATTTCTCACAGAGCTGTATCTGAGTAACATCTTCATGAAGAAACATTCATTTTTTTTTGTTATTGTTCCTTCACAAATCCCTTGCGTGTTTACTATTCAAAGTATTCTTTGAGTAGAAATGGCTTTGCTAAAGGATGCAATGTAACCAGGTACTGCTCATCTTTAAAGCACAAAATCTTGATTTGTTCAGACTTGTATATTTGAATCCAGGTTGAAAGCAAACAGCCCAGACCAAGCACTAGAGCAGAATAGCTGAAGAGAGTAGAAAAAAGCAGAGAGATACTTAGTGCTAGCTCCTGCAAGTTACATTACCTTCTCTCAGACTTTTGCTCATCCATCTTCTCCCAGCTGAATCTGCTCTAGCTCTGTAGTAAATCTGAATTTTGCCTAAAAAGATAAGAAGCCTTCACCAGGTCTATACTTTCTCAGGCTCACTGTACCTGAACAGCTGACAAGGCTCTAACTGCCTCAGCAGACCCTGCAACTGCTTTTCCCCTCCCCAGGCCCTTAGCCTGGGCTAAAAGCTAATATGGGGAAGCTCTGAGATCTTGGAAGATGCTTTCAGATGCTTCCTTTTCTATGAAAAGTCTTGTCTACATCCTCTCCCTATTACCCTTCTGTTTGGGAGCTGCATTTAGCTCAGGTCTTTGCCCTTAACCCTTATCTGACCTGTTGCAGCCATGTCTGTGCTCAGCCTTGTACCTTGCACCTGATTTCAGATCTGCTCTACCACTACAGACTTGTCTGCTGATGACTGAATTGTTGGTTGAGCCTGGTTACCATCCCCAGATCCGCTCTGCCCTTCTTGTCAGGTGCGCTAGGATTGCACCCCTCACTCTGCAGGGCACTGCCCTGGTCTCTCCTGCTGTCATCCTTGGCTCACAGCTCAATTTGCTGCTCCCTGGCAATAGCTTCTTGCCTCGTAATTTTGAGAGACAAAAAGGAGACCTACAGAAAGCTGCAAGGTAAAACTATGAAAAGAATAGTTTCTGGTGCCTTAGTTTTTGGATAGTAAATATAAAATAGTTTTATATCTTAAAACCCAATGTATACAGACAGCTGCCATTATTAGGACTTAAAGCCAACAACTGTCTGCTTTCTGAAAGCGAAATTGTCACATTTATGAGTTTTAGGCCAAGAAAATTCCAATGATCCTAAATGCTTTAGGAAATGAATTAACAACATGTGCATAATAATATAAAAACCTACATGCCTGAGGTAGGCATCTGTCAAGACATTCACTTATATCTGATTTTAATAGAAGTGAGGACTTTTTACTGCCTTTTAGAAAATGAACAATGAAAAAGTGATTTGTTTAAACTCTCAGATTAAGTTAGGTACCAGTAATCTAGAACACTAACCACAAGATCATATTTTTCATCCTCAAGAAAGGTTATTTAGTTTATTATAACCTCTAAATATGCTCAGAACAGGCCTTCTGTGTTAGTGGCTAAGCTAACAAAGTCAAGTAGCCCTAGATGGCAAAAGTCAAGGTCTGTCTTTCAGCTACAACTTTTCCTGCACTTAAAAAGGACCTGGAATAAAGTATTTTTCATGATAATAGTTATTGGAACAGAAACTGACCCCTCCTGTGCATCCCAAGTTACTACATTGCAAAGTATTCCCATGTGTGTGTATGAAAACAAATTTAAAAAAAACCCTTAAAAATCAATAATAAGCTCATTAGAACTCTTTATTTGTTAGGGACAAATGGACAGTTCAGGGTGGGTAAACATCAAGAACAGCTGCTGACATTATCTGAACAGCTCGAAGCTCATGACTTGTAAAAATGAATAGAAATCTATAAGGTCAGATTTTATTTGTGTAATATAACTCCCTTTGAGAAGAATTAGAGAGGCAGATGAAATAATAAAAAAGAAAAATTTTTTTAAAAAAAATCTCCATCTTGCATCTTTAGAGTAACAAAACTGGCGGGTAATCTTTTTAAAGTAGTCATTTCTTTGAGGCTGGCTGGACAATAGTCTCCTTGTGGGAGGTGGTGAGTGATGCCCTTGTATCACTTGCTTTTTTTCTCTTTACTTCACTATTAAACAGTCTTTATCTTGACCCACATTTTTTTTCTCACTTTTCCTCTTCCAGTTCTCTCCCCTATACTGCTAGGGAGGAAGCAGGGGAGGGGGGTGGGTGGGCAGTGAGTAAGTGGCTGGTACGTGCTTAGTTGCTGGCTGTGGTCAACTGGCAACCAAGACAAAGTCAAAAATTATGCTTATAGTTCCTTTCCAGATCATTCTGCTATAACTGAAGTGTAATACTATGAGGAGTCTTGATGTACTGTGTTTCTGGTATACAAAGGAAAATGTGTGTACATTTTTGTACAGCTGTAAAAATCCTGTTGCTGTGATGTGAAACCACACTGGCTGCCCCAGGCCTCAACAGGAGACTAAGATTTTGCTTTCAGTAAATAAAATCCTTTTAGCATACTATAGGATAAAACAAAGGTTATACTTGAGGTTTAAATGCCAAAAGGAGACCTTGAGAGTGCTGGTTGCACATCGCAGTTCTGGCGTAAATGTTAGCTTACAGAATAAAGCGTTATTCTGAGCAAGGTTCTAACTAAAACTCTTTCCTTCGGTTCAGCACATGTAAGAAATGGTATTATTTCTTTTGTACTTTCTCAGATAAATCCTTTTAGAGTCTAAGCTCTCTTGCCAGTCTCATGTGGTAATATTTTAGCCACTACTATAATACCTTTTAGCCACTGCTAAAGGAAGATATCCCAGATGATTGCAGGTATCTTGCCTATATATGAGGAAGAAAATTTTGGTCATTACAGCTACATTTAGTTCTGAATTCAACCAGAGTATCAACCTGTCATAGTGTCAAAATAATGCCTTTATACAGAGAAGTATTTACTGCTGATTTGGACTTCAAAAATAGGTGGGAACTAGATGATGATGATGATGTCTCAGTGCTGGAGGGTCTGGAAGCCAGGAACTGCTCATCATTATCTTCCAACAGTAACAGATTTAGAAATGCAATGGTTTTCTCAAAAAACCCAGATCTGTATTGAAATTATTTCCTCTGCATGATCTTCTGCAATGTTTAGTCCCAAAAGAGAGTTTGCATTTGTAGTCTCTAACTGAGAATAGTGCTACACAGACACTGAATTATAATATTGTAGTCATTTCACAGAATCGACTAGATTGGAAGAGACCTCCGGGATCATCAAGTCCAACCTTTGACCTAACACCACTGTGTCAACTAGACCATGGCACTAAGTGCCACATCCAGTCTTTTCTTAAACACCTCCAGAGATGGTGACTCCACCACCTCCCTGGGTAGCCCATTCCAATGTCTAATAACCCTTTCTGTGAAGAAATTTTTTCTAATGTCTATCCTGAACATCCCCTGGTGCAGCTTGAGGCTATGTCCTCTAGTCCTGTCACTAGTTGCCTGGGAGAAGAGGCCGACCCTCATCCCATTACAACCTCCTTTCAGGTAGTTGTAGAGAGCAATAAGGTCTCCCCTCAGCCTCCTTTTCTCCAGGTTGCTCCTCATAGGACATACCCTTCACTAGCTTTGTTGCCCTTCTCTGGACTCTCTCCAGCACTTCAACATCTTACTTGAAGTGAGGAGCCCAGAACTGGACACAGTGCCCCAGAACTGGACACAGATTTTCAGAATCTGAGATTAAAAAACTGGAGCAGAAAGGAGGAAAGATTCACAAGCACCGTATTAAATGACAAGAGTCTAATAGGAATGCCTACGTGGATGAATTGTGTCCAGCACTTCATCCAGAACCTGAAAGGTCTGTTTGCCTGAATAAATCATAGAATCCTAGTCCACATTTTTAAGATCAAGGCTAACACTGTCTAGTGAATAAATGAAGAAAATAGACATATTTGAATAATAAGCTCACTTTTTGGTGAAAACTGCAGCTTTTTGTACTTTGGTACATTCAAATCATTGATTCAAAGGAATACTGCATTAAAAAAGGTTTAATGGACCATGAGAACATAAAAATAAAGTATTCTTTTATAACTCATTTGGGCATTCTTAGAAAAAATATTTTCCATGCTCAGGTAGTTTATAGGTCTAGAAGGCCTCTGTAAATGTTTGTGTTGACTTCTGTACTTTTCAAGGCAGCCCACTGTACTAGCAAAGGGATCTTGGACCCATTTTGGTGCCATATCATATAAAATTTATTTTCTTTCCTTTAAAATATTCAAATCCAGAATGGAAGTTTAGAACTTAGTTGAACATGCAAGAAAGAATAAATGAACACACCACTGCCTTGAAATCTAGTAACCTGAATCTGATTAGGCATGCTGGTTTTAAAAAAAAAAACAACTCATCCTTTTCTTTTAATGTTTTTATATGAGATTATTTGGCTAGTCAGAGACATGATATACTGATAGCTTTTAGATAAAAGAAACTCAAATGTGCAAACTTCTTCAAACAGGAGAAGTTTTTCTTGCCAAAAGAGCCTTCTGTTCCTGCTGTAACAGAATGTGCTGAAAATGCTGGCAACATGGTGATTTGTATTTTATATGAATCAGCAGCTGTTAAGAGAGAGAATAGTAGCAATGCTTTTAAATTTCATACCTAAATCAGATTTAAATCTGGAATATAGTACTGAGAGTTAAGTCATCAAAAAATTATACTTCTATTTTAAGTTACAGCAATATTGGTATTCCCTTGGTTTTTTTAAAAAAAAAAAAAAAAAAAAAAAAAAGTAAAAAAAAAAAAAAAAAAAAAAAAAAAAAAAAGAGAAGAAAAAGCCTGGGGTTTGGTTTTTTTCTGTCTTCAAAAACTATGCTATTACAGGTCAAATTTTAGAGACATGTTGCTCAACTTCATTGTACAGTTCCTATTGAGCAATATTTGTTTGTCTAGTGATACATTCTTAAATCAGTTTGCTTTTAACTCCCTCATAAACTTTACTGATTTGATTTTAAAGGAGCTAAGATTGAGACATTTCTTTCAGAATAAGTATAGGTATACTGAGTTGTGAAGTATTAGAACTATTCTAGTTTGCTTTTAAGAAAGCTAGACACAGTCTCTGAGCTCCTGATTTTAGTGTTTTAAATTAATGCAGTATGATCCAAAACATCCTTTAGTTTTTGCAAACCATAAAAAATGATCTGTAGAACATTTTTGAAACCAGAACAAAAATGTGACACCTGTGCTTACATCTAAATTAGAAAATTGTTCTCCCGTTTATCTGTATACTGTATGCATCAATTGAGATTCTATGTTGTTCTGAAAAGCACCTCTGAGAGTCCACATAATTCTGATGAGTGAATGCATTGACTGAGGCCTTGGAATATGAAGCTTCTTATTTCTGAGGGGGATACTGGTTATAGCCATCACCACATCACGCACCTGAGGCCAGGCAGGAATGTAAGGAAGCCTCAGAGAGAGCCACAAAGAGGCATTCAAAAGAACATTTAAGAACTAGTGATAACAATTCACTACTTAGGTTTAAAATTTTTCTAACTCCAGGAAACACAGACAAGGCTTCTCATTTTTTTTTTGCAGGCCTCTGTATTTACATGAAAGTATTGCAGCCAAAAGCTAAAAGCAAAATAAGTTAGCATTTATCCCTAGGAACATCTTCTCAACTGTTTAAAGTGTTTCATATCCGTTGGGGCTGGAATGTTCCTTTCTGTCATTACAATAGCAATAAATTTTGTAATGCATTTCATATCTCATGTCTGTGGCTCAACTTGTATTTGATCTTCAGTGTTCTTTGGCTGTGCATGGAGCAATGGCATTGAAGACATGCTTCTATTTGTCACTGTATGCTAACCTTCATGCATAACATATAGAAGTTTTCCACTAAGTCGTAACTGCAAATGATGATATTACCATAACAGGTTTTCAGTGTGCTTTTCCTTGCTATGTGTAATAGAGATGAGAATGTCTATATGCCAGACCAAACACTGAGGCCAGAAGGGAGCATTAGGTTGTGTTTTTATAATAACCTTTGTATTTCTCTGGTTTGGAACAGATGCTCTGTGCCCTGCATTCATCCAGGCACGCTCAGAAAGTGTTTGAAAGGTATCTTTATCACTTCTCCCAGTCTCTGTAATCCTGGCAGTTCTGTTTAAATTTACAGTAGAAAACAACAACTAGATCAATAAAACAGAATGAAATGCATTATAAGTGCCTTTCTGTCACAAGTAGGTGTAATTCTGCTTGGCACTGGAATACACACCTTTTACATAAAGTTAATTATTGACACAGAAGTAATTCAGGAGAATACAGGAGAAACAAATTCAATCTGTAATGCAAGTTTAGCACATGCTGTAATTAAAATTGTATTTCTTGACCCCATCACAATCTGTGTTAGCTCCAAAATTGGGTACCTCTGCTGTCTGATGTGAATAACTATTAATTCTACTAGTTGTCCTCAAATTAATAAAAATGCCAGGATTAACTGGTTTGATTTTAATGATAGTCAGTGGCTCATCGTAACTTCATGGTTTCCTTTCTTTCATCTTTTTAATACGTCCTTTTGTTCATATGCAGTGTGCATTGCCCAGTATTGTTTCTCCTGGTCTCTCATGCTGCATGTGTTTGTCCTATTTGTTAAAGAAGTAGAAAGCTCACGTTAACTAATATGGAATTATGCCAAAAAGATTAACTAAATACATATGCAGTATGTCCCTTGACAATTCTAAGGAAATTTAGGAAAATCTGCAGAAATCAATACAGAGAATTGACTTCCAGTTAAAAATTACTTAGGCATACAGTATCTAACAGACTGTAAAGAGAACGTAACTGTGGATGGCACAGAGTCACACTTAGTGTGACTATTGTGGAAATGACGCCATAGATAACATAGGGAAAAAAAGTAGAAAAAAAGATACTGAACATCATAATTACAGAAGTCTTTTAGGAAATGGAACACATAAATAAATGGGGGTTATTCCAGAGATCTTTGGCAATAGACAGACATTGCATACAATGTATGTACTCACAAGTATATCACTGATGTGGAATTCACTATACAGTATTTTCTCTTGTTTATCTTTTCCAGACAAAATTTAGGAAATCTACAGCTCAGTGTTTGGAGGAGTCGTAAATAAGCATTTCCGTAACTCTGTATTATTACCAATCTTGAATGACAACAAAGAGCTCTTTCTTCCAGCATAGGATTATTTTAAGTTCAACATCAAAATTAATCAAACTCCCTTGATTAATCAAAACTATATATTATCATCCTAATTGCAATCATCTATCAAAGTTCATTTCCTCCTACGGTTTATAAGGTATGTAATCAGTGCGGAAGAACATCAAATGAAGTCTATAAAGGGAAAACACTAGCTGATAGTTGTGCGTTAAATACAATTATTATTAAGTGGACAGAAATAGTCTGGCGCTTACTAGGCCTCCCACATACATGTCATGCCTTTCACAAATGCATGTGAGATCATTCCACAACTTTGTTAACACATGCAACAATTCTTTTTTTTACTTGATATCAATATCCCAGTATAAAGATGTGAATCTTCCTGGTTAAGGAATTTTAATTCAGAAATAATTGATGCAAGTTTGCTGAAAATTCCCAGAGAACCTTTATGTTACCTGACTGCTTCTTAACGTATAGACACCAGTCTTGTCCTTATCTGATCCTTATCTGACTCTATGCTGTCTTTGTCATCAGCCAGAATGTGTCCTTCAAGTTTGTTATCAACTAGGAAATGAACCAGATGGTCTTAACCAATCAAAGATAGCAATACTGAGAAATAGCACTTTTATTTCAGATTCACTTCAAATATGAACACACTAGGAATATAGAAGGGAAAGAAGTCATTCAGTAGTGATGTCTTGAGTTTTTCTGTTAGGGTTGGGTTTCCTACACCTCCAGACTGCCTGTCTGACCCAGTTAGAGCTCTGGGCTTTAACTCATTAAGTTAGAAGGCAACATACATTTTCTATACACAATGTTTTTAGCTGAGATTGTCTCAATTTCAAAAGTGTATTATAGAAATACAGCAAATCACTGTCGAGTTGTCTAAACATTTAGAATTAGCTGGTCAGTGTCATTAGCATATTACCATGAAATACCTTGTGTTACTTCTTAAGAGATTGATAACTGACTTCAGGTGGATTGTGGTAGTTCCATGGAGGAAAAATTCCCCCAACTTTTTGTCCAGGTTTCTTAGGAACAAAAAAAGAGTTAATGCTCTATTTTTACCTACCAAGAGGCAGAAGTAGGTATATCTATCCTAACTCTCTGTTGTATATTAATGTTTAATTCACAACTCTAAAGAAGCTTTAGCTCTTTAGTGCTTGACTGGTTATCTTGTGAGTTGGCAGGTGAGTACAGGTAACACTAAAAATCAGTCAAGGTTAAATCAGAAGCAATCATTTAGCTTATAAGTCAGAAGAAGGGAAAAAGAAAAGTCACAGCAAAAGTATCCCTTTCTTATTAGAGGCAGAATGTACTTCAAAAAAACAAGTTTTGAAGCAGATAATTTCAAAAGTATGAAAAGTCACTAAAGCTTATCTTGATGACACACCTCTGACCCTGGAAAGTCATTATGCAAGTTTTGAAATCCCAGATGGGGATGGTCTGGGCTCAGCAATAAGACTTCACCAGTTTACATATACATAACTTTAGGACTTAAGATCCTTTTGTCTGACATAAGATATTGGAACATCTTATAATTATATAACCATTACTCTTTGTTTGTGGTTTTTCAGACGTTTCTTTTTTATATTCTTCAGATTGCATAATGAAGCAGACTATTAGGCTCATCCTCCAATTCAAAGAGAAATTATTTGTGTAAGAAGTACATGAAGCTCTATCTCAGTCTACACTGGAATTATCAGAAACCACAGACAAGCCTTCACATAATTAAGTATTCAAAGGTTGAACATGTAATTTTCTTTGATCTTTGTTACCATTGCTGGTTTTTAATTGATCCATTCTGATTTTCAAAGGAATAAATAGGCTTGAATGTGTGAGGTAAGCTTTATGATATCTGGAATTTTAGGAGACTTGGCTTTCAGAAACAGGAAGCAATGAATGAAGATGTAGAAAATACCATTTCAGTAAAAAGAATTTGGAACTGCCTCACTGAGTAATGATATTTCAAACACTATGGGCCCAGAATGATTACCAAATTCAGACTAAACAGGTTTTAGGAAAAGAGAAACCAAGAAGTGGAGAAATATTGACTTAAGGAAAAAAAACAACAGAAACACCCGCATGTGATGATTTAAAAGATATGGTCTTGGAAAAAAGACGAGAACAGAGAACTGAAGGGATTCCTGATACAATAAGCAATTTATTGGACCGTGAGCAGGAGATAGCTTGAGAAAGAGCACTTTTTAAAAGAGGTTTTGAGACATCTACTGTAAAGTCCCCAGGCAGGCTAAGATTAAATTTTCTCCTCTCATTATAATAGAATTCAGACCTCTGGAGTGGCAGATACAATAGAAATAGGTACAAAATAAAAAGAAAAATTCCTAATTAGGATTTTGGACAAAGTTCAATTAAGAGGGAAATATATTATTTTGTGTAACAGATTTGATTCTCACAGTCATTTCACTGGAGCTACATCTGATTTACAGCTTCATAATTGAAATCTATATCAGTCTTGGACAATCTAATCTTGTAAATAAATTATAGGGAGTAGGCGACTTGATTAACTAGTTCAAAGAAGTAAGAAACACAAAATTTAACTTAGAGTAAATGTAAAAAATGAAATAAAAGAAAAAAATTTCTTTTATATTTGTAAGTTTTGGTATACTATCTTGACTTACCATTTATTTAGATATAACTATATATAAATGTTTAAATAATTGTAGAGGAACTTGTTTTAAGGTTTTCTGTCTGTGGAAACACTTTTCTTTCTTTGCAACACTAGTTGCTATTCCAGAAAACATTTTCAAGTCACAGCATACAAATAGAGACTTGCAGATGAATGGGTCAGACCCAAAAGGTCATGTCAGTTTAACTTCATGGTAAGAGATGATAAATTGCTGATGGATCAGAGAAAACAGTATCTGAGTCCTCATATCCATCTGTTCTTTGGGGTATATATAGAGAGAGGCTTTTTAATCCCATCTGTTTATGGTAGCCAGAGCACAGGTTGTATGATCAGCACTTAGTAACTGGCTTCTCTTGACACAAATGTAATTCAAGTTTGGTGGTTTTGTTTCATATTTTTGTACCATCAGCAGAATGAATCCAAGCTTTAAAGATATTCTTGACTTTTACCATCCTCATTTAAAATATAGCTTTGCCTAGAAAATATTTTCTAATGCATGCAGAATTTAAGGTTTCAAGCAGAAACCCAGTCGAAAGCCTAGCGTCTGATCCAAAAATGTGGTTTAGAAATTTTTATATTTCAATAAAAATTCAGTAACTTTTGCTGATTTTTATGCTCTTAGCATTGGTCAAAAGCAAATAAGAGAGAAATGTATAACAGGGGACTGAATTGTCTGAAACTGATCCAGATCATGCTGCTCTGATACAATGTGCAACATAGCTGAGCAGAAAATCATAAGTGAGCTAGGTTGCCGATGAGAATCACAGGGATTAGGGAACAGCATGTGACTTCTTTCCTGATTTTGTAGGTGAGAGATAGATGGAACAGGGAGAAAGAGAACACAGTAACTATTTACTTATTTCCTACACTGTGTAATTTGTTCCTTCTCCATGAATTTTATCATATTTTGTTTTTATAGAATATTTTCGTCTAAGGGTATTACAGCCTTTTAAAAGGCCAAGCATTTCCTAGAAGAGCTATAATGTGGATATTTTATATTCATGAAATAAAAGTTGAAACCCAGGGAAAAATCAAAATCTTCAGTCTAAACATTTCAAATGTAGAAAAGTTAGGAATTTAAATTCACATGAAAGCACTTAATAGTGAAGTATGATTTTCTGATACAATTTTTGCAGATTCATTTAAAAAATTGTAAAATCATGCTGTTTATTCAGATATATTTAGCTGATTGAATGTAAACAGCTTGATCTCAGTGAATTGCTTAAGACACATAGTGAATTAATGACAGATGAGAATAGAACGCAAGTGCCTCAGGCATCCAATTTTTTTCCTGTGTTAAATAAAAGCATCTTTCTGCTTGACACAGCAAAGAATTTCAAAATAAAAAAGCCCTGGTATTAGCTTACTATGAGACATCCAGTGACACTCACTTCTAGCAGCTCACTTCTGTTATTCTAAACTGATCTGGGAGGAAGGAATCAAGCAAGATTAAAGAAGTTGTGTTCTCATTTACATAACCATAACCCATTAGAAAACTGTGCAATAGTAAATAAGATATCTAAGATCTGATTAGATATATGGCACAGAAAATAAAAAATAATTATAGCAGCCCATGTCTTCCTTTCAGACACTACTCATGGGAATAAAGGGGTAAAAAGCTACATTGTCCTCGTTTGGCCTAAACCAGGCCAATTTTCCTTTCAGTGATTTTTGCTTTCAGCTAAGCCTCTTCTAAGTAACTGTACTTTCTGAAACTAACTGCATGTTTTGCAGACAGTGTCTGCTTCTAGGACTGATAACGCTCGAAGTTTGTAGCTATCACTGAGGCACTGGTAGGTATGTTATTCAGAAAGGCTCTTGCTGTACTTATTCTTAGAGAAACCAAGGTCACTGCTAAATTCCTCACTGCTTACGAGTGAAGAGCTGCGGGGGGGTCGCACCTGCAGGGAGGAGCGGACAGGGCAGGTGACCCAAAATTGACCAGCGAAGGTATTCCAGCCCATACACGTCATTCTTGGTATAAAGCGGGGGGATCACGAGGGTCTCGGCCTCCCTCCTTCCGCATGCTGGTTTTGTGTGCTTCTGCCTGCTTGGGCTGCTTCTGCTGCTTCGGGCTGCTTCTGCGGCTTGAGCCTTTGGCCAGTGTCCAAGGAGGACTCTGTCCTTTTTCCTGCTGCCCCTGATCCTGATCCGTGCATCCCTGAATCCAGTTCTCGACCATCGCTGGGGCCAGCCTGGGCCTTCCCGGAGCCTGCCCTGCAGTGCCGGTGGTGACGTGGCCGACATCGGGGGAGCTCGATCTTGGTTTTGTATATATTTGTATATGTTTGATTATTCCAATATTATTATTATACTCTTTTTCATTATTATAGTTTATTAAAACTAGTTTAAATTTCCAACCTGGAAGTCTCTCTCCCTTTTCCTTTTCCCTTTCCCTTTCCCTTCGAGGGGAGGGGAGGGTTAACAGAGAGTGTCTGCCACAGGTTTAATAGCCGGCCCAGCTTTAAACCATGACTTACATCAAGGAAATGGAAGAGCAGGATGGGGAGAATAGGCTTTATGGGACAGTCGTTTCCCAAGGTGTGCAAATAGGTATGAGGGAGATGGTGATATCCAGTCCTCAGAAACAGAAGATACAAAAAACTGTACTAAAAGGGATTTCATTCCTTCACAATTCTAAGCATGGACAAGGCCTATCCCAAGGATAAAATTAAATAACACTCTTGACGTTGTAATTAAGCCTGAAGCTAAAATACTTTCTAGAATTTTTGCGTCTCCTAAATTATGAGATTCTAGAACAAGATGACAGTGACTGTAGCTTGGTTACACGTCCATGACAAGAATTTCACTGTCCCAGGAACAACAGTAATGCCTGCTGCAGCTAGCAGCTGGGTGACATTAGCACACATTTGTCACTGCAGGTCAAGTGGCTCTCAGAGAAGAGGAGCTCATAATCCTGTTTATTACCCCTTCTCCCTTGTAGTTTCCTTGCCAAAACTTTTTACTTTATTAACCTGTCTCTGAGCTTTCAAGATCACCACACTCATACCCTATGCTCTTCTCCCACAGATACAGGTAATTTCAACTGGGATTTCCACATACAACCAGAGATTATTTCATCCATTATCTCCAAAGGGTACCTCAGAGCTGAACAAGTACTTAGCTACCAAAATAATGACAGAAGAAGATGTGGGTATTCTTCACCATAACAGGTATTCTTTTTTTTTTTTTTACTTAGGTTTGCTTAAGATTTAGGTTCTAGATTTTCTTGTAGATTTATTGCAAATGTCAAGTATTTTGCTTTAATCTGAATTCCACTTTCAATTTAATTAAGTCTTATTTTAAAAACATATGCAAATAATTAAGACACAGCCAGCTAGCAAAAAAAAAATCAAATAATAAATCATATAGAAATCAATCAACCAGAACACTAGCAACAAAAGAAAGCCCAAGGAAAATAACCATTCACCAGACAAACTATAACAAAATGAAGTCCAGCAGGCTAATGCTTTTAGTATATTTCTATATTAGCCACACCCACAAAAAGAGAAACCTAGGTGGGAAACACAGTTAATATCAGACACAAAGAAATAAAACTTTCATAAGAAAAGATTAAAAGGTATTTAAATATTTTGTCTGTTTTCAAGGCAGCTGAATCTAATAAGTTCCATCACAGGCTGCTCAGAAAAAAAAAGCTATAATTACCTCAATTTCCTTCAGTGTTGTTACTGGGTATATCTAGGTTACTTACTGGAATGCTGTGAAGAGGGAATGATTGGGTTTCAATGTTCAGTGATCTCTCAGGGGTCTATTGTGCTTCTAGAATATTGTGCTTCACCTAGAAAAATTTTTGAAAATTTGCTGGTCTTGAGTAAGCAACGTGCATGTATAGAGAGTGTCACGGTTTAAAGCTGGGCTGGCTATTAAACTGGTGGCAGATGCTCTCTATTAACCCTCCCTCCCTCCTCCAGAAGGGAAAGGGAAAAGGAAAAGGGAGAGAGGCTTACGGGTTGAAAGTTAAAATAGTTTTAATAAACTATAATAATGAAAAAAAAAGTATAATAATAATAACAGAAATAATGAAATATATACAAATATATACAAAACCAAGATCGAGCTCCCCCGATGTCGGTCACGTCACCACCAGCACTGCAGGGCAGGCTCTGGGAAGGCCTAGGCTGGGCCCAGCGATGGATGGGAACTGGATTGAAGGATGCACGGATTGGGATCGGGGGCAGCAGGAAAACAGACAGAGTCCTTTTCAGGCACCAGCCATATCAGAAGGGAAAAGAAGGGGGAGAAGGCTCGAGAAGAAGAGCGAGACTCTCATGATCCCCCTGCTTTATATGGAGAATGACATGTATGGGATGGAATATCTTCGTTGGTCACTTTTGGGTCACCTGCCCTGTCCGCTCCTCCCTGCAGGTGCAACCCCCCCGCAGCTCTTCACTCGTAAGCAGTGAGGAATTTAGCAGTGACCCTGGTTTCTCTAAGAATAAGTACAGCAAGAGCCTTTCTGCATAACATCCCTACCGGTGCCTCAGTGATAATTACAAACTTTGAGCGTTATCAGTCCTGGAAGCAAACACTGTCTGCAAAACATGTAGTTAATTTCAGAAAGTGCAGTTACTTAGAAGAGGCTTAGCTGAAAGTAAAAATCACTGAAAGGAAAATTGGCCTGGTTCAGGCCAAACCAGGACAGAGATTTAACTGTTAAATGACCTTGTGCCCATACTGCAAGTGCAACATCTATCTGGTTTCTTAGTGTGTGATTTTGATCTTTGCTCCTCCAAGAGGGAAGCTGATTCAAGCTCAACTTGTGTACATACTACAGGACTTCATATGTAGACATAGCGCAAATTCTCATCAAAAATAACTCCTTGGTACTACATTGCTTCTCTTGTTACAATTATATTAGCAAACATTGGACTCGATGATCCCTGAGGTCTCTTCCAACCTGATTGATTCTGTGATTCTATGATTTTTAAAAGAAAAACACTTCCTAAAAGCAAACAAGGAAATGATTGACAGCAAATACTGATTAGCCAAGAACAAATTCTATCAATCTCATCTCATTTCCTCCTACGACAAAGTGAAAGGCCTCATGTGTAGAGGAGAAGCAGTAAATGAGAACAGCTAGCTAGGCAGCTGCTTTTCAGAATGAGATTTAGGAGATTTAGTCGTCCGCAAGCTGACCACAAGGTTACGCTTTTTGTGAAAAGAAAAAACTCGTGGCAGATTTGAAACAAAATACAGTTTCTATGAATATTCACAAAACCTCAGCTGGAGTCCTGTTTTTGGACTAGCACTTCAAGGAGGGTGATTGAGGACAGAGAAGGAGACTGTGAGTAGAAGTCTAGTAAGTATGATGCTTAGAGAATGATCAAAAGAGTGGGAGCTGCTAAGTGTAAGGATGAGAAGACTGAACACAAATGTATTAAGTGCTCTGAGTGGGCTGTTAGCCAAGAGGGGAACAAACTGTGGCTCACAGTAAATATGATGAGACTTACGTTAAGAACAAATCAGGGGTTTTAATAGAAGGAGTTTTTTTTAATAAATAATCAATTTTCTGGAAAAACTACAAACTCTCTGTGATTTGAGTATTTTAAGAGTTGGTAGACAAATATCTAATGGAAACAATAGAATTAATATGCCTTTGGTGGCAAAATGAGCTAGGCTTCTAAGTTCTGCTCCAGCCTAGTGGTCTAAATATGACTGAAGGAGGAGAGGCATTTCTTTCCTCTTTCACAACTCATATTTAAGTTAATCATTTGCTTAGAGTCTCTTGAAGAAAAAATTTAATAGTGTCATTCAAAAATACCAAGTACTTAATATTCCTAACCTTTTTAAGGGCTATGTGTGTATTCGTGTAAGACAAGAATATAATGCCTAATTTATAACACTTTCACACTTGTGTTTATATTATTCTTTATTTAAAATGGACTAGTGATTTAAGATTGTTTTCCTTGGTATGATCTAGTTCTTTTTACATTTTAAACAAGGTTTTAAACGATCGAATCTTATTATTTGTTTCTTCTTTTCAGTGCTAATATTACAGTATCATCCTCTGGTCAGAAGTTTTCTTTTACTATGTCAGCAAATTTAAGTAAAACTGAGTACACTGAAATAGGCCTGAACTTATTTTCTGAAATCTCTGGAACATCATAAAAACTTAAATAAAACACATGACTATTGTGTCTGTTATAAATCAGAGAAGAAAGAGCCATAGCGATGCAGTGTAGACTACTTGATTAACAAAATCACAATTATTTAAAAAAGGGGGAAAAAAAAAGGAAAAGGGGAGATACTTAAAATTATTAGAAGCCTGTGTTTTAAAAATAACCAAGAAAGATATAAAAACAGGCATGAAAAGAAATCTCAGTTTTACTTTATTATTTTATTTGTTTTAATATGAAAAAATGTAAACAACCTAAGGGACAAGGGTTTTTTTTTAAACTGAAAGATAAAAAAATCAAAACCAACAACAAAACCCCCACACCCATAAAGAACTGACTCAGTTTTCCCAGTATCTTTGCTTTGTCCCTGATGCAATTTTGCAAGTGTGTTTACTTTCCTGTCCCTCAGTTCCTCGTATACCTGAATCTAGGAAGGGTATTGTGAAATTTCATTATTCAACATTAAAATATACTTCAATCATTAGAAGGAAGGTGCTATAAAAGGTAAAGCATTGTTATTTTTTCATAATGTACTATACAGTTGCTTTTTGTACAGAAGAATATAGCAATTTTGCGTACTGAAAAAAAAAATACATGGCAGCAACCTTTTTCTCTTCGAAGTTACACAAGGAGCTTCAACGTCATTAAAGCTGATCCTTGTTTCAGATCCTCTGTTGATCAGATTTTGGCAGTACCCCTTGAAATATCTGGCCATCTGTTGGATAGTTACCAATTCAGAAGAAAAAATTTTCCTTTTAGATGAGATGTAGCATTAGATATGTATTTTCTTTACTACAGCAGATGTAGGACCCATCAGCCAAGTGATCAATATACACCCAGGCTTTGCCCTACTGCAAACGTTCCTGTTATCAAACATATAGTCTGATGTTGCAAGTCTTGCTCAAATGTTGTAAATGAAGTCAGCTGTGCAAGAACACTGAAGCCAGGGAGGACACCATTATTTTGTACAGTAGGATTTCAGACAGCCACTTGCAAAATGCTTTCTGTTGAGCTGGTAAAAACATTACTATCACTTTGCAGAGGCTGACGAATAGATATTATTATATAATGCTTATAATCCCCCCCAAAAACCCATTTAAATAACAGTAAAAAATGCACAAAGGAAAAAAAAGGTAAGGAAGGCTTTAACGTGACAATGAGAATGATGTGATTCCAAAGAAACTATAAATCAAGATACTCAAAATGTTTTGAAAAATATTTAGCTTTCAGAAAACCCTGTGAGAAAGTTACAGGGTATATTGCAGTCACTTTTCTTGCTACTGAGAAAAAACTTCTGCTGGGTGAAGACCTGCTTAACAATGCACATCAATAATTATATAGACTAGAATATTAAGGAAAATTTTCTACCCAATGCAACAGCAGAAAAAGATGATATTGTGCTTCAGTTCCTAAAAAATACTTTATAGAATAGTTATTGATTACATTTGGATGTTGGCTGGAGTTTTAAGCTGCTTTCTTTATTTTCTTTTTTATGGTGGGAAGCAGACAATTTGAAAATTGCACCATAAGCTTGAAAAAAAAAAAATCCAAACAAAGAAACAAAAATCAAAAATAAACACAACAACAAAAAAGAATGAAAAAAAAAAGTGATACTGCAAAAAAAGTGATAGCACAAGTGGTAGCACAATACAAGAGTAATTTCAACATCATAAAATTATATTTTAAAAATCTCTGGGGAATCTAAAGGGCTAACAAGACATGGAAAACGTGTATTTTTCTCCTGTCTGATTTTAAATTTTAAACTCAAACTCCCATTTGTGATTTTGTAAGATTCTGTTAAAGATTATTCTACACTAGAGTTAGTTCAATGTACCATCCATAATGCTGAAGATATGACTCATGATATTCTTATTCGATGCATTCCTAACTTTGGTGTGGGTTACTAAAGGAACTTGTCTCAGTACTTCATAAGTGCTAAATGTCAATTACTTCAAGAGCCTAGGGTGTCTTTCAAAAGTCAAAAAAGTAACGAACAATGGCACTTGTGAGCAAATTGCTCCAGGAGTGATGAACATTTTGTTGGTCTACTGCTTGAACAGTACATGACTTAGCCAGCTTTTGACTCCCAGCAAGCAAGATAGGAGTTACTGTGAGGACAGTAATTATCATAGCTTTGTTTTTCTTGACATATTTTACACCTGTACAAGTGGCTTATGAGAGAGAAACTGTAGCCTCATTTCATCTATGAAATACAAAATATAGACTCAGTTATTTGCATGCTTTTCAGTCTGCATTGCTTTGTTTTCTTTTAACTAAAATATTTTTTAAAATATTTTTTTCTTAGTTTATTATAATATGCATCATGGTAAGTTAGTTTTAATATCCAAACATTGTAGCAAACAAAAACTTCACAGATGGTTAATATTTTACATGGAAACTCCTTTTCAACTTTTTTCCCCTCTGCTTCTACCTAACTTTTCTTTTGAGTTGTTTCTTTTCCCCTTTTCTTTTTTTTTCCTTTCAGTGACATTAAGCTTTCAGGAAAATTTAAAAAGTATATAAATGGATGAATATGTAGACTTTAATTTCCAATCACTAGTATGTTTTGTCAGTGTTCTTCAGAGAACGAAGTTTTGCTGAATGTATGATTTATTTGTCATACTAATGTTTCAAAAAACCCACAGATATTCAGGTTCTGATCCTCCACCTACTTCTTTCTCTCAGAAAATAAAATATGCCCCAGTTATTAGGACATAACACAGTAAAGAATAAATCAGGAAATTAGTAAATGACACAGTAAGAAATGTACTGATATAAAAATTTTTTAGTTCATATTCTAAAACTAGAGAATTTAGAATAAACAGAGTAAAATTTTTGGTATAAATACATTTCTTACTGTGTTATTGAATCTTCTACACTAATGAAATTATGCTGCTGATGTTCCTCTGTTGTTAGATCTATGCAGAGTTAGAGATTATTTTATGAGCTGTATCTTTATGCTCTTTCTGAGACAAACTCTTAGTTTAACATAGTAACTGAGCGGTGTCTCCCACTCATTAGAGTACACAATTACTCCTTGGATTGAATTCAGTAATCAAGAACTTGGTTAATGTTTAACTAAGCGTCTTGCATCCAGAAGCTTGGTCTTCTCAAGTGGCCAGAAAAATTATACTTCCAAGTCTCTACTGACAATTCTTATAAAACAGAAGAAATGTAAAGATACATGGATACTCAATTTAGATGTTTACTTTGTCTTATGTTGCCTGCTTCCCTTCTCTAGTTAGTGTTAGAATAGTCATGATTCTATTTTACATTTATTATTATTATATTTTATTGTTTTGATTATTAGATCATGTTTTAGAGGTCAGCCACTAGTTAACTGCTTTCCAAGAATGGGATTTTATTTTCTGTCTACCAGCTGGTATTTTATTACATAAAATGTTCAATGAGATTATGTCTACCTAGTTTTGACCACTTTCACTGATAACTAGACATGCTGTCCACTTCCCAAATGGCACAGTGTCCTTGTTATTTTCTTATTTTATTGTGATATAGATCATAACCAACCCAGAGTCAGAGAACTGACAGACTTGTTTCAGTCTACATCTTCAAAGTACGGACCACTATGACATTAAATGCAAGGACAGATTTGTTAGTGTATGTATTTTTGGTGAGGTGAGCAGAATGAGGAGAAGAATGTTTAAGAGAAAAATATCTCTTTGGTTTCGTAAATGAGGAAAATAGGCAAACTTTAAAGGGAGGGAGAAAGCCAGTTCTTTTCGTGTTTAATTCCTGCACCAGTGGCCAGAAAGCTAGAAATATAAAGTGCAAAATATCAGGACTTTAAAATACTTCAGAAAATAAAAGAACAGGCCTGTATTTCAGATTGGTTAGTGCCCAATCTGTACTGCAAGCTATGGAGGGGGTTAGAAAACCCAAGCCACTGCAAAATCCCTTGCAAACTCCTTGTCTCAGCATACAAGGCAACTCTGATCATATAGTAGCGAATGGAGAGGGATTATAAGAAGAGTAAGTGAAGACTGATTTCAAATCCCTTTCAGTTTAGCTAAGCGGCCATTTTGCAATAATAAAGGAGACATGAGACAACAGTAAATAATTCTCCAGCAGCAAACTGGGAGCTGGACAGAAACATTTTATTCTTTATTGACAGTAGTTTCCAACGGACACAACCTAGATTAATGGTAGTTTTCTCTATATAATTGCTAGAGCTACACAACACTGGCCAATACACCTAAACTGGCTTTCTGTCCTTTGGACAAAGTACAGAAGATAAATTCTGCCTCAGAGTAATTTTTCAAGAAGGTACCTTAATTTTACTATTATATTATCTGGAATTAATAATGCATTACCCAGTTTAGACCAACATTTCCAGATGCTCTTCCAAGCACTGCCAGGTAACATGTGCTTGAACACATCTTCTTTAAAGAAATTGCATGTGAAACATTGAGACAATGTAATCCTGAGAGGAAAATTAACCTTTATTTTAGTTGCATTTACATTAGTTTTGGAGCATGACTAACCTTTTATTTGGAAGTATCAAATAGCAGGAATTGGACTATTTACAGCTGGACCAAAACTGCTGATTGAAAGCCACATTCTGCTCCTACTGGAATTAGTAGGAGTTTTATTAGAGATATCCATAAAAGATTAATTATTCCTCTTGTGCTTAATCTCTGATTTTCAGAGACTATTGAGTAGTCACAATTTCAATCATTTCAATCATTGTCACAAGGAGTGAAGAGTCTCATAATCTCTGAAAACAGGGATCCCTGAAAATAATCCCTGAAAACAGGCCTACGAGAAAGCTGGAGAGGGACATTTTACAAAGGTGTGTAGTGACATGACAAGGGTTAATGGTTTTAAACTGGAAGAGGGTAGATTTAGATTTGATATTAGGAAGAAATTCTTTACTGTGAGGGTGGTGAGATGCTGGAACAGGTTGCCCAGAGAACTTGTGGATGCCCCCTCCCTGGCAGTGTTCAAGGCCAAGTTGGATGGAGTTTTGAGCAACCTGGTCTAGTGGAAGGTGTTCCTGCCCACATCAGAGAAGTTGGAACTAGATGATCTTTAAGGTCCCTTCCAACCCAAACCATTCTATGATTCTTTAACTCAGGTAAAATTTTACTCCCCTGTCTGCATACTATAATATGACTAGGACATATCAATGAAAATTCTGCAGCAATTTTAACTGTACGTACTTACAACAGCAACACAAAGCCCACAGTCATACACTTTCTCTCCTATTCCCTACCAAGGAGCTATTCTCATTTCATTATTTAAATTTATCAATTCAAACAAATTTAAAAAATGGATTTTTTGGTTCCAAAAGTTAAAGCACTGTCACTAGGTAGATAAAAAGTCAGCAATAAATTAATTTCAAAGTAATGCTAAAGCAAATTAAAGTGTAGTGTTTAGGATATTTAATAAATATATTGTACTAAAAAGCAGTATAAAGTGATTTAAATTAAATATTTTTTAAAATATCTTTATTTAAAGGAGTATTATAAGATGTATGTTATGAATCTCCATCTTCTTGAGACTGTGAAAACAATAGAAGAGAGACTTACAAAGCTCAAATATTGTAATAAATACGATTGTATTTGTTTACACTTCAGAAATTATTGTTCTGTGAATGTTCCTCATTACATTGAATGAGATGCTCTTTACCTTGTTGCAACAGGATTTTCTGGCAGAGGACAGAAACAGGGTAGTCAGTAATTTTTCTACTGGGTTATAATCCACACTGTATTTTCCCTATGAAAGGTATGTTGTTTTCTAGGAGGTTTTTTTGGTGTGTGGGTGTGGGGTTCCCACGGGACAATGGTGGGAACGAGGTACTGAACGAGCTATGTCCAGGCATGTCCAGGGGGTGGTAATGGGGTGGTGATGAACTAGCCAATCATAATACAGAACAAGGGCCTCGGCTATGAGACCAACAAGATATGTAGGGAAGTTGAAAAATAAGAAAGAATGCTGCACCTGCAAGATATAACTTTTTAGCATAAGCCAATCAGAACTAATATAGAGGCGTGTGAACAAAGCATACTAACCATCATAATAGAAATGACATGTACACAGAGTGTGTACAAAAATAGAATAGTAATAAATGTACGCTCAATGGAATAGTATAAATGTACCCTCAGATACGTAAATAAACGAGATCTGCTTAACGATCATATTGGTCTGCGTGCGGTGTCTCCGTGCCCTCTCGCGAACACTGGCAAGTGGCGCCCGGAACAGGGACTCTTCGGCCCGGAGACTGCGGAGAAGCAGAGGACAGAGGACCGAAAGGGGGATGAGAGGAACTCAGCTGTAGAGTGCTGCCCCGGCACTGGATTTTCGCACCGGCAGGAACGGATGCGGTAAGCCCGAGTTTTGCTAGCAAAGGAAAACCTGGGTAGGGCTTCCCAGGCAGCTGGGGGAGGAATGGGGTCTACCCTGACCAAGACAGAAGTGGCAGTGGTGAAACTCCTCCAACATATACTCTCTGAGAGAGGAATTAAATATGACGAAGCTGCGTTAAAGCAGTTACTGCTTTAGGCAAAAGACAAAGGACATTTTACAACCTTTAATGATGTCTTTGAAGTGCCTTTATGGGAGAAGATTGGTGACTCTCTCTGGAATACGGTGTCAAGTGGTGATAAGGAAGCCTTTAAATTGTCTGCCACATGGAAGCTGGTTAGTGAAGCGTTAAAGGGAATAAAAGCAGAGAGAGAAGTCACACATTCAGCTTTTATGGCTTTAGGACCGCAGACGTCTACTACCCCCTCACTGTTTGCGGGACCAACACCTCCCACGGCCCCGGTGGCTGTACCGGTGGCAGCTCCTTTATCGCCGTCGGTACGGACGGCTGTGAAAAAAGCTGAGGAGCGGGGAGCGAGTAAAATAGATAGAGATCCATCAAAAACGGTAGTGCGCCCTACAGATCCATCAGAACCGGTAGTGCGCCCTAAAACACGAACTCGATTTGGACTAATTGATTCAGACGTTGAACAGGAGACTTGGCCAAAACCCCCTCCTCCTCTCATTGATCTCTCTACGGATGAGGCTGAGAAGGAGGACAAGAAGGAGGGTAAACCTGCTTTGTATCCACCTTTACCGGATTCGCCGTTTCCTGAGTCTGTTGAACAAAGTTTACATTCTGGCGCTAAACAACCACCTTTAAAGTCTCCAGTTACAGAGTCAGCAGTACCAGAGTCACAAGGACTTAAAGGACCGTTACCATCACGAAATGGACACGAAATTGACGTTACAGAGCTTGGTAGACGACTGGAAGAATTAAAGATGGAATTGCAGCAGCACCGTTCAGCCAACGCCTCGGGACACGTGACTATGTCTCCCCAAAACCCCCCCTCTGTGTTCAGGACAAGTATTAGGGCCACCTCAACCTCCTTTGCAAATCCCTACTCCACCTTTAAATCAGGGCTGGGGGGGAGGTTTGCGTCCATCTGGTAATGTGGGAGGTGAGGGAGAGAGTCAGCGCCCGCGTATACAGGGGAAGGGGGGGGAGGTGAGGGAGGAGTGAAATGGAAAGGGATCATTCGAGATGCGTTATTAGAAGGAGTTATAATTCCACAAGCGTATCCAGTGATTGTGGGTGCGGGTCCTGAGGGAAGAAATATTTGGCAACTGTTAGATTGGAAAATTGTAAAAGAAGCATTACACTATACTTAGCGAAAGACAACACAGGTGAGGACTGCAGAAAAGTTGTTGCAGGGATGGCTAATCGTAACGCCACCTTAACTGAACTAATGGATGCTTGCAGGAAAATAGGAACCACTACATTTCAGATGGAGCATTTAGCAAAAACTTTTGCGGTGGCAGTTAAGGTAGTTCATTGTTGTTATACACGTGAACAGGAAGGTCACTTTAAGAAAAACTGCCTTAAGAAGTCGAAGCTGAGTGGGAGAGATAACTCTGTTTTGATGTGTCATTGCTGTGAGAAGCTAGGGCATTTTGTGAAGCTGTGCAGGTCTAAGTATAATGCTCAAGGTCAGCTGATAACAACCAGCTGCAGAGCGCAGGGCTGGTGTTTCCACGCGGGGTTAACCTGTGCGGCTGCCAAGCCTTGGACCTGTGGCAAACAGGGATAATGCTAATGCTGATTGTCAAAAGATCATTGAAGGTTTACCTGGAAAAACAGATTTCAATGTTATGATAAAGGCATGTGCAAAAGTGGGTACTGTGGAACATAAGGCTCAAGTTATGGCTGCGGCCGTACTTGGGGCTTACGTCATCACAATTGCAGCCTCTATTCCAATTGTTAGCAGAGGACACAAAATTAACAACACCATGACAGACTACTGCAGAGGTACAGCAACTGATTACAGAAGTAGAAAGCAGGCTACATTCCAAATTTGTACATCGTATTGATTTGAATCAGGAAATACAAATTATCACTTTGTTTGATAGGCAAATTCCGTATGCAATAATTGGTCAATGGAATTCAGAATGATCAAATTCGTTACATGTATTGGAATGGTTGTTTCTACCTTTAAGAACAAAGAAAACTGTTCCCCTGATTGCAGAGCTATTGGCACAGATTACCATCAAAGAACGGATGCGATGTCGGGAGCTTGTGGCCAGAGATCCTGCATCACTAACCGTTCCTATTGCAGCTCAATATTTTGAGTGGTGTATGGCTAATAGCTTTGCTTTGCAAACAGCCATGGAGAATTTCTCGGGACAGGTTGTTTACCACTTGCCCTCCCATCCTGTTATAAAATTGAGTGCGGAACTTCCAATTGCCACGGGAGTGTGGTGTACAGACACTCCTGTGGATGGAATTACCATTTTTACAGATGGATCTGGGAACAGAGGCAAGGCGGGCCTTGTCTGGTATTCTGATGGCAAGTGGGAATCTATGGTAGTACAACAAAAGGGTTCACCTCAGGTGGTAGAATTACGAGCTGTATTAAAAATATTTCAGAATTTTCCCATTCCCTTTAATTTGATTACTGATTCAGCATATGTAGCTGGCATTGTAAAACAATTGGATAGATCTGTTATAGAGCATATATGTAATCAGTGTGTTTTTGAATTGCTGCGAGCTCTGTGGCAAGAAATTCAAATCTGAACTGCATTGTTTTATGTTTTACATGTAAGAAATCATACTAATTTGCCTGGGTTTATTGCAGAAGGCAATGCTCGACCAGACTAGACATTACCAGACTAGACATTACTGGACTAGACTCAGATGTTATCTATTTACCTATCAAGAAGGAATATCTACAGTGGTTAACAAATCAGTCAACTATTTTTCGAATAGCCTTACAGGACTTTACTGGACAATTGTTAACACATTTGCCAAAAGATAAAAAGCTACAGTTTATTTGCAAACAGGATTGGGAAGAAAAACCTATCAGATCAGAGATACCTGTGACTGGACTAACTGTTTTTACTGATGCAGGAAAGCGATCACATTCAGCAGTTATTACCTGGCAAGAGGATGGACAATGGAAACATTACAAATTCTCAGGGCAAACTGAGGACTCATTGCAGACATATGAACTTTTTGCAATATACCAGGTCTTTGTAAAATGGAAGGACTTACCTGTAAATATTGTAACTGACTCTCTTTATGCAGCAGGCATTGTAAATTGAATTGAAAGAGCTTTTATACGACCAGTGAAGAATATGCGACTTTACACCATTTTGCTACAGTTGCATCAGGCAATAAACCTCAGAGAGGTACCTTATTTTGTTACTCACATTCTTAGTCATCAATTTGATCAAGGTTTGAGCATTGGCAATACTAAAGCAGACACACTTGTGTCCTATACGCAAATATCACCAAATTTATTTGAACAAGCTCGCCTATCCCATCAATTCTTCCATCAATCAGCGAAAATGTTAGCGAAACAATTTCACCTCACCATGGCACAAGCACGTGAATTAGTTAATGCTTGTCCTAGTTGTCAGAAAATTGGCATGGGAATTGGAATAGGGGTAAATCCTCGAGGACTGAGTGCGTTGCAACTGTGGCAAATGGACGTTACTCACATTGCAGAATTTGGAAGACTCAAATATGTTCATGTATCTGTTGATATGTTTTCACATGTAATATGGGCAACAACACAAACTGGGGAAACAGGTCGTCATGTCAAACGACATTTACTTGCGTGCTTTGCAAGTCTTGGGGTTCCACAACAACTTAAGACTGATAATGGACCAGCATATTATTCACAGATTTTTCGTCAATTTTGTCAACTATGGGGTATTACACATATCACTGGGATTCCGCATTCGCCTACAGGTCAGGCGATTGTGGAACATGCTCATAGTACATTGAAACATCTTCTGCAAAAAAAAAAAGGGGGAGAGGTGACTGAACCTTCTGAGAGATTTGCAAAAGCTGTTTATGTACTTAACCATTTAACTTTAGCAGGAGATAAGGAGCGACCCCCAGTTGTAATACATTGGGAGGCAGTTCGACAGAGAGTAGTAGAAGACAGCAGGGCAATCAGGGATGCAGCAGAAAATAATTGGCTCAACAAAATCCTGCAAGAATTAGGTGGATTGTCTCTAAAAGGATAGCTAGCCGCATTGTTAGAGGGAATAGTTTATGTAGTTGTGATTACAGTTATCATAGGGATCTGCGTGGGTTGTGTTAAGACAATCATTGAGAAGAGTATATGGAAGTAGTGAGATAATAAATCTAACTACTTCCAAAGGGGGAAATTGATACCGGATGGTTTAGCAACGGTTTAGCAAGAGTAGGCCTCAGAGTAGGCACTAAAAGGCCTGCTCTGTGTTACCTTTATACAGAATCAGCTTTCCTGTCAGTAATTTTCCTTTCAGCTAGAATAATAGAGAATAACAGTATGTTCTGAAGAAAACTGCATGTTTTGTAGATAGAGTCTGCTTATGGGAATGTTTATAATAGGCATTATCCTACTTGTGTTACCCTGTTTGTTTGCATGTTTGCAGAGAACTGTACAACGAATGGTCAATACAGCCTTTTTGGCACAACAACAGAGAGCAGGATTTATGGGTAACCAAGGCTGGGATTCTCTGACCGGACTTTGCGAGACACAGGGAATCAGGATTAAGTAAAAAACAAAGACAAAACAGGACATAGCTCGTTCAAAAACAAAAAGGGGGATTTGTGGGGTTCCCACGGGACAATGGTGGGAACGAGGTACTGAACGAGCTATGTCCAGGCATGTCCAGGGGGTGGTAATGGGGTGGTGATGAACTAGCCAATCATAATACAGAACAAGGGCCTCGGCTATGAGACCAACAAGATATGTAGGGAAGTTGAAAAATAAGAAAGAATGCTGCACCTGCAAGATATAACTTTTTAGCATAAGCCAATCAGAACTAATATAGAGGCGTGTGAACAAAGCATACTAACCAATCATAATAGAAATGACATGTACACAGAGTGTGTACAAAAATAGAATAGTATAAATGTACGCTCAGTGGAACAGTATAAATGTACCTTCAGATACGTAAATAAACGAGATCTGCTTAACGATCATATTGGTCTGCGTGCGGTGTCTCCGTGCCCTCTCGCGAACACTGACATGTGGGATGGGCATGGATAGTCTCTTCTTGAAACAAAAAAAATGAGTCCATTTCAATCCTTTCTACACAAAAGCCAACAGTGGCTATAAAACAACTGTTAGCCTCTGCTCTTCATTTGATGAAGTCTCGTTTAGTCAAGACAAAGTTTTCCACTTTGTGTCTGAAGAGGCTGGACAAAAGCAATTTCTTTGCCTTTAAGTATCCAAAATCTGCTAATATTCTTCATATTGGTGATTTCTATGAGCAACAAGCCTCATCTTTTAACTTCCAAATATTGACCAGAAAGGAAACTGTCTTCACTAGTGAGTGAAGAGACATCAGAATGTCAAGTAGAATTTGATAATAAGGAAAGGGATATTCTATAATCAATTCAGCCTGCATTTCTATAAGGTATAATATAAAAAGTGAAAGATACTAAGTCAAAGACAGGAAAGAGGTCCTGATTCCTTTCAGCTGAAGATCATGCAGAAATCTTCATAAAATCATAGAATGGTTCAAGTTTCAAGGGACTTTAAAGATCACCTAGTTCAGACCTCCCTGCCATGAGCAGGGACACCTTCCAATAGACCAGGTTGCTCAAGGCCTCATCCAACCTGACCTTAAAAACTGCCAGGGAGGGGGCATCCACAACTTCTCTGGGCAACCTGTGCCAGAGTCTCACTACCCTCACAGGAAAGATTTTCTTCTTAATGTCTAATATAAATCTACCCTCTTTCAGTTTAAAACCATTCCCCCTCATTCTATCACTACATGCCCTTGTAAAAAGTTCCTTTCCAGCTTTCTTGTAGGTGCCCTTCAGGTCCTGGAAAGCTGCTAGAAGGTCTCCCCAGAGCCTTCTCTTCTCCAGGCTGAACAAGCCCAACTCTCTCAGCTTGTTTTCATAGGAGAGGTGCTCCAGCCCTCTCATCATCTTTGTGGCCCTCCTCTGGACTCACTCCAACTGTTCCATGCCGTTCTTATGTTGAGGACCACAGAGCTGGACGCAGTACTCCAGGTGGGGGTCTCACGAGCATGATGTAGAGGGGGAGAATCACCTGCCTCGACCTGCTAGCCATGCTTATTTTGATGCAGCCCAGGATACGGTTGGCCTTCTGGGCTGCAAGCACACATTGCCAGCTCATGTTGAGCTTCTCATCAACCATCACCCCCAAGTTCTTCTCCTCAGGCTGCTCTCAATCCATTCTCCACCCAGCCTGTATTTGTGCTTGGGATTGCCCCGACCCACTTGCAGGACCTTGTACTTGGCCTTGTTGAACTTCATGCGGTTCGCATGGGCCCAGCTCTCAAACGTGTCAAGGTCCCTCTGGATCGCATCCCTTCCCTCCAGCACATCGACCGCACCACACAGCTTGGTGTCATTGGCAAACTTGTTGAGGGTGCACTCAATCCCACTGTCTATGTTGCCAACAAATATGTTAAACAGCATCCGTCCCAATACTGACCCTTGAGGAATGCCACTCGTCACCGGTGTCCACTTAGACATCGAGCCATTGACCACAACACTTTGAGTGCGACCATCCAGCCAATTCCTTATCCACCGAGTGGTCCATGCATCAAGTCTATGTCTCTCCAATTGTACTGGTTTCATTGGGATTTGGTTTCAGTTTGTGGCCAACCATGGTGATCAAGGCCCTTAGCAGTTAAATCCAGGGCAGCTGACTCAGGCTGACCCACAGGTGTATTCTATATCATTAACTTCAATTTCACTATAAAAGGGAGAGCTTGCTGGGAAGATATGGGGCTCTTTTCCCTCTCCCATTCCTGGAGCAACTTGATGGTGCTCTATAGATAGGTATCATTTTGTCTCTTTTGTTTTGTCATTTCTATTGATTTCTTTATTTCATTAAATCTGTTTAACTTCAACCCACAAGTCTCCCTCCTTTTTTTCAATTCCGTTCTTTGTTTAGGGAAGGGACATTGGGTGATAGAAAACCTGTTTATTGTTTAGCCCTGGGTGCAGGCTAAATGAGGATAGTTTATTTGATGTCCAATGTAAATAGATCACCTGGGAGAACCATAAGCTTTTGATCTCAGAGTCTCGGGGCATTGAAGTTTTCACAGTTTTGACTGTTTTTGTCACAAACGTTCATCATGTTGATGTCAGTGGCAGGGCCGCTGGGTGGAATTTGCTGGTGGTTGGTTTTAAAGTCGCTTTTGGGATGGCTAATCAGATGTGTGGTTTTGGTGCTGTTTGTTACTGGTTTTGTGTGGTTTGTCACTTCTGGGCATGGACTTAAAGGTATCACTCTGCTGTGTGGTTTGGCATTGGTTTATGGTATTATAAATTCTTTTGGAACTGTGACCATTTCTGATTTCTATGGAATGGGTGTGGGTGATATGCATGTTCTTTTTCCCTCAAAGCTGATCTCCATGGCTTTTGAAAATTTTGAATACCCTTAGGATGTTTCAACCACCATGCTCATATTGTCAGGCCTTTTGAATGTTTTTCAGTTCTTGCTTTCGCTTAAACATCGGTATAAGTGTGGATACAGCACAGCTGCTGCTACCACTGTGACAGACACTGCAGCTGCCCCGGCACCCACGACTGGAATTGCAGATACTCGGACCCTGACAGTCCTTACAGCAGACATCCTGGCTACCTCAGAGGCTATTCATATCTCTGCACTAGGTACTGCAATTACACAACTCCAGGAAGCACTTGCTGCGATGACACAGACTTTGGCAACGAGGGCTGCAGCTAATCAGCCTCCAGTGATGGGTGATGTGGCTAACTTAGGGACTCAGCCAGTGCTAGTATCAGTCGCCCCTGTACAGAAGACGAAAACGACAAAAAGAGCAGGTCGTGATGGCTGACCAGGGACATCACAGGAGGCCGAGCCAGAGGTAACCACTCGATCCCTATCCCTGAGTGAGCTGCGAGATAGACGTAAATATTACAGCCATCATGAAGGCGAGCAATTTGTTACTTGGCTGCTCTGTTGTTGGGATAATGGAGATGATGGTCTAGAGTTAGATGGTAGTGAAGCCAAGCAGCTGGGACAGATGGCTAGAGAAGTGGGTATTGATAGGTGTCTTGCAACTGGTGCAGAGCCCCTCACTCTCTCGCAGTGACTCCTGCGAAGTGTGAGGAACAAGTATCCCTTTAGGGATGATGTCATATACTACCCAGGCAAGTGGACAACCATTGAGAGAGGTGTTAAGAATCTAAGGGAAATAGCTGTGTGGGAGCTGATTTTTGCTGATCTGAGTGACCTGCAGACACCTACAGATCCAGATGCACTCAAAGTTACCGGACCCATATGGCACAAGAGGGTACTGAGCACGCCACCATGTATAGCAACTCATTAGCATTATTTATCTGGGCAGATGCTGACACACCAACAGTGTGTGACATAGATAGTTGGATGAAGCAATACGCAGACAACCTCGTTTCCTCCACACGGGCCAGTGTCTCCACTGTGGAAAAAAAGTCTGACAAATCCACAGAACTGCTTGGTGAGGTGTTGGAAAAATTGTCCCAGATGGAAGACAGACCCCACTCCCCACTTGTACTGAAGAATGTCTCAGTCGTCTGGAGAGAGCGTTCCCCTGCAAGACCTACTCAAGAAAGACAGTACACATCACGAGGCGCCCCATGGTTTTTCCTGTGTGACCACGGAGAAGACATGAGGAAATGGGATGGAAAACCTACCTTGGCTTTACAGACATGTGTACGTAATTTACAAGGTGAACCGATTAGGAACGGGGCTTCTTCCAGGAAATTTGTTGCTCTGGTTTCCAATGGGAAGCTCTCCAGACAATGTAGATGGACTTCATATCCCTGTTTACCAGATGTGAATAATGGGGATCAAATCTACGTGTGCTGCTCGAACAAAGATGTCTATAACGAACACTATGTTCAGGATTAGAGGGGCCCTGCCTCCAGCCAGGTGGAGGATAGGGACAACCGTGGTTTTTGGACTGTGTGGATTTGATGGCCTGGCATGTCAGAACCACAACAGTATAAGGCTCTAGTGGACACTGATGCACAATGCACCATAATACCATCAAACTATAAAGGGACAGAATCGATTTGTGCCTTTGGCGTGACAGGGGGCTCCCAAGAGCTGACTGTATTGGAAGCTGAAGTGAGTCTGGCTGGGACTGAGTGGCAGATGCACCATATTGTGACTGGCCCATACATTCTTGGCATAGATTACCTGAGAAGAGGGTATTTCAAGGACACAAGGGGGTACCAGTGGGCATTTGGTGTAGTGGCTGTGGAGATGGAAGAAATTAGACAACTGTCTACCCTGCCTGGTCTATCAGAGGACCCTTTTACTGTCGGGCTGCTGAGGGTTGAGGAGCAGAAGGTGCCTATTGACACTACAACAGTCCACCGATGATAATATTGTACTAATAGAGACTCACTGATCCCCATCCATGAGCTGATCCATCAACTGGAGAACTAAGGTTTGATCAGCAAAACGCGCTCATCTTTCAACCGTGCCATATGGCCAGTGCGAAAGTCCAGTGGGGAATGGAGACTAACTGTGGACTATCATGGCCTGAATAAAGTCACACCACTGCTGAGTGCTGCCGTACTGGACATGTTAGAACTCCATTACAAACTGGAGTCAAAGGCAGTGAAGTGGTCTGCCACGATTGATATTGCAAATATGTTTTTCTCCATTCCTTTGGCAGCAGAGTGTGGGTAACAGTTTGCCTTCACCTAGTAGGGCATCTAATACACCTGGAATTGATTGCCCCAGGGGTGGAAACATAACCCCACCATTTGCCATGGACTGGTCCAGACTGCCCTGGAGAAGGGTGGAGCTCTGGAACACCTGCAGTACATTGACGACATCATTGATTGGGGTAATACAGCAGGAGAAGTTTTTGAGAAAGGGGAAAAAGTAACTCAAATCCTTCTAGAAGCTGGTTTTGCCATCAAATGTGGAAAGGTCAAGGGGCCTGCAAAAGAGATCCAGTTTTTAGGGATCGAGTAACAAGATGGCTGCCATCAGATCCCAATGGATGGGATCAACAAAATAACATCCATGTCTCTGCCAACTAACAAAAAGGAGATACAAGCTTTTCCAGGCGTAGTAGGCTTCTGGAGGATGCACATTCCCCATTATAGTCAGATTGTGAGCCCTATCTACGAAGTAACTTGGAAGAAGAATGACTTTAAATGGGGCCCAGAGCAACAACAGGTTTTTGAGCAAATTAAACAAGAGATAGTTCATGCAGTGGCCCTTGGACCAGTCTGGACGGGACCAGATGTAAAGAACGTTCTCTATACTGCAGCCAGGGAGAAGGGTCCTACCTGGAGCCTCTGGCAAAAGGCACCAGGGGAGACTCGAGGTCGACTCCTGGGGTTTTGGAGCTGGGGATACAGAGGATCAGAAGACTGTTATACTCCAACTGAAAAAGAGATACTGGCAGCCTATGAAGGAGTTTGAGCTGCCTCAGAAGTAATTGGTACTGAGGCACAGCTCCTCCTGGCACCCCGATTGCCAGTGTTGAACTTGATGTTTAAAGGAAAGACCCCCTCTACACATCATGCAACTGATGCTACGTGGACTAAGAGGGTTGCATTGATTATTCAGTGGGCCCGCATAAGGAAACTCAATAGCCCAGGAATTCTGCAAGTAATAATGGACTGGCCGGAAGGCAAAGGTTTTTGGAATGTTGCCGGAGGAGGAGGTCATGCGCACTGAAGAGGCTACACCATACAATAAACTATCAGACAATGAGAAGCATCATGCCTTGTTCACCGATGGATCTTGCCGTGTTTCAAGCAAGCAGCCAACGTGGAAAGCTGCTGTGTGGAGTCCTATGCGACAAGTGGCAGAAGCAGCTGAGGGAGATAGTGAGTCGAGTCAGTGTGCAGAAGTAAAGGCCATCCAGCTGGCTCTAGATATTCCTGAGCAAGAAAAATGGCCAGTATTCTACCTGTATACTGACTCATGGAGCCTTGTGGGGATGGCTGGAGCACAGGAAGAAAAACAACTGACAGCATAGAGGCAAACCCATCCGGGCAGCGGAATTATGGCAGGATGTTGCTACCCGATTAGAGAAGCTGGTTGTGAAGGTGCGTCACATAGATGCTCATGTACCCAAGAGTCGAGCCACTGAGGAACAACAGAACAATCAGCAGGCAGATCAAGCTGCTGAGATCAAAGTGTCCCAAGCAGATCTGGACTGGCAGCATAAAGGTGAATTATTTTTAGCTCAGTAGGCCCATAATACATCGGGCCATCAAGGCAGAGATGCCACATATAGATGGGCTTATGACCGAGGGGTGGATTTGACCATGGACATTATTGCACAGGTCATCCACGAATGTGAAACTTGTGCTGCAATTAAATCAGCCAAAAGACTAAAACCCCTATGGTATGGAGGCCAATGGCTGAAATATAAGTATGGAGAGGCCTGGCAGATTGATTACATCTTGCTTCCACAAGCCCGCCAAGGCAAGTGCTATGTGCTCACAATGGTGGAAGGAAGTACCGGCTGGTTGGAAACATACCCTGTGCCTCATGCCACTGCCCGTAACACTATTGTGGGCCTTGAAAAGCAGATTTTTTGGCAACATGGCACTCTGGAAAGAATCGAGTCAGACCAGGGGACTCATTTCTGAAATAGCCTCATAGACACCTGGGCTAAAGAACATGGTATTGAATGGATATATCACATCCCCTACCATGCACCAGCCGCCAGGAAAGTGGAACGATGTAATGGACTGTTGAAGACTATACTGAAAGCAATGGGTGATGGGATGTTCAAAAATTGGGATGAACACTTAGCAAAGGCCACCTAGTTAGTTAATACCAGGGGATCTGTCAACCGGGCTGGTCCTGTTCAATGTGAACTGTTGCGCACTGTAGAGGGGGATAAAGTCCCTGTGGTTCATGCAAGAAATATGTTGGGGAAAACAGTTTGCATTACTCTTGCCTCGAGCAAAGGCAAACCTATGCGTGGAATTGCTTTTGCTCAAGGACCTGGGTGCACGTGGTGGATGATGCAGGAGGACTGGGAAGTTAAATGTGTACCCCAAGGAGATTTGATTCTGGGCAAAAATAGACAATAACTTGAACTGTATGATGCTAAGTGTAACTTATTACAGTAAGAATCACCCCAGACCTTGAACATGGGCTGCAGCAGATACACATGCTGCAAGATCAAGATGCAATATACCATTCTGCTGTTCCCACTTCAACAGTCTATAACACCGTATTGAGGCCTGGCCCTGAGCTGCCAATCGAGTGAATCCCACACCAATGTTTTTTCCTGCCCTGAGAAATATTATGAGAAATGGAACCCACAGATTTAGACTGAATTAATTCAATGGACTTCTTGGAAAGATGGCCTGTGGACTGGAGAGAATATCTGTGTGTATATGTGGATGTGTATGTATGTTGAGGGATGGAGAAAATAGTAGTGACTTCATATAAATGATATAGAATAAGGGGTGGAATCCTGTGCTGGTTTCATTAGGATTTGGTTTCAGTTTGTGGCCAGCCATGGAGATTAAGGCCGTTAGCAGTTAAATCCAGGGCAGCTGACCCAGGCTGGCCCACAGGTGTATTCTATATCATTAACATCAAGTTCACTATAACAGGGAGGGCTTGCTGGGAAGAGGTGGGGTTTTTCCTGCTTTCTGTGCCTTTTCTCTCCCTCATTTCCAACAATTATGATTCCTGGAGCAACTCGCTGGTGCTTTATAGATAAGTATAATTTTGTCTCTTTTGTGTTGACATTTATGTTGATTTCTTTATTTCATTAAATTTGTTTAAATTCAACCCACAAGTCTCCCTCCTTTTTCCAATTCCCTTTCTAATTTGGGGAAGGGACATTGGGTGGTAGAAAAACTGTTTATTGTTTAACCCTGGGTGCAGGCTAAACGTAGACACCAATTTAGAGACAAAGGTATTGTGTGGGACAGCGTCAAACTCTTTGCACAAATCCAGGCAGGTGACATCAGTCGCTCTTCTCTTATCCACCAATGCTGTAACCCTGTCATAGAAGACCACCAAATTTGTCAGGCATGATTTGCCTTAAGTGGAGCTATATTGGCTGTCATCAATCAGCTCCTTGTTTTCCATGTGCCTTAGTATAGTTTCCAGGAGGATAAGCTCCATGATCTTGCTGGGCACAGAGGTGAGGCTGACTGGCCTGTTCTTCACTGAGTCTTACTTTTTTCCCTTTTTAAAAATAGGGGTTATGTTTCCCCTTTTCCAGTCAGTGGGGACCTCATCAGGCTGTCATGACTTCTCAAAAATTATGGATAGCGGCTTAGCAACTTCATCTGCCAGTTCCCTCAGGACCTGTGGATGCACCTCATCAGGTCCCATGGACTTGTGCACCTTCAGGTTCCTTACATGGTCTCAAACTTGATGTTCTCCTACACTGGGTGGTTCTTCATTCTCTGAGTCCCAACCTCTGTCTTCTGGGACTTGGGTGGTATGGCTTGAGCACTTGCTGGTGAAGACTGAAGCCAAAAAGTTGTTGAGTACCTCAGCCTTCTCCATATCCCGGGTAACCAGGTCTCCCATTTCCTTCTGGAGAGGGCTCTTGGCTGTGTCTCTGGTGCCCACATGAAACACCAGCAGTGGGCAATAATCAGTGGGCTGCATGAGGCTTGGTAGCCTTTCACTGACATCCCTGATGCAAGCCCCCAGTAAGCAGCACACCTCTCTAGAGGGTGCATCAGGTCAGCAAATAGGCACCTCTCTACCTCTCAGAAGAGAGTCACTTACCACTATCACCCACCGTTTTTTCTTGGTAGCGCTGGTCGTTACACGGAGAGCACATCAAGCTGCCTTACTGAGATCTAGTATCTCTCCTGCTGTGATGGGTCTTTCCTCTTCAATCTGCGGAACAATGAAGTGGTTCTGCAGGGGCACCTCAGGCTTTGGGGCACGTCTCTTCCTCCTGCTGATCCTTGCTTTTACAACCTTCCATTCTTCTGCAATGTTATCCTTGCTTCCTTCTGTGTATGCCACTGCTGGGTTTTCGGCTGTTTGGCCGTGGACTGTGAGGCCACTGCAGACTGTGCTTGGACCCAGTTACATAATCCTTCCCAGCCTCCCTGATGTCATGCAGCCTCCTCACTGCCTCCTGCAGCTCAGCCACCTGCTGCAGGAGGTCCTCTACCTGGGCACACCTATTGCAGGCAGGTCTGCTGCCCATCCCTGCCCCAAGAGAAAGGCTTAGGCACTTCCTGCAGTCCGAGTTCTGTACTGCAGCCTCTCCCTTCAGCAGCTCTGTCTGGGTGGAGGCATCATCACTGCTGGGGTCAATGCTGCAGATCCCCAAGCTGGAACTGCAGCCCTTGCACTCAGACGAGTGTCCACCATTCTGCCTTAAGGGTCAGGCAGGGTGTATGCGCTTGACCTGTACTGATGGTCACAGAACAGTTGCTGGATTCTGTGTGCTTCAGGCTCCCACTCAGCTGGTGGAACGTCCCTCGTTTGAAGAGCCGTCCTCCCTGGGCACCCTTCCATGTGAACTGCTGCGCAAACTGCCACAGCACACCCTGGCTGATGTGCCACGCTCTGTTTGCCCACTGTTTGCAGCACTCCTGGTCACTGATGCTCCTTAGGCCACCTTCTGTAGATGTGGCCGTGGTTGCTTTGGCAACACCCAGGCCTTGTCAGTGACTCTCCCAGAGACCTGCCGGCTCCTGGTGGGTCCTGCCCCGGGAAAACCCCCCGTGGGTTTTCTTGGGAAAACCTTTCAGAGAGACCCATATGAATTCAACAGAACTTTACACACACAAGTAATACAAGATTCAAGTCTCTTCATGTTTCTGATTTTTTTTAACTATACCTAGCTATTTTTCAGGCTTGCCATATTTAGTGGTTTAGTCAAAACTTGTGTACAGTTAACTCATGAGTTGGGCATGAGTTAGCCCTGAAACTGTTCTGATCAAAGGGGTTTTTTGACCACAAGTACAAGATGCGATCTCTTCACAGACAAGTGCTGGCATAGTGTCATTGGTAATGTAGATTTAATATACCCTGTTCAAGTAATACCTCAATATTTAGCATAGCTTATCTTTACCCTATGCCTCTGAAGCACCATGAAACACTTCAGCTGCACCCTCTCCAGGGAGCAATGAAATCAGCTGTGCATAGATATGAAAGAGTCATCAAGACAATCTCTGCTCTTCTTCTAAGTAAGTGATGTGTTCATGGGCTCTAAAAACTCAATGCAAAGTCTGTCACCTTTGAGAAGCATGGGTGAGAGCACCTTGTGTATATTTTTTTAATGCTAGGTTATGTGTTATCTTGTCTTTTTGCCCATGCTGTTAAGGAAATTCTGACTGGACTAAATGAGGAAAAATGCTTCTTTTCTACTAGTACTCTTCTGTGAGTCTGCATCTATTTAAGACAAACATATTGGACTAACTCAGAGTAAATGACAGGTTTAAGTTCCACTGAAGTATTCAGCTGTGAACTAACCCATGACAGGTTTAAGTTCCACTGAAGTATTCAGCTGTGAACTAACCCACAATAATTCGCTGTGGCAAAGTGATGGATGTCACTGGACCCTGAATTAGATTTTCCTTCAGTAGAGGTCACCAATATCTGTTCAACAGAAAACAAGCAAAAGATTTTGTTGAAACTACAGAGTTCTTTCACAGTATATAAAAGAAACACACCAGATAAATTTTAATATAACTTCCTCTGGTACAACTGACAGATATTAATTTTGAAAACTTATTGAAATGTAACAAAGGACCATGTTGCTAGTAAGGAACAGTTTACAGTAGAGTTAATACATCAATGTTTCATCAGGGCTTTAATTTTAATATGTGTTTCAAATGCTGGAAGTGGAAGTAAAGGAGAACATGGCAGGTATTGTGTTTGACCAATTTTTTTTTCCTTTTATATAAGATGCGAAGCTAGCAAAGAGGATATGTCCGTGTTGTAAAGTGCATTGTGTTTGCACATTTCCCTGTCTCCTTGATTTAAAGAAATCTGTTATCTCAAACAGAAGAGGTGGGAATTGCAGATTTAGTGCTATACAGATCATCTAGCTAAAGTCGTCATGTTTTCATTGCTATATTTTTAGTAACTTATAGATAAATGTTTTGTGAAGAGTCCTGTCATAATTCCTGTTAACAGTTCTGTGTGAAATACTCACTTTGGTGTCAAGTGTGTTATACCTTTGTGCTGGTTTTGGCTGGGAATTTTCTTCGTGGTAGCTGGTATGGGGCTATGTTTTGGATTTGTAATGAAAACAGTGTTGACAACACAGGCATGTTTTAGTTACTGCTGAGTAGCACTTACAGAGTCAAGGCCTTTTCCACCTCTCACACCACCCTACCAGCGAGTAGGCTGGAGGTGCACAAGAAGTTGGAAGGAGACACAGATGGGACAGCTGACCTTAACTGACCATAGAGATATTCCACCCCATATGATGTCATGCTCAGCATATGAAGCTGTGGGAAGAAGGAAGGGGGCAACAGTTGGAGTGATGGAGTTTGTCTTCCCAAGTAACCGTTACGTGTGGAGTCCTGCTTTCCTGGAGATGGCTGACCACATGCCTGCAGATGGGAAGTAGTGAATGAATTTCTTTTTTTCCTTTGCTTTTTCTTTTTTTTTTTTTTCTTTCCTTTGCTTGCGTGCATGGCTTTTGCTTTACCTATTAAACTGTCTTTATCTCAACCCATGAGTTTTCTCACTTTTACTATTCCCTCTGGGGAAGGAAAGGGTTAATAGAGAGCATTTGCCATCCATTTAACAGTCTGCTCAACCTCAAATGGCTACATGTTGGAATGACATTTTTGAATATGAGCTGCGAGTTCTCAATTGTTGAGGAAGACATTCATTGCTTTATGGGATTGGGTCTTTACATAACCTTGTGAATCTGAAAGTTATAAATGTAAGGTAGGATCCTGTGAACATACCTTAGTCATACATGCCTACTTTTTAATTGACCATCCCTTTTAGGAAGAAAAGTGAAATGTGATCCAGTGGCAAAACACTGCATATGTACCTGCTGAGGAAAGTTCAGAACTCACATCTGATAGTTCCTGGGAAAATGTTCCAAACTCAGAATATTTACAGAGAAAGTTCTCATGACTCACTCTATACCCTCTGGACAACTACAGATTATTATAAAACCTTAGGCAGGAAAAAAAGTGTGTATCTTTCTTCAAAGGGAAACTTTTAGGTAGAAGGGTAAAGTGGATCTCATCCCAAATACAGACAAACCTTTTTTTGGAAAATCTTCCTTTTAGCAATTTATCATGAATGAAAACAAAACTGACTCTCTGTTCTCCCACTGCTATTAACAGAGAGCTACTCTGTGAATGTCAACAGTCTCTGTTAAGAGAATCAGGATCTGGTTTATGACTTGACAAAAGTCTTGTATGTTCTGCTGTGTTATCAAAAGAGAAGGTAACACATTAAATTCTAATACTGGCCTCCCTTAACAGTACTCAGGCATAGCACACAACAGTTTTCCCAAACCTCATACTTCTGTGGTTTCATTTAGACACTAGTATTACAGCTGTATTGGAGGATTTCTTGTCTGTGTTTTGTTTGTTTGGAGACTTTTTGATCCATTGGTTAGCAGCCTAAAAGATAATTGCAAGGTGACTGAAATAGTTTGTGTCTGATTAACCAAACAGCTTCAGCTGAAACAAAAAATTACTATTTTGAGTGTTGGATCAGTTAACTTTGTTTTGACACTTTCAAAGCATTTCAGGTTTAGGTTAGTAAAAAATATTCAGATAGGTAAGTAAAATAAAAAACAAAAACAGCAATAAAAACTGAACTCTAATTACCATATTCCTCAGTGGTGTGACAGTAATGCTGGTTCCCAATTTCACTATACAGCTTTGAAAGTGGGTAACTGAATCCACTCTGTCTTCTGCACCAGGAGCTGTGAGACTCCCGTGTAGACAAGTAAATATGACCTAGGATTGTTAATATGCAATCTGTTATTCAGTGGACTAGAGATTCTAGCCATGAGCATTTAGCCTTTTGATATCTGACTTTAATCACTTAAAAATAAGGCATTCTGGCTTGGCACAAATTAAAAAAAAAAAAAAAAAAGAATTGGTAGCTGGTGGATCTTATTTCAACAAGAAAGGGCTGTTTACAAAAGCTAATTTTGTCCTATGAACACCAGTTTTTCTAGGCTCCTTCTATGTTCATTAAGCAATGAAAGGCTTCTCCAAGGGTTATTCAGACCCTGAAAGCAGCTCTCTCTCACCACTGGTTATTGAAGAAATTTAGAGGCACCAGCATTCCACAACTCAAACATTTACAAATGCAATTTAAAACCACATACAGAAAACTATTTCATGTCAATTTAACCTGTTCAGCAGCAAGACCAGAAAGAAATCAATATATTTGCACTGTTCTAATGAGAAACTGATGTTTTTCCTCTCCTGTTATTCGATCTAACACCAAAACATCCCAGTAAGTTTTTGTGCTCTTTATTAGACTTTATGATCTCCTTGAATGAATAAAGAAAATAAAAGATGAAATTATCAGACATTGTATTGCAACACAAATCCAAATAGAAGACCTGAAGCTGCCCTTCTCTGTGGAACACCAAAACTCTGTGTGTGTGTGTGTGAATGAATAAATAAATTAATTAATTAAATAAGTAAGTAGCAGGCTTGGGGGGATGGGTTAAAGGGCTTATTCCTGACACCTTATTTTGAAGTATATTGGCTAAAGAATATAAGATCCTATTATTTTATACACCTTGAATAAAAATGCCAAATGGCTCAGCTGCACAGATCTTGGTGAAAAAGGGTGATTTAAACCATGGACTAGCTTTAGTTAACAGTCACATTTCACTGCAGATGATGATACAATAAGCAGTGCAGAAAGGGATTATTTGAGGACTCTGTCATAAGGTGCCATACTATATGCCCTTTATCCTTATTTCTGGATATCAGTGAAAAATTCAGCCTAAATTGCTAATACATGTGTATGATGTTATGTTTTATTGTTCTGACAATAAACTGAAACCAGGATATAGTTGAGTTTACTTCAATTAGCTCTTTGGTTAAATCCTAACTACAAAGAAGGTTTATTATAATACTTAAAATACCACTTGCTTTTCACAAGGGAGCTGGTCATAATGGGAACTGGAAGGTGAGAGCTTGCATCCTGATTTTAGAATTAAAGGGGAGAACTGCTCCAACTGATAGTTGGCATACTGCAATTATCATGTTATTTTCAAAGTTTGGGGTTAACCAAATGCCCATTGAAAGACTGCATATACTGGGAACAGAAGAGTGAACAAGAGAAGTGTAAGGACAGGATTTTAGTAGAAAAAGAACATCCTTGGTAGATTATCTTTGGTATCCTTTAGAGGAAAAAGCATATTGTTCTCAAACAATGTTTTCTTTAGAGTTTGCTGATGGACACTGCATCCTTAACATAGCACTCTAAAAGAGACTTTACAAATTATAGCTCATAAACCCTGGCTTTATACAATCCCTTCAAAGAACTATTGGAAGTTTGGCAGCTGCAGAGTGAGGAGACAGAATTTGTGCATATGTGGTCGACCTGAGAGTAAAATAGAGCAACTGTACAGTTTTTAAAAGTTATATATTCCTATGACAGCTTCCATTTAGTAAATGCAGATAATAGAGGAAAAAATAATCTTTGGGGTTTTTGAATAATTGCTTATTCATCTGACACACTTATGAGTGATTTGTACCACACTCAAATGGAAGACCAAGAACTTGCCAAATTCATGGCAACTTGTGATAACCTCTGCATTGGTATTTCAAATGTACAGTATTTCAAAAGTCCCATTAATACTGCTGTCATTATAGGTGGCTGCATAGACATCTGTGACTCGACAAGAATACATCACCAGGAAAATAAACCTCTATATGAATGTATGAGTGTGACTCATCTGAGTAAGCTTTAAAAAAAATGGAAGGAAATGATGGCTGAATGTCATCAACACATAATTTGAGACTTTAACATAATTTTTTCTTTCTGTGAGTTTAAAAGTTGAGCTCATGTTTAATATGAGAAATTCGCTTTTTTTTTAACTGAAAAGCTATCCACCCATCTTGGGGGCCAATAAGTAGGCATCATGATTTTAATAACCAGGAGCCAGGGAGCCAAGTGTGAACAGCTTGACTATTAACTTTTACAGTAGATCAGAACACAGAAATGAAGAATCTTTGGGCAAGCAAGGGAGATAATGTTGCTAAGTCAGTCTAAGCTAAGGTTTGGCTTGGTTGCACAAATAGCAGAACTTTGTATAGTATATGCCAGCTAAATAATAAACACTGCTTTGTTTTGAAAAGGTTTCATGAATCAGTGTAATTACTTCTGGTTACATTATTTCTTCACAAACTCTATGAGTTTTAACACAGCTTTTCCTATGGACTCTTTGGAGAGTTCAGAAAAGACCACAGCTACTGAAGGTATAGTCTCAGAGAGGAGGTAACCAAGGGGTCTTGCTCAGACACTGAAGTTACGCTGGGGGCTGTTTCAAAGAGTTGGAAATGTGTCTTCAACCTGACTACACAGAAAAGAGAGCATGTGGTCTGAGTGCAACACAGGAGAAAGTAGCTTCCAGCAGGAGAGAGTTTTTACTGAACTGATTATCGAGTCTCCAAGTTCTGCATTTCAGTAACAGTTTTCAGTGTGTCATTTTGGGTGTTATAAGAGTGTGATCTTGGTCATGATAAAGACAGTAAGTCAATCTTATATTATTAAACAGCAGCAGTAATATCTTCTAGCATGATATCAGACCATCTCTATTTAGGATTATGTATTTTTTGCCATGGACTCTGAGTAATCAGTAAGGCATTAGGCTTGTGTATTTGTGACAACTTTAGAAACTCACTATTTCTCTATATAAGAAAGTAAAACTAAAAAAGGAATTAGTGTATCTGAACAGCAGCAGTGGCAAACCAAAAAATTCATAGTATACTATATCTATGGATTAATAATGCAGTAGAGAAAGCAAGAACATACAAAAACCTCTGTGGTTGTTATTGTTCGTCACACTGCATTAAGAACAGTCTCAGACAGTTTGAACAGACAGTTTTCTAGAGCTGTTATTTGTATTTTTAATCATATATATTTACATGCAGATTTACAGTGCATTAATAAGATAAAAGAGCCTAAAGAGGCATTGCTATTTAATACTCGCAAAATTACCTATGTATACTTAGTCTTTATATTCTTCCACTCAAAAAAGGTGATATGTCTTCTTTCCTTCACTCTTAATTTGCCTTTTTTATTCAGCACTAAATACTTATACATTGTAGAAGTGAGAAGGGGCACGATCTTGTGCCACTGAGCAGTCTGAGCAACCCAGGCTTTGAGCAAGGGTTAAGCCCAGAGCTAGCGACCTTGGACTCCCCTTGAGCGGTGCAGGGCGGGGGGGCTCCGCGGCGTCTGCTTCAGCGGGGGGGCGGTCACGGCTCTGAGGATGTAAATCTATAGACCAATCACAAGTGCGATCGGGGCACGTGATTAGCATGTACACAGTCTATATAACCGCTGCGTTCTTTGCTAATAAACGGAGAACTTCCATACTCACATTGAGATTGTGTTGTTACTCTGGACCGTCACCCAACACCTGCGAGCGCATCCCCCCGTTTTTCCCCTCCTTCAACTGGTAGCAGAGGATGGTTCCCTTCGGTGTGCTCTCTCCGAGACTGCAGTAAGCAGCGATCAGGAGGTGTTGGGAAAAGGACAGCTGGGAGAGGTGCTGCTCGGGTCAAATAAGGCAGAGCAGACACTGGAAGAGTTGGCCACTCAGCTCCCAGAGTAAAGGTGCTGCTCTGGTCATATAAGGCAGAGCAGACACTGGTTGGTGCTGCTCGGGTCAAAGAAGGCAGAGCAGACACTGGAAAAAGGGCAGCCATGGAGACAGAGGCTGCAGCCGCGTTACTCGCATGTATCTTCTCTAAGAGAGGGAGCGAAACAGCGGAGAAACAGCTAATTAAGCTGATAAAGTTGGGCCAGCGCTGGGGACATTTTAAAGACACAGCGCTTGTATTTTCTGTGGAGGAATGGAGAGAAATGGGAGACACTATGTGGGAAAAGACTCTTGAGAGGGACCCTGAGGAAAAAGAAATTAAGGAGGTGCGTGGACTCTGGCAAAACATGATAGAGACTTTAAAAACTATGAGGGCAGAAAGAGAGGTCGCCCGCGCGGCTGCTCAGATGCGGGCGGCCCCGGAGTCCACCCCCCCCCGCTAAAAAGGAAAAAACTCCTTGGGCTCTGGCTCGTTTATTCAGGTTACCGGCAGTTAAGGGCATGTCGGCGCCGATACAACCGTCTGTAGCCGAAGCCCGTGCGGTGGTAGAGGCGGCGGTCTCCCGGGAGTGATGGCGCTGTAAGAATTTAGAGGAGGAGGTTGCAAACAAAGAGAAACTTGGCTCTCGGAGAGTCACGCGGCAAAGGGAGAGGAAACCAGAAGAGGGGGAGAAGGAGGAGTGGTCAGCTGCTCCCAACTCTGCCCAGCTGGAGGGCGGAGAGGGGGGCCGGCCCCTCCCCTCGGCGCCGCTGGAGTACCCGCCCCTTCCGCCTTCGCCCCGTCCGTCAAGATCAACGTCATCTACCCCACCTGACCATGGGAACCCGGAAACGGACACCACCGGCCTTTTACAGCAGGTCCTGTGGGAATTAAAGGATTTAAAGGTACAGCAACAAAACGGAGACAACTCCAGGGATGCTCCGCTTCCACCTGCACCTAGGGCACCGAGGTGGAGTGGGGTGATTCGTGATGCCATATTAGAAGGACACTGGAGTGCTGCTGCGGATCTAGGAGGAGTAGGAGCTTTTCCAGTGCTACAACAGAATGGAGTAGCTACTTGGGAACCACATGATTGGAAAATTCTCCAACAAGCAAAAGCTGCAGTTACCCAGTATGGAGTAAAATCAGACGCTACGAGGAATATAGTCTCCTGGATTTTTTCTGCTGATCTCTTATGCCCACATGACTCCCGGAATTTAATGAAACTGTTGCTGACACCTACTCAGTTACTTTTGTGGGGTTCAGAATGGGCACAACGAGCAGCCAATGAAGCTGCACAAAGGATGAACGATCCAAATGATCCTTTACATGGAATTACTATGGACATTCTCACAGGACAAGGAGCTTATTCTACGGTGCAAGCACAGTTACAGTTACCGGCATTAGTACTACAAAAATCTGCACAGCTTGCATTTGAAGCATTCCAAGCCTTGCCTGGCTCCGCGATCCCGTCATTCGGATCGGTGGTTCAAGGAGCTACGGAGAAATATGAGAACTTTATTAATAGACTATGGGAAGCCGTAATGAATCATCCTGATCTTGATGATGATAACAGGCAGCAGATGTTAAAGATTTTGGCTTTTGATAACACGAACAAACTAAACAGTTGCTCACTAGCTTACCTAAAGGTGCAGGAGTGGAGGAAATGGTGAAGCAAGTCGAACGTGCTGATGTGCAAAGAGCTAGCAATACCATTGCTGCTGCCGTACAAAGTGCTGTTAAGGAAGTGGTTCAACCTTTGGCAGCGCTGGTACAACAAAGAGGGACACAACGACCAACACGAGCGGGACAATCCTTTCAAGGAAATTGCTATCGATATGGAGAGAATGGACATGTCAGAAAAGATTGCCGAGCTGCTGTCTGGTGTGATACCTGCCAGAGGAATAATCATACAACTAAGGCGTGTCAGGGAAACTTCCAAAGGAGCACGGAGAGGGGCCGCGTGAGGAGACAAGTCAACCCATCATACGAACCAAAGGCTTTTTACAACAACACCAACCAGCAACCCGAGGAAGCCTGGGGTTCGACATGGAAATCACGGTAGATGTCACGTTGCGGAGTCAAGAAGTACAGAAGGTCCCTACTAATGTGCAGGGTCCGCTAAGCGGGAATTTCGATCCCATGGGAGGACTTTTGTTAGGACGATCTTTTGCTGGTATAAAAGGACTTATAATACTTCCAAGAGTCATAGATGCAGACTATACTGGGATCATATATATTATGATGTATACACTTAATCCACCTATGTTTGTACCAAAAGGTAGTCGAATTGGACAAATAATCCACCTTTCTGCCTATCAACAAGGTGCTAATATGACTACCTACCGTGGAGATCGTGGATTTGGCTCCACAGGACCAGCGGTATGTTTTACCACGATAATGGACGACAGACCAAATATGTCAATCACAATGTCTCAGAACAACACCTGTATAAAGGTATAGGCCTTGCTGGATACAGGTGCCGACGTCACCATTGTCAGTCGACGTGTCTGGCCAAGGAATTGGACACTAGAAACACCTGATTCACATGTTGCTGACGTTGGCGGGAATTCTATGACAGCTGTTAGTCACCACCCTGTGACCTTACACTTTCCAGAAGGACAGCGCGTAACTTTGAAAGTTTATGTCTTGTCCTTACCTGGGGTTTTGGAAGCACTCATAGGGTGAGATGTCTTAAGTCAGATTGGTGCGGTTCTTACAACCACCCATTTTTGATAATGGCCGCTGGAGAGCAGTCACCCAATCCACCTTTGACTTGGTTATCAGATGAGCCTGTGTGGGTTGACCAGTGGCCTATGACTGAAGAGCGACTGCAGATTACTAAGGGACTAGTAGAGGAACAGTTAAAAGCAGGACATATCAAACCCTCAGCTAGTCCTTGGAATACACCCATTTCTGTCATCCCTAAGAAAAGTGGAAAGTGGAGATTATTACATGATTTACGGAAAATTAATGAGCAAATGCAAGCAATGGGAACATTGAAATCAGGTATTCCATCACCTAACATGTTACCAGCAGGATGGCATATATTGATTGTAGACTTGAAGGACTGTTTTTTCACCATATCTTTACATCCTCAGGACACCATGATGTTTGCCTTTTCTATTCCTGTTATCAACAAAGTGGAACCAGCTCAGCGGTATGAATGGGTAGTTCTACCGCAGGGCATGAAAAATTCACCTGCGTTATGTCAGCTCTATGTAGCATGGGCGCTGAAACCATTGCGCCAGCTATGGCCACAGACTATCATCTATCATTATATGGATGATATTTTGTTATGCCAGGCCGATCCTTTTTCAGAAGAAAGTCTCCACAAACTAACAACGTTGGCGGAGAAAGGTCTCGTGATTGCACCAGAAAAGATTCAACGAACTGATCCCTGGAAATATTTAGGATGGACAATTTTGGATGCTCAAATCCGACCTCAAAAGGTGGAACTACACACAAATTTGAAGAACCTGAAAGATGTACAAATGCTTCTCAGAGATATTCAGTGGGTCCGTAACTGTGTCGGTATCTCGAATACCGAGATCGCCCCCCTCACCGAACTGCTGCGACGATCACACCCTGCTGACACCATACAGCTGTCTGAGACTCAACAAAGCGCGTTGCGGTCAATCATCGTCAAACTACAAACTGCATGGTCCTCGCGAAGCATTCGTGAACTACCTGTGTCTCTGCTTGTAATTAACAGTGAAAATATGGTTTGTGGTGTCATTTGTCAGTGGCAAAACAAAAAGGGGGAACTCCCCCAGGGCTACAACCAATGGCACTACAAATGCCACGATAAAGATGAAGCTTTTTGGGTGTTGGAATGGGTATTCCTTAGTGTACAACCGAAGACAAGCATACAGACTAGACCAGAAGCCATAGGGGAACTAGTGAGAAAGGGTAGATCTAGGATTATAGAATTAACGGGACTGGATCCAGCGGATATTAGTATTCCTGTTAGTGCTGTAGACCTAGAATGGTGGTTCCGCAATTCTCGACCCATTCAGGAGGCGTTTTTGGGGTACGAAGGAAGAGTCCATTCACAGCAACCGAAAGGCAAATTATGGCAGATATTACAGAAAAATCAATGGATAGAAAAATCTAAAGTACAGAAAACACCAATAGTGGAAGGGTTAACAGTCTATACAGATGCGGGAAAGAAACAGCGCAAAGAGGTGTGCGTGTGGCAGGAAAAAGGGGATTGGGTACACCACATGCTGTATGGTCAGACCGATGATACCTTACAGACTCTGGAACTATCTGCCGTAGGCTGGGCCTTAACAAATTGGCTGGATGGGGCTATAAATATAGTCACAGATTCTACGTACGTAGCAGGTGTCATCCCACGCTTGGAGGAGGCATTGCTCCGAAACACACAAAATCCCCGCCTTGGGCAGTTATTCTTGCAATTACGGTCTATTATGCGACAACGCAGTGCGCATTGTTGCATAGTACATGTGCGGAGTCATCAATGGGATCTTGGTTTGGGGAAGGGCAATCAGGTGGCAGACTCTCTGGTTAGTCCTGCTTGCCATATTCCTCCTTTAGACAAATTTCAACAAGCTAGACAAAGTCATGAGCATTTCCATCAAAATGCAAAAGGAATACAGAGACAATTTGGTATAACAGAAAATGAGACAAAATCTATTGTTCAAGCATGTCCGAGGTGTGGGGCTCAGGGACCAGGCATTGGTATTGGTGTAAACCCGAAGGGTTTGGCAGCACTTGAGCTATGGCAGATGGATGTAACACATATTCCGGAGTTTGGGAGACAAAAATATGTACATGTCACAGTAGATACTTTTTCGAAGTTAATCTGGGCATCCGCAATGTCCGGAGAAAAGGCGCAACAGGTTTGTAAACATTTGTTGGCGTGTTTTGCCGTTATGGGGGTGCCAGAACAGATCAAAACAGATAATGGGCCAGCATACACCAGCCAAAAGTTTCGTGTATTTTTAACACGCTGGGGAGTGAAACATGTTACTGGTATACCACACTCCCCGACAGGTCAGGGGATCATCGAACGTACCCATAGAACCTTAAAGGAATATTTGAGGAGACAGAAGGAGGTAGATACTGATCCAACATCGCGGTTGCATAAAGTATTGTTTACTTTGAATTTTCTGTGTTTAACAGGGGACTGAGAAGAACCACCAGTTGTAGTACATCACCAGCAGTTGAAATTTAATAATAACGCCATTATACCTCAGTTACAGGTGATTTATCGGGAACCTGCTACAGGGGAGTGGAAAGGACCGGTGCCAGTGATCCTTAGTGGCCGGGGATATATGTGCGTGGCCACTGACCAGGGACCAATTGGGGTGCTGAGCCGATCAGTAAAACCACACCTCCCCAAGAAATCGGAGGGGCGAGGAGACGCAACAGATGTAAATGACTGCCCATGAATGAGCCATTATTGGTGACAGGGCATGTCGCGTTTGATGAGGAGTGTGACGATGAGGTAGAGCTATGGTCAAAAACTGAGACAATCTTCGCATCTATCTTTGCCCCCGGGGTTGCTTCTGCACATGCTATCTCGCAGATGCAAAGGTTGGCCTGCCGGAGTGGAAAAAGGGTCAATAAAACATCCCGGGTATTAGAAGCTTTAGCAAATGATGTAGACAGTGTTAAGCATACAACTTTGCAAAATAGAGCTGCTATAGATTTTTTTTTGCTTATGCATGGACATGGGTGCCAAGACTTTGATGGGATGTGTTGTATGGATTTAAATGATTCTTCTCAGTCTATTCATAAGCAAGTCCAGGATTTGATAAAATCCACAAACCGGTTACGTGAACACCATGGATTCCTGGATGACTGGCTTGGAGACCTGGGAATTGGCGGATGGGTGATGGAACTGGTAAAAATGGTTCTTACAGGAGTTTTTGTGATTGCAGTTATCTTGTTAGTGTTACCATGTTTATTTTCTTGTTTGCAGAAAGCTTTAATGAAACTTGTAAATGAGGCCTGGCTTGCTCACAAACAAGAAGGGGGAATTGTAGAAGTGAGAAGGGGCACAATCTTGTGCCACTGAGCAGTCTGAGCAACCCAGGCTTTGAGCAAGGGTTAAGCCCAGAGCTAGCGACCTTGGACTCCCCTTGAGCGGTGCAGGGCGGGGGGGCTCCACGGCGTTTGCTTCAGCGGGGGGGCGGTCACGGCTCTGAGGATGTAAATCTATAGACCAATCACAAGTGCGATCGGGGCACGTGATTAGCATGTACACAGTCTATATAACCGCTGCGTTCTTTGCTAATAAACGGAGAACTTCCATACTCACATTGAGATTGTGTTGTTACTGTGGACCGTCGCCTAACACCTGCAAGCGCGCCTCCCCGTTTTTCCCCTCCTTCAATACATATCTGTTCATATGAGTGCATTGAACTTCTCAAATATGTAAAAGTAAAAATCTTCAGAGAATGGACTGTCTTTAGATATTTCTAAATAGCATAGGTAACATGGGGCCCCTTATGGTTCACCATGCCTACACACATATTGAATAAGAACAACAAAAAAACAAGGAACAATAGCCATTTTATCTGGCATAAAAAAACCTGATAACTCCTAGTTCAGTTTATCTGCTATGGTATTGTGAGTTTGGAGACACTCAAATAAGACAAAAACATTACTCTGTTAGAAAGCAAATAAATAGGTTTTTTTTTTTTAGAAATAAAATAAAATATTTCATAAAACTGCATAATAGAAGAATCTTTCTTGCTATGATCAGGCTGTTGCATTTTTCCTGGCACTGGTTAATAAAAACCCGAGTTTCAAATGTGGTAAAAAAAAAAACAAACAAAACAAGAAGCATTTTTACCCTGTAATATTATATTTCACTGCTAAAATTAAATTCCATTAATTATGTGGTTACAATTAACCTCTTTTGTCAAGACTGAATTTAAGACAGAGCTGAATATTTGAAGTCTTCTCTTCATCAGCAATAATATCCTTCCATCTAGGAACAGACATATTTTCTTTACTTCTATACATTTTATCATTTTCTTTTAAGTCTTTTTCTTGGCTATAAACTCATGTTTTAGTTTTTTTAATTATTATTTCATTCCTATAAGCCTGAGTTACTTCTTCAAATCCTGTTTTCTCTTATTTGTGCGTGGCTTTTCTTAATATTTAATTTTAGAAAACTTGAGATTTCCTGATACAGCCCTATTGATCTTTTACTAGGATTCTTGTCTTTCTCTTGATATGGGACAGTTTACCATTGTTGAATTAGTACAGTTTTTTTCAGTACCTCTGAGTTCTGCTACAACCCTTTATCCCTTAGGACAGTCTCCAAAGTCTCTAACAATCAGTTTCCTCAGGTCATTGAGGTCTGCTTTTTCTGAACTCCATTGTCTTCATTTCACTGTTATTACTCCTTTCTTAAAATCAGAAACTATTGAAATTCACTTCTATTGTTATTCTACCACTTTTGGTCAAAATTAAATCTGAAATAGCTCATCTCTTAATTATTTCCTACAGTTTATGATAATGCTGATCCCAAGATTTTCCAAGAACATCTCAAGTTATCTGAGCCTTGCTTTTCTAACAGATATTCAATAATCAAAGTTTCCTATTATCACTAGTTCCTACTTTGTGAATAATTCTTGTAGTTGTTTAGAAACACCCCTCCAAGCACATTATTCACCTCTTTCCTGAATAGATGTTTCTATAACATAGCTTATCATGATATCCTCCTCTTTTTCCTTCATTACCTTTACAGAGAGAGAGCTGGCATGTTAGACTCTCGTGAATTTCCCAGAAAACAAATCAAAATAACCTTAAAATATAAAGAAAATTCCCCTTTTTTTTTTTTTTAATCCAGCCTCTTCTTCCTAAACAAGTGTTACTCTTTTAATAATGTATTCAATAAGTTCCATTGAACATCTGACTACTTTGTCTTCCATGTATGCATTATTTGAGACATTTTTTCATTCTAGTTCAGAACATTCTTGTTATAAATATTTATTTCTTGATCATTCTCATCTTATTCTTCAGTGATGATTAATAAAACAGAATGTGTTTTCTTGGTGGAAACAAAGCAGAATCAATTAATTAATCTTCTTGACATCAAAATAAAAAAATCCCATTTTCTTGTCATATCGTAAACTGGCTTTATCTCTTAGGCACTAATCTTACTTATTCTATAAAAGCAACTGTAATTCCTTGTATAACAAGTAAAAATTCTATGATCTTACAATTTGAAAAATCTGGCCCATTACAAAACCCAGAAACCTCTAGTTCTCCCCACAGGTATGAAAGATGCTGTTCCAATTTCTCCATATCATCCACTCATAAATGGGTATTGTTGTGTCCATTAGCTTTATACACAAAGCTGGCTTGGCAGGCTTTTGAGGTTTAATTGAATCTCATATCCATTTGCAATTAGTTTGTTGTTTGTTTTTTTTTTTCCTTCTGATAGCATTGTCAAACTTACTAAAAAGGAGATACAAATGAAATTTATGCCAATTACATATGAGAATAATAGGGTTTTATTAAACCAAGAATTCATGCAATCAATTTAATTATTGGTACTCTCATTTCAGATACCTCGTTATTCTTCACACTAATTAGTCACAATTACTAACGAGTAGTTTTGAAATGGAACTCTTTACTCACCCTGAAAGGAAGGTTCCTTAATCAACCATTGATATTTACTTTAGGGAAACAAGCAAGTTTTATAAACTAATTTATTTGTATTTTTTTTTTAAAAAAAAGATGTGAGTCTGTAAGTAACAGCAGCTTTCTTGGTTCAAAATGAGAAATTTAAAAGATTTTCATGTGGGACATTTTTCACTTACAGTACTGACTGTAATTATAGACTTAAGTTATAAGAGAATAGAGCTTATGATTTTTATTTTTTATTCTAGTACTATCTGAGTTTGGGCAAGTGACTGACTTATATCTGCCTTCTTAAATGTGTTGTTATTCAGCAAGTATAAGTGCACATCAAAATGGAGGATTAACAAATACTATAAAAAAAACATAGGGTTATGCAGAGGTCTTTACTGAATAACTGTAATAGCTTTTGGAGGTTATCTTCCTCTTGTGTCTCTATACATTCCATTTTTTTATGGTGTCAAGTAGAGAAAACATAATAAATGTAAGTAAGTCTAGCAAATAGAGTATTACAGAGACTATCCTCCCTATAGACATGTAAAAGAAAACACATTTTAAATGGAAGATGTTATTTCTGATGCAATAAAACTTACATAGGATCTTGAAGATATGCTAATTCCAAGTGAATATGGGAAAAGCATTTGGTTTTTAACTGAGGAGACCAAAGGAAAAGGGATAAAGCCAGACCGATTAAGAAAAATAATAAAGCTGATGTATTATTTCTGATGGAAAAGAATGGGACAATATTGTGGAGGTCAGAGAATAAGTAATGAAGAGATTGATGTCAGAAAACTAAAAAGGGAAATAGCAAAGACAAGGATAATAATTTTAGTTATACAGACTGCGAGATAAAAAGCAACTCCCAAGGAGGCTGAGAAAATAAACTCTCTGTAAGATCATATTTAAGAAAAGACAAAAATGGCAGAGAACAGAGAGGAGAGGGGGGAAAAAAGAGTGAGAAACAACAGTGTGAACACCAAGGTCAGAGAAGGAGGGGGAGGAGGTGCTCCAGGCAGAGCAGAGATTCTCCTGCAGCCTGTGGAAGATACCTGCAGCCCACAGACAAGTCCACACTGGAGCACATAACCATACTGCAGCCCATGGAGGACCCCATGCTGGAGTAGTTGAGTATTTCCTGAAGTAACTGTGGCTGGTGAAGAGCCCATGCAGAAGGAACTGCAGAAAGGAGCTGCTCAGGTAAGAGGTGAGGGGAAGCAGAGGAATCAGGAGTGAAGAAGTGAAGTTGAGCCTGGGAAAAAGGATGGGGAGGGGGGAAGGTGGTGTTTTAATTTTGTCTTTGTCATTACCCAAATCCATTTTAACTGGCAGTAGAATAAATTAGTTTTCCCCAAGCTGAGTTTGTTTTGCCCATGACAGGAACTCGTAAGTGATCTCCATGTCTTTATCTCAACCCACATGCTTTTTCATCTTATTTTCTCTCTGTGTCCTGTTGAGGAGGGGGAGTGAGGGAGAGGCCGGGCAGGCATCTGGCAGCTGGCCAACATCAACCCAGCACAGAGTTACCAACAAAAAGAGAGAACTATATTGACACTGGCATTTATTGACTTGATTAATTCTGTTTTTGTTTGATTTTTTTTGTTTGTGTTTTTTTTTTTCTGTGGATAATTCAGTTGCTAAAAAACTAATGATAATGTAAGTTTAATTTGTTGTGGTATAAATACCACATTTTTTCATTTTAAAACACTCATTTTAAGGCTCTGAGGGTTTTCTTTTACTGAGGACAAAAATGTACCTTATATGCAACAGAAGTAACAAAAGCGCTTTTCCTCAAGATTTATGTCTTATATTAGAAGTTATGATATCTAGTCAGCTACCAATGCCAGCAACAGGTTTTAGGATGATTAGAGTATTGTTAATATCTTCCTTTCCATTTGGATTCTTTAATGTCTAATACGTGCTGAATTCATCCCCCTGCTTTCCCAGTAGAAAATGCATTACTATAAGGATCATTTCTATCCAGCAGTCACTTTTTACAAAATGCTTAGGAACTTTAGAGAGCTATGCATATCTGACAAACATCTTTAAAATAGATCAGCAGACACAAACTATAGTGTCTTTGCTCACAAAAGAACATATTTGCTGAGGAAAAAAGCAAATAAAACAACTGCCTGCAAATACAATTTATGAAGGCAGAACACAATCAACAACTGTAAGACTTTGCCAACAAACTAAAATTAGCACCCTTCCCTTGTATAACTACCACGTATTTGATGACCACTGTTAATAAAAAACAATATTCTACGCAAAAGGACTTCCTTTAAATTGCTTAAGAAGCTTCTATTATTTTCATGCTATACTAATTTCCTTGCCAAATAAATGAGGGAAAAAGAAAAAAACAGAAAAAATATACTAAGCTATATTAAACCTACACTTCAAAACATAAGGGAAAAAAGGATATAAAAAAAGGTTTTCTTTATCATTTTCCAATTAAAAACATAGTTATTTTGAAAATGTCTAAGCCAGACCTAAAGTGTCAGATCTGCATCCATTGTCATTTCCACTAAATCCCCTAAGATTTTTTCATTATTTTTAAACTTAGATGTGCTAACGAGAAAATGGAATTAGTATTTTATAATACAATAATATTGTTTTCTCTTCAAAATACCTTTAAAAAGTTGACAAACATCATCATTAAATACTTTCAGAGTCTGAGGATAAGTAGACATAGCTGATCTCAATGATAGTTCTGCCCTAGAGAACAAAATCAGGAGAAGATATGCTTGGAAGTGTAACACATGGTTCTAACCCAATCTGTTCTCCGAAAACAAGATTAAAAAAATCAATTTGCTTGATATGTATTTTTGCTTCTGCTTTTCTGTTTGCACATTGGCATGCAAAAATTAACTTTGGAGTTTATTATTACCTTTAAATAAACAGTTAATGTGAATACCAATTGGTCATTTGCAGTCCTCAGAAACGCAACATACAGCAAGTGTTTGTGCAATGGGTTCTCAACACAATATTGGAGCAAGTCACTAGTAAGAGTTGAGACACGCAAAGTATTTTAAAGTGTGATTTCAGCACACTTAACTGCTTTCCTAAGTAAAGGTCTGCAAGTAACCAGACGATTACTAAAACCACGCAGTGTTCCTACTACTGGCAACGATCACATAAAAATATCTAGTTCTGAAATGTTTTGAAAATTTAGTCTCTTGAAAGAAATAGCTAAACAATTCCAAAAGACTCTCATAATAACTTCTTCAGGATTATTATTTTTGTTGCTAGTTCATACTATCAACAATTTGTTATATAAAAATAGGACTGTAAACAAAGATTAACTCCTCTAGTACTCACAGCAATAATAGGCATCCATAGGAAATTATTGTGTATAAAATTGTTTTACTGCGTTTCTCTTTAGTTAAGTATTAATGGTGATATTTGTAAGACATTTCCATATATTGTAAGTATCGGAGGGGTTTCAAATACTTAAAGGAATTTTTCTTCCTTAATATATCAAACATGCTAAAGTAAATTTTGCAGTTCATATGACACCTAAAACTACAAGCTTTTTTTTTTAATTTTATTTTAATACTATTATAGCAGAACTGAAGTCCTTTTCCACACCAGACACTGTGAGCTTGAACTTGTCACCCCACTTCACTTTTTCAGCTGGAAAATACATGACAAACACAATCACATTCCGGTAGTTCCCCATGGCACATCAGAATTAAAAGATAATTCAAATGATATCTCACTAGAGGAAAAAACAAAACCCAAAGCTTACAATGACAAAGAGTAAAAAGATACTTTAGCCTAATTCTTTTAGAAATCAAAGGTAATTCTTTTACTCCGAAAGGTGGAACTTGCCTCTGGGAAAGTCATTGCAGCACTTTTTAGATAAAAATCAATGTTAGAAAAAAAGAATATCGAATTTTGGAACAGTCAGGGACTGTATGATAATGAACTTTGGCACCCAATTAGGTAGGCAATATCTAAGCTCTTCAAAGCTCCATTTATGTACAAACGAGATCAAAGTTTTCTGTCAATTCTCTTTGAAGAAAAGCATTTTCAAGTCCTATTTTCCTTCCTACTCTGCCATCTGATTTTCCTCTCCTACTTTCAGGGTTCTGACAACTTCTAATGGCACCTTTCAGACAGCAAATCATTGGGTGCAACCTAGAGAGATGGCTGGTGGAAACATTTAGCGTTTACATGGAAGTTGAACTGTTGTCATGTACAGAGCTTAGTGTGGACTTGTTATTCCTGATATAATTTTAAAATGTAAAAGACCATATGATCCACAAAATTCTGTTTTAGAGTTGGTGGAGGATAATTATACTTGCTACATTTAGGCACCTAATTTGAATTAAGAGACTAGTCATATTGTCTATGCAGACAGATGCCTCCTGCTAGAGGATGATTCTGAGTAGAAGTTCACTTTAGGGTTTTTAATTTCTCTGGACTACCTTCAGTAGCCTTCTAGAATTTCATGCAATTACAAATCAGCTGTCTGGTCAATGATAACAGCGAAAACCATTTCTGCAATAAATTCCTGCATTCAAATTGCTGCCTGTTTTAGCAGACGTGTAAGCAGATAGCTTAGTGTCAAGGTTTAAATCTTGTCTGACTATTAAACATATGGCAGGTGCTCTCTATTAACACTTTTCTTGCCCCGAAGGGAAAGGAAGAGAGAAAAGTAAGAGAGACTTACGGGTTGGAGAGTTAAAACAGTTTTAATAAACAATAGCAATGAAAAAGAGTATAACAATAATAATGGAAATAATTAAATAGACACAAATATATACAAAACCAATATTGAGCTCCCCCAGTGATGGTCATGTCACCATTGGCACTGCAGGGCAGGCTCCGGGAAGTCCCAGGCTACACTCAGCAGCATACAGGAATTGGATTCAGGAAGACATGGATTGGGATCAGATGCCGGCCACAGAAGAGAGGGCGATCCTCATGATCCCTCAGCTTTAAACTGAGAATGACATGTATGGGATGGAACATTTTGTTGGTCAATTTTGGGATTGGACCTGTCCTGTCCAATCCTCCCCAAAGGTGCGACTCTTCTACAGTCTTTCACTTGTGGACAATGAGGAGTTAGCAGTGACCTTGGTTTCTAGAGAAATAAGTATAAGCAAGAGCCTTTCTGCATACCATTCTTACCGTTACCATAGTAATAACTGTAAGCTTCAAGCGTTATCAATCCTACAAAATCCAGTCTGAAAAACATGTTAGTTTCAGAAAGTGTAGTTACATAGAAGAAACAGCTGAAAGGAAAAATCACTGAAAGGAAAATCAGTTCCATTCTAGTCCAAACCAGAACACTTAGATAAGGTAACTAAGTTTTAGAAAGCTAAGATTGTAATGTTTTCAGTTGTACTGCAAACTAACAGGAGGAGGGTTAATAGAGAGCATCTGCCACCAGTTTAATAGCCAGACCAGACTTAAACAATGACACCAGTAATTTAAAAATAAACACAATCATAATTAAGTTACTAATAAATACAGTAAATTATGCCATACAACAGTCTGTAGAATCATGAATAAGATACTTGTAGTACCTGAGCAAATATGTTCTATGTTGGCTAGTCTCTTTTAAGATGCAATGCGAGTAAAAACTTCTGTTAAACTGCACTTATTTTAACTTGGAAGCTGAATCTTAAGATGAAAGCTTTAGTTATATTTTTATTGGCATAATTTAACACTTCAAGAAACAGCCAGCAGCCTTCTTGAAATATGTGCAGTTTACCTTACATTTCACATGAAATCAAGCTTTGATAACTGATTGTGTAAAAGTGAAGACAAAAATTGGTCTCCAAAAATATATTGGTAGGACCTAAACAGACAAGTGTCAAGTTCAACTCTCAAAATAAAGACAGAACTGAAAATTCAAAAAATTAATCAACCATCACTGTGCATATTTTTTGGTGTAAGATAATTTTATTGTTGTTTGCACAATATCTAGCACCACCAAAATCTCAATAGTACTCCCAAACTTCAATATAAGCCATCTTAGGGACATATTATAACTAAGAATCAAAAAAGTATGACAAAATTCTGGAGAAGTAAATTTTGTGTATCAGATGATTTATTTGACTTCTGCATTCATTTATTTATCTCTCAGTTAAGAAAAATTAAACCTGGGCAATTATTTATCCAGTGAACTTTGGACAATCATACTTACAGACACTGAATCAAAAACCAATCACTAGATAAAATACTGTGGGCCCACAGGTACATTAAAACTAAAACATACAACAAAAATATATCTCTCGTTTCTGTGTTTTTGTAATAATGGGCCTTTCGGTCTCTTTATGGTCAAGAGGAAGGCTTTACTGTGAGAGACTGAAATGTAAAGCGATTGTCTCAAAGTTTGCTTGTGTGCACTCGCTTGACCGAATAGACAGCGACACTGTGGAATCCACAAGCTTGTTGATGCAGCACACCACTCTTCTACTTATCAGTCACCGACCATTGTCCAGGCTGAGCAAGCAGCCCACCAAGAACATCCTGTTTACTCCGAGTGACAAGCAAGGCCTAAGGTGCATAAACAGTGCATGAGTCGTATGTGCATATGCAAAACTATAACCACATCATTGCCAAGACACTGTTGTCGAGATGACAAAACCCACACCCTTACCTAGTGATGTAAAGGAAGACCACCCCTGACACATGGTGCCGGACCATCACCAGAAGACCGAACACCGAAGACAGAGGACCTGTGGGACGCCGCTGGATCCTGGGTGGTGACTATCTTATCCTTGCTATACTGTCTGTAATCTCAGCTTATTTTTCCTTCTGTGTCTTGGTTTCTTTTCTGTGTCTTTCCTCCTCTTTCACAAAATATCATTATCCACTTATCATTCTCCAAGTAAACATAGCCCACTATGAATCAATATCATGCCTCATTTGTGCTTTATCTTCGTCTCAAGGGTCAACTAAGAACCCTTTCATAGGGGAGGGGAATACTTTGCTGCTCCTGAGTGCACCAGAAGGGAAAGGGGGGGGGAAATTATTTTTAGGGGGCTCTAACTCTTATGGGTGGGGCTGACCGTGGAGTTTTTAGGGGGCTCTGACCCATGCTGGCTGGGCAGGGCTGACTGAGGAGGACTGCAGTCTGATCAATTGTAGCTAGTGAACCCGCCCGTCCAGTGGAACCTTATCGGTTCTTGACATTTACCAAATGCGTTTGTTCCTCTGTGTTATTGCCTTAAAACCAAAAATATTCTTTCTTAGTCTAATACTTGGTAATAAGTAGTTTCTTGGACATACCCAATCTGGAATCTCCAGGCAAAATGTACTGTAACAACATCAGACACAAAATTGTCTTGTGGAATGTTCTGTATAAATATAACTCCCTCAACAAAGGCATTACAAGGAATCTTCATTAGTGTATCATTTCAAAAGTATATTTGTTCAGTCCAAATCATGGATGGTATTATCCAATATTAGTGTGTCTCATTCTGTTTGGTGCTCTTCTTAGAACTGCAGCAGATCATAACATAACACTACCTACAAAATGGAAGTTTCTGTCCATAATGCTGAAGATAGCAGCTTGAAAATCTAGTTTCTAAAGTTGCTTTTTAAAGAAGCAAACTAAAAGAAGCATAAATACATTAACTGAAAAGTTTAATGAATTAAAAGCCCATTACATTCCCTCCATGATTTTTGGATGGAGTCAATAGCACTGCATGAATCAAGTTCTTTAGCTTTTGTTCCATTAAACACTTGAGGACTTGCTTTGAATACAGTCAGGCAAATAGAATCAGTCTTCTCCAGGTAAACCTCACATTGCCTTGAGAATCTCTTGTCAGAGATTTTTGTCAGAATAAGGGTTTCAGAATTTGATTTTATAAGTTTCTGATTATCCCTAGTACTTTATAAAACACGTCAAATAAACAAGAGTAACTTTTTCATTATGAATAGTCAATTCATGTAACATAATCACGCAGCTAAGTTCCCATCAGCAAATCCAAAGATGAGGAAGTCTCCAATGAGTTGTAACAAGAGAATTTCTGTAGAAAATATTTTGCATTATATTTTCAATTAAAATAAAGCATTCAATTATTCTCATACTTCTTTAAAATGACACTATCTCTTTAGTTCAAACCAGAGAGGAGAAAATCTGGTAGTGGATACTTTATCCAAAGGTTTGGGGTTTTTCCCACTGTTCATTGAATGCTACAGTCCAGATACAGCTTTCTAATATTTTGGTTGATTTTCTTACTAATATACTTTAAAATTTATATATATTGTTCTTTACATTTTCCTTAATTCACTAGTATTTCTTGGAACTCAAGATTTTACATTTTAGATATCTTTAACCGTTTTTGAAAAAATAGTTACAAGCGGGAACAATGGAAATTGAGTGGGTAATTATGGGCCTGTTTTAATTTTATTTTTACATTCCATGTCTGATTGCAGTTAAACCTCTAGATTTAGAGAAAAGAGAAACTAAGTAAAATGTTTTTCTTCTGTGCTATTTTTGTTAAGGAGGCACCTAGAAACCATAATAAAGAAAAGTATGATCATGCTAAGGAGAGGAATATTAAGACACAATATCTGTACTAAAAAGTCTGTTCTCTAAGTAGAAGAAATGGAATCAGAAGAACAGGCACAGAGAGGTGAAATGATTGCCAGGTTTACATAGCACACTAGCATATGTGAACAATGAAGCCTATATTTTCTATCCTCCTGTGTACTTGCCTTCTTCCTGGAACTACGTAGCCTCTTGTATTCAATTAATCAATATATCAACATTCTGTAGTGATACATTTACAACTTTTCCCTGGAGAAAAATACATGGATATGAATTAATGAAGACCCATAACCCAAGGATAAGAAGATAAGAAACATCACTATCTCTATTTAAAAGTTGGAAAATGAAAACTCTAGGACCTCAGTTCCCTGCAATAGTATCACTAGAAATACACCAGTGCAAAACCTGCAATCCTGAGGAAGAGAAGGCCCAGAACATTCAATTGATTTGCAGATGACATGGGAAATCTGTAGCTAAACATTTACCTTGGATTGCTTAACTTCCAACCCTGCATCTTAACCATAGAATGTATCTTCCTTCCTACACTAAATGTGATAAAAGGACACATCTAAGCCTAACTCTTCCCCCTCCCCCAAGGTATGTTAGGAACGCTTGTCAACATTGATGGTTTGTGTCTGAGGACATCTTAAGTCAGAAGTTTGGTCTTTGATTTATTTTTTTTTTTTAACTTGTTGATACTTTGTTAAAAGGAAAAATGAAATAAAAGGTACAAAAAAGATGTGGGTTTTTTTTTCATTTTTGGTATTTGACATTTTGGTTAAAAGCATGTTTTGGAATACAGTATAATTTCCCAAGTAAGGAAACTATTGTAACATATGTGTCAAATCATTCTTCGATTATATACTTGTCACAGTTTAAAGCTGGGTCGGTTATTAAGCCTGTAGCAGATGCTCTCTATTAACCCTTCCCCTCAAAAGGGAAAGGGAAAAGGGAGAGAGACTTCCGGGTTGGAAAAGTTAAAACAGTTTTAGTAAACTATAATAATAAAAAAGAGTATAATAATAATAATAGAAATAATCAAATATATACAAATATATATATACAAAACCAAAATCGAGCTCCCCCGATGTCAGCCACGTCACCACTGGCACTGCAGGGCAGGCTCTGGGAAGGCCCAGGCTGGGCCTAGCGACGGTTGAGAGCTGGATTCAGGAATGCACGGATCAGGATCAGGAGCAGCAGGAAAATGGACAGAGTCCTCTTCAGACACTGGCCACAGCAGAAAGAGAGCAAAACCCTCGTGATCCCCCCACTTTATACCGAGAATGACGTGTATGGGATGGAATACCTTCGTTGCTCAATTTTGAGTCACCTGCCCTGTCCGCTCCTCCCTGCAGGTGCGACCCCTCTTCGGCTCTTCACTCATAAGCAGTGAGGAATTTAGCAGTGACCTTGGTTTCTCTAAGACTAAGTACAGCAAGAGTCTTTCTGCATAACATCCCTACCAGTGCCTCAGCGATAACTACAAACTTTGAGCGTTATCAGTTCTGGAAGCAGACACTGTCTGCAAAACATGCAGTTACTTTCAGAAAGTGCAGTTACTTAGAAGAGACTTAGCTGAAAGGAAAAAAATCACTGAAAGGAAAATTGGCCTGGTTTAGGCCAAACCAGGACAATACTTAAGGTTATAAATATATGAACCGCTTTGGGTTAAAGAAGATTGAAAAATGACATGTACATACCCTCCCTATATAGGAGTGATTTCTTGAATGCTATGTAATTGTTATGTTTTAAGCCTCAAGAAATTATTTTAATCATTATATTGGGTAAATACGTTCAAAAAAAATTATATTTCTATTTTTAATATAATGCATTTTAAATCCTCTGAATTGTTTGAAACTTTACCTTGGAGCTCGTTTTCAGTGAGTTTTTTTCAGGCATAAGGAGAAAAAAGGGTCAAAGAAAGAGAGAAGGAATATTTATATTTATTATATTTATATTTATACAAACCTAACCGTAGCAAGAAAATGTTGTTGTAGTTAGGCTTCCTGAGAATAGTTGTGAAGCAATATGAATTTATAGAAATAAAATAAAAAGTTTGTTTTCATACAAGTGCGTATAGTTTATTCTGAAATGGGTTCAGATAGATTTTTCCCTTCTGCTTGAAAACCTACTTTTGTTTTGAACAAGCAGGAAGAATGGCATGTGAAATATCAGTATGACATCTATCAGAACCCTTGAAAGCAATTCTGTAGCCATTATTTAACTCAGCTGGCCCCTTGAGAACTGAGAAAATGGAGAGCATGAGTTTAACATTTCATAGTAGAATCAATTTGCAATAAACTGAAGTAGTATTTTAGGGACATGAGTTTGCTTGCCAAATTTCAACTCAGTAAACACAAAGTCATTCACTTATCAAAAATGGGGTTTGGGTTCCTGGAAGCAGTAACTACAACATCATCTTGAAATTAGGGGCACATACATGATGACAATAAGTGTCCATTAAGATAGTTGGATGTGCTTCATGAATATTTCACACAGATGCACACACAGAGAATCTTGTCAAAATGGCTGCAAATTTACATAAGTTACTCTAAAAATAGTCTAAATTTGGCCTCTCACAAATATTAACAGGGATAAATCGTATCAAACACTTAAATTGTATTAGAAATTTAACAATTATCTACTTTAAGATTTTTTTTTTAAATGGCTAGTATGACCTACTTCCCTTTGGACAAAGGATAAGGAGAAATGTATATTTTTGTATTTCCTTTCTACTATATCCATTCAAATACCCTAGGACCCTTGTCGCAAAATAGCCTGTATTATCAGTCACTGAGGGGAGCTGCTCCAGAGCCAGCCCATCCTGCAGCAGAGTGGCAGATCTTGGTGCAGAAGGGGTTTTCCTGAGGCACAGAAACGCCGGAACAACGGAGAGACCTGCCAGGAGACAGCAGCTCTCACGGAAAGTCGCTGACCAGGTGTGGCCATTGCCAGAGCAACTGCAGCCACTCCTACAAATGTGGCCTAGGGAGTGCCAGCGACCAGAGCGGGCAAACAGAGCATGGTGCACAGTTTATGCAGCAGTTCAGACAGAAGGGCATGCAGGGAGGTTGTGCATGGATTGATGATCTGTTACGTGAAGTGGCTGAGTTGAAAGAAACAGTTAGAAGGCTGTGCAGTATTAGAGGAGTCGAGGCAAAGATAGGTAGGTGGAATCAGCACCATGCCCCTTTAGAAGGCACCACGCCCCTTTAGAAGGCACCACGCCCCTTTAGAAGGCACCACTGAGAAAGAGGCTCCTTGGACGCTGGTGACCCACAAAAATGGGACTCTGCCTAAGTCTCCACCCTCCAGTATCACAACCAAGAACAGATATGAAGCTCTAACAGCTACAGATACCCACGAGCAAGATCCACAAGGTGAAACTGTACCAGCAGCACGCAGTGGATACCGCAAAAAGAAATGACAGCTGCTTGTAGTGGGTCACTCTGTTGAGGGGCAGTGAGGCACCCATCTGCCGACCTGACAGAGAGTCACAAGAGGTATGCTGCCTTCCAGGCGCTAAAGTGCGAGATATTGCTGAGAGGATGCTACAACTTGTCAAGAGAACAGACTTCTATCCACTGCTGCTTTTTCATGTGGGCATGAATGACACTGCAAGCCAGAACCTGGGCAGAATCAAGGAAGACTACAAAGCCCTGGAGGTGTAAGTGAAAAGTATTGGTGCCCAAGTTATCTTTTCCTCCATCTTACCAGTCAGAGGAAAGGGGGCAGCCAGAAATAGACATATAACATAAATCAACTCTTGACTTCATGGCTAGTGCTATTGTGAGGGTTTTGGCTTTTATGAAAATGGGACACTCTTTGATAACTATAACCTATTAGGGAGGGATGGGATCCACCTGTCTAGAAGAGGCAAGAGAATCTTTGGTAGCAAGCTGGCCAACTTGGTGAGCTGCCTCCCAAGACAGAAACCAGAAGGCCAACCACCTCAAGTGTACGTATAGATATGTTGGATCCTCTTGCACCTATTCTGGGTAACCTGCATGCTTGACTATCTCTCTGAAATGCCTGTAGACCAACGCAGGGAGCATGGGGAATAAACAGGAAGAAGTGGAGATTTGTGTGTGATCACAGGGTCATGATCTCATTGCAGTTAGAGACATGGTGGGATAGCTCACATGACCGGAATGCTGTCATGGATGGGTATATACTTTTTAGGAAGGATAGGCCAACAATGCGAGGAGGTGGAGTTGCCTTTTATGTGAGAGAGCAACTGGAATGTATTGAGCTCTGCCTAGAGGTGGATGAAGAACGAGTTGAGAGCCTATGGGAAAGAATTGAAGGGCAGGCTAATATGGGTGACACTGTTTTGGGTGTTTACTACAGGCCACCTGATCAGGAAGAGGAAGTAGATGAGGCCTTCTACAGACAGCTGGAAGTAGCCTCACGATCGCAGGCCCTGGTTCTCATGGGGGACTTCAAACACTTGGATATCTGCTGGAAAGACAACACAGCTAGGCACCCACAGTCCAGGAAGTTCCTGCAGAGCATTGATGATAACTTTTTAACACAGGTGGTGGAGGAGCCAATGCAGAGATCTTGTACTAACAAATAACAAAGGTCTTGTTGGGGATGTGAAGGTGGGGGGGTAGCCTTGGCTGCAGTGATCACGAGATGGTGAAGTTCAGGATCCTGCATGGAAGAAGCAGGGCAATAAGTAGGATCACAACCCCGGACTTCAGGAGAGCTAACTGTGGCCACTTCAAGGACCTACTTGGGGGTGTCCCATGGGTTAGGGCTCTAGATGGTAGAGGGGTCCATGAGAGCTGGTCAATATTCAAGTATCACTTCCTTCAAGCTCAGGATTGGTACATCCTTATGAGTAAGAAATCAAGCAAAGGGGGCAGGAGACCTGCATGGACGAGCAAGGAGCTTCTAGGAAAACTCAAATGGAAGAAGGATGCTTATGGAATGTGGAAAAAGGGACACACCGGTTGAGAGGAATATAGGAAGGTTGTCAGAGTATGCAGGGATGCGACAAGGAAGGTCAAGGCCCACTTGGAATTAAATCTGGCAAGGGACATCAAGGATAACAAGAAGGGCTTCTTCAAGTACATCAGCAGCAAAAGGAAGACTAGGGAAAAAGTGGTCCCACTGCTGAATGAGGAGGCTGCCCTAGTGACAGAGGACACAAAGAAGGCAGAGCTACTGAATGCCTTCTTTGCCTCAGTCTTTACTGCTAGGGCTGGCCTTCAGGAATCCCAGGCCCTAGAGGTACAAGAGAAAGTCTGGAGAAAGGAAGACTTTCCCTTGATTGAGGAGGAACAAGTTAGAGATCATTTAGACAAACTGGATACCCACAAATCTATGGGCCCCGATGAGATGCACCCACAGGTGCTGAGGGAGCTGGCAGATGTTATTGCCAAGCCACTCTCTATCATCCTTGAAAGGTCAAGGAGAACAGGGGAGGTGCCTGAGGACTGAAGGAAGGCCAATGTCACTCCAGTCTTCTAAAAGGGCAAGAAGGAGGACCCAGGCAACTACAGGCCAGTCAGCCTCACCTCCATTCTTGGAAAGGTGATGGAACAGCTCATCCTGAATGCCATCTCTAAGCATGTGGAGGAAAAGGTTATTAGGAGTAGTCAACACGGATTCACCAAGGGGAAGTCATGCTTGACCAAGCTGATGGACTCCCATGATGACATGACTGGCTAGGTAGATGAGGGGAGAGTAGTGGATGTTGTCTACCTTGACTTCAGCAAGGTTGTCTCCCATAACATCTTCATAGGAAAGCTCAGAAAGTGTGGCTTAGATGAGTGCACAGTGAGGTGGATCGAGAACTGGCTGAATGGCAGAGCTCAGAGGGTTGTGATCAACAGTACTGAGTCTAGTTGGAGGCCTGCAGCTAGTGGTGTTCCCCAGGGGTCAGTACTGGGTCTGGTCCTGTTCAACTTATTCATCAATGATCTGGACGAAGGGACAGAGTGTACACTCGGGAAGTTTGCTGATGACACAAAACTGGGAGGAATGGCTTATACGCTAGAAGGCTGTGCTTCTGTTCATTGAGACCTGGATAGGCTAGAGAGCTGGGTGGAGAAGAACCTCATGAAGTTCAACAAAGGCAAGTGTAGAGTCCTGCACCTTGGGAGGAATTACCCCATGCACCAGTAGAGGCTGGAGGTTGACCTGCTGGAAAGCAGCTCTGCAGAGAAGGACATGGATGTTCTGGTGGACAAGCAGCTCACCATGAGCCAACAATGTGCCCTTGTAGTCAGGAAGGCCAATGGTATCCTAAGTGCATTAGGAAGAGCGTGGCTAACAGGTTGAGGGAGGATATCTCCCCCTCTACACTGCCCTAGTGAGGCCACATCTGGAGTACTGTGTCCAGTTCTAGACTCCCCAGTTCAAGAAAGACAAGGAGCTACTGGAGAGAGTCTAGCAGAGGGCTATGAAGACAATCAGATGACTGGAGCATCTCTTTTATGAGGAAAGGCTGAGGTAGCTGGGTCTGTTTAGTCTGGAGAAGAGAAGACTGAGGGAAGATCTTATCAATACTTACAAATACCTTAGGGGTGGGTGTCAAAAGGATGGGGCCAGACTCTTCTCAGTAGTGCTCAGCAGCAGGACAAGGGGCAACAGGCACAAACTGAAACATGGGAAGTTACATCTGAATATGAGGAAAAGCTTCTTTACTTTGAGGGTGACAGAGCACTGGAACAGGCTGCCCATGGAGGTTGTGGAGTCTCTTTCTCTGGAAATATTAAAAACCTGCCCAGATGCAACCCTGTGCAACATGCTCTAGGAGAACCTGCTATGTCATGGGGTTGGACTAGGTTTCCAGAGGTCCCTTCCAACCCTAACCATTCTGTGATTGTGACAGGTATTTCGTTTAATTGTTTGCAGGGAGAAAACAATCAGATTTTCCATCTAGTATAGTTACCGGTCTGTCAGGAGATCAAAGGACCTCATAAAAATTAGAGAAATATTAGCAAGCACAAACTGTACCATAGTTGAAATCACACCAGAAAGGCCAAGAACATTCCTTTAGAGACCACTCCTGCATAAAGGCCCACCACGTCCCCATTATCCCAGTGAGGTCTTAGCCCTGTAACTACACAGAGACTTTTAACTTCTCCTGTTTGCTCCTCATTCTGCTCACATTAGTGCAGTGGCACTTCAGAGAGGCAGACAAGTGTGCTAATTCCCTAGTACATGTTAAGGGCTTTCCCCTTGAAGACGTTCTGCAGGTACTACCTTGTTTACACATCAAACCTCAAAATTATTCTCTTCAGCTTCAGTTGGCCAGCTTGTTGGTAAACATATTTTTGCCCCATTTAGTCAAATGGATTCTTTCTCTTTCAGAAAGCTGTTGAACCTCAAAAAGGGTCCCACGGTCATAGAAACCAAAACCTTGCTGCACCACAACCTGCACAACCCACAGGATTTACTGAGTACTCCTCAGGCCTTTTCCCTTTACCAGCAGGATCAGAAATCCACTTGGGCTTCCATTCCCCTGATCACTTCCCCCAGAACCCTACAGTCACGCTTGATACTTCGTAGGTCACCCCAGTAGTATCACTGGTGCCTACATGGAACAACAGCAGAGTAGCAATCAAAGGGCAAAAGAGCCACTGTAGTCTCTCCACAAGATTCCAAGTGCAAATCCCTGGCAAGCAACAAACCAACAAACCTCCTGTCTCCATTTAGCCTGCACACAGGGCTAAACACTAACCCGTTGTTCTATCACCCAATCTCCCCTCCCCAGCTGAGAAAGGGAACTGGGAAAAGGAGGGAGACTTGTGGGTTGAAATTCAAACAGATTTAATCAAATAAGAAAATGAATATTAATACAAAAGACAAAAAACTATACTTAGCTCATAGAGTGGTGGCAAGTCCCTCCAGGGATAGTAACCACAAGGTGGAGCAAAAAGCTTTCCCCCACAACCAATCTTTCCCATTTATAGTGAACGTGACATTAATGTTAGAGAATACACCTGCGGGCCAGCCTGGGTCAGCTGCCCTGGCTTACTGGTAATGGCCTTGATCACTGTATCACACCTGGCCACAAACTGAAACAAAATGTAACAGAAAGTTGATTCTATAAATTTTATACCTGCAAAACCAGGACACCTCCCAAGGTTACAAGTCAAGTCAGCAGAGGAGTGTTTCTGGCCCCTGTAGTAGGGAGTCTCCTACCACTGTCACTCACTGCTTCCTTCTAGTAGTTATGTGTGGCTCAGGCTCAGACATCTGAGATGCTCCATTTGATCCCAGATCCTCATCAGCTACAAGGGCAGTTAACCTGTTCTGTAACTGCAGATCATGAGGAAAGGCAGGAGCCTTCTTCCTGGTAGGAGGAATCATCAGCTTCCAGCCTTCATCATAATGGGAGTTTCCACTTTCTGATTTTACAGGTACAGGCTCTTCCTGCCCTTGCCCTGCAGTTGGATGTTCAAACTCTTCAAGCTGTAAGGTCTCAGAGAAGATATAGTCGGTCTCCTTCCTATCATTTCTGATACTGCACAGTCTGCTGAACTCCACCCAAAGCTCTTTCACTTGGCAGCACAGCTCCTCAACAACTGCATATCCCCTGCAGGCTAAAAGACTGTGTGCCCAAGACTCAGCAAGAGGTCCCAGACACTCGCTGCAGCCAGAAACTTGCAGCCTCCTTCCAAAGCTCTGTCTGATTCCAAGATCCCAGTAGCAAAAGGACAGTTACTCTAGCAGCACTTGAGGAAAAAACTGTGATGTGTGATCACCATACCTAATGTATGCTGTATATGCAGCACAGAAAGAGCCTGCTAGTCTATCCTTTGCACCTGTGCTGGTTTTGGCTAGGATAGAGTTAGTTTTCTTCGTAGTAGCTAGTATGGGGCTGTGTTTTGGATTCATGCTGAAAGCAATGTTGATAATACAGGGATGCTTTCATTATTGCTGCACAGTGCCTACATACAGTCAAGGCCTTTTCTGCTTCTCACACCTCCTCACCACCAAGTAGGCTGGGCGTGCACAAGAAGTTTGGAAGGTACACAGCTGGGACAGTTCACCCCAACTGACCAAAGGGATATTCCACACCATATGATGTCATGCTCAGCAATAAAATCTAGGAGAAGAAGGAAGAGGGGACATTCAGAGTGATGCTGTTTGTCTTCACAAGTAACCGTTACTGAAGATGGAGCCCTGCTTTTCTGGAGATGGCTGAACACCTATCTGCTGATAGGAAGTAGTGAATTAATTCCTTATTTTACTTTGCTTGCACACACGGCTTCTGCTTTATCTATTAAACTGTCTTTATCTCAACCCACGAGTTTTCTCATTTTTACCCTTCTGATTCTCTTCCCCATTCCACTGGGGAAGAGTAAGAGAGTGGCTGTGTGGTGCTCAGCTGCTGGCCAGGGTTAAACCATGACAGCACCGTGCTGCATAAATTGCCTGGCCCTTATATAGGCTAAGAGTGCTTGACCTTCCCCAGTTAGGGCTTACCTGGAACAAAAGCTACAGGCAGCCTTGATCAAGGACAGATGAAAGAGTTTGTTAGAAGCTGCTAGAGCTACTCTTACTGTATCCTCAGCCTTACTTGGTAGCAGCAGAAACCCTCAAAGGGTTCATAGGAGTTCCCGGATCCCAGGTAAAGTACCCAGAAAGCTTGACAAGATCTCAAGCAAATCTCAAAGATGCAGAGCCCAGAAACTGCTGTGCTAACTGGCTGCACCTGTTGGCTGCCTCTGGGAGCTGTGCTGCTACCTACCATAAAAGCCTGAACTTGGTTCCAAGCATGTTTTCTTCCTTTAGCCAAAACATTGAACATTATGGTAGACAGCAGAGTGACATTGCTTGGTTAAGACAACATATCTAATCTAATCCGGATTTATTTTCTTGTGTATTTCTAAATATATGTTAAAGATTGTTACTAAATCACATATGAATTGTCCCTTTCAACACAGTGTGCTTAAGCACACTTCTGGATCAAGGTTTAAAAATCATAATTTATGTTACACATTCATAGAAAGTGAAGAAGAGTAGTCTCTTATGAGAATTTAAATTTAGTCTAGAGTCTTAAAGAGGGTTTAAGCAGAGAGACACTCATCACGCAATAAATAACAATGAAATTAGAGATTAGCCACAGAATTTACCTCAATTGCAATACTTTTTTGAATATATTTCTGTCTTTCTATATCATTTTCTTTATTTGGACAGACTGAAAATGGAATTCTGACTCAGCTGAAATAATTAGTTTCAGAGGTTTTAGGGTAAAGACTTTCAGCCATTAACCTATACATTCAGGAAAAAGAGGAATATAAAATCTGGTCCTGACAGGTAAGTGAAAAGAGGAAAGTGATTTTCTTTCCTTCTCTTTATTATTTCCAATAATAATAATAATTCCAATATAGTTTCCAAATTTGTTATCAGTTTGGGATGTCCCACAGTTCAGAAAAAAATTATTTTCAGTACATCTTTAAACACTTATCAATGCAATATTGAAGGTTCAGAAATAGCAATGCAAAGATTACCCGTAATTTTAAGAGCAACAGGCACCATGAGTAAGCAACAAATCATTATTTTCAAAATGTCATACAGCACAACTGAGCTCTGCTATCTTACATCAAAATACATGCAGGATCTTATTGCAAAGAAAGCTAGATGACATTCAAAACAAAGGTTTGCTACAAAGGGAGTACTATGAGTGCTATTTTCAGTAACTTGCCATTTAATGCTGTCAGTGATGAGTTGCACAATATCACAGGACATGCTCTGTTTTTTGGTTTGAGCTGGAAACCTGACTCTGAAAAGGTACCTGAAAATAAAATGAAATAAAGTGTCATTAAATTTGTTAAAGAACTATATTTAATTTCAACAAAGTTTAAGAAATTGCTGTTTCTTGACTGGAATTAGACATGGCTTACTATCCTTTACTATCTGATTTAGAGTAGCCTCTATAATTTCAATTTAACGTTTGTGGTTCAGTACATGAAGCTGTGGAAAACTTTTGTACCTCTCCTAAAGTGCAGCCAGCCAGATCCAAGACAGAATAATACAGAGAAAAGAAGAAAAAATAAGGGTATTAGAAGTATTATCTATTTGTGCAGACTATCAGCTTCTGCCGTTCAGCATTTTGAGTCAGTTCTTATTATTTCATTATTTATATAAATAATAAATATAAGGTGAATTTCAGATGTCTTGACTGTCTCCTGGTACTTGAATTTAGCGGAAGCGGTTATGGAGGGTGGAAGGTGGATTTTAGAGAAATAAAAATTTAGGGATTTAGTTATGGAAGTAATGTAATATATAACAAAATATGATGGAATAATGCAAAAACACGCAAACAAGTGGCTGAGTGTATGAAGGATGACATCTCCAGCAGAGCAAAGAAGAATGAAACAGGAAAAGAAAAAAAAGCAAAGGTCTACTGATCTTTGTAGAAAAAGCTGACAGAAGTTTCCCAGGTCTGTGATTTTTGAGGAGACAATCTTGTCTAGAAAGCTTTAAATATTTGTTGAAGAATAATTATGATCAGAGATCTTCAGCAACATTTTAAGAGTAGCAGCTCAGGCAAAAAAGGAGGAGTGGGCATAATTCATGTGTAGTGGGGTGGAAGGAGAGAAAATAGCATGAAAGTATAAATTCACACCACACAACCATTTCTGGCAAGATTCTGTGTCAAAGGAAAACATGAGCAGGAAGAAGATGTTCAAAACTTTTACTTCTGGCAGCTGCTATATTTACTTCTGCCTCACACGTGCAACATTTTTTCTTTGATAGCTAATGTATGGGGTGCAATGCACCTAATACGTGCCATTTGAAGAACTCTGCTATTACTTAGGTATTAACAGCGTACTCTGTGACACTGAGTCTTACAATGTGATGAGCATGGAACCAAACAAAGGGACAGGAAAAAGATTATTTTGTGTCAACTTAAATACCGTATGAATGGTCTTGTTTACACAAGATGTCAATGAGAATGTAGATTCACTAAACTAACTACATGTAAGCATATTACTGTGTTTCCTTCTGTCAGGAGTTAAAAACTAATTGAATAACTACTAAAACTGAGATGCTGCCTACTACTCTCCTTAAAGTTGCAGCACAAAGTTAGTCATCTGATTTGAATTATCATAAGGGCTCAGCACCTAGGAAATGTCAATTAGGCACTTCAAAACAAGTTTTCTGTTTACTTTAGTGAGGATGCTTAATCCACCAATCTTTATCTGTGTTTGCTAAATATATAACTAAGCTCCTGCTTCATTCTCCTTCATCCTCCTGCCTAAAAACAAAGATCCCAGCAAAACATCTAGGTACAGAAATAGAAAAAAAATCTCACAGCAAAGTCAACAATCTCCTGAATTTATTAGTTTTTAAATTCTCAGGAGAATAATTGTCACTGAATGAAAGAAAAGAGGATGGCTTTAGCACTGTGTCAAGAAGTAACAATGATTATACTTTGAAATAAAGGTTTCAATAGCCATGAATCACAATGAATAGACCTATTCCTGAGAACTGCTTATTTACATAGCTCTGTTCTGAATCACAAAAATTAAGACTACTGCTGTAAGAGCCTGCTAGAAATATTGAAAATTTATAAAGTAAACTGTTTTAGATCATTTCCTTTCCTCCATGCATAATCTCTTGGTTTTGGAAAACATGAAGGTTTCCAAAGCTCCATGAAAAAGTCTCTTTATAAACTATTAGAAATCCTTTCTGCTCATAGTATTTTTAGTATTAAGTTTTTTAATAATTCTTGTGACTACAACTAGTAAAAGGAGTAGTCACATGTTCACAGCAACAGAGAATTCTGCCATAGACAACAAGTAATATCACGCACAATTTAACGGATTAATAAATTCATTGTTAGTACACTAAAATATTAACAATAAGCCATCTCTGCTGAATTCTCATTATGGACATGCATGTTGGAATACTTATGCTAGGATAGTCTTGTTCTCTGTACTACAACAGTAGGACAGGCCCTGGCTGGTGAGGCCCTGCCCTGCTGCCCTGGAGATGCCCCACTGCTCCTGGCTCCCAGGGAGTCTCTGGCCTCCCTGCACCCTGACCCCATCTTAGACACTGCACAGAGCAACCCAGCAGTGAGGAAGAGTGTCCCTATCTGTTGTTTGTTAGCCAAATGAGCATGGACAGAAAGAAATAAATATGCTATGGATAATTGGCTGCCATAGTTTCAGGAATTTGTGGAATAAACCAAAATTGAAATATCATTAGTGAACCTGATAGTGAGCCCCATTGTATAACAGGCCCAGTTTAAAAGTGTTACTCCTTTCAAAGGTATACTTCACTGACTTTTCTCCAGTGAAGTGAATTCAACCTAGATCTCTGTGAAATTTGTTTTTACTGATAAAGATTCTCTTTCTTTGTATTCCTCTATAGCTTTTTTGAGTCACCCAAGAAAAATATAACCCTTAAATTCACTTGATTTATATTTCTGTATTAGGTTGGTTTAACCAAGAGCAGCAACAGTAAAGAAATCAGTTATCCATGGATCTGATATTAAATCTATTCTAGCACGATCAGATGTGTGGAGCCAGATGTGCATATACCCTTAATGACACTCCTTAGGTGTCCTATAAATGTGAGTATTAAGGAATGCAAGGAAAATTGTTTTCCTGGTGTGCTTAATGATGCCTAATATCAAATGTAGTCAACACCGATGTTAACAAAGTAAACAGAGCATCTTCTACCTGCAATTAAATCAATGATAAAGTTCCATGTCAAGAGAACATGAGAAGAACACAATATAAACCAAGAGGTTTCTTTTTGTCACTAATAACAGACACTAGAATAGATCAAAGTTGAAAGGAAAAAAAACAGTTGCCCTAGGCACGGTTTTACTAATTTAGTTTTTTCTTGTTCTTTACAGTTTGCTTCAGTGAATTGATTCTTCTGAATAGATCACTAAGTTGTGACTACTTTACAAATTCCCATAAATACCTGCTTATCATTTGGTTTCCAGAACTGTATCATGTTATAAATTCCTCCAAATATGAAATTAAAATATATGCTTACAACACTTTGTTATACATGTAACAAAGTCTGGAAATTTAGAGATGATTACATTTCAGCAGGTTATTCAATCTGTCCCCTTATCAGTGCATGCTAATCCTCTAAATTGCATTTGCTAGTACTCTATCTTGTCTTTCTATAAAAGAGCCAAGCTAACATATCTCTAAATGAACTTATAGAAACTTTTTACAGTTTAATAAAATTCATAGTAAGATAATAGTACAAATTCATAACGATAAAGAACTGATTTAAGTTTCCATGCTTATTTTATGGCAGAGTTGGATACCAAGGAAATGTTAAATTCTCCAAATATTAAAGTTTTTGTGGTTTATAGAAAAAAACACCATGCATGTTAGATTATATCACAGAATAACAGAATCACAGAATAGTTAAGGGTTGGAAGGGACCTCTGGAAATCATCTAGTCCAACCCCCTGCCAAAGCAGGTTCACCTAGAGCATGTTGCACAGGGTTGCGTCCAGGCAGGTTTGGAATATTTCCAGTGAAGGAGACTCCACAACCTCCATGGGCAGCCTGTTCCAGTTCTCGGTCACCCTCAAAGTAAAGAAGCTTTTCCTCATATTCAGATGGAATTTCCCATGTTTCAGCTTGTGCCCATTGACCCTTGTCCTGCTGCTGAGCACCACTGAGAAGAGTCTGGCCCCATCCTCTTGACACCTGTCCCTAAAGTATTTGTAAGTATTGATAAGATCTTCCCTCAGTCTTCTCTTCTCCTGGCTAAACAGACCTAGCTCTCTCAGCCTTTCCTCATAAGAGAGATGCTCCAGTCCTCTGATCATCTTTGTAGCCCTTCGCTGGACTCTCTCCAGTAATTCCTTATCTTTCTTGAGCTGGGGGGCCCAGAACTGCACACAATACTCCAGATGTGGCCTCACCAGGGCTGTGCAGAGGGGCAGGATAACCTCCCTTGACCTGTTGGCCACACTCTTCCTAATGCACCCCAGGATACCACTGGCCTTCCTGACTACAAGGGCACATTGTTGGCTCATGGTGAACTTGTCCACCAGAACATCCATGTCCTTCTCTGCAGAGTTGTTTTCCAGTAGATCAGCCCCCAACCTGTACCAGTGCATGGGGTTATTCCTCCCAAGGTGCAGGACCCTACACTTGCCTTTGTTGAACTTCATGAGGTTCCTCTCTACCCAGCTCTCTAGCCTGTCCAGGTCTTGCTGAATGGCAGCACAACCTTCTGGTGTATTGGCCACCCCTCCCAGTTTTGTGTCATCAGCAAATTTGCTGAGTGTACACTGTGTCCCTTCGTCCAGGTCATTGATGAATAAGTTGAACAGGACCAGACCCAGTACTGACCCCTGGGGAACATCACTAGCTGCAGGCCTCCAACTAGGCTGAGCACCACTGATCACAACCCTCTGGGCTCTGTCGTTCAGCCAGTTCTCGATCCACCTCCCTGTGCACTCATCTAAGCCACACTTCTTGAGCTTTCCTATGAGGATGTTATGGGACACAGTGTCAAAAGCCTTGGTGAAGTCAAAGTAGATAACATCCACTGCTCTCCCCTCATCAACCCAGCCAGTCATGTCATCATAGAAGGCTATCATATTGGTCAAGCATGATTTCCCCTTGGTGAATCCATGTTGACTACTTCTGATGACCTTCTCCACATGCTTAGAGATGGCATTCAGGATGAGCTGTTCCATCACCTTTCCAAGAATGGAGGTGAGGCTGACCGGCCTGTAGTTGCCTGGGTCCTCCTTCTTGCTCTTTTTGAAGACTGGAGTGACATTGGCTTTCCTCCAGTCCTCAGGCACCTCTCCTGTTCTCCATGACCTTTCAAAGATGATAGAGAGTGGCTTGGCAATAACATCTGCCAGCTCCCTTAACACTCGTGGGTGCATTCCATCGGGGCCCATAGATTTGTGGGTATCCAGTTTGTCTAAATGATCTCTAACTTGATCCTCCTCAACCAAGGGAAAGTCTTCCTTTCTCCAGACCTTCTCTTGTACCTCCAGTGTCTGGGATTCTTGAGGGCTGGCCTTAGTAGTAAAGACTGTGGCAAAGAAGGCATTCAGTAACTCCGCCTTCTCTGCATCCTCCATCGCCAGGGCAGCCTCCTCATTCAGCAGCAGGCCCACGCTTTCCCTAGTCTTCCTTTTGCTGCTGATGTACTTGAAGAAGCCCTTCTTGTTGTCTTTGATGTCCCTTGCCAGATTTAATTCCAAGCGGGCCTTGGCCTTCCTTGTCACCTCCCTGCATACTTTGACAGCCTTCCTATATACCTCCCAAGTAGCCTGTCCCTTTTTCCACATTCCATAGACTTCCTTCTTCCATTTCAGTTTTTTCTTTTTCATTTTTTCATTTTCATTTTCATTTTTTCATTTTCAGTTTTTTTCAGTTTCAGTCTTCCATTTCAGTCATATCATGGATGACATTATTGGATAACTGTTTTTAAACTCAAATTACCACACAAAGAATTTCCAGTGACTTAAATATGGCCGGAATTTCATCTACATAATCCCATCCTCCATTACTAATGCTAATTTTCTACTGTACATGAAGGTTGATACAAAAGGGTGAACAGATGTGCTGGACTTAATTTTTAGGAGCTAATACATTGGTCGCATAATAATGACTTTACTTTTGAATGTATTGTAAAATACGGCATGGATCGGTATTTTTACTTATTAGGCCTTGGTTCTTCAGTTTTATTTTAATTTTTTCATTTAACAAAAGTTGTATATTTTTAAATTTACCATATAGGTCAACCTCTTTAATTCTTTCAGAAGTGATGCAATTTAAAGGCTTCTGAACAAATATGAATGCAGTCTAGTGTATCATAGCAGCTGTGCTTTCAGGATCCATCTTCTGAATATTTAATGCAATAGGACATACATCTGAATAGGGAGAAGGTGAAAAAATGCTTACATTTGCCTGCTCAGAGTATGGCATAGCCTTTGTATCACAGCACAGAATTAAGATTACACCTCAGAGTATAGGGAGAAAAAATCTGATAAATTAAATTAGTATTTAATCTTTCTGAACTCTAAAAAGTTTGGTTTAGACTGACTTTTGGAAAGATTTAACATTTTTTTTGAGAATGAAGTACTTAAGCTGATGGGCACCACTAACTTAATTTTTCTGGGTCATTTGGCCTGTTTCTTCTCATGACTTATTTTTAGCCTCTTGGAATCATTCTGAACAGTATATTACACAATATTGAGTGCACTGTATCTCATTAGTTTATGACTTTTTATTGCTGTTATATTTTTCTATGACCTTGAAATGTATTAAATATTATAAATAACGTAGTTATTTCATAGAACATTGTGGAGCACGTTTAAGTTTCTGATGTGTAGTGTAGGTAACTCTCAGTTCAGCTTCTTTGATGGCATTAAAATTGAAATCCAGTTTGAATCTTGCCTGAATCCACACTTAAGTCAATTGTTGTTATTCATGTGTCTTAATAAGCTTTTGGCTATGCTTTAATGAAGCTTGGGATATCTAGTCAGCATAGAGCCCAAACCTTTAAATGTTTGGCCAGAATAATTGTGTGTTGCCCTGAAACAGAATGAACAATCATCGACTAAAGAGTGGAGAAAATGTGTAATCAGTAGGTTTTCTCTTCAGGCTCTTTATGAGCTATTTATCACAGTTGTGAATAGGCCTTAATCCTTTATTTGCACAGAGACTTACTTACACTCAGAAGTTATTGGGTTGTAGGGGACATTGATCTCCACAGAACACATCCATTTAAATTAAAGATGTTATTACTTATGGTATGTAAGCAGACTAACACCTAGAAATTTTGACCTTGATAAGGATGAAAGCAGCCTTAGTCAAGATGCATGAAAATTCCTACAATTTACATTTAGCTTTTATTTTAGCACCTCAAATGATTTTAATATTAAATTCCTTCAAAGTTTGTCAGGTATGTGCATGTGTTTGCAAATACGATAGTATCTTGTTATTGCACCTCCAGACCCACACAGAGAAAACCCTGATACTAAAACAGCAGCTGTAGTAGTTATAGAGCTATCACACAAAACCACACGATAACACACTAATATTTCAAAGCAAATATCTATTTCATTTGTCATTATTTTTAACTGATATCCAATTGGGTTTACAGTTGTGCTTCAATAACGCAAGTATATATGTTATTACTAATACATACAGAGTTAGATATGTAGGGTGGACTTTTAAAATTACTAATCCTGTTCAAACTGAAGTTATCACTGGGTTGAGTGATCATTGAATACTAGGTTGCATATATGAAAAAATAGCCCTCCATGGTGAAATTTCTTGTACAATGGAAGTGATGATGTCAACTTTATACCCATCAAAAGAGAGGCCTAAGCAGCAAATCACTATAGATTATAACAACCCTTGGTTTAAGAATATCAGTGTTCCCAGTCTCCCCAAAAAAATAAACACCAAACATACTGGAATTTATCATCTCAAAAGAACATCAGAGCTGAGCAGGTATGTTTTGGAAAATGAAAAGATATCATCAAGCAGACTGCAGCCATTTTTTTGTGCTTTTATTTATTCTTCTCAAAATCTATTCTTCATTGGCATTTTGATCCTTTGAAGCACTTTTGTGTGTAATCTCATTGTTTTTTAACTCTTCTAACTATCTGCTATATACAGTAATGTTTTATTTTCCATTGGCAGAAGCAAAATATAACAGCAAGCTAACTTTTTAGTCTTATTTTTTCTCCACGTTCTTGTTCAAGTTTAGAAGTAGACACACTTGATCAAATGCATGTGAACTATGAAGCTACATTGCCTAGACATACACAGATTCATGAAATAATTTCAAATTTTTAATAAGATCCCACCTTCTTATGAATAACACTTTCAAGGAAGCTTCACCAAAATCGTAGTAAGTGTAAGGCCCTACAGTAGCATTTAGCAGTTGGAACTATGTGGGATATGATTACAGACAGATTGTGATTTTTGTTCTAAAGGAATCAAAGAAAAAAAACTTCAGGATATGTCAAGCTTAAGAAAGTCTGTGGTATCTATCATCCCACAGCAAGAAAAATTGTGCTTTAACTCAGTAAATCCCTGTTTTAAGTATTTCCAGTTCAGAATATTAACCCTCTCTTGCATGTCTAGAATGTCTAAAAACAAGGAAATGCATATAATAAGGAACTTGAGAATAGCTTACATTTACACAGAAAAATATTTTTAAACTGCATTATTTGAGGTAATAAATTTAACACTTCAAATGAGATTTTCATCTAAAATTTTCACCTCAGTTACACTGGGATAACAAATCACAAATTAATCCTGACCTGTGTTTTCATAGACTAGCCACTGATTTAAAGAACTACTTTGAATCTTTCTTTTTCCAACACAAATAAATATTTAGTCTTTAGCTTTCATTCAATATTTGAGCTGGAACAACATGTTCTTTCTTGAGATGTCATATTTGAGTAGTTTAATTTAAGAAACACAGATCATAAAAGTAATGAGTTTATATGGCAACTGATCCTTTTTAGCTTTCTTTTATTTCAATTTTATTTCCTTTTTTTCCTTTTTTTTAATTGTCATTTATTATAAGCTGCCAACAGCTCTAACAGTCTGTTTCCAATGCACTTTCAAATGACTCCTTGTGGTTTTTGATTGGTTAGTTTCATAAACTTACAGGAAATTAATCTGAAAAGTAAATAGAAGAGTAGTGCTGAAAACACTAGAGAAGAAATTAGAATGTTCATTAACTGTGAAATATATTTAACCCCAAGTCTGCTGCTGAGATGCTGGGTCTGGTGACTGAGTCTCTTAAGAGGCTTATCTTCCCATCACTTTTTCCTTTTATTTTCCTTTGTCCATTCATTCAATGTAAAATAATGCAAAGTCAGCACAACAAAGTATCTTCATCAGGATTATAGTTTTTTAAAAAACTAAACATAGATTTAACAAAATAATAAAATAAGGGTACACAAATAAGAGCTATCCTTGAAGAATATTCTTGGAGTAACAAGAATGTCGATAACAACTGTCATTTAAGAAGCAAACATGGAAGACATGGGAGACATGCGAGGGAAGGTTTGGGACTTAGAGGAAGGTGAAAATAGGGGATAACAGGGAAGGCAAAATGGAGACTTGGCTCCCCTCTTATGTGTAAGAAGTATCTCTGTTGCCAATTTTGTGCTTTGGAAAATATTATTAAGTGGAAGAGGCATTGAGATCTGATACCTACCACTATTTTTTTCTATATACAGCACATTTCAATCTCAGGGATTAAAATTACTTCATGAACAATTCTTATGGAGAATAAAAAAGAAGACAAAAACCTGCTCTAAAGTTTTTTTCTCATTCTTAGAATATGATCTGACACCTGTTTCTTCACCAAGCATCCTGACAATATACTGTGAAATTTAACTGGGAGCCCATGACTCAAGGAAGTCTTTCAGCTTTCATTGACATCTCAGGTTTCCATCTCTTTTCTGTTACTGTAAGTAAAAGAGGTAAAAAATTCTGCTGTGACCATGTTTTGTGGAATGGTCTGAAACCACACAGCTACTTCACATACATTAAAATGAAAGAAGTTAATCTAATTTCATTTTTAATCTGTTCCATCAAAATCAACAAGCAATTAATATATTTTTTAAGTATTTTGTCTGTTATTACTCAAGCTGGAACCTATTTCCAATTTCTAAAACAATTTCTTCATAAATCATTAGAATTTCTAAAGAAGGATGTGTGTCACATCCAGTTCATCTTTCATGGAGCTATTGCAGAATTATAAATCTAGGCTTCATATGTGAGAAATCTATCCAGAAAGTCCCATGTCACAGAAATAGTAGAGCATCACAAAGCTGCATTTATCTTGTTAATTTCCCATGCCTTGTCATATCTCCATCTTTATTAACAGATGCCAGACAAATATGTATTTGTTTTGAAGTTGGTAAAACAAATAAGTTGTGAATCAAAGCAAACATCACGTGTTTGCAAGTATTTGGATCTTGAAAATATACATTATAAAGTATTCAATATTAGATTTTTCATGGATATATAAATAAATCTGGTTAAATTATTAGCCCATATTTTTGGTTCCATTTTGTCAGAAATTCAGAAAAAAGAGGATATTAGACCTTATGTAAATAGGGCTAATCTTTGGTGGCAGAAGACACTTTTGTATTTATTTTGACCACTGAGCACACAACTAATAACGAAGGGAAAAAGGTACTAGAACTAAAATATAGATTTTTTTTTTTTTAATAGGGATTTGTATGATACTTGGGAGTCTGATTTTTCTCCAGTGGCTTTCTTACGTGGAGGAGGGAGAGACAGCAAGAGTCTAAGACTAATAACTTGTAAGGAAAATTGGTTAAATCAGTAAGAATTTCATATTCATAAGTAGGATTAAAAACTTCTGTTTGAAGACTTAATTTTTTTCCTGCTGAGACCACGTTAGTCCATTGATTTGGCCAAAGCTAACTGTTAGAGAATGGTATTCTCAGGAAAATCTCCTTTACTGAAACAATTGATTGTGCTGTTTCCAGTATAAATAGAAAGGGGAGGAGAAAGGGAGCCTGGAGGTATGCTTAGATCATAAATGTGTAGGTGGCTTTTAGTAGAGTGACTTACAGAAAAATTTCAAAATAAACTCCTTAATTCTTTGATTTTATCATTGGAAGAAAAAAGGTGGGGGTGTCAGAATTATTAAGTAAACAAAACTGAAAACAAAAGTATGGAAGAAAAAAAAATATAACCCTGATGGATGTTATTGGTTTCTGTAATAAAGGTTTTTAAACTTATCTGTTGCTGGCTATCTGTACAAAAACCACAAGACCTATCACAGATTTCAGTATTGTTTAAGACTAGTACTACATCTTATTCTTAAAATCTCCTTTCTCAGAGAAATGTATTTCTAAATCTTTAATTTCTGAGAAAGGATGTTATGTTTATGTAGAAACTGTGTGTCTATGCCACAAAAAGAAGTCCCAGAGTTACTGTCTCTCTCATGCGTGTCTCGTGCTGATAATTCATGCTACAGAGCAACGGGTTCTTAGAAGCATATATATACTAGTATGCATATATAATACATTCTTTGCCACATATTGTTAATAGCTATCCATTAATACCCGTGCAGCATGGGTTTGAATTTAGATCCTTTCAGGTTGTAACAACCAATAGAAGGAAATAATACCACAACTGTGATAGCACAATACTGTGCCTTGTAGGTTCCTGGTGAAGAATTGTACTATGATAAAACATCTGAAGGAAAAACACGGGCATAGAAGAAGATTCAGATTTGAGACATTTTTTTAGGGTATCAAAGTTTGCCTGTGCTCTGTCTGAATGAACTTTTATTCTGACTTGGCCACAAATCTAATGATTAGCTGCAAATACACAGAAATGACCATGACATAAAATCAAAATAGCCCTCTCTTGATTCATATTTTTAAAAAGTATTAATACTGAGGGTCTATTGGAAGTCTGCTCCTGATATGTTGCCACTAAGGAAAGGTGAGGTAAGAAGTGAAAAATGGGAGAAGAAAGCTTCATTTTGCTCCTCCACACTAAAGAACAAAGACTTTCCCAGGCTTTGAGTCCTTTCAGAGCTGACTTAGAGCTCCCAGGAAGGTGTATAAATGAGACTACTTGCATCTGGATGCATGAGGCTGTACTGATCAGTGTACAAAAAGAATTACACAACAGAATTGATGGCAGCAAATGAAGACCAGATCTGACAATTCAGAAAATGGAAAAGACAATGTTTCTGTACTGTTCCTTTTCTTCTAACCCACTTCCTCTAATATATGCCAGATCTTTCTGAAAATGTCTTCATGGAACATGATGACAGACAAACCGGTAGGAAAAAGAAGTGACAACTGTGATATGAGAAGAGACTTATAGGAAAAGATGAAAATCACAGGTCAGTCCAGTGATATGCTGGGATCATCAGTGAAAACATTTATCATTACAGATAGCAGCAAAAAGTGGACTTGGTAACAACGAATGAGAGGTTTCTCAATCCTGTCAAGGTCCTTTTGAATGACATTCTATTTCCTCCAGCATGTTGACCACACCACACAGCTTGGTGTTGTTGGCAAACTTGCTGAGGGCACACTCAATCCCACTGTCCATGTTGTCAACAAAGACGTTAAACAGCACCAGCCCCTGTACCAGCCCCTGAGGAACGCCACTCATCACCGGCCTCCACTTGGCTATTGAGACATTGACCGTAACTCTTTGAGGGTGACCATCCAGCCAATTCCTTACCCACTGAGTGGTCCATCCATCAAGTCCATGTCTCTCCAATTTAGAGACAAGGATGTCATGCGGGACAGTGTCAAATGCTTTGCACAAGTCCAGGTAGATGACATCAGTTGCTCTTCCCCTATCCACCAGTGCTGTAACCGTGTCATAGAAGACCACCAAATTTGTCAGGCATGATTTGCCCTTAGTGAAGCCATGTTGGCTGTCACCAATCACCTCCTTGATTTCCGTGTGCCTCAGTATAATTTCCAGGAGGATCTGCTCCATGATCTTGCTGGGCACAGAGATGAGGCTGTCTGGCCTGTAGTTCCCCAGATCTTCCCTTTTTCCCTTCTTGAATAAGGGGCTTATGTTTCCCCTTTTCCAGTCAGCAGGAACTTCCCCAGAGTGCCATGATTTCTCAAAAATGATGGATAGCGGCTTAGAAACTTCATCCACCAGTTCCCTCAGGACCCGTAGATGCACCTTATCAGGTCCCATGGACTTGTGCATCTTCAGGTTCCTTAGATGGTCTCAAACATGATCTTCTCCTACAGTGGGCGGTTCTTCATCCTTCCAGTCCCTGCCTCTGCCTTCTGCGACTTGGGTGGTGAGGCTAGAGCACTTGTCGGTGAAGACTGAGGCAAAGAAGTCATTGAGTACCTCAGCCTTCTCCGTATCTTGGGTAACCAGGTCTCCCGTTTCCTTCCAGAGAGGGCCCACATTTTCTGTAGTCTTCCTTTTATCACTGAGGTACCTATAGAAGCATTTCTTGTTGCCCTTGACATGCCTGGCCAAATTTAATTCTATCAGGGCTTTAGCTTTCTTAACCTGGCCCCTGGCTTCTCAGACAATTTCTCTGTATTCCTCCCAGGCTACCTGCCCTTGCTTCCACCCTCTGTAGGCTTCCTTCTTGTGCCTGAGTTTATCCAGGATCTCCTTGTTCATCCATGCAGGCCTCCTGGTGTTTTTGCCTGCCTTCCTCTTTGTCGGGATGCATTGCTCCTGACCCTGGAAGAGGTGGTCCTTGAATACTAACGAGCTTTCTTGGGCCCCTCTTTCCTCCAGGGCTTTATCCCAAGAGACTTTCCCAGCAGGTCCCTGAAGAGGTCAAAGTCTGCTCTCCTGAAATCCAGGGTGGTGAGCTGGCTGCGCGCCCTCCTTGCTGCCCAATGGATCTTGAACTCCACCATTTCATGGTCGCTGCAGCCAAGGCTGCCCTTGAGCTTCACATTCCCCACCAGCCCCTCCTTGTTGGTGAGAACAAAGTCCAGCATTGCACCTCTCCTCGTCGACTCCTCTATCACTTGGAGAAGGAAGTTGTTATCCATGCATTCCAGGAACCTCCTGGATTTCTTGTGCCCAGCTGTGTTGTCCTTCCAACAGATGCCAGGAAGGTTGAAGTCCCCCATGAGGACCAAGGCCTGTGAACGTGCAGCTGCATCTATCTGTCTGTAGACGGCCTCATCCACTTGGTCTTCCTGGCCAGGTGGCCTGTAGCAGATGCCCACTATAGTGTCTCCCATCCCTGCCCGCCCTTTAATCCTGACCCATAAGCTTTAATCCTGACCCATAAGCTTTCCGTCGGCTCCTCCTTCATCTCCAGATAGAGCTCCCAGCACTCAAACTGATCATTGACATAGAACACAACACCCTCTCCTTGTCTCCCCTGCTTGTCCTTCCTAAAAAGCCTGCGTCCCTCCATTCCAACACTCCAGTCATCAGAGCCATCCCACCATGTCTCTGTGATGCCAATAAGGTCATAGCCTTGCAGGTGTGCGCGCGTCTCTAGCTCCTCTTGTTTGTTCCCTATGCTTCGTGCGTTTGCATAGAAGCACTTCAGTTGGGCCCCCGACGAAGCTGACTTCCTGCCTGAAATTCCTTTCTGTGGCTCTTCTGGCCTTCTCCTGCTGACCTGTCATCCTTCTCCAGTCTCTGGGCACCTATTACTGGCCCTGGCATCGGATGGCTGAATTGGGATGGACTGAGGTTCCCCTCCCCTGGCAAATCTAGTTTAAAGCCCTCTTTACCAGCTTGGAAAGCCTATGACCCAAGATGATCTTCCCCTTCTCTGATAGATGGACCCTGTCAGCTGCCAGAAGACCAGGTTTCTCAAAATGAGTCCCGTGGTCTAAGTAGCCAAACCCCTGGCTGTGGCACCAGTCCTGTAGCTGTGTGTTGATTTGCCTAATACGACTGTTCCTTTAGTCCCCTTCCCTTTGACTGGAAGGATCGATGAGAAAACTACCTGGGCCCCAGAGTCCTTTACCACTGCTCCCAGGGCTCTGTAGCTTTCCTTGATATGTCTCAGACTGCTCTTGGCTGTATCACTGGTGCCCACATGAAACAGCAGCAACGGGTAATAGTCTGAGGGCTGTACTAGGTTCAGTAGTCTCTCTGTGACATCCCTGATGCGAGCCCCCGGTAAGCAGCACACATCTCTAGAGAGCGCATCAGGTCGGCAGATGGGTGCTTCTGTGTCCCTCAGTAGAAAGTCACCTACCACTATCACCCGTTGCTTTTTCTTGGTAGTACTGGTTTTTATATCAGGGGCACACTGGGCTACCTTACTCGGCTCCAGTGTCTCTCCTAATGCGACGGGTCTTTTCTCCTCAGACTGCAGAGGACTGAAGCGGTACTGCAAGGGCACCGCAGGCTTCAGGGGAAGTCTATTTCCTCCTACTAGTCCTTACCTTTGCATCCTTCCATTCTTCTGCAGTTTTATCCCCCCTTCCTTCTGAGTGTGCCACTGGGGGCGGGGTTTGTCTGTTTGGCCATGGTCTGTGGGGCCACTGCAGACTGCACTTGAACCCCATTATCCAACTCCTTCTCAGACTCCTTGGTGTTACACAGCCTCTTCACTGCCTCCTGCAGCTCAGCCACCTGCTGCAGGAGGTCCTCCACCTGGACATACCTGATGCAGGCAGGTCCACTGCTGCCCATCCCTGTCCAAGGCAAAAGATCAAGACCCTTGCTGCAGCCCGAGGTCTGCACTCCAGCCTCTCCTTTCAGCAGCTCTGTCTGGGTGGAGGCCATGAAGATGATCAGAGGGCTGGAGCACCTCTCCTATGAAGACAGGCTGAGAGAGTTGGGGCTCTTCAGTCTGGAGAAGAGAAGGCTCCAGGGAGACCTCATAGCAGCCTTCCAGTACCTGAAGGGGGCCTACAGGAAAGCTGGAGAGGGACTTTTTAGAAGGGCAAGTAGTGACAGGACAAGGGGAATGGTTTTAAACTGAAAGAGGATAGATTTAGATTAGCTATTAGGAAGAAATTTTTTACTGTGAGGGTGGTGAGACACTGGAACAGGTTGCCCAGAGAAGTTGTGGCTGCCCCCTCCCTGGCAGTATTTAAGGCCAGGTTAGATGAGGCTTTGAGCAACCTGGTCTAGTGGAAGGTGTCCCTGCCTGTGGCAGGGGGGTTGGAACTAGGTGATATTTAAGGTCCCTTCCAACCCGAACCGTTCTATGATTCTATGGTTTTCCAAATTACAGGTTTTGTGCCTGCCAGCAGAAACTCATTCAAATCCAAGAATGTTGCCTCTCAAACAGAGAAGTTCCTGCTAGTAATCTTTTGTGGTAGTTTGTCTCTCTGAAAGGAAATGTATGCTGGTCTTCAGTCCTTCCTAAGTTTGGTCCTCCATATCAGTGGGATGGGAGTCACTGACACTGAATATAGTTTCAGGATGACTTGCCTTCCACCATCCTGTAGAAACCCTACAGAGTGCTATTTAATGGCTAAAAGTGTGCTGTCTTTGCCAGGTTGTATTTTAAGAGGAGTTTTAGTGCCTACAATTCTTGCATGAAAATTAACTATGCTAATTTTAGGTCCCATTGCCTAAATTATAAGCCCATATGTATTTGCTTATGTATACTATTTTATTTCGCAGATAAGAAACCATTACTAATGAATATCTACTTTGTTTGGAAGCACTTGACATAAGAATTTTCACAGTAATTACTTACTTGTGTATTACAATAATAAGTCTTGTAGTATAACGAAGGAAGAAGCTGTGTATTGAAAGTATTTAGTAGATAGAAGGTTCCTATATTGAGTTATTACTCAACCACAACACCACCACTGTGTACTCCTGGTGATCTTAAAAGGGAATAGATGTAAAACTGAGCTCTTGTGGTTGAAAAATACCTGCCCACATTTTTTAAAAAAAGTGTTTATTTCTATAACCTGCTCAGACTTCGTATCAGATGATTACTTTCTTATTCTTTACATTTCCCAAAAGTTTTGTCCCGACGTACCTGTGGTCCTGAGTGCTCTACTCACCGTATTCTCTTGTAAGGAGAAGACCCTGAAACAATACGGGAGAAGAGTAAAACCAGTATCTGGAAGAGCAATACAGAGGCAGAGACCTGTGATCACAACAAAGGAAAATCCCCTCCCCAGGCCCCCTCACCTTCCCAAGTGCCCTTACAGAATATGTATGAGGCTCTGTAACTTGAGGGTCAGGCAGGTGATAGTGGAGAAGAAGGTCCATCTGGGGGCTTGCCTAGAATAAGTTGGTCAATCAGACAGATCAGAACTCCAGGTGTTCAAAAAGAAAGAAGGGTCATTGTAGTGGGGGACTCCATTCTGAGGGGCACTGAGGGCCCCGTATGCCCACTAGACCCATCTCACAGGGAGGTCTGCTTCCTCCCTGGGGCCTGGGTAAGGGATATTACCAGGAGGCTCCCTAGACTAATTCAACCATCTGATTATTACCCATTGTTGGTTGTCCAGGTTGGCAGTGATGAGGTTGATGAGAGAAGCCCTAGGGCAATCAAAAAGGATCTCAAAGCACTGGGGCGATTGGTTGAAGGGACAGGAGCACAGGTAGTGTTTTCCTCAATTCCTCTCAGAGCAGGCAACAAAGGCAAAAGGAACAGGAGAACCCACCTGATCAACATGTGGTTTAAAGACTGGTACCATCAGTGGAATTTTGTTTTTTTCTATCATGGGGCGGTTTATACGGCACCAAGCCTGCTTGAGACAGATGAGGTTCACCTATCTAATAGGGGCAAAAGGATTCTAGCTTGTAAGTTGACAGGACTGACTGTGAGGGCTTTAAACTAGGCTTGAAGGGGGATAAAACCTGGCTTGCCGGAAATGAGCCTAGGGGTGGAATGCCAGAGTTGGGGGAGAAACCAACAGCCCAGCTGAAGTGCATCTACACCAATGCACACAGCATGGGTAACAAACAGGAGGAGCTGGAGGTCATTGTACAGCAGGAAAGATATGATGTAGTTGTCTTCATGGAAACGTGGTGGGATGATGCGCATGACTGGAGTGTTGCAATGGATGGCTACGAGCTTTTCAGAAGAGACAGGAGAGGAAAGAGAGGCGGTGGGATGCCTCTTTACCTTAGGGAGTGTTTTGATTGTATAGAGCTTAAGGATAGTGATGATAAGGTTGAGTACCTATGGGTAATAATCAGGGGGAAGGCCAGCAAGGCCTGGTGGGAGTCCCGGTGGGAGTTTGTTATAGACCACCCAACCAGGATGAAGAGGCAGATGAACTATTCTACAAGCAGCTGGCTGATGCTTCACGATCGCTAGCCCTTGTTCTAGTAGGAGACTTTAATTTGCCGGATGTCTTCTGGAAACTCAACTCAGTGAAAGGAGGCAGTCTAGGAGATTCCTGGAGTGTGTGGAAGATAACTTCCTAACGCAACTGGTTAGTGAACCCACCAAGGGAAGTGCCCCCCTAGACCTGCTGTTTACAAACAGAGAAGGTCTGGTGGCAGATGTGGTGGTTGAAGGCCTTCTTGGGTACAGTGACCATGAAATGATAGAGTTTTCTAGTCTTGGGGAAAGAAGGAAGGGGGTCAACAAAACCTCTACCTTGGATTTCTGGTGGGTGGACTTTGGCCTACTTAGGACACTGGTTCAGAGAGTCCCATGGGAAATAGTTCTTGATAACAAAGGGGTCCAGGAAAGCTGGGCATACTTTAAGAAAGAATTCTTAAAGGCACAGGAGCAGGCCATCACCATGAGCTGAAAGATGAGCTGTGGGGGAAGAAGTTGGACTTTGTTGAACAGGGAGCTTTTGCAGGAACTTAAGGGAAAAAAGAAGGTTTATGATCTTTGGAAAAAGGGGCAGGCAACTCAGGAAGAGTACAAGGATGTTGCTAGGTCATGTAGAAAGAAAATTAGAAAGGTGAAATCTCAACTAGAACTCAATCTGGCCACTGCAATAAAAGTTAATAAAAAGTGTTTTTATAAATACATAAAGAACAAAAGGAGATCAAAGGAAGATCTCCGTTCTTTATTGGATGCAGGGGGGAACATTGTGACCAGGGATGAGGAAAAGGCTGAGGTGCTTAATACCTTTTTTGCCTCAGTATTTCATAGTAAGATCAGTTATCCTCAGAGCAACTGCCCCTCTGAGACAGTAGACAGGGACGGGGAGCAGAATAGACCCCCTATAATTCAGGAGGAAGTAGTTAGCAACTTGATGTGCCACTTGGATGCTCACAAGTCTATGGGACCGGACGGTATCCACCCAAGGGTACTGAGGGATCTGGCGTAAGAGCTTGCTATGCCACTCTCCATTACTTATTATCAGTCCTGGCTAACTGGGGAGGTCCCAGACAACTGGAGGCTGGCCAATGTGACGCCCATCCACAAGAAGGGCCGGAAGGAGGATCCCGGGAACTACAGACCTGTCAGTCTGACCTCGGTGCCCAGCAAGGTCATGGAATAGATCATCTTGAGTGTGATTACACAGCACACAGAGGACAACCAAGGGATCAGGCCTAGTCAGCATGGTTTTGGAAAGGCAGGTCCTGCCTGACCAACCTGATCTCTTTTTATGACCAGGTGACCCGCCTAGTGGATGAGGGAAACACTGTGGATGTAGTGTACTGGGACTTCAGCAAAGCCTTTGATACTGGAGGTATCAAAGTCAAAGGTTGGACTCGATGATCCCAGAGGTCTCTTCCAACCTAGTTGATTCTGTGAGCTGTCTAACTTGTCCAGATCCCTCTGCAGAGCCTTTCTACCCTCAGGCAGATCAACACTCCCATCCAACTTAGTGTCGTCTGTGAATTTGCTGAGGGTGCACTCGATACCCTCATCCAGATCATCAATAAAGATTTTAAACAGGACTGGGCCCAGTACTGAGCCCTGGGGGCACCACTAATGACCGGACGCCAACTGGATGCAGTACCATTCACCACAGCTCTCTGGGCCCGACCATCCAGCCAGTTCTTAACCCAGCGAAGTGTGCACCTGTCCAAGCCATAGGCTGCCAGCTTATCCAGGAGAATGCCATGGGAGACAGTATCAAAGTATCAAATTTTTATGTCTTTTTTTTTTATGTTTTCTTGTTATAAAATTTTTTATCTACCTTCTCTATATTATTTATCATTGTGCGTTTACCGCGCCCATTCTTATTCATCTGCTTTTTGAGATAAATAGTCTTCAATCTTCTCAATTGTCTACAAATATATTAAGGCTTCTGATCATTTTGCCCATATGATTTTGCAATGTCCTTTTGGTCTTGGGTGTTTGACTCAAAAAATATTGAGCAGATGAGGTGTATTCCATTAATTGACTACTTATAATTACTATTTAATAGTGGGTCTTTGCAATGGTCTATGAAACTACTGAGAATAGAGCGCCTTCTGATCTACTTCTCTGATGAAAATCTAGTCCATCTCTAGTTTACTTTGGTCATGCTAGCAACGAGACCCAGTAAGAGTAACTCCAGGATATGCTCTTTTCAAATAAATTTGATGTAGTCACTTGCTGCCTTTTAGGTTAGCACTAGGAGATTGATTTGGACTAGATATCTTGGAGCCAGTGAACAACAAAAAAAAAAATATATGATTATATTAAAGTACATTTTTAATACTTTCAAATTGTGGCCCCTCTAGGGACAAATCTGACATTCTAATAAATCACCTGTGATTTGTATAGCCAGTGTGATAAGTATTTTTTGGCTAGTTGCAGAGGCAAAAATTGGCCTTATCCTGTGTTTTGATAAGTTGCATTTTCTATTTGACCTTGATCAAAAGTCTGAAATGTAGAGGATGAGAGATACATTAATGTTAGATTTTCAGTACTTTCTACATAAGTTTGAAATAACCAAGTGAAATTGTTAAGCAATTCCAAAGAGAGGTATTGTTTCATCTATATTTCTATAGAGTCAGCAGGATCTTTTCCAGAAAGTCTTTAGACATGATAGTATTCTAAGACATTTAACTGTTAAGTTCATACTGAATATTCTCATTCTCAGTTACTCCTGTGATTTGGAAAGCTGATTTATTTTATCTTGCCACAGCCAACATTCTTGAACTATAGATTCAAAAGCAATGGATCTGGTCTCCAACACTCATAGCATAGAAGCCAACAAAGTGGACTCATGTAGACTTTGGTGTATTTCAACAGTGGGGGGAAATCATGAAGCAGTTTACATGATTCTCATAAAATGATAAATTGTGAAAGCTATGCATTGACTAAAATGGATTTTAAAATAGTAAACTGATTCTTTGAATGAAGGTGATATGTACTGTTAATTTAAGACCATTATTTAGTGATTTAGTGTTTATATTGCAGGCTTAAGATTCCCTCAAATAAATAAATGGTAGAAAAAGAAATTAAAATATTTGTGGGATTGGACTGGGCTGCTGGTGGCCCTGACCTTGAAAGAATTTAGCAAGAAAACAGGATGTGAGAAAAACAAGATACGGAGTGATATTCCAGCTGCCAAATATGGGCTCGTGGCCAGCGCATGATGGCCAATCAGTGGTTGTGGACGGGCGCGTGAACAGCGAGTGCAACCAATCATAAAGCTAGCCATCTAGAGGGGGGAAGATATAAAAATGGAGTAAAATATACACAGGCGCTCTTTTGCTTTTGCTCTTGCTTTGCTTCCTGCTTGAAACTATCATTCTGTCTCCTGTTTTTTTCTGACTGCCGTTACAAATATAACGACAAATATGGGTTTTTTTTTGTCTAAAAAGTGTAACTGTGTGTAAGTAACTTGTAGAATTTCTCTGAATAAGATTATACAAACTGAGCCCAGAATTTCAATACGTTCAGGTTTACGAAGCACATAAAAGATATGAGAATATTTCTGCCAGGCTGTAAGAACTTAAACTCCTTTAGGAGACCAGAGAGTTGGACTCAATGATCCTTCTGGGTCCCTTCCAAATTGAGATATTCTATGATTCTATTAGGAAAACAAGTCTAGCATTCACCTGTATCTTTTTAATATAGATTGAGGTGAAAAAGAGATAAAGTCTGCTATGACTTTGGAATGAGTTTTAGATTATTTCTACACGAAGGAAAAGGCACAGAATGGAAAAGTTGAGATTATGCATTTCAGAGATTTAACTTCTTTTTGAAATCAGAAATTAATTGTTCCCTTTTTCAGAAAATATTTCTATCAGAATTTTGAATTTATCTGATAAAGCCAATGACCTTTTAGGTCATATTTGTTCTGAGATAGCTCCAAAATATGGTTCAGGAACAAGGTTTTCAGCTGACATCAACAGGGTGTTGCTCTTTATACAGATAATTTGGCCCCTCATATGCAGTGAAATGAAATCTGTAAGTTTCATACAATTGTTTCACACACATAAGATGTATATCTGCTTACTAACTCTGCAACACCTTAAAAGTCTTTCTTTTACTTAGCTTTTATTTGTTTCATTGCTCAGAAAAATGAGAAGCATCTGCATGCAATGAAAACAAAGTAAAAATGGAAAAAAAATGTAACAAAATTACAAAACTAAGATTTCAGTCTTGGAAAAATCAAGCTTAATCTGTTGTCATTGGTTAAAGAGAAAGCTTTGGCCCATCGTGAAGAACAGTTTCCCTTTCTGTGTTTTAATCAGAGCTTTGTGCTTTAGAATAGTTGTGGTTTAGTCTTAAAATCTGCTTCAGCTATTGACATTTATTGCATTTACATTCTAAAATATGTCGAAACATGGTTTTCTAGTTCAATAGATATACTTAAAATAAATTTTTGATTTTTTACCATAATAAGGACATAGTTCTTCAGAGGTATAGTGAAAGCAATAGGCTTATTTGTTTGGCATGTTTTGCATGTTGGATGCATGTTTAGCATGTTTTGACACACACGTTTCTTTTTCATTATAATATCAGAAAGAAAATATTAGCTGTTTCAATTTGGTACAAAATTAATTAAATGTTTTTAAAATTATAGTTTTTAGAAGTAGATAGGTACCAGCAAAGAACTGAGAAAAAAAAACCATAAAAGCTTTGAACATTAAGTCTCTTACTTGTAAAGTTAATTTAGTGGAACTTATTAACAGCTAATTTGTGTTCAAAACTGGTAAGACAAGTATCTCTTCTGAGTCTCCTACTCACCTGGCATAAATGTTTATTTAGAGGTGCACTTATATAATCCTGATAACTCATAAATAGATCCCTTATATATAAGTTTGCCTCTATACAAATGCACATAGCAAGGGGGACAAACAAGAGGAGCAAGAGACGTGCACACACTTGTAAGGCTATGATTTTATTGGCATCATGAAGATGAGGTGGGATGGCTCCTATGACTGAAGAGTTGGAATGGAAGGATACAGGCTCTTTAGCACAGACAAGCAGCGAAGACAAGGAGGGGGTGTTGCCCTCTGTGTCAATGATCAGCTGGAGTGCATAGAGTTCTGCCTGGGGATGGAGGAGGAGCTTATCAAGAGTTTATGGGTTAGGATTAAAAGGAGGGCAGGGAGGGGAGATGTTATAGTGGGTGTCTGCTATAGGCCCCCTGACCAGGAAGACTGAGCAGATGAGGCCCTCTATAAGCAGACAGGAGTAGCCTCACATTCACAAGCCCTGGTCCTCATGGGGGACTTCAACCACCCTGATACCTGTTGGAGGGACAACACAGCTGGGCACAAGTAATCCAGGAGGTTCCTGGAATGCATGGATGATAACCATCCTCTCCAAGTAATAGAGGAGTCAACTAGGAGAGGTGCCATGCTGGACCTTATTCTCACCAACAAGGAGGGGCTGGTGGGGAATGTGAAGCTCAAGGACAGCCTTGGCTACAGTGACCATGAAATGGTGGAGTTCAAGATCCATTGGGCAGCAAGGAGGGTGCACAGCCAGCTCACCACCCTGGACTTCTGGAGAGCAGACTTTGACCTCTTCAGGGACCTGCTTGGTAGAGTCCCTTGAGATAAAGCCCTGGAGGAAAGAGGGGTCCAAGAAAGCTCGTTAGTATTCAAGGACCACTTCTTCCAAGATCAGGACCGATGCATCCCGACAAAGAGGAAGGCAGGCAAAAACACCAGGAGGCCTGCATGGATGAACAAGGAGATCCTGGATAAACTCAGGCACAAAAGGGAACCCTACAGAGGGTGGAAGCAAGGACAGGTAACCTGGGAGGAATACAGAGAAATTGTTCTAACAGCCAGGGAGCACATTTGGAAAACTAAAGCCCAGATAGAATTAAATCTGGCCAGGGACATCAAGGGCAACAAGAAAAGCTTGTATAGGTACCTCAGTGATAAAAGGAAGACTAGGGAAAATGTGACCCCTCTCTGGAAGGAAACAGGAGACCTAGTTACCTGGGACATAGAAAAGGCCGAGGTACTCAATGACTTTTTTGCCTCAGTCTTCACCAGCAAGTGTTCTAGCCTGTCTTTGTTTAGCCCACACCTGGGGCTACACAATAACAGTTTTTCTCTCATCCACTGTCTCTTCCCCAACTGAGGATGGGAATTGGGAAAAAGAGGAAAACTCATGGGTTAAAATTGAACAGATTTAATAAAATTAAGAAACCAATATCAACGATAACACAAAACACACAAAAATATACTTAGGTACAGAGTTGCAGCAGGTTGTTCCAAGAATACCAGTCATTGGGAATGACAAAAAAAAAAAGGCAGCAAGAAGAGAGGAAAGCAAAGACATCCCCACTTCTCCCCCAGCAAGCCCTCCCTTTTGTAGTGAGCTTGATGTTAATTTTATAGAATACACCTGTGGGCCTGGGTCAGCTGCTCTGCATTTAACTGCTAAGGCCCTTGATCACCATAGATGGCCAAAAAATGAAACAAAATCCCAGTGAAACCAGGACATAGCCACACCACCCAAGTTGCAGAAGGCAAAGGCAGGGACTGGGAGAATGAAGAACCACCCAGTGTAGGAAAACATCAGGTTTGAGACCATGTAAGGAACCTGAAAGGGATCTGATGAGGTGCATCCACGGGTCCTGAGGGAACTGGCTGATGAAGTTTCTAAGCCGCTATCCATCATTTTTGAGAAGTCGTGGCAGTCTGGTGAAGTTCCTACTGACTAGAAAAGGGGAAACTTAATGACCGTTTTTAAAAAGGGAAAATAGGAAGACACAGAGAGCTACAGGCCAGTCAGCCTCACCTCTGTGCCTGGCATGGAGCCAGACCCTCCTGGAAACTATGCTGAGGCACATGGAAAACAAGGAGGTGATTGGTGACAGCCAACATGGCTTCACCAAGGGCAAATCATGCCTGACATATTTGGTGGCCTTCTACAATGGGGTTACAGCACTGGTGGATAAGAGAAGAGCAACTAATGTCATCTACCTGGACTTGTGCAAAGTATTTGACACTGTCCTGTATGATATACTTGTCTCTAAATTGGAGAGACATGGACGTGATGGATGGACCACTCGGTGGATAAGGAATTGGAGAGATGGTTGCACTCAAAGAGTTACGATCAACGGCTCGATATCCAAGTGGACACCAGTGACGAGTGGCGTTCCTCAGGGGTCAGTATTGGGACCGGTCCTGTTTAACATCTTTGTTGGCGACATGGACAGTGGGATTGAGTACGTCCTCACCAAGTTTGCCAACGACACCAAGCTGTGCAGTGTAGTCGACACACTGGAGGGAAGGGATGCCATCCAGAGGGACCTTGACAGGCTTGAGAGGTCAGCTCATGTGAACCACATGAAGTTCAACAAGGCCAAGTGCAAGGTCCTGCACGTGGGTCAGGGCAATCCCAAGCACAAATATAGGCTGGGTGGGGAATGGATTGAGAGCAGCCCTGTGGAGAAGGACTTGGGGCTGATGGTTGATGAAAAACTCAACATGAGCTGGCAATGTGCTCTTGCAGCCCAGAAGGCCAACTGTATCCTCGGCTGCATCAAAAGATACGTGGCCAGTGGTCTGAGGGAGGTGATTCTCCCCCTGTACTCTGCTCTCGTGAGACCCCACTGGAGTATTGCTTTCAGCTCTGTGGCCCTCAACATAAGAAGGCTATAGACCTGCTGGAGCAAGTCCAGATGAGGGCCATGAAGATGATCAGAGGACTGGAGTACCTCTCCTATGAAGACCAGCTGAGAGAGTTGGGTTTGTTCAGCCTAGAGGAGAGAAAACTCCAGGGAGACCTTCTAGCAGCCTTACAGTACTCGAAGGGGGTGTACAAGAAAACTGGAGAGGGACTTTTTAGAAGGGCATGGATTGATAGGGCAAGGGGTAAGGATTTTAAACTGAAAGAGGGTAGATTTAGACTAGTTATTAGGAAGAAATTCTTTACTGTGAGGGTGGTGAGACACTGGAACAAGTTGCCCAGAAAGGTTGTGGCTGCCCCCTCCCTGGCAGTGTTTAAGGCCAGGTTGGATGGGGGGTTTGAGTAACCTGGTCTAGTGAAAGGTGTCCCTGCCTGTGGCAGGGGGGTTGGAACTAGATGGTCTTTAAGGTCCCTTCCAACAGAAATCATTCTATGATTCTATGATTCTATGATACGATCATCTAAGAAATGAGGATTGTCTGTCACGTTTAACAGTCAGCCCTTTCCCTTGATAAGTGGCTTTAAGAGTATCCAAAACTCCCTTAAGAGGACAAACTCAGTATCACTACATTCTTAATAAGGGTTTTCTGAAGGAGGCAAGAATGGAGCATATTAGTAGCTGAAGGAAAAGAGCACCAAAGCCACCATGCATGTGCATCGCTGTAACTTCCTTTGAAGAAAGTTACAAATTAGAACGATTCTTAATTACTTGTGAAATAGCCCATTTCCCTATGTAGTGACAGAACAGAAGCAAAAAAACAGTCCTAAAAATTTTACTCCAAGTATATGTCATAGCATTTCTGATAGACCTTCTGCTGCTTCAATGGAGATTCGTGAGCTTTCGTTCTATAATTGACAGTGAAGCATAACATATTCCATATTGGCATTAACATTAAAAAAATGCACTCATAAATCTGTGTGGATATTTGTCTAAAGGCTGTGCAACTTGTAGCACATAGGTGCTTTTGTGGCAAAGCGGACCTCAGTATTAAAATCCAAGCAGTAATCCATTCAAGGCATTCCAGAAAAAAAAAGTGGAAAATTCATTTCAGATTACTGAAATATTTATATTAATCTCCTTTTCTGGTCTATAATGATTTGGTAATTACTCAGGTGCACATTGAAAGTGGTGGGTTTTTGTTTCCTTAGGAACCACCAGATCTCCTTTTTCATAAATTAAAGAGCATATGCAGAGCTTGTTGCTATTTTACTTAATGTCATTTTCTTCTGGGGTTATATAGAATTCAAAGTGGTCAAGAAAATACACAAAACTAGTACTGGGAAGGAAGGAGAATGAGGGTTAATCCCAGGATCTGATCCTGTTTTCAGTCACAACAGCATGCCTGTGAGACATGAAAAAGGAAGGAAGCCATTTCAAGATACAGGACGCAGCTGAGACTATTTAAACTCAGGACAAAAATTAAAGACAGTAAAAGCTAAATTTGTGGAATGGAAAAGCCACCCTTTAGTATCCCTCAAATTTAATAGATTAAACTAACAAAGGAACTGAACATCTGTATGATAAGTGGCATGAAACACATGGGATGTGGAACCTTCAACTTTGACACTTATTTTAAGAAACACATAACATTTAGTGTACTAAAAATATAGCTTTCTAGTCCTGGATCACTCAGAAGGGATGTTACTGACCTTCATGATGCCAAAGAGGATACAAATGTGGTATCGCTACCATGACTGAATGAATACAAATCACTTCAGGAATGAGTTGTGAATTAATTGGATTCACCAAGTGTCAAGCTTTGGAATCTTCCTTCTATTTTGGGGGATTCCATAGCTAGAAAATATAGAAAATACAGAAATTGTCATAACAGGTATAGACAATTTCAGTGAATAGGATTAGATCAAATAGAATATTATTGAAGGTCAAGCTATACCATGATGAGAAAGTTGAGTTACCATCTTACCTGGGAATTCAAGAGCAACTTGAGACCTGAAAACTTTCAACCATAAAGTTTAATCCCTTCAGTACTAGAGGACAAGCATAGTTCAGTACTCCAACCATAAACCAGGGATATATTTGCTCTCTTAAATCACTTCTGTCACATTACAATTGCTTTTGACTAACTGTTGCCCTCCAGATTTCAGCCTCTGCTATGATAGTGGGAAAGAAAAAAAAACACTGCTGAAGAAAAGATCACCAGCTCCTGCAAGTAGTGCAACCTGATTGCTACATCCATCCCAACAGTTGACCTGAAAAGAACTCAAAAATATTAAGTTCCAAATAGCTCTGAACTTCATTAATGACAGAACAGGAGATGTAGACTCCCTGGAAGGCTGAACTGGATTCTGTCCTGCATCAGGTATTACCAGATGACTTGTCAGATATGTTCAGTTTATGAAGTCCTTGCTTACATAAGAAAAAATGCAGTCTTATTTTCTGCTTTCATATGAGTTTTCAGAGCTGGATATTAGAAAAATCAGTGATTGCCTTGCAAACCTACAAATTTATAAACCAAAGAAATTTCCAAAGAAATTACTGAATGTGAATAAATTTTCATAAATCATACCTACATCATTCCTCTATTAGATAAAAGTGCTCACTCTCTCCAGGTATTATAAATGCATATGCACTATGAAAATGTAAATCAGACAAGAATGAGTATAATTTTTTTCTTAATTTTGGTCTGTAATTAGACTGTCACAAAATTCTCGATAACAAACTGATTGTAATCCCAACTCTCCAGTTTAGAAAGGGTGTTAAGTATATTCTAGAAAACAACCTCTCTTCCTATCTTTGGAGGGGCAGGGAGGAATGTGTTGACAGTTTGGGCATTTCCTAGGCAATTTTGTGTAAAGAACGGTAACTAAGAAAAGTTATACTCCATCAGGATATATATACTAGAAATAAAGTCAATGAAATCATCATCATGAAAATATGTCAGTAATGCTTGTGTAATACTAATACAATATAACAGAATTCAATACTGTGTCATATTTTCAATTTCTTGTATCTTTCCCTTCTGCACACCTTGCTTTTTCAGTTTTACATATAACATCTGCCTTCTGAGGTGATTTTTTTTTTCTTAAAATTTCTCAAGATTTCATAACACTTGAGCTACGCTTCCTTTGCATAAATTTAATTTTAGGTTAATTTATTCACAATGTAAAAAAACTGAGAGCAAAATAGGGGCTAAGTATAACACAACACTTCTGGGTTTTTTACGGAAACAAAAATCCTCTAGGGAATGTAAAACCTCTTTTAAAGAGATTTCTCTGAATAGGCAAGAGTAGCATGAAAATTTCCTGCTGCAGGTCACACAGGCTTTTGTCACAGCAAATACCTATGTGATTGATGATAGCTTATGCCTAACATCTAGATACTTGAAGAAGTTTTCCAGTACATTGCTGAATGATACTTGGAATGATACCTGTGAGTTGTGATTTTGGACACTTTGCACACTTTTGGAACTCAAGTGATAAAAAGAATGAGTCTCATTTACTGCGTGTCCTGGTTTGGCCTAAACCAGGCCGATTTTCCTCTAATGCCATTTTTACAGTCCAGTTTTATGATTCATTTACTAGTAGTAATGTTTAAAGGTTGAAAGAAAGAGAAATAAGAGGTAGGATACTTTTGCAACCCCCACATTAGAACTTGCAAACAGACTTACCAAGCTAGATGAGAAAGTGCTTTTTTCTCTTACATTTCTACAAACCTACTTCTACTGCCCAAACTTGTTTCACTTTGCTACTTGGGCAGTTTTCTACCTCTTTTTTCTTCAAGATATTGATATTCCAAGTAAAATTGACTTGGTTTGGTAAGATTCACTTTGCTATGTATTTAGGGAAACAGACAAGCTAGGTGTGCAGCAAAGTGAAAATTGCCAAAGACAGTCAATTTCTTCAAGGCTTACTGCTGCACTGCAGTCACAGCATATTGTTCTCTTCTGGAAAAGCTCCTGGAAGCATCAGAAGACATAAGACAGAAGAAAGGAAAGACATCAGTAAAACCTTGAGAGGAAGAGCTTTTAAGCAAATAGAATAAGAAGCAACATTGTGTTACAGGCATGGAAAGAGCTACATAAACAAAATGCTATATCAATGGAGAAATTCTAATGTGGCATTAGGCTTCTAAACATGCTCAATATCAAAAATCTTTTATTAAGAAACTCTGGAAAGTTTGGCCTACATCTGCTCCATTGAACAGTATTGCAATTTATTTGCTAGTTTCAGAAGATAGTTGAGGTTAATGCAGAGTACTTCTGAAAAATCCAGTTTAGGTATTAGCAGAAGCCTGAATATAGTTAAATAGAATGGGATGCTTACACAGCTAATATAAGTAACCTTATTAACCTGTCAACAGGGAGTTAAAAAAGTGAACAAGGGAAAAAAATTCAGTACTCTGAAAGCAGTTCAGTGTTTTGTGTTGATAAAGGAAAATACAAACAGATCTCAGAAAAAAATTGTTAAAGTAGAAGTGTAAACTAGTAGAAGTGTAAACTAACATGTCCTATTAGTGATAGAATTCCATAGATAATTACTTTTATTTCCTGAATTTACAATGATTATCCTTTTGATCTCCCTGCTTCCTGCTCTACAATACAGACCTGGGCAACTTCTGTTACAGATATCTTCTGGATTTACACAGGCTTTGGAAAAACAACGTATCGAAAACTACAAAGCATTCAAAGGTAAGACAGAGGGAAGGCTAGTTAATTTGCCATTCAGTGGCTTAAATTAAGAAACTATGAAGAAAAGTCCTTCTATAAAACTTTACACTTGGTTTTCATTTTTGGACATTTCTTTACCTCTTTAATAAGGATACAGATAAATCTAGTTCAATTCTGAAATAAGATCTCCACTTGAAATAGAAAGTGCATCAATAAAACAACGTAGGAAAATTTCAATGCTTCTTTCCTCAGGTTTTCAGAGAAAACTACACAATGAATGAATTAAATCACTGGAAACACTATTGGTCAGAATTACCTAGTCAAAATTTATTAGAATTCTATTTCACAAAAAAAATTGGAGTCAAATAATGTATGGGGTTTTTTTTACACTTTAAAGGTTAAACTAAATAAAATAGAACAACTAAATTTAAGCCTTGACTCCTTGATTTTTCTGCCAACTTGTGTACAGTATTATAATGAGACAAAAAAAATCTCTACCAAGAGAACAACAATGTAACTTCACCCAGTTTGCTGAATTTTGTTTTACTGGATTTAATTTTAAATATTAATTTAAAAATTTGATGCTTAAATTGATCATTAAGAAGAATTGCGGTCACTAAATCACTAAAGGGGAAAAGGCACAGCAGAGTTATTTGTCATATTTTTTCCTGCTTTATAATCTGAAACGTGATGTCCACATTAATTTCTCTCAGTAATTTGTACATATATATATAACGCTAATTTATTCCTAGACAAATAACTTAGTTATTTGAAATAGAACCTGTTTTTCAAAATGCTGTCATCAAAAGTGCAATCTAAAACTTTCAAGCAAAAACTTTTTTTGCCCACTATGTGACTATAAAGGATCAGGACCAACAAAATACCATAAAGCTTTACGACAGATCTCAGAAAGCAGGAAAAAGTAATTTTAGAGCCAATGTATTTGATTATGTATCTTTTTTGTCGTTATCATTAATCTAATTTAAATACCTTATACATTGTATTAATAATCATTCATAATAATTTTATGGATGATGTTTTCATTTTCCTCCCAATTTAAATACAAGGTGTGCTCTGCATGTATCAGCTTTCACTTTGTTCTTGCCATAAGGAGGAATAAAGGAATAAACATAAGAAATACAGAAGGAGGATAGAAAAAGAGACTTTTGATGAAAATACTACATGCACTGAAATCTCACTTATTTTTCAAAGTGAAAACTAATTTTAGTTTTGAAAAAGATTTTTTTATCTTCACAGAAGTCAGTCTTTCCTGGGTGTTATAATTTATTATCTTGGACTGTAGTGGGTTGACTATTCCACTACAAAGACAAGAAATAATCTTAATGATGTGTCACGGTTTAAAGCTGTGCCGGCTATTAAACGTGTGGCAGACGCTCTCTGTTAACTCTCCCCCCCCACCCGAAGGGAAAGGGAAAGGGAAAAGGGAGAGAGACTTCTGGGTTGGAAAGTTAAAACAGTTTTAATAAACTATAATAATGAAAAAGAGTATAATAATAATATTGGAATAATCAAATATATACAAATATATATACAAAACCAAGATCGAGCTCCCCCAATGTCGGCCACGTCACCACCGGCACGGCACGGTAGGCTCCGGGAAGGCCCAGGCTGGCCCCAGTGATGGTCGAGAACTGGATTCAGGAATGCACGGATCGGGATTGGGGGCAGCAGGAAAATGGACAGAGTCCTCTTTGGACACTGGCCAAAGGCTCAAGCTGCAGAAGAAGTCCTAAGCAGCAGCAGCACCCAAACACAGCAGAAGAAGCAAGGGAAGGAGCAGAAGAAGGGGCGAGACCCTCATGATCCCCCTGCTTTATACTGAGAATGACGTGTATGGGATGGAATACCTTCATTGGTCAATTTTGGGTCACCTGCCCTGTCTGCTCCTTCCTGCAGGTGCGACCCCCTTCGTCTCTTCACTTGTAAGCAGTGAGGAATTTAGCAGTGACCTTGGTTTCTCTAAGACTAAGTACAGCAAGAGCCTTTCTACATAACATCCCTACCAGTGCCTCAGTGATAACTACAAACTTCGAGCGTTTGTAGTTATCACTTCACTGGACAAACTTCCAGTCCTGGAAGCAGACACTGTCTGCAGAACATACAGTTAGTTTCAGAAAGTGCAGTTACTTAGAAGAGACTTAGCTGAAAGTAAAAAATCACTGAAAGGAAAATTGGCCTGGTTTAGGCCAAACCAGGACATTCCACCCCTTATTCCATACCATTCACGTCGTACTCAGATCACCATTACCTTTTCATTTTCAAATGTATACAAATATCACTAGTTTATGATTCATCTCTATACAAAGTTCATTAAGTTCATTTAGTTCAGGATTGTGGGTTTCCATCTGGCTAGCAGTCTCTCAGGGTAGGAGACATAGTATGAGTTTTGTCATGGTTCGTGCCCACGGGTTGCAGGTTAAAGATATCAGTCTCGAGGAGGTTACTGGACGCCACTTGCAGCTAGCTCCGGTCTCATCACCACTGTCTTAACCTGAAAGACACTTATGAACACTGTTAGTATTATGCAGCAATTAACATCATGCAGTTCAGAATTAAGTAGTCTCACCCAGGATTAGATCACCTTCAGGGACACATCAGACTTCACTATCTTGCAACATCACCCACCAAGTACATCCAGGTCCTTGAGCAAAAGCAATCCCACGAACGGGTTTACCTTTGCCCGTAGCAGGAAGAACCCAAACAGTTTTTCCCAATAGATTCCTTTCATGCACCACAGGGACTTTATCCCCTTCTACTGTATGTAGAAGGTCTGACTGAGCAGGGCCAGCTCGGTTGATAGATCCCCTGGTGTTAACTAACCAGGTAGCTTGTGCCAAATCCTTATCCCAGTTTTTAAAGGTTCCACCCCCCATTGCTTTTAGGGTAGTTTTTAACAGCCCATTATACCGTTCAATTTTCCCAGAGGCTGGTGCATGATAGGGGATATGATATACCCATTCGATGCCATGCTCTTTGGCCCAGTTGTCTATGAGACTGTTTTTGAAATGAGTTCCATTGTCCGACTCAATTCTCTCTGGCGTGCCGTGTTGCCACAAGATTTGCTTTTCGAGGCCCAGAATAGTGTTCCGGGCAGTGGCATGGGGCACAGAGTATGTTTCCAGCCATCTGGCGGTTGCCTCTACTATGGTAAGCACATAACGTTTACCCTGGCGGGTTTGAGGGAGTGTGATATAGTCAATTTGCCAGGCCTCCCCATATTTATATTTCAACCACCGCCCCCCATACCACAAAGGTTTTAACCATTTGGCTTGCTTAATTGCGGCGCACGTTTCACAGTCATGGATAACCTGTGCAATAGAGTCCATGGTTAAGTCCACCCCTCGGTCACGAGCCCATCTGTATGTTGCATCTCTCCCTTGATGACCTGAAGTGTCGTGAGCTCACCGAGCTAAAAGTAGTTCACCTTTATGTTCCCAGTCCAAATCTATTTGGAACACTTTAGCAGCTTGATCCGCTTGTTGGTTGTTTCGATGTTCCTCAGTTGCCCGACTTTTAGGTACGTGAGCATCTACGTGACGTACCTTCACAACTAGTTTCTCTAGCTGAGCAGCAATATCTTGCCACAATTCAGCAGCCCAAATAGATTTCACTTCGCGCTGCCAGTTGCTTCACTTCCACTGCTTTAACAACCCCCACAGGGCATTTGCCACCATCCATGAGTCAGTATAGAGATACAGCCTTGGCCACTTTTCTCGTTCAGCAATATCTAAAGCCAGCTGGATGGCTTTTACCTCTTCGAATTGACTCGATTCACCTTGTCCTTCTGTAGCTTCTGTGACTCGTCGTATAGGACTCCATACAGCAGCTTTCCACTTCCGATGCTTTCCTATAAGACGGCAGGATCCATCAGTGAACAAGGCATACTGCTTCGCATCCTCTGGTAGTTCATTATATGGTGGGGCTTCTTCGGCACGTGTCACCTCTTTTTCTAGTGGCATTCCGAAGTCTTTGCCTTCTGGCCAGTCCATGATCACTTCTAAGATTCCTGGGCGATTAGGGTTTCCTATTCGAGCCCTCTGTGTAATTAACGCAATCCATTTACTCCATGTAGCATCAGTTGCATGATGGGTAGTAGGAACCTTACCCTTGAACATCCAGCCTAGTACTGGTAATCGGGGTGCCAGGAGAAGCTGTGCTTCAGTACCGATTACCTCTGAAGCAGCTCTAACTCCTTCATATGCTGCCAGTATCTCTTTTTCAGTTGGAGTGTAATTGGCCTCGGAACCCTTGTATCCTCGACTCCAAAATCCTAGGGGCTGACCTCGAGTCTCCCCTGGCAACTTTCTGCCAGAGGCTCCAGGTAAGACCATTGTCCCTAGCTGCAGTGTAGAGCACATTTTTACATCTTGTCCCGTACGGACTGGTCCAAGGGCTTACTGCATGTACAATCTCTTGTTTAATCTGTTCAAAAGCCTGTTGTTGTTCAGGGCCCCACTGCAAATCATTTTTCTTTCTGGTCACTTGATAAAGAGGGCGTACCAATCTGGCTGTAATCTGGAATAATGCATTCTCAGAAACCCACAACGCCTAAGAAGGCTTGTGTTTCCTTTTTGTTAGTTGGTGCGGACATAGCTGTTATTTTGTTGATCACCTCTATCGGGATCTGGCGACGCCCATCTTGCCATTTAATCCCTAAAAACTGGATCTCCTGGGCGGGTCCCTTGACCTTGCCTCTTTTTATGGCAAAACCAGCTTGCAGAAGAATTTGGATGATTTTCTCCCCTTTGTCAAAAACTTCTGCTGCTGTATCACCCCACACAATGATGTCATCAATGTATTGCAAATGTTCTGGAGCTTTACCCTTTTCTAGTGCAGTCTGGATCAGTCCGTGGCAAATAGTAGGACTGTGTTTCCACCCCTGGGACGGTCGATTCCAGGTGTACTGGGTACCTCTCCAGTTAAAAGCAAACTGTGGCCTGCACTTTGATGCCAAAAGAATAGAGAAAAATACGTTAGCAATGTCTATGGTGGCGTACCACTTGGCTGCCTTTGACTCCAGTTCGTATTGAAGTTCTAGCATGTCTGGCACGGCAGCACCCAGCGGTGGCGTAACCGCTGAGTTATTTGGCCTATTCATTTAGGCCACGATAGTCCACAGTTAATCTCCATTCTCCATTAGACTTTCACACTGGCCATATAGGACTATTAAAGGGTGAGCGAGTTTTGCTAATCACTCCTTGATTTTCTAATTGTCTAATCAGTTTATGAATGGGGATCAGGGAGTCTCGATTGGTGCAATATTGTTGTTGGTGCACCGTGGTTGTAGCAATTGGCACCTGTTGTTCTTCAACCTTCAGCAACCCCACAACAGAAGGATCCTCTGAGAGGCCAGGCAAGGTAGACAGCTGTTTAATGTCCTCAGTCTCTACAGCTGCTATACCAAAGGCCCATCTATACCCTTTTGGGTCCTTAAAATACCCTCTCTTGAGGTAGTCTATGCCAAGGATGCACGGAGCATCTGGGCCAGTCACAATGGGGTGCTTTTTCCATTCATTTTTAGTTAGGCTCACTTCGGCCTCCAATACAGATAACACTTGAGATCTCCCTGTTACTCCTGAAATACTGATAGATTCTGTCCCTTTATGATCCAATGGCATTAGGGTGCACTGTGCACCAGTGTCTACCAAGGCTCGATACCTTTGTGGTTTTGATGTGCCAGGCCATCGAATCCACACAGTCCAATAAACTCGGTTGTCCCTCTCCTCCTCCTGGCTGGAGGCAGGGCCCCCCAAATTAAGGAATGGATTCGTGCTGCTCACGGGGATTGGACCTTCATTTCCCCTATTCACATTTGGGAAAAAGGGATTTGAGGCCCATCTCCCCTGACTGGGGTCCTGCTCACTGGTAACTGGAGCAGTCATCCTCATAGGAAAATTCTCTCTGGTATTTCTTTTAGCTTGCAACTCACGTACTCGTGCCTGTAGGGTACTGGTAGGTTGTCCATGCCATCTGCTCATGTCCTCCCCATAATCACGCAGGGCAAACCACAGGATACCTCGTGACGTGTTCCGTTTCCTTTGAGCTGGTCCTGTAGGAGGGCGTTTTCTCTTAATGGCTGCAATGCGGGCCTGTGTAGGTAGAGAGTCAAGTTTATTCTCGATCATGGACAGTTTGTCTGACAGTTGTTTAAATGAGTCCTTGTTTTCCTTAGTTAGTTTTTCCACAGCCGAGACGCGGGCTTGCAGTGGAGAAGAAATACTATTTTCATAATGTCGCATACAGTTAGCCATTTCGCCCACACTAGGTCATGCCATAGCATCTTCTCCCCAGACTAATATTGACAATGTGTGGGTATATACCGGAGGAGCACTCTTCACAACCTTCCGGAACATGGATCGGTTGCATTCCACTTCATCAGGATTTACAGGATCTACAATTTCCCGTGGGTGTCTATAAATGATCTCTTGCACAGCCAGTTCTCTAAGGTAGTTAATACCTTTTTCTATAGTGGTCCATTTGCTTAGGTGGCTCATAACATCATCTTTATAGGGATACCTTCTCTTTACAGCTGACAAGAGTTGCCTCCAGAAACTGATATTTTTTGACTTTCTTGCAAGCGCCTTATCAATACCACCATCTCTGGACAGGGATCCCAACTGTCTGGCTTCTCTACCATCCAATTCCATGCTATCCGCCCCATTATCCCAGCATTGGAGCAACCAGGTAATAATTGGCTCACCGTCATAACGGCTGAAGTCTTTCCTTATATTTCTCAGGTCCTTCAGGGATAAGGAGTGGTAGGTTACCTCTGCGTTCGAGTCCTCCTCCTGTGATCATTCTGCTTTAGAAGGACCTTTCTTCTGTGATGGGTCTGTTTTAAAAAGACAATGAAGGAAACCCCCATCTGTGTCGGGCCCTAACTCTGACGGAGAAGGGCCCTCACCTGGGTCATGTGATGTCTCTGCCTTAGAAGGCTCCGAGTCATCACCCTTCTCTTCACGAGCTGATTTCTTTCGGTATTTCTTCCTGGTTACAGGAGCGATTGGTACAGATTTGGTAGATGTTGGAGTCTGAGTAGATGCAGTGGCTGTCGTGGGAGTGCTGAGACTCGCTAGAGTCTGAGTAGCTGCAGTGGCCATCTTGGGGAGTGTAGCAGCTGCGGTGCGAGCTGTAGTGGCAGCACACGCTGTAGGATCTGAGGTGGCTGCGTAACACCTACACCTGTCCCTGCACCGATATTTAATCTTATCCCACATCAGAAACACATTCAGGACAACCCGAGAATAAAAACATGCCACCTAGACAGCACCATCCTAATTTCGCAAAATCTAGTGGAATCAGCTTGGCAGAAAAGGAGAAGGTACTATTTCCCAAAGTAAAATTGGAAGTGTAATCATTAACAGAATCAGCTAAAGGACGCCTGGAGCATGCAGATGAAGTCACTGCTACCGATTCGCGATTAAAGCTGCCCATCATTGTGTCATAGAGATAAGAGATCGGAATAGTAACTGCCCAGTTTATCACAGCATAAATCAGTATCAAACCCCATACCAAAACAATACATTTCGACCAGCGGCCTCTGCTAAAACGCATGTAAACATTCATAAGAAGCTAGCAATAACACAGTGCCCACGGCAGGTAAGGCATCATTACAATACTCAACTGTGAAAGAAACTCTATAAAAAGATGAGATAACACAGCATTCAAAAATGACATAATCATCTTAGCTGTCTGTTTTAATTTCCAACCCTCGTAAATCTCAAAGAAAGAAATCTGATACTCTCTCAGCTGAGCTCTCCGGGTCTCCTCCCGCCGGAGCTGGGATTCGACTTATCAAAGCAACCTGTTGGAGTTTCTCTCGAGCCCCACATTGGGTGCCAATAAATCTGTCACGGTTTAAAGCTGGACCGGCTATTAAACATGTGGCAGACGCTCTCTGTTAACACTCCCCCCCCACCCGAAGGGAAAGGGAAAGGGAAAAGGGAGAGAGACTTCTGGGTTGGAAAGTTAAAACAGTTTTAATAAACTATAATAATGAAAAAGAGTATAATAATAATATTGGAATAATCAAATATATACAAATATATATACAAAACCAAGATCGAGCTCCCCCAATGTCGGCCACGTCACCACCGGCACGGCAGGACAGGCTCCGGGAAGGCCCAGGCTGGCCCCAGCGACGGCTGCGAGCTGGATTCAGGGATGCACGAATCAGGATCGGGGGCAGCAGGAAAATGGATAGAGTCCTCTTTGGACACTGGCCAAAGGCTCAAGCTGCAGAAGAAGTCCGAAGCAGCAGCAGCACCCAAACACAGCAGAAGAAGCAAGGGAAGGAGCAGAAGAAGGGGCGAAACCCTCATGATCCCCCCGCTTTATACTGAGAATGACGTGTATGGGATGGAATACCTTCACTGGTCAATTTTGGGTCACCTGCCCTGTCTGCTCCTTCCTGCAGGTGCGACCCCCCTTCGGCTCTTCACTCATAAGCAGTGAGGAATTTAGCAGTGACCTTGGTTTCTCTAAGACTAAGTACAGCAAGAGCCTTTCTACATAACATCCCTACCAGTGCCTCAGTGATAACTACAAACTTCAAGCGTTATCAGTCGTGGAAGCAGACACTGTCTGCAGAACATACAGTTAGTTTCAGAAAGTGCAGTTACTTAGAAGAGACTTAGCTGAAAGTAAAAAATCACTGAAAGGAAAATTGGCCTGGTTCAGACCAAACCAGGACATGATGGAACAAAAAATATGTGGTTAAACAGGATTGCTGATGAAAACATATAGTTCAAACAAATAAACAAAAAGATCTACAGTAAGACCGCAACATTACTGTAAAATGTCAAAATTCAACAACATTTGGATACCCTTTAACAATTCACTCTTTTCTCTTAAACTCAGTTGTAGATGTGCGTCTTTGGTTTATGCTGTCACAGTGTCTCTCAAGATTTGCCCCATTAAAATTAATTTTTTTTGAAGGTTCTCAGCCTTTCTAGAAACCACAAGACAAAAATGGCAAGCAAAGTACTTCATTCAACATACCTTCATTCTGCATGTCCTGCTTATGCCATCTAGACTCAAGATGAGGCTGGAGTTTCCACAGACAAACAACACTGTTTTTAACATGATTGCTCTTTTGAGCCACAATAACATTCCAGTAGCTTTTTAAATCATTACAAGAAAGAAAAAGACTCCAAATTCTTCGTACTGTTTGACAAATTTTTCTTCCTAACGATCCTTAGCTTGAAGTTCCTATATTGTGATATTGTTTCTCATTAAGAAAACTGTTTTTCCTTGATGATTCTTTGTGCCTATTTTCTGAAATATCTTGCTTGTAGAAATACAAGCTGCACTAAATGTTGCAAATTATTGAATGCACCCTCTTTTTTTTGTTCAGTATCTTTTTAGGCATGTTACTATACTTTGGTATAGCAATGTCCGTTTACTTAATACATCTTTAAAGCTGTGACTGAATTAAAACAACAAAACCAACTGAAAAAAACTGTTTTCTGAAATAGTATTTTTTAGATTCACTAGAATTTAATAGAAAATGAAACTCTGCTTCAAAAAGTTCTAGAGAACTGCACTTTCCAAATGTGACACCATCCAACTGTCATTCAGGTCATTTCCTTATTAAGTCTTTAAATATGTGATATCTTACTGATTCGATCTTGTTTTTAAAGAGATGTTCTTGCTGATTATCTTGAGCTCTGAGCAAATTGTTCTTAGCTTTCTAAGTTTTTATTGCAAAAGTCTCCCATTAAAAATACTATGATTGTTAAATCCCCATAACTAAGACAAATATAGATAACTAAGACAAATGCACAATTTTAACATTAAGCTTAATAAATTAGTTAAGGCAAATAGAAGGCTTACATTCTCTAATAAGTGCTAAGTCTTTTAGAGTTTGTATAAACATATTTGCATGTTCTACAGGTAAATGCACTTTCACTTTGTCCCTGACTTACAAAAACCAGAAATATTCTGGATGATTTTTATTTCCAATTCAGCCTGAACATTGTAATACAATAAGCAAGCAAAACCCAAATATCTGTTACTGTATTTTCTAAAACCCAAGGTAATAAACATCTTAAAACTCTGGAAAGATGCAGGTAGTTTTTTCATTACCTCATGCTATATGAATAAGTATATATGAAATTACCATCAAAACTAACTTCTAAGGTGGTAAATTAGCTGTTCTTGAAATTTCAAGTTGATGATAGATATTCTCCAAAGATGTTGAAATTGAACACAGTAATATAGAGATAACCGGCTAGAGCTATACAAAGTCCATCGAGACTATGTGATTTTATGGTCATTTTGGCCTTTATGCTATAGTGTACTATATGTATGCTACACTACATGAAGTGATGGTGGCAGTATACATATCAAATGGCTCTGCACTGTGAGAGAATTCACCTTTTCATAGTAGTTGTGGAATGGAGACAAAAGCTAATATTTTTAAAGCTTTTCTTATGACTAAAATCCTAGTACTGTTTGTTTTAGCCCTCAAAACATGAAAGGTTATCTCAAACAAATTTGTCTTCAGGAGTCAATAGGTATCTATGAATTTTTTTGAAGGGGGTTTTGTGCCTGGCTAAGCACAGAGAAACCAATATATACTTGATTATGTTTCATAACTATTTTCTCATTCACTTTGTCTACATTACCAAAAAGAAAAATCCACTTTAAAAATAAACTGGTAAATATTAAGATAGTTCAGTAAATAACTACATTTATAAAGACATATTGTTTCAAATTATTTTTTTAAATCTGTGACTGCACATCCATCTAAAAATTCACATATGGATTAAGCCATGGATTAGCCCAATTGACCTAGTGAGCATATTTCCATTCTTGGTGGAACAACTGGGTCTTAAATAGCAGAAAAATAATTAAGGATTTGTAGTTTCAGCATAGCTCTCCATTTCCAAAAGGTTTTCCTTTTTCATACAGAGAACTTAGAAGAATGGAAATAATAAAACTAAAATATGGAGGAACACTGTAGCTGCTTTGATATAGCTGTATTGTTCCTTAGTAATATAAAATCAAATGGACATAAAAGGGTTTTGAGTTTAGATAGTAATTTTTGGAGTTTTATGTTTCACTTTTTCTGATCTGTTGGTCCTACTTTTTCACTTATCCCTGATGACAGGAAAACAATCCTCTTTCCTCCTACCTTCACTTTTAAATAGCTGTTGGCTAAATTCTCATCTCCCATAGTAAATCAGATTTCTTGGTGCCTGTAACATTTGTCTAAAGAAATATTTGCCACCTTCTCATGGGAACTGAAAACCTAATGCCACAGCCTTTTCTGAGTCTCAACGAACCAGAGGATGGTGGCATAAATATAAGGATAGCCAGATATGAGCCATACTCCTGTATTAGAGCAAAGGGCTCTGGTAGCATCTTGGGGAAAATAATTCAGCACGTGACTTATTGTTGAAGCAAGGGCCAATGTTGCTTCTGCCAACAGCTAGAAAATTCTAGACAAGCAACAAAGATCATAGCTACGTTTAAAGATGCTTAAACTCTTCTTTTCCACATAACACTGGTACTGTGCTATCTGACGAAATAGATGGTCCTGTTTAAAGTCATTCTCTGTAAAGGGCAAGACACTCCTACTTGCTCAAATAGAAAAGGGATCTGACAGCAATATTCAAGAAGGAAAGCTTTCTAGAGGATAGAAGATAGAGAATAGAGGAGAAGGAAGCACTTGTTTCACATCATATTAAATTCTTATCTTCCTCCAGCTCTATTGGTACTCTGTCTTTCACAATTTTTTTCTCCAGTACTATTGTAGCTCTACCAAGATAAGTGTAAATGGGAAGCAAACACTCTATGATTTATACCCTACTAGATTCACTTGCCTTATGTAGTAAAAACAGAAGTGAAAATTAACACAGATTAATGCAGAGTAATTTATAAGCTACCTTACCATGAGGTTAAATTCACTTTATAGTTAATAAACCAAGGAAGTTTGGTTGTACTTGTTCTATGTTGTTAAAGATGGAGGAATGCATTTATGCAGTAAAGTTGGTACATATTTAAAAAAATAAAATGAAAACACACTCACATGCCACAGGTAAAACCCACAAAGTCTAAGATTTTTTTATAAGATCTTGGATATGTGTACTCTTCTTACTAACACAATTTCTCTTTGGAATAATGGACTTTTGAAAATCTTTATGAATGCACAAAACAGACTTAAAACATGTCGGAAACGTCATGAGATGAGGTTTTTTCCATTAAGTTATAGACTTATGCATGTAAGATGCACTATTAAAACTGCCTCAAAATATCTGCATATTAAGAAAAATGGTCAACTTTTATTATCTGTTTATTGATATTGATAGTAAAACATTGTATGCATAGTAACATCTTGTTGAAAGAACCTCGGACTCAAAATTGGATAAATCTTGCCCATAATACCTTCTTCTAGAAGCCGCATGATGCATACTTGGCTCATCTCTGACATTTCTGAATACATATTTTGACAGGCTCTTCATACTTCTTTCTTATTAAAAAGAGACACAGAAGTAAAATGAACAAACCTTGGTTTTCCTATATGTTTGTGTCCCTATGTTCTTCCAAGCATTTTCCTCATAGTTCACTCCTATACACACTTCACAATTTTTTCCTTATCTCTTCCTGTACCGAGCATATTCATCTTGATAAGCAAGCATGAAGTATATGCTTATCTAACTTAAGAGTTATGTACGAACTTAGAAACTGGCCATTATATCTATCTTCTATCCAGCTACCAGCTTCCCCATACTTGAAGGAATACGAATTTTTGACTTCTGTCTCTTAGACAAATATGGTCAATACTCACCAACAGATCCAAGAATTTTTTTGTGTGTGCCAGGGTGGTGAGAGGGAGAAGATTATGCTATTTGCCTCTTTCACTTAATCATAAAACCTCATTTCCTTTAAAAAAAACAGTCTAAAGTGCACCAAAAATCCCTAATTTTCAAAAGCAAAGAGGAAGAAGAAGAAGAAATAACAAAAAACTGTCTTTAAATCAGAGTAAATTGTAAATCCTGATCTACATTTTCTTTTTTTTTTTTTTTTTAGTAATGTGCTGATGGTATCTACATGCTCTTCACCAAAAGTTCATTAGAAAGGCTTCCATGTATACATCTCATGACATAAGTCCCTCCTATGACAAACTTCTTAATGTCATTTGGGGCTCAGAACAGTTTTTAGAACAGACTGATCATGGGTTTAGCAGAATCAAGATTTGAAAAGTATGTAAATAAGTCATTTAAATGAGCAGCATTTTACTTATGGAAAAGCATTGTAACTATTAAATTGATACATTTGTTAGTAAATGAGTAAGCAAGTAACTCTAGTTTCACAATCTCCAGTTTAATTGAGCTGCTGAGCTAACAAAAGGCAGTTCTTCAATGTTTATAAAAACATATTCACAGTTGCAATCTTTCTCTTGAGGCATTTTGGTTAAGTATTCAGATAATTCTTAATTTATGGCAGTGTGGTTTGAAAGCTGGCTGACTACCTGGCCATAAAAGCCTTTCCATCAAACTGCTTTCTTTTACTGACAACCAAAGGGTTTTACTTTTTTCTTCTAATCTGTTTCAAAAGTATTTATCAGGTTTTCCAAAGACACCATTGATTTTAAATGTAACTTGTACTTTCTCCTACTGATGGCTAGAAACAGCAGGCTTTGTTCAAGGGAATTGCCCCATCTGGGAGCTGACATAGAACACATGAAAGTATCTTCATATGAACAGAGACAGAACTTCAAAGGGCATATATTTTTTTGTCTCAAAAAGCCACATGGAAAGGGGAGCAAGAGCACCCTGTACAGATGACCAGTTTTGGCTCTGTTCATTGCACTCACCACTCTCTCACGCTACAGCATAGCTGCTGACTGGACAGAATTGACTGTGTGGAATATGTTCAGAAAGCCAAGATCCATAGGAATTTAATTCAGACACTAAGGGCACATGAAAGATATAGAAATCCATAGCTTTAAAGAGAGATTTGTCTGTTTTCCATTTACACAGGTCCCTTTCCAGCACTAGTAACATTACTTCTCCAGCTATATTTTTATTATACATACTAAGCACAAGAGTACCATTCTTGAATTACATCGTAGCCAGAAAATTTGAGTTATTTAAGTTCAATAAAATCATAGCACTAAATTTAATTGTCACAGGAAAAGTACTGGACAGAATTCATTCAGGATAGAAATAAAAATTTTTTCAGATACACTAAGCCACAATCTGTCCCTAATCTTAACAAGAGAAAAAATAAAAATTAATTTCACTGCAGAAAATACAATCCAATAATAAAGCCAAAAGTGGCAATATAATGACCTCCTTCTGCTCTGAACTGATATTTAGAGAAGTTCTTTATTTTCACTTCTGTTCTCATTTCTCAAGATCCATGATAGCTGTTCTGTCACAGGACAGAGCCTAAAACAAGGCCTAACAGCAAGACTGTGTGAGATAATTTGCATCCTAATAAAACATACTAACAATTTAAGATTTATATATAAGAACTTTCCTTCAATATTAAATACTTAGAGTTTCTTCACAGCCAGGGGTTTGGCTACTTAGACCACGGGACGCATTTTGAGAAACCCAGTCTTCTGGCAGCTGACAGAGTCCATCTATCAGAGAAGGGGAAGATCATCTTGGGTCATAGGCTTTCCAAGCTGGTAAAGAGGGCTTTAAACTAGATTTGCCAGGGGAGGGGAACCTCAGTCCATCCCAATTCAGCCATCCGATGCCAGGGCCAGTAATAGGTGCCCAGAGACTGGAGAAGGATGACAGGTTGGCAGGAGAAGGCCAGAAGAGCCACGGAAAGGAATTTCAGGCAGGAAGACAGCTTCATCGGAGGCCCAACTAAAATGCCTCTATACAAACACACAGAGCATGGGGAACAAACAAGAGGAGCTAGAGACACGCGCACACCTGCAAGGCTATGACCTTATTGGCATCACAGAGACATGGTGGGATGGCTCTGATGACTGGAGTGTTGGAATGGAGGGATGCAGGCTTTTTAGGAAGGACAAGCAGGGGAGACAAGGAGGGGGTGTTGTGTTCTATGTCAATGATCAGTTTGAGTGCTGGGAGCTCTGTCTGGGGATGGAAGAGGAGCTGATGGAAAGCTTATGGGTCAGGATTAAAGGGCGGGCAGGGATGGGAGACACTATAGTGGGCGTCTGCTACAGGCCACCTGGCCAGGAAGACCAAGTGGATGAGGCCGTCTACAGACAGATAGATGCAGCTGCACGTTCACAGGCCTTGGTCCTCATGGGGGACTTCAACCTTCCTGGCATCTGTTGGAAGGACAACACAGCTGGGCACAAGCAATCCAGGAGGTTCCTGGAATGCATGGATAACAACTTCCTTCTCCAAGTGATAGAGGAGTCGACGAGGAGAGGTGCAATGCTGGACTTTGTTCTCACCAACAAGGAGGGGCTGGTGGGGAATGTGAAGCTCAAGGGCAGCCTTGGCTGCAGCGACCATGAAATGGTGGAGTTCAAGATCCATTGGGCAGCAAGGAGGGCGCGCAGCCAGCTCACCACCCTGGATTTCAGGAGAGCAGACTTTGACCTCTTCAGGGACCTGCTGGGAAAGTCTCTTGGGATAAAGCCCTGGAGGAAAGAGGGGCCCAAGAAAGCTCGTTAGTATTCAAGGACCACCTCTTCCAGGGTCAGGAGCAATGCATCCCGACAAAGAGGAAGGCAGGCAAAAACACCAGGAGGCCTGCATGGATAAACAAGGAGATCCTGGATAAACTCAGGCACAAGAAGGAAGCCTACAGAGGGTGGAAGCAAGGGCAGGTAGCCTGGGAGGAATACAGAGAAATTGTCTGAGAAGCCAGGGGCCAGGTTAAGAAAGCTAAAGCCCTGATAGAATTAAATTTGGCCAGGCATGTCAAGGGCAACAAGAAATGCTTCTATAGGTACCTCAGTGATAAAAGGAAGACTACAGAAAATGTGGGCCCTCTCTGGAAGGAAACGGGAGACCTGGTTACCCAAGATACGGAGAAGGCTGAGGTACTCAATGACTTCTTTGCCTCAGTCTTCACCGACAAGTGCTCTAGCCTCACCACCCAAGTCGCAGAAGGCAGAGGCAGGGACTGGAAGGATGAAGAACCGCCCACTGTAGGAGAAGATCATGTTTGAGACCATCTAAGGAACCTGAAGATGCACAAGTCCATGGGACCTGATAAGGTGCATCTACGGGTCCTGAGGGAACTGGTGGATGAAGTTTCTAAGCCGCTATCCATCATTTTTGAGAAATCATGGCACTCTGGGGAAGTTCCTGCCGACTGGAAAAGGGGAAACATAAGCCCCTTATTCAAGAAGGGAAAAAGGGAAGATCTGGGGAACTACAGGCCAGACAGCCTCATCTCTGTGCCCAGCAAGATCATGGAGCAGATCCTCCTGGAAATTATACTGAGGCACACGGAAATCAAGGAGGTGATTGGTGACAGCCAACATGGCTTCACTAAGGGCAAATCATGCCTGACAAATTTGGTGGTCTTCTATGACACGGTTACAGCACTGGTGGATAAGGGAAGAGCAACTGATGTCATCTACCTGGACTTGTGCAAAGCATTTGACACTGTCCCGCATGACATCCTTGTCTCTAAATTGGAGAGACATGGACTTGATGGATGGACCACTCGGTGGATAAGGAATTGGCTGAATGGTCGCACTCAAAGACTTGCGGTCAACGGCTCAATGTCCAAGTGGACACCAGTGACGAGTGGCGTTCCTCAGGGGTCGGTATTGGGACCGGTCCTGTTTAACATCTTTGTTGGTGACATGGACAGTGGGATTGAGTACGTCCTCACCAAGTCTGCCGACAACACCAAGCTGTGCAGTGTGGTCGACACGCTGGAGGGAAGGGATGCCATCCAGAGGGACCTTGACAGGCTTGAGAGCTGGGCCTGTGCAAACCGCGTGAAGTTCAACAAGGCCAAGTGCAAGGTCCTGCATGTGGGTCGGGGCAATCCCAAGCACAAATACAGGCTGGGCGGAGAATGGATTGAGAGCAGCCCTGAGGAGACGGACTTGGGGGTGATGGTTGATGAGAAGCTCAACATGAGCCGGCAGTGCATGCTTGCAGCCCAGAAGGCCAACCGTATCCTGGGTTGCATCAAAAGAAGTGTGGCCAGCAGGTCGAGGGAGGTGATTCTGCCCCTTTACTCCGCTCTCATGAGACCCCACCTGGAATACTGCATTCAGCTCTGGGGCCCCCAACATAAGAAGGACATGGAGCTGTTGGAGCAAGTCCAGAGAAGGGCCACGAAGATGATGAAAGGGCTGGAGCACCTCTCCTATGAAGACAAGCTGAGAGAGTTGGGGCTCTTCAGCCTGGAGAAGAGAAGGCTCCAGGGAGACCTCATAGCAGCCTTCCAGTACATGAAGTGGGCCTACAGGAAAGCTGGAGAGGGACTTTTTAGAAGGGCAAGTAGTGACAGGATGAGGGGGAATGGTTTTAAACTGAAAGAGGGTAGATTTAGATTAGCTATTAGGAAGAAATTCTTTACTGTGAAGGTGGTGAGACACTGGCACAGGTTGCCCAGAAAGGTTGTGGCTGCCCCCTCCCTGGCAGTGTTTAAGGCCAGGCTGGATGAGGCTTTGAGCAACCTGGTCTAGAGGAAAGGTGTCCATGCCCGTGGAGGGTGGTTGGAACTAGATGATGTTTAAGGTCCCTTCCAACCCAAACCATTCTATGATTCTGTGATTCTATGATTCTATGATTCTTTAATATTAGTCAAGCTTTACTGACAGGAGGAAAGAGCTTCTAGCTGGGCACAGGGACATAGCTGATTTGTTGCCAGGATGCTATTGGGGCTTCAGAATCAGTCACAAAGCAGTAGTATCAATCATGAGTCCATAAAAATCTAAAGGTCAGAGATTCAGAAATCTCTTAAATAAACCGCAACATGTTTTTGCATATAGTATTTTTTTTGTACAGGTTTTTATAGACCCAAGAAACTAAAATGAAAGTGTGAGTGCCATCAGTGTAACATTTCAATCACTTACTAGAGTGCTTAGCAAGTACAGCAGTACATTTCAATGAAATACACACTACATTCATTAAGGAATTTTATGATGTTTTCTTTCTCTATTCAGAGCACTTATATTTTTTCACACACAATAAAAATGTCTAAAAATGTTACATAAAAATAAGCAACTCTACCAGCCAAAGCTTGAATCTGCTTATTAAATTGCTTAAAAACTTATCTCAAAATATACATTTCAAATAAAAACAGTGATTAAGAAAGGATGCGTCTTCGTTCATCAATAAACAGAACTTTGTGATTCAGCAACAAGGTACAACTGTCATATTTAGCAGCATCACATGTGTGTTCACTTATTTAGGTTGTTACATCTTCTATGAAAAGATATTTAAACGCTTACAAAAGCAAAGTGCAGAAGCATAATTCTCAATTATATCTCTGCTTACAACCAATTTGAGTATTAGTTAGTTGAGCATTTTGAGTAGAAGTGGAACAGATTCCTTCTTCTGCAAAGGAAACAAAAATAATATTGTTTTCTTAAAAATTTTAGAAGAGGCAGGTGTATTAGTATAGCAACTATAAGACTTGAGCCTGAAATACAGACAAAATAGAGTAGTAGGAAGAGAAGTATTAAGAAAGTGATGATATAGAAAAGGTAAACATCAGCAGTTTGTTTCCATCAACTGCACATTATACAGAAGAATGACGTGAAAAGCAGAATAATATGATAATGGATATCACAGAATCACAGAATGTTAGGCATTTGAAGGGACCTCGAAAGATCATCTAGTCCAATCCCCCTGCCGGTGCAGGATTACCTAGATCATGTCACATAGGAACGCATCCAGGCGGGTTTTGAATGTGTCCAGAGAAGGAGACTCCACAACCTCTCTGGGTAGCCTGTTCCAGTGTTCAGTTACCCTCATTGTAAAGAAGTTTTTCCTCATATTTATACGGAACCTCCTGATATGCTCAGTATGTGTAGAAAATAAAAAACAGTTTCTGGTTTATGAGGTAAAATATGTTAAAATGCTGCTTATGCCCCAAGAGCATAATGTGCATTGTGATCCTAATACTCTGAGACACATAATAGTCTTTACAATACCTTATCACTTATGTCACAAGCACAAAACTATTAGCCTCATTTGCAAGAAACTGTGTGGTCTTTAATTTTTAAGTTCAGGGGAATTACATTTTCCCAACAAACACAGATTGAAAGGTTTATCTTATGTACAAGATTCTAAACATAAATTATGAGGAAGAAAAAAATTAGAAGAAAAAAAGAAGAGCTACAAAAATACAGTTAGATCCTCAATCTGAAAGGCAAAAAAAAAAGAGAATATGCCACAATGGCCAGTTCAAGGGCTTTCAGTTTTGCAGAGAATTCTCTATAAATTTGTCTGCTCTGCAGTGTTTGGCTGTTTGCTATAATCTTGTCCTTTCTTATCTGTCACACACATCCCTGTCTTGCTTAGGCTTCGCTAAGGTTTTCTTTCTTTTCCCTCATTACTTCATGTAATTTATTCTGTCCTAAGTAAATCCAAAGAAATAAATACCTGCTTCAGGGCACAAATTTTCCACTGCCTCTCTCACACATTGCACTGGGAATAAATGGATAAATGCCTAGGCTAGTGGAGCCCTTTTTAGGATCCTAAGAAAAATGGGCATATACTATAAAACTGTTTCTAAAATCACAGAGATGTTTGCAAAGTCTAACGGCTTTTCACTCATTACCTTCTTGCTTTAGTTAATAGTTATAGAGAATTGACTACATGTCTAAACAGGAGTTGAGCCATTCAAAATTCAAAGTTGTTTATAAGTGCTGAACACTTACAGTCCCTTCCTGACCTCCTAAAACCTTTGAATTCTATGTAGTTCACTTCATATAATTACCATATGTTAGGGTGCTCCTCCAAACCCCTGATGTGAAATTTCCTCTCTTGAATTTAGCTATGAAGCTTGTTTATCTTAAATATTACTATTCTTTTGGTATTCTATTTTAGATAATTTATAAATGCTAGGTATTTAAAATAAAATATGCAGAAAGCCCTTGAGGGTTTCACGGGATGAGACTCATACACAAATAATAGACTAAATCCAGGCTTTCAGTCTGTTTAGCAGCACCAGTAGTAACAAAACACTGACTGTTTTTGCCCAAAACCAATTCAAAACTAACTTACATTTCTCTCAAAGCAAGAAATAAAACTGTGCCTGACATTAAGGTCTCTGTAGAAGAAATTTACTTTGAGACCCCTGAATATTAGTCTTTAATATGAATCTTTGTGTACTGTCTTGGTTATTTAACATAAAGCAGTGCAGTTTATTTTAAATGTATACAAGGTAGATATTTGTCGAGTGTTTTTCCGTATGAACCATTGAATGCTGATGTTTGTTCATATTCATGTAAGCTTTGAATGATAGCACTTTTTTTTTTTTTCTAGGACATATGTGCCATCAAAGTATCAATAGCCAAAGCACTTAATTTTAAATGAATGAACCACTCTAACATTTTGACAGTATCTCACACTTGAGAATACACATTAGGTGAATTTAAGTATGTCTGAATCTTTTCTATTCCTAGAGGTATCATCTTATGACTAGTACAAGCATCAACATCAATAAGCACAGCAGAGATGTGATAGTATTACAATGAATCTATATCTTTCAGAAAACAGATTTAGTTACCATTTAAATTGGGTATATGCTCAGAGACTGTAGGCTAGAACCCACACACTTCAGTTTCACAAATCTTGGCAACAAACTAAAGGTGATCTCCCATGGCTGGAATGAGCAGAGACGTTATTTATGAGATCACATGTTATAATGAAAAATCAGGCATACTGCTTCTAATTAGGTACCACATTTTCCCATGGGTTATGAACTCCAGAAGTAAGAAAAATATCTTTAAAAAATCTCTGTGCATACAGACACATGGTAATGTTTAAAGCAATTGTGAGCTACTTAATATTAACTATGGTTGTCTCCTCTGTTTACTACATTTGTAATTGCACTGATTGCTGTATTGACTGAAAAGGTCATGAGCCTATTTAAACTTATGGGATTTATTTCCACTAAGTTCAATTAGAGCTGGTGCAAGACTTAAGAATATGTATTGGCACAGTAAGTGTAACTTCATTAAAAAAGCAAGAGGAGGAAGCATTGACTCCTAAAACACTTGCAGAATAAAAATAAGTAAAGAAAATGTAGATGCACTTAAGAAAAGTTTTGGGAAATATAGGACCAGTACTTATCACAAGTATAATATAAGTTTAAGGTTTTTTTCAACTTCTAATTTTCTCTTTTAAAGAAAAAATTATGCTCATGGACTGTAAGATCAATAGCTATTATTTTTTGCTACTACTGTTTTGTATCCTTTCACAGTATATCATTGACAAATTATATATTCTTTTCCACATAAAAAGAAACAATTCAGGAAGTATGGGGATGAAAAATTCTTTATAAATCATGTGTGAGATCATCATTACTCTGGCAGACTTGCTTACATTAGTATCTCAAGATTCACAGTCACATTATATATAGTTGTATGTATTTTAACTAATGATACTTTTAAAACATTGACTGAGGCAATATTCACAGTCTCATTGCACTTTTAGTACTAATGTTGAATATTCCCTTTCTGTTCTCCTCGCCCCCGACCCCTCACTTCAGAATTCACATGGATGAGACAATGGAAAAGGACAAGTCTCCTCCTCTTTTTTTTGTTGTGTATTCTCATTCTTACACAAAGACATGATTATTTTATTTGTATTTACAGTGCAACTGGGAAACGCTTTTGTTCTACAGTTTATAAATGCACAAATTTTAACAAAACTCCCTTTTTGGATAAACACGTAAGCAAAAACTTCAAAAACATCTTACCTCAGATCTTCTAAAGAAACTTTTCCTTTTAGAAAACAAACACAATTTGCCAAACTGTTTGTAGTAATCCCTTTAAACTAGCCCAAAATAAAGGTAGTTGCACCTAATATTTTTGCCCTTTCTCAAAAAAATAATTCATCTGCTACATGAGGAATTATAATTGCATGAATTCCAGCACAGACAGGACCCTGGCTGGCTGCTCCTATGTAATGTGCTATTCAGATGGCTGCTGGTATTTTAACTGATCAGAGGAGATCTGAGCAGAAGTTTCAGAAGACAACACATACAACAGTGATATTCACTGATTATTTGTTTGATTTAGCACTTCTCTCCGAGGACAAAGAAATAGGTGGAAAAAGAGGTCTTGAGTATAAATGGCAGTTTGTGACATCTAAAAAATATGAGCTTCTTGTGAGTGTAACAAAACATAAACATTTGTGAGCATTGACCAAACAGACTATATAATAAAGTGTCCTTTAGCTTAGCAAACAGATATGTCTCTTTCATTCCTATTTGAAACTATTTGATGCACCTATTTTTCTCCCTGGTATAAATAATTCTCACAGTCAGAATCTTTTCTAAAGCACCAATAACTATATATCAGCATGACATGGAAGTCTTTGGACAGATCTGGTCCTATAATAACTGTGAGAGAAAGTGTTTTATTTTTGGTGGGATACACACTGTGTTAAACCAAATTACCAGATTCCTAGGCTGAAAAGAGCGTTTTGTTTGATTTAATATAAAAAAAAATCATCCCTGCAAAACATTACAGGATGTTGTGGCATTTAATAAGGAAACACACCAAACAATTTAATATTGATCCTTGTATTTTAAAGCGACTTTTAAAGGAAGAGCCAATAGCATGAGATGACTGTATATGCAGCTTATACTGGCTCTGATTTTATATACATAATAGTATTACATTTGTTGACAAGAGGAGAGATATTCACAAACAAGTACTGTGTGTCACTACCTTCAAAGCTAGGTACTAATTTTCAACTATGATGTATTAATCAATAGAAGTCTGAACTCTTATGATGGAACCAAGGGTGCAATTCTACAAAATGTTTTCTTGGTGATAGCGCTGTCTTAAAGACTTCCCTTTCGCCTGCCCCCAGATATTTATTTCTAGGCCTAAGATGACCTTAAAGATGAATAAGCACATAATTTTGTAGTTCCATGACAGTGCACGTCAGTGAAACATTGGTGTTTTAAAAAAAAGTATTATTTTAAATCTGGTACTTCACTAATTTGTTTTACTCTGTGCCCTACATTGTTCATGCAGGTCATGCTTGCATAATTGAAGTCACCTTGCAGAAAAAGAAACAAGTGTCATCACTGCCTAAGAGAAAGGCATGTAGTCAGAACAGCTTTGTAGACTGTGTTAAGTGTAGTTTAGATACAGAACTCACAACTGAGATGATTAACTTGAAGACAATTACATTTCTGGGAAGCTGAAAGTAGCTCTGTCTAAGGCAAGGGAACGACTTAGTTGTCCAAGTTGGTGGCAACTGCTATTCTACCACAGGATCAGCCAGCACAGGTACAATAACAAATGAAGATAACCCAGGACCCAGGAATGCTCAGGTCATTCTAAAGAATCTTTTCAACATTGCAACAAGATAAACTTTTCACTGTCACTAAAGCCTAAGAAAACAGATTTGCATTTTGATAGACTTTGTCCTATTAGAGCTCTTACAAAAAGCTACAATTTCCTCAACCAACTACTATGTTTGAAACCCTTGCTGTGTAATACCACATACAAACAAATGTGCTCCCTTTGCACTTCCTATGGTATATGTGAACCAGTACAGGGTGGATGGACAAGTGGTTTATATACTGGTGTAGAAGATGCAAGAGAGACATAAATGCATTTAGAAACACTCAGTAAAATTATAACAGATATATACATGTAATTTAAGATCACATATCTCAGATGTGTCTTTAAGAACTATTCAGCTTTACTTGCAGCTGAGATTAATAATAAGTAGTGTAAAAAATCAGTCAAGATGAGAATGGTTTTCATTCCATTTAAACAAGAAATTTTGATTCCTATTCTAGTTTCAACTAGAATCTCCATTATCAAGTGAGAAGTTTAATTAAGCTGCATGCCAAGCAGTTCTTTCTAATAAAGAAACATCAGAATGTCAGCTTCTAACTTTTTTCCCAAGGTCTTCCTTCTGTATGTCATTATCAGGAATTTCCCCAGCACTCCCTCTATTTTCTCTGTTTGCAACAAGACTAATAAAAATACTGTTACTATTGCCTAAATTATGGACATCTCCTAACTGTAAAAATTAAAACCAAAAAGCCCATTCTACTAGGTCTTTGGTTAGATTTAAGATATTCTGATTCCCTGCAACCTCCCTTTCTCAATTGTTTCAACCACGTCCCTGACTGTCATATTAGAACCAGAAATCAATTTTGTTCTGAAATTGAATTTAAACAGAAGGCTTTTGCTTTGCACCAAGTATGTAATAATGAAAGAACCTTATCCCACGTGAACACACTTAAATGCTGTAATGCTATCATGCATTTGATGTAATTTGCAGGCTCTCTATATATGTCCCTGAATTCTTTGTAATTATTGACAGATAAAAGAAAGGCACCTGAGAAAATGTTGCAGTACAGCAAATGGGGTGATGCTTAGGTGATGTGAAGAGAAAGAGCTTTCTAAAGAACTAAGAAACCCAGGATATGTTTAGATACTACTGCCAAGGATTGAGTATTTAGATGCTCGCAAAACCAAACAAATATAATATAAAAAATATAAAAAAATATAAAATATAACAACAAAAAAACCCCTTTATTCATCTGAAACTTTCAAGGAACATTTTGGATTTTTATGGACCGTATAAAAATACTGGATTCTGGAAAATATTTAAAAGCCCTACATTAGTTTTCCTTTGCTTACTAAGTAAATAACATACAAACAATGGGAGATTAAGAGAAAAAGAACAATGGGAATAGAATTAGGCTGAAAATAACACAAATGAGATTTAAGAATTGTTCTGGACATCTAATGGGTGACATTCAGTTCCTACTTGTACCACTGTAAATCACAAAAAAATTGGTCAAACCAAATTCATTCCTGGGGTTTGCTTTTCTATTGCTGTACCTCATGGGAATGAGTAGAACTTCACTTCCTAAATTTTATTTTCATTTTAGTAAAGATGAAATACAGTATGTTAACAGACACAAATAAATGCTCAAATTCCAATTCCCGAATAACAAAGGTTTTTTTTTAATCTTGCCTCTACTTCCTTTTCTTGAGGCAGTGATTCAAATAGTTTTATATGCTGTTCCAGTGCTCTGTCACCCTCAAAGTAAAGAAGTTTTTCCTCATATTCAGATGGAATTTCCCAAGTTTTAGCTTGTGCCCATTGCCCCTTGTCCTGTCACTGGGCACCACTGAGAAGACTCTGGCCCCCTCCTCTTGATATCCACCCCTAAGGTATTTGTAAGTATTGCTAAGATCCCCTCTCAGTCTTCTCTTCTCCAAGCTGAACAGACCCAGGTCTCTCAGCCTCTCCTCATAAGAGAGATGCTCCAGTCCTCTGATCATCTTTGTAGCTCTTCGCTGGACTCTCTCCAGTAATTCCTTATCTTTCTTGAGCTGGGGGGCCCAGAACTGGACACAGTACTCCAGATGTGGCCTCACCAGGGCTGTGTAGAGGGGCAGGATAACCTCCCCTGTGTGACCTGTTGGCCACACTCTTTCTAATGCACCCCAGGAAGACTATGTTCGCTTTTGTTGACACCTTATTGTCTGTATAGCTGGGGTTTTTTCCCTTTCACTTCTAGGCCCCAAACATGAACAATCTACTGCCATCACGCAGAGTCTAATTAGCCTTACTTCAGTCTGAGTGTAGCATTTTGCATACATTTTGCCTGCAGATACAGAATCTGAATATCACAGAATCACAGAATCAATCAGGTTGGAAGAGACCTCAGGGATCATCGAGTCCAACCATTGCCCTGACACCACCGTGTCAACTAGACCATGGCACTAAGTGCCATGTCCAGTCTTTTCTTAAACACATCCAGAGATGGTGACTCCACCACCTCCCTGGGCAGCCCGTTCCAATGTCTAATGACCCTTTCTGAGAAGAAATGCTTCCTGATGTCTAACCTGTTTCTTTTTGTTTTTTTTTCATTCTGCTATTCTTTTTTCTGTGTTTCCATATACTTTTTTATCCACCTTTTCCATTTCAGCCCACAGCTCGTACTTGGTATGTTGTCTATACCAACGAACTTCAGTTTTAGCTAGACATTTCATTCCTTACACAGAAGACTGTGTTAATAGAATCTTATGTTATCTACTGACTCTCATTTCACATTTACAGTAATGTGAAAGCACCACATTGTTTCAGTGCATAACACTAAAGAAAAAGACATTCCACTTAGAATTGCATGGAACTCTGAAGGAAAAATAATCTTTTGAAATCTAGGTAGGATCTTGCTGCATTAATGAACAACTGCAGCATAACACACTCATACCTGAATTAGGCATGATTGTACATTTCTTGTTCATGAAAGCAAATACTGTAGCAATATAGAAACAGTATTAATATTTTTATCAATCAACAACAATTTCTGATGGCAGATATGAGCAATCATATGCTGTTTACAACATTCTGTTTCCTGAAAGAAAAATTTCATCTTTTGTTAGACAAAATATAGTCTGAAGTACAGTACCAACTTTGTGTCTGCAAGGATGTGTGTGCAGTTTCTTTCACACCTGTGAATTAGGTTCCATGAAGTATCTGAACCAGACCAGCTTCATCCTTAAGAGTAATAAAAACCCATAAAGAATGGGTACAGAACAACCAGCGCCAAGGCCCAGTCAGCATGGACTTATGAAAGGCAGGTCCTGCTTGACTAACCTGATCTCCTTTTATGACAAGATGACGCGCTTACTGGATGAGGGAAAAGCTGTGGGTGTTGTCTACCTGGACTTTAGTAAAGCCTTTGACACTGCCTCCCACAGCATTCTCCTGGAGAAACTAACTGCTCATGGCTTGGATAAGCGTACACTTTGCTGGGTAAAAAACTGGCTGGATGGCCAGGCCCAAAGAGTTGTGGTGAATGGAGTTAAATGCAGCTGGTGACTGGTCACAAGTGGTGTTCCCCAGGGCGCAGTATTGGGGCCAGTTCTGTTCAATATCTTTATCAATGATCTGGATGAGGGGATCGAGTGCACCCTCAGTCAGTTAGCAGATGACACCAAATTGGGCAGGAGTGTTGATCTGCTTTAGAGTAGAAAGGCTCTGCAGAGGGATCTGGACAGGTTGTATTGATGGGCCGATGCCATCTGTATGAGGTTCAACAAGGCCAAATGTTGGGTCCTGCACTTGGGTGACAACAACCCCATGCAATGCTACAGGCTTAGGGAAGAGTGGCTGGAAAGCTGCCTGGTGGAAAAAGACCTGGGAGTGTTGGTCGATAGCCAGCTGAATATCAGTCAGCAGTGTGCCCAGGTGGAGAAGAAAGCCAACAGCATCCTGGCTTGTATCAGAAATAGCGTGACCAGCAGGACTAGGGAAGTGATCATCCCTCTGTACTCAGCACTAGTGAGGCCACACCTTGTGTTAAGTTTTGGGCCCCTTACTACAAGAAAGACATTGAGGTGCTGCAGCAAGTCCAAAGAAGGGCAACGAAGCTGGTGAAGGGTCTAGAGAACAAGTCTTATGAGGAGTGGCTGAGGGAACTGGGGTTGTTTAGTCTAGAGAAAAGGAGGCTGAGGGGAGATCTTATGGCTCTCTACAATTACCTGAAAGGTGGTTGTAGTGAGGAGGGTGTTAGTCTCTTCTCCCAAGTAACAAACAATAAGACAAGAGGAAACGGCCTCAAGTTGCACCAGGGGAGGTTTAGATTGGATATTAGGAAAAATTTCTTCGCTGAGAGGATTATCAAGCATTGGAACAGGCTGCCCAGGGAAGTGGTTTTGTCACCATCCCTGGAGGTATTTAAAAGACACGTAGATGTGGTGCTTAGGGATATTGTTTAGTGGTGAACTTGGTAATGTTAATGGTTGGACTCGATCATCTTAAAGGTCATTTCCAACCAAAACAATTCTATGATTCTATGTAATTTAAATTTATAAAATATGGTTATATTTTCTAGAAAATAGAATAATGTGTTCATTTTTTTTTAACTAGTCACAGAAGGGGACCACTACTTTGGGCTACAGTTTGTATACAGTCTAGCTATTCACCAGCGACTACCCAGAATACATTGTGCAAGACATCACTGGCATCAAGATTTTACTTGGAGATAGTAGATTTTTCTTTATTGCATCCCAGTCTCATACATTTGTCCACAATCCTCTCCCATAATTCAGTGTCAAAATAATCATGTGCAGGCACAAAATGAAATGTTGAAAGTAATTTTTTAATTGTGAGATTTGCAGAGGTGCATGCATACATGATTCCTCTGACTATTGGGAATGTTTATGTGTCACAAAATTGCTCACTGTGTGCTCTGTGATAAGTGTTCATGCCGGGTCGGGTAATAATATTCAATATTTGATGCTCCAGCAGTATAAATCACAGAATCACAGAATGGCAGGGATTGGAAAGGACCTCGAAAGATTATCTAGTCCAATCCTCTGACGGAGCAGGACCACCTAGACCATCTCACACAGGAACGCATTCAGATGGGTTCCGAATGTCTCCTGAGAAGGAGACTCCACAACCTCTCTGGGCAGCCTGTTCCAGTGTTCGGTTACCCTCACTGTAAAGAAGTTTTTCCTCATATTATGTGGAACCTCCGTGTTTCCAGCTTGCACCCATTACCCCTGGTCCTGTCAAGGGATGTCACTGAGAGAGCCTGGCTCCATCCTCATGACACTTGCCCTTTCCATATTTATAAACATTAATGAGGTCACCCCTCAGCTCCTCCTCTTCTCTAAGCTAAAGAGACCCAGCTCCCTCAGCCCTCTCCTCATAAGGGAGATGTTCCACTCCCTTAATCATCTTCGTGACTCTGCGCTGGACTCTCTCTAGCAGTTCCCTGTCCTTCTTGAACTGAGGGGCCCAGAACTGGACACAATATTCCAGATGTGGCCTCACCAGGGCAGAGTAGAGGGGGAGGAGAACTTCTCTGACCTGCTGACCATACCCCTTCTCATACACCCCAGGATGCCATTGACCTTCTTGGCCACAAGGGCACACTGCTGGCTCATGGTCATCCTGCTGTCCACTAGGACCCCCAGGTCCCTTTCCCCTACGCTGCTCTCCAACAGGTCTGTCTCCAACTTGTACTCATACATGGTGTTGTTCTTGCCCAGACGCAGGACTCTACACTTGCCCTTGTTATGTTTCATTAAATTTCTCCCCACCCGACTCTCCAGCCTGTATAGGTCTCTCTGAATGGCTGTGCAGCCTTCCGGCACATCAGCCACTCCTCCCAGTTTTGTGTCATCAGCGAACTTGCTGACAGTGCACTCTAGTCCCTCATCCAAGTCATTAATGAATATATTGAATAGTACTGGTCCCAGTACCGACCCTTGAGGGACTCCGCTAGACACAGGCCTCCAACTGGACTCTGTGCCATTGACCACCACTCTCTGGCTTCTTTCCTTCAGCCAGTTCACAATCCACCTCACTATCCGATCATCCAGACCACACTTCCTCAGTTTAGCTGCAAGGATTCTGTGGGAGACTGTGTCAAACGCTTTACTGAAATTGAGATAGACCACATCCACAGCTTTACCATCATCTATCCACTGGGTTATGTCCTCATAAAAGGCTATGAGGTTGGTTGAGCATGACTTCCCCTTGGTGAAGCCATGTTGACTGCCCCTAATGATCCCCCTATCCTTGATGTGCCTAGAGACAGCACCAAGGACAAGCTGTTCCATTACCTTTCTGGGGATGGAGGTGAGGCTGACCGGTCTATAGTTACCCGGGTCCCCCTTCTTGCCCTTTTTGAAGACTGGAGTGACATTCGCTTTCCTCCAGTCCTCAGGCACCTCTCCCGTTGCCCACGACTTAGCAAAGATGATGGAGAGTGGCCTAGCAAATGACTTCCACCAGCTCCCTCAGCACCTGCGGGTGCATCCATCAGGGCCCATGGATTTATGGACGTCCAGATTGCTTAATTGGTCCCTGACCCAGCCCTCATCAACCAAGACAGATTCCTCCTCTATCCTGACTTCTTCTGGGGCCTCGGGGGTCCGGGGCTCCTCAGGACAGCCTCCAGCAGTATAGACAGAGGCAAAGAAGGCATTCAGTAACTCCGCCTTCTTTTTATCCTCTGTCTCCAGGGCCCCCACCTCATTCATCAGTGGGCCTACATTGCCTCTAGGGTTGTGATTCTGCTAGCTATTCTGTTCCTGCCACATGAGATCCTGAACTCTACCATCTCATGGTCGCTACAACCAAGGCTGCCCTCAACCTTCACCTCTTCAACCAGACCCTCCTTGTTAGCGAGAACAAGATCCAGCAGTGCTCCTCTCCTAGTTGGCTCATCCACCATTTGCATCAGAAAGTTATCATCAATGCACTGGAGGAACCTCCTGGACTGAGGATGGCTGGCTGAGTAGGCCTCCCAGCAAATATCAGGGTAGTTGAAATCCCCCATGACAACCAGGCCCTGTAATTGAGAGACTGCTCTCAGCTGCCTGTAGAAGGCCTCATCACCCTCCTCATCCTGATCCGGTGGCCTGTAATAGACACCCACAACAGTATCACCCCTGCCAGCCTGCCCTTTAATTCGCACCCACAAACTCTCAACTCGCTCCTGATCTGCCCCTGGACAGAACTCAATACATTCTAGCTGCTCACTCACATAAAGAGCAACTCCACCACCTCTCCTTAGTGGCCTGTCTTTCCTGAACAGGACATAGCCATCCATGACCACATTCCAGTCATGCGAGGTGTCCCACCAAGTCTCTGTAATTGCCATTAGATCATAGCCCCCCGACCGAACACGGATTTCTAACTCCTCTTGTTTATTCCCCATGCTGTGTGCGTTGGTATACAGATTCGTAATATTCGTAAATATTTCGTATTATTTGTCCTGGAATCTTATACTCCATTGATATGGTGCTCAGTACTATTTTTGACTGAGTATCTTCTTTTCCTATGATTTTTGCAAAGCTATGACAATATCTATTCCTCAGATTTCTTTTAAAAAGTTGTTTCATTTTTTTTTAATACTTGGATACAGTATTCTAACTTTAAAAAAGGAATTAATAATTTCCGTATGTGACTTGATCTCTCTCTATTTTTTCCTAACAGTAAGACTGAGTTGATATTCTTTATCTGCTTTACAAAAAAATGTATTTTTTAATGCAGCATTTTAGATCGGTGAGTCAGAAATCGCAAATCTCTTATCTAATTTTTTTGAAGGAATCCAAAGTTTCTAATGCCCTGATGAAAGAAAGCACAAATGAGTTTGCAAGAGACAGAAATTCTATACAGACGAAGAAATGGCAAATTTTCAGATCTTAATGTCGTCATTTCTTGTTGGAAGAAATGCTTGAGAAGAACTATATGGTATCTTTATCTCTCTTAGCCATTGAATTCTCTATGTATATATATTCAAGAAAATCTAGAAAGTGTAAGTTACCTATGTGTGCATAAGAAAGTTAGTAAGTCGTTTGTATAGAAATATCTTAAAATTAGATACTGCTGTTATGTAATTTGTGCTACTAAATTTGCATCTGTAAAATATATATGTAACTAAATATCTTCCTAACTTTTTGGCAGTAGATCAGTTTTGCAAATAATGAAAATCTAGTTTCTGTGTCTTAGTATTTTCTAGCTTATCACAGTTTCATAAAATTTTCCTTTTTTTGTGTTCTGTGACATCAAGGCTGCGGGAAAGAAAAGTTTACAATGCCATAAAAAGACATAACCTGTTTCAATAAAAGGAATGAAAGCTCTTATAATATGTCTGTTTCCTGCCACAGAACTTCACTGAAGTATTATTAGAAATTATATCAGATGCTACATAATCCTTGTTTCAACAGACTAGATTATAACCATGGCCTAGGTTCATAATAGTTAACTTTCCCAAGTAACAACAAACAGTCACTTAACCAATCCTGTATGGTATTCCAGAAAACACACGTGAGAACCTAGTTCTTGCAGGAATTAATTCAGCATCTAGTACAGTTATAACAATAGGGAAAGAGAATGTTCTCTTCACACACATACAGTTTTTCCCTTTCACAAAACACAGAAAAAGCTAGAAGTAAAACAAACAGCATGAAACAGCGGAGCAGAAATCCTAGCAGTATAGAAAACTTGTGGTTTGTTTGATACAGTGAACCCTTTCTTTTCTCGAACTGGAAGGTAGTATTTATTACAATGACCAAGAAAGACCAAGAACATGCACAAAAAATATTGTCTTGGTTATGTAACAAGTCAAAAAAAGTAACCAGTCACAAAAGTAAATTTGCTGGGTCTAAATTTTTTTCTAGAGTCTCTAGTTCTATTAATATTTTTGCTGCTTCTGTTCAAAGTCAGTAAAAAACATGGATGTATTTAAAAATTTAGACTCTGATCACTGTCTAAATAGGGAGAAGTGTAGATTGGTTTAATTAGTCAAGTGTCATGGCATCATCCTAAATTTAATTACTTGCTCTGCCTAAGATTCAGAGTCAATATTCCTGCTTTCTGTTCCCAGTTCCACAGCTGATTATCTGTGTAACACAGGTAAATAAAAACTTGGACATCAGTTGGATGTAGTCTTGCTCAAGATCCTTAGGCAGAGCAAGTAATTAAATTTAGGATGATGCCATGACACTTGACTAATTAAACCAATCTACACTTCTCCCTATTTAGACAGTGATCTGAATCCCCTGTTCTACCCACACAAACTCCCACCTTAACAAAAGAAAAAATTATTTGAGTCATAGTATGTATTTCAATGTTTCTCATGTTCCACATGTTTTTTCTGTCAAAGGAAACAAAACACAGAAGGTGGCTGTTGTCTTGCAAAAAAAAGTGTATTTCCCCACTCATGGTACCCCAAGATAGGTGTGTTCCCTTGAGTAAAAAATTGGGTAGACGTGCTAAGAGACCTGCATGGATGAGCAAGGAGCTTCTGAAGGAAATCTCACAGAAGAAAGAAATTTACAGTTTGTGGAAGAAGGGTCTTGTCACTTGGGAGAACTATAGGGCAGTTGTCAGGACGTGTAGGAAGGCAACAAGAAAGGCCAAAGCCCTCTTAGAACTAAAACTGGCAAAGGAAGTAAAAGAGAACAAAAAGGGCTTTTTCAAATGTATCAGTAGCAAAAGGAAGAACAGGGAAAGTGTGGGCCCTCTGCTGAATGAGGCAGCAGCCCTGATAACCAAGGATGCAGAGAAGGCAGAGTTGCTGAATACCTTCTTTGCTTTGGTTTTTAATCCTAAAACCAGCCCTTGTGATCTCCAGATCATGGAAGTAGGAGAGGAAGCCTGGAGGAGGGAAGACTCTCCAGTAGTCAGTGAAGACTGGGCTAGTGATCAGTTACGGACATTGAATACACACAAGTCCATGGGCCCTGATGAGATGCACCTAAGAGTGTTGAGAGAACTGGCTGATGTTGTTGCTCTACCACTCTCAATCATTTTCGCAAGATCGTTGCAAACAGGAGAGGTGCCTGAGGACTGGAGGAAAGCCAATGTCACTCCAGTCTTCAAAAAAGGCAAGAAGGAAGATCCAGCAAACTACAAACCAGTCAGCCTCACCTCCATCCCTGGAAAAATGATGGAGCGGCTCATTCTGGAGGTCATCTCTTCTTCTCATGGAAGAGAAGAAGTAGTCAGCATGGATTTACCAAGGGGAAATCACGCTTGACTAACCTGATAACATTCTGTGATGTCGTGATTGAATGGGTAGATGCAGGGAGACCAGTAGATGTAGTCAACCTTGACATTAGCAAGGCATTTGACACAGTTTCCCATAACATCCTCATGAGCAAGCTCAGGAAGTGTGAGGTAGAAGAACAGACAGTGAGATGGATTAAGAACTGGCTCAAAGAGTAGTAATCAATGGTGCCAAGTCCAGCTGGAGACCTGTAACTAGTGGAGTCCCCCAAGGATCAGTGCTGGGTCCAGTCCTGTTCAACCTCTTCATCAACGACCTTGATGAAGGGACAGAGTGCCTTCTCAGCAAATTTGCTGATGATATGAAGCTGGGAGGTTTGTCTGATACACCTGAAGGCTGTGCGGCCATTCAGCATGATTTGGACAGACTGGAGAGCTGGGCAAAGGGGAACCTAATGAGGTTCAACAAGAATAAGTGCAGAGTCCTGCACCTGAGAAGGAGTAATAAAAGGCACCAGTACAGGTTAGGAGGCGATCTGCTAGAGAGCAGCTCCATGGAGAAGGACCTTGGAGTCCTGGTGGACAACAAGTTATCCATGGGACAGCAATGTGCCCTTGTGGCCAAGAAGGCCAATGGTATCCTGGGGTGCATTAAGAAGAGTGAGTCCAGCAGATTGAGGGAGGTCCTCCTCCCCCTCTACTCTACCCTAATGAGACCTCACCTGGAGTATTGCATTCAGTTCTGGGCTCGCCAGTTCGAGAGGGACAGAGATCTACTGGAGAGAGTCCAACGAAGGGCTACAAGGATGATTAAGGGACTGGAACACCTGCCTTATGAGGAAAGGTTGAGAGACCTGGAGCTTTTTAGTCTGGAGAAGAGAAGACTGAGAGGGGATCTGATTAATGTGTATAAATATATGAGGGCTGGGTGTCAAGAGGAAAGGGGCAACTTCTTTTCACTTGTGCCCTGCTATAGGACAAGGGGCAATGGATGCAAGCTAGAGCACAAGAAGTTCAACCTCAACATGAGGAAGACCCTTCTTTACCGTAAGAGTTACAGAGCATTGGAACAGGCTCCCCAGAGACGTTGTGGAGTCTTCTTCTCTTGAGACTTTCAAGACCCGTCTGGATGCGTTCCTGTGCAACCTGCCCTAGACTGGTCCTGCTCTGGCAGGGGGGTTGGACTTGATGATCTCCAGAGGTCCCTTCCAACCCCTAACATTCTATGATTCTATGATTCTAAGATTCTATGATTTTAGCTAACCGTGTTTCAGCCATCTAGTGTTTTTTTAAAACTGTGGAATCTTCATTTTTTCTTTTTCTAAAGATCCTCTACCAATGATTTTCTTCAATAAAATTTCTTTCCTTTTCTGGACTAAAAAGGAGAAGGAAGCACATCTTTCTGTGTTTTGTTTGCTAAAATTAACCCAAAATTAATTAACATGGTGTCTGGTGGTCATAGGAAGTGAGCACAGGATATATAAGACTGTTAACAGAATGATTTGAAGTTTTGAACTGAAATTCTCTTTCAGGAATTATCTTGGTTCAGATATAACTTCATTTTTTAGTTGTCTTATGATTTCTTGTTACTCCAGACCTGGTAGCTTTCATTTAGCTTATTCTACCAGTTAAACATTATCTTCAGGATCATATTGTCATCATATCACATTCTCCCTCTTTTTTTTTCTTTGTGCCAGCAAAAGATTCTTTTTCATTCCTTTTGTCTAAATCAGAATGATTTTCTGTTAATCCACAAGCATCTTTCTGTTTAGTGCAACAATGTTTAGAAATTTCATTTGAAATTTACAGCTGAGGATTTAAATAGGTGAGACAGTTGAGTGACGAAAGAGAAACTGAGGCACTAATAAGTGAAGTGATATGTTCAGGCAGGTCAGTGGAAGAAAATAGTTTATAACAGATAATCCAAGGTCAACATGCTAACCACCAGTACACATGACTAAAATTAAGCATTATAATTATCACCCATATTATCAGTTCCATACTCTTTTCTCAAGACTTGTGTTAGACTAGTCAATGGTACCCTGTTTTTGTTTAGGCAAGCTTTTTAAAAAATGATCCTACTAAGAAATTTCAAATAAATAGATAATTTGTATTGAAATGCCAGTCTGAGTGTGGAATTTTCCAACACTGTAAACAATTATTTTATCCAGGTAAGTAATGTCAGCATACCACTGCTTTCAGTAGTATTTAGGTGACTGAAACATTTATTACCTGGGAGTACACTGCTCATTTATATCATAGAATCATGGACTACTTTGGGTTGGAAGGGACCTTTAAAGGTCATCTAGTCCAACCCCCCCCCAGCCCCTGCAATGAGCAGAGACAATTTCAACTAGATTAGGTTGCTCAGAGCCCCATCCAACCTGACCTTGAATGTTTCCAGGGATGGGGCATCTACCACCTCTCTGGGCAATCTCTGCCAGTGTTTTACCACCCTCACTGTAAAAATTTTTGTCCTTATATTTAATCTAAATCTACCCTCTTTTAGTTTAAAACCATTACCCCTTGTCCTATCACAAAAGGCCCTACTAAAAAAATCACAACAGCTTGTACTGCAGGTACCCACAGTCTTTCATTTCATGTCACTTACTATGTGAATGGTGAAAACTGTTTAGTTTATTTTAGGACTTAAACCAGCTAAAATTCCTCTTTTACATTTTGCATGAATAAATATGAACTTTATAAGGTCTAAGGGGGCGAAAAACCTGCCAGTCACTGGATAAATGTTTAAAACTCATCTTATTGTTTTGCAGCTGGTGCCCTTTTCTTGAAGGATATTTCCAGTGCTCCAGACTCAATAAAAGCATTTCCTTTTAAGAATGCAATTAGAAACACATCTGTTGTTCTAAGACATTTATATTGAGCAAGTCCTCTGTAAACCAGGCAGGAAGGTTTTTAAAAACCCATTTTCAGCGTGCTTAATCTCTCTGCCTTCCACCACCTTATTACATTAGAAAACCCCAACAGTTAAGTATCCGGTTTCTAGTTTGGATCCCACAACATCAGTGGATCAGTCCCGGCAACTGATATTTAGTTCATTTCACTGGGCTTTGGAAACAAGAAAGTCAGTTCTTTTTCAGATGTCTTATTTCTCTGGACCTTTGAAAAACAAGGAGCCTGTGGCTAAATGGTAGGACTTTAAGTCTTTAGACTTTAAGAATCCTGTCCTTCATCTTCATCAAGTTTCAAATCAATTGTAGAAGAATGACTTGCAGCTTGAACTTTAGTCAAGGGAGTCTCAAACTTTGCATCTGTTCACAGGCAAGTGCAAGCTTTAGCTGAGACTGGAGCTTATTTCAAACTTACTCTCCTTTATTCTATTACTGGGCAGAGCATTCCACTACCAGTTAAACTACAGAAATTAGTAACTATAAGGTGAGTATGAAGAGCTTCCTAACATCTCAGCTGCTGCGTTTCCCATTCAGCCAGTATAACTAAGCATATGCTTAATTGAGTGGGCTTATTCCTGATCCAGTTTAAAGACACAAACTAGATTCAATGGCTTAACTTGTTGAACAAGAAGATGTAGGACTGAAAGTTGGGCACTGTTCTGTATAAAAGGTGGACACTGCAAGACAAGGTAAAGAGAATATAAGTAATCTGAGTCTTCGTGCTCTAACATCTTCAGTTTAATATACTGTTGCACATAGTAGTATGTCTTTGATTTCTCTTCATGCTTGTGCCAGTCAAACATCACAACACCGATAATAAAAATTAACAAACATATTGAAATCTACAGAGTTATTTTACTCTACTTAGGCAGAACCATTAATTATGTCCGTTCTGGTGACTCCCCAGGTACTTCTAGTGATGAACAATGGATTCCATGAAGATAAGTACCCAGTTCACTGTTCAGTACACTGATAAGCTTAGTGGTTTCTTTGTTCAGCAATGTACTAGGAAAAAAAAATAAATCACTAAGATCTTGTTATTTAGTCTTAATTCAGCCCTTACAAATCTACCATTAGGAAAATTTATCTTAGAAAATAGGAGTCCTGGTACATCTGAATAGAGATCCTGATTTAGAAGAAGATGACAATGAAATGAGAAAATTTAACTTGAAATGAAACGTGTCTGGCATAACTAAAATAAAAGAGCCTTTGGGCTATGCCAAATCTTTCCTTTTCGCTGTTAAAAATATTAGTTGATTCACACGTAGCAAAAACATTCTCTTTCAGAGTAAGGAAAGATCCCCTTCTGTTACTAGTACAGTGCTTTATATCTCAGGGTTTTACTCCCAGATTCTATCAAAGACAGCTTCTTAAACTCTGAAGCTCTCCAAATATATGCGACTTAGGAATGATAGTCACAGAATTAATTACTCTTTCTAAAGTGCTGCGTTGAAGAGGGCTCTCCAGTAAAGTTTCTTAATCAGCTTAGTATTGGCACCTAACTAAAAAAAAATATAAATTTAATGATAGACTTAATGAGTAACAAACAGATTGGAAAGAGCTTAAAAAGATTATTTTTGTGTTATTAAAAAAATCAGTCTTAATGTAGTATCTGATTAAGTCTTTTTAATCATATTTTTCTTTTAAGTCAAATTACTTAAATAATCATGAACACATAGACTTTTTTCCAGACTGTTTAAACCAGTAATTCAGGACCCACTGATATTTCTCCAAGTCAAGCTGATGAGCCTGTGCATTGACTGCTCCTCAAATTTATAAATAAAATGAAATTATTCTGCAATAGTTTGGTGAGTGACTTTCCATAAGAAAATCCAGAGAAGTTTGCAGTGCTGTAGAGATGTTGAATAGCCACTCAAGAATGAGAACTTGTATAAATCGCAATATTATTAGTCTTATTCACTCTCCTAGACACATTCCCATGAGCAATGTTACCTACATGCATAAGTCTTTAGACCACATATGGTTTAGGTAAAAAAATGCACACTTTTTCTTTTAAATCAGACACACAGACTCTAAAATCTACAAGAAATATGCTTAATAATATGATGGAGAAAGTATCTCTTATTGTTTGACCACTGAAAATTAAGAAAGAACATAAAATTTAGCAATAGTTATTACGAATCGAATAACTTTTTAATAACTCAAGAAATGTTTTTGACATTTACTTAGCATGAAAGGAGTATTTGTATATAGTGAAAATTATTTTTTTCTATTCTACCAAGTTCAAACTTTACAACAGTAAGTGTGTTAAATTTGGCATTAATCCACAATTTTATCCACACATCATTAACAGGCATGAACTGATGTCTAGGAACTCATCCCTGGAGCTCAGACACTAAGCATGGTTCATTGACTTTTCAGTCAACTTATCATTTCCCTGCTGGTGCTGTATAATTTATCTGTGGTTAGTATTGTTGTGTTGTAGTGAACTTTAGGGTCCAGCTATGATTTAGAAAACTCACTGTGTAAAAAGGAACACTTTTGTTTTCTGTAGTCACTATGCTATATGGTTATAGGGCAAACCAAAAAATAAAAAGGGTGTTTTTGTTTTGATTTACTACCTGGACAACAGATTTCAGAGTCATGAATGTTCTTTTTTCAGGTACATGCATTTGGCAAGCCAGGTTATCCATCTGTGACAGGGAAAGGATAATCAGGTTTTCCTTAAACAGACAGCTGAATTCTATGAAAGTGCATTCACAGCACAGCTGAGAGAGATTAGGAGCATCAGCCACTATTCAGTTAATACCCATCAGTTACTTTTCTTTCTTCATCCTTTATTTCAAGTATGAAATTTTAGCAAAGAGAAAGCAAGTATTGTTATTAGATGTTTGTACTAACATGCAAGTACTTAAGATGTGGATTTTAATTATCACAGTGTATTATTAGTTTCAACTATTTGTAGGAATTGGTCATTTTTGAATTGGCACTACACTATGATGCAGCTCAGAGAAACAATAGAAATGCAAGCAACTCCCACAAGATCTGGCAACAATGTGTGGTTTGGAATTGACCACTAGTCAAAATACATATTTTCTTCTTTGGCCTGAGTTCTATCTGGAAATGTTTACTTCTAAAGAACTTTTTTTAGAAAGAATAACCTTCCTGCTTGTGCTGGTCCTGAATCAACTAAATTTCCATAGAAGGCTTAGAAGAGTGTCTTCCAGAACCTGCTACCCCAGGACGTGTGAATCAATCTGCCTCAATTACTTCTAATTGAAGGGAAGTCTCAGAGCTTCCTTCTTAGTCTAGTTGCTTAGGTAGTAAAGCCTATAAAGAAATTCAAACACTTCTGCATCAAAGCTTTAACTAAAAGTATAACCATAAGAAGCAAGGGCCTTTACCTATTTCACCTACTGGGCAGCATTTCCCCCTCAGAGACTTTTTTTCTGAGACTAAGCTGCCAATCCTTCTCTTTGACTTTAAAGAGCTTTTCTCTCCCTTAGATATGAATAGATCACTGCAGACTCCCACAAAGACAGAGGACCATCCACCTGTACAGATTTACACCATAGAAACCCTGAAACTCAACAAAACGAAGAGGCTTCATTTTTTCATACTCCGTTTCTATGTAGCCTTTCTGAAGGCCCCCTTTCTTCATTTCGCCAAAGGGCCAGGTCTTTCTCCTTATGACGAGGCAGACTAGTGTATTACTGTTCTGATTCTAGTAGGTTTTCAGCTAGCTACAGCCTTAACCAAATCAAAAATCTATCATTGTCCACAAAAGCCTTCAAGCCTCCTTTCTTGCTTAGCAGTGCTTTATAAGTGAGCAACAGTAGTAACCTGACACTCAGTTGGGAATTTAATCCGTATAAGTGAATCCTGTACTTTCTTAACAGGGGTTGTTATTGTGATATAGTGTCTGGCTTCCATATCTGTGTTGTTCTGAAGGGTAATAGTACTTCTTATTGAATAATAAAAATATGTAGAGTTTGTTTGCTGCTCCTGCTGTCAGTTATCTATCTTGATGACTTGGTTTCCCTCTTTTTCACAGAGTTGTCATCTTTCCTCCTGTTCAGCAAATTTCTTTATTTTACTTACCTAGGAAGAAGTGATTGCAGTTCTTCACTGTCTGGACTGTATGGACAATTAATATAGATTTTTTTATTTTTAATTTTTCATGGAAGGCTTATCTATATGACAGGCATACCTCTGCTAAATATATTCTGTATCAGAAGCTGGAAAACATCCTTACTTTGGAAAATGGCCTTATATAGAGCAGAAACCTACTTATTTCCATCACTGTGGGATAGTAGTTGTTTTGTTTGTTCTTTGGCATAGGAAGACTGAAAATAGAATTTATTAGTGCTAGAACTGTAGGTATCTTTCCAAAATATATCTCATTATAACTCTAGTCTGGTAAGCAGTTTACACACAAATTTGCCATGATTTGAAATATGAATCTATTCTGATAGTGTTACATATTCCTACATTGAGAAATTCATAGTAATTATGATTACAGCAGATGTTTATAACTTGCAAAAAGACTGAATTATGTTATTTTTCTAGATTATTCTATTCTTAGATAACTGATAATCACTTTATTCATAATTTTTCTTGTATTTCGGATTTTTTAAAAAGCTGAACCTAGAGCTCTTAGCTCAATATGAGTAACTAAATATCGAAAATAATCCTGCATTTCTTGTGAGTGCATCTTTTAAATATCCCTGGACAGGCTATGGACATTCATTTTTCAGTGTGAGTGACGAAAGATGAAGCAAACAGGGGATATGTATGTCCCTTGTTTATGCATACATGACACCTGGAAAAGGTCCCACATGCCTTGTCATATTTGGAGTTCCTGTTGAGAGAGAACTGTGCAACCTTTTTCTTTGAGTTCAGTGCCCCAGTTTCCATAGAGGAACGTGTAATCACTTGAGGTTCGGCTTTGTTATCAACTGAAGAAATAAAGATCTTTGGGAATGACAGAAGTGTTCTTGGTGATTGTAGTTTCAAAATAAAAATGCTGTTATTTCTGCAGTGGGAGAATGCAAAGAGTTCATAACTATAATTTTCCAAGAAAATATTCTTGTGATACGGTATGTGGCTGTGACTTTGGGGTCTACACAGCCACAAGAAATCATATAAAAAAAGAAGATATTTTAGGACTTTTCATTCCTAGAGTGAAATGTTTATCTTATTGAACTTGATGGTAAAATTCCCACACACTGCAATTGAACAGGACTTCTCTGGAAGCCTTCATCTTGTGGTGCTTCTGTCCTTTAGATCACATGTCCTACTTGATTCAAAAAATGCATAGCTATAATTGTTTGGAAGGTGAAAATTCACATTGTGCCTTATATCAGGCATCCTTCTTTTGCAGCATTTCATTTGCAGAATACAATCAGAAACACATCTGTCATTCCCAGGTACCTTTTTCTGTAAGTAATAATAAACCAAACGATTCCACAGTAATTTACCCACTTCTATTCTTCCTGTAAGCAATATTCAGAGTCTAAAGCAGAAAATGCTTTATTAATTCCATAGCAGTATCTTTTTTCCCTTTTTTTTAAAACTATGTCAATCACATTGAAATTGTAAACATAAACTATGGGGGGAAAAATCCTGCTGGATGAACCTATTTGTGAACAGAGAAGCATCAAATTCAGTAATGTTTCACCAGAAATTTCTATCAACCCTTAAAATCTTAGAGAAGCCAAATCAAAAGTCACAAAAATCTCCGACTTTGGATGAAATAATGCCAGAAAGAAAGAATCACTGATTGCCACAAGAGCCTTTAAATGGGTAAAACAAGAGAAACAGGCAAAATACATACGTGTATCTTTTAAAAGGGCATGAGGCACAACAAACCCAGAAGTATTCCTGGAAGTGCAGGAAACCCTCGTAGATCTAAAAATGTTGACAGAAGACTCCAGTACAGTTTTAGATCTACAGTTTACACTCAGCAAACTCTCCCTTTCTTTTGGCAGTTTATGATCTGGAGATAGTTGTCTTTTTGTCTGAACTAGGACTGTTAAGGTATGTTCTAATAAGACTTCTTTTATTTCAGCTACGAAATGAAACTTTTGTATTAGGACATTTTAAAACCCAAAGATAGATACGTTTAAGGATGTGCAGTTATTATAGATGTAATTACCACGGAGAAAAAGAATGGATAAATACGACGGTAAAGATAATCAAAGAGTGCGCTTCTCACATCAGCTTTGATTAGAAAATTGGAATGTCTCATCATGTTTAAGTTCCACTTACTGAGCCCAATTAAAAGTCCTATTCAGGAGCTGGGCAAGGAAGTCAAATGGAGCAAGATATTTGTCCTGGTTTGACCCAAACCAGGCCAATTAGTCTTGGAGAAACCAAGGTCACTGCTAAATTCCTCACTGCTTATGAGTGAAGAGCCGAAGGGGGCTCGCACCTGCAGGGAGGAGCAGACAGGGCAGGTGACCCAAGATTGACCAACGAGGTATTCCATCCCATACATGTCATTCTCACTTTCCTATTTATCACTAACCCACTGCCTCCTGGAGGTGGGGCCCAGGAGGGAGGGGCCCTCCTGTCTCCCACTGATTGGTACCAGCTTTGCCAATTTTCCAGTTAAAAGCCTGCAGGTGTGCTGGGTGGAGCTACTGCATTTTCCCCTCTGCCCATGCTGGGGGGAGCAACTCTGCCTGTCTTGGTTTTGTATATATTTGTATATATTTGATTATTTCTATTACTATTGTTATTATACTCTTTTTTCATTATTATAGTTTATTAAAACTGTTTTAACTTTCCAACCCATAAGTCTCTCTCCCTTTTCCCTTTCCCTTGGCGGGGGGAAGAGGGTTAACAGAGAGCATCTGCCGCCTGGTTAATAGCTGGCCCAGCTTTAAACCGTGACAGATTTATTGGTGCCCAACGTGGGGCTCGAGAGAAGCTCCAACAGGTTGCTCTGATAAGTTGAATCCTGGCTCTGGTGGGAGGACACCCGGAGAGCTCAGCCAAGAGAATATCAGATTTCTTCCTTTGAGATTTACAAGGGGTTGGAAAGTTAAAACAGATAGTGAAGATGGTGATGTCATTTTTGAATGCTGTGTTATCTCATCTTTTTATGGAGTTTCTTTCACAATTGAGTATTGCAATGATGCCTTACCTGCCGTGGGCACTGTGTTATTGCTTGCTTCTTATGAATGTTTACATGCACTTTAGCAGTGGGCGCTGGTCGAAATGTATTGTTTTGGTATGGGGTTTGATACTGATTTATGCTGTGATAAACTGGGCAGTTAATATTCCGATCTCTTATCTCTATGACACAATGATGGGCAGCTTTAATCGCGAATCAGTAGCAGCAACTTCATCTGCACGCTCCAGGTGTCCTTTAGCTGATTCTGTTAATGATTACACTTCCAGTTTTACTTTGGGAAATAGTACCTTCTCCTTTTCTGCCAAGCTGATTCCACTAGATTTTGCGAAATTAGGATGGTGCTGTCTAGGTGGCATGTTTTTATTTTTGGTTGTCCTGAATGTGTTTCTGATGTGGGATAAGATTAAATATCGGTGCAGGGACAGTTGTAGGTGTTATGCAGCCACCTCAGATCCTACAGCGTGTACTGCCGCTACAGCCACTAAACCCACTGAAGCCTCGGCAGCCTGTACCACAGCTGCTACACCCCCCAAGATGGCCACTGCATCTACTCAGACTCTCAGCACTCCCACGACAGCCACTGCATCTACTCAGACTCCAGCATCTATCGAATCTGTACCAATTGCTCCTGTAACCAGGAAGAAATACCAAAAGAAATCAGCTCGTGAAGAGAAGGATGATGACTCAGAGCCTTCTAAGGCAGAGCCATCATATGACCCACGTGAGGGCCCTTCTCAGGCAGAGTTAGGGCCCAACACAGATAGGGGTTTCCTCGATCGTCCTTTTAAAGCAGACCCATCACAGAAGAAAGGTCCTTCTAAAGCAGAACTATCACAGGAGGAGGACTCGGACGTACAGATAACCTACCACTCTTTATCCCTGAAGGACCTGAGAAATATAAGGAAAGACTTCAGCCGTTATGACGGTGAACCTATTATTACCTGGTTGCTCCGATGCTGGGATAATGGGGCAGACAGCATGCAATTGGATGGCAGAGAAGCCAGACAGTTGGGATCCCTGTCCAGAGATGGTGGTATTGATAAGGCGCTCGCAAGAAAGTCAAACACTATCAGTCTCTGGAGGCGACTCTTGTCAGCTGTAAAGAGCAGGTATCCCTATAAAGATGATGTTATGAGTCACCTAAGCAAATGGACCACGATAGAAAAAGGTATTAACTACCTTAGAGAACTAGCTGTGCAAGAGATCATTTATAGACACCCACGGGAAATTGTAGATCCTGTAGATCCTGATGAAGTGGAATGCAACCGATCCATGTTCTGGAAGGTTGTGAAGAATGCTCCACCGACATATACCCATGCATTGTCAATATTAGTATGGGGAGAAGATGATATGGCACATTCTACTGTGGGCGAAATGGCTAACTGTATGCGACAGTATGAAGATAGTATTTCTTCCCCACTGCAGGCACGCATCTCGGCTGTGGAAAAACTGACTAAGGAGAACAAGGACTCATTTAAACAACTGTCAGACAAACTGTCCATGATCGAGAATAAACTTGACTCTCTACCTACACAGGCGCGCGTTGCAGCTGTTAGGAGAAAACGCTCTCCTACAGGACCAGCTCAAAGGAAACGGAACACATCACGAGGTATCCTGTGGTTTGCCCTGTGTGGTTATGGGGAGGACATGAGCAGATGGCATGGACAACCTACCAGTACCCTACAGGCACGAGTACGTGAGTTGCAAGCTAAAAGAAATACCAGAGAGAATTTTTCTAGGAGGATGGCTGCTCCAGTTACCAGTGAGCAGGACCCCAGTCAGGGGAGATGGGCCTCAAATCCCTTTTTCCCAAGTGTGAATAGGAGAAATGAAGGTCCAGTCCCTGTGAGCAGCACGAATCCATTTCTTAATTAGGGGGGCCCTGCCTCCAGCCAGGTGGAGGAGAGGGACAACCGAGTTTATTGGACTGTGTGGATTCGATGGCCTGGCACATCAAAACCACAAAGGTATCGAGCCTTGGTAGACACTGGTGCACAGTGCACCCTAATGCCATTGGATCATAAAGGGGCAGAACCTATCAGTATTTCAGGAGTAACAGGAGGATCTCAAGTGTTATCTGTATTGGAGGCCGAAGTGAGCCTAACTAAAAATGAATGGAAAAAGCACCCCATTGTGACTGGCCCAGATGCTCCGTGCATCCTTGGCATAGACTACCTCAAGAGAGGGTATTTTAAGGACCCAAAAGGGTATAGATGGGCCTTTGGTATAGCAGCTGTAGAGACTGAGGACATTAAACAGCTGTCTACCTTGCCTGGCCTCTCAGAGGATCCTTCTGTTGTGGGGTTGCTGAAGGTTGAAGAACAACAGGTGCCAATTGCTACTACCACGGTGCACCGACGACAATATCGCACCAATCGAGACTCCCTGATCCCCATTCATAAACTGATTAGACAATTAGAAAATCAAGGAGTGATTGGCAAGACTCGCTCACCCTTTAATAGTCCTATATGGCCAGTGCGAAAGTCTGACGGAGAATGGAGATTAACTGTGGACTATCGTGGCCTAAATGAAGTTACGCCACCGCTGAGTGCTGCTGTGCCAGACATGCTAGAACTTCAATACGAACTGGAGTCAAAGGCAGCCAAGTGGTATGCCACCATAGACATAGCTAATGCATTTTTCTCTATTCCCTTGGCACCAAAGTGCAGGCCACAGTTTGCTTTTACCTGGAGAGGTATCCAGTACACCTGGAATCGACTGTCCCAGGGGTGGAAACACAGTCCTACTATTTGCCATGGACTGATCCAGACTGCACTAGAAAAGGGTGGAGCTCCAGAACATTTGCAATATATTGATGACATCATTGTGTGGGGTGATACAGCAGCAGAAGTTTTTGACAAAGGGGAGAAAATCATCCAAATTCTTCTGCAAGCTGGTTTTGCCATAAAAAGTAGCAAGGTCAAGGGGCCTGCCCAGGAAATCCAGTTTTTAGGGATTAAATGGCAAGGTGGGCGTCACCAAATCCCGATAGAGGTGATCAACAAAATAACAGCTATGTCTGCACCAACTAACAAAAAGGAAACACAAGCCTTCTTAGGTGTTGTGGGTTTCTGGAGAATGCATATTCCAGATTACAGCCAGAATGTACGCCCTCTTTATCAAGTGACCAGAAAGAAGAATGATTTTCAGTGGGGCCCTGAACAATGACAGGCTTTTGAACAGATTAAACAAGAGATTGTGCATGCAGTAGCCCTTGGACCAGTCCGTACGGGAAAAGATGTTAAAAATGTGCTCTACACTGCAGCTGGGGACAATGGTCCTACCTGGAGCCTCTGGCAGAAAGTACCAGGGGAGACTCGAGGTCGACCCCTAGGATTTTGGAGTCGAGGATACAAGGGTTCCGAGGCCAATTACACTCCAACTGAAAAAGAGATACTGGCAGCATATGAAGGAGTTAGAGCTGCTTCAGAGGTAATTGGTACTGAAGCACAACTTCTCCTGGCACCTCGATTACCAGTACTAGGCTGGATGTTCAAGGGTAAGGTTCCCACTACCCATCATGCAACTGATGCTACATGGAGTAAATGGATTGCATTAATTACACAGAGGGCTCGAATAGGAAACCCTAATCGCCCAGGAATCTTAGAAGTGATCATGGACTGGCCAGAAGGCAAAGACTTCGGAATGCCACCAGAAAAGGAGGTGACACGTGCTGAAGAAGCCCCACCATATAATGAATTACCAGAGGATGAGAAGCAGTATGCCCTGTTCACCGATGGATACTGCCGTCTTGTAGAAAAGCATCGGAAGTGGAAAGCTGCTGTATGGAGTCCCATACGACAAGTCACAGAAGCCACAGAAGGACAAGGTGAATCAAGTCAATTCGCAGAGGTAAAAGCCATCCAGCTGGCTTTAGACATTGCTGAGCGAGAAAAGTGGCCAAGGCTGTATCTCTATACTGACTCATGGATGGTAGCAAATGCCTTGTGGGGGTGGTTAAAGCAGTGGAAGCGAAGCAACTGGCAGCACAAAGGTAAACCTATTTGGGCTGCTGAATTGTGGCAAGATATTGCTGCTCGGCTAGAGAAACTAGTCGTGAAGGTACATCATGTAGATGCTCACGTACCTAAAAGTCAGGCAACTGAGGAACATCGAAACAACCAACAAGCGGATCAAGCTGCTAAAGTGTTCCAAATAGATTTGGACTGGGAACATAAAGGTGAACTATTTTTAGCTCGGTGGGCTCATGACACTTCAGGTCATCAAGGGAGAGATGCAACATACAGATGGGCTCGTGACCGAGGGGTGGACTTAACCATGGACTCTATTGCACAGGTTATCCATGATTGTGGAACATGCGCCGCAATTAAGTAAGCCAAATGGTTAAAACCTTTGTGGTATGGGGGGCGGTGGTTGAAATATAAATATGGGGAGGCCTGGCAAATTGACTATATCACACTCCCTCAAACCCGCCAGGGTAAACACTATGTGCTTACCATGGTGGAGGCGACCACCGGATGGTTGGAAACATACTCTGTGCCCCATGCCACTGCCCGGAACACTATTCTGGGCCTCGAAAAGCAAATCTTGTGGCGACACGGCACGCCAGAGAGAATTGAGTCGGACAATGGGACTCATTTCAAAAACAGTCTCATAGACAACTGGGCCAAAGAGCATGGCATCGAATGGGTATATCACATCCCCTATCATGCACCAGCATCTGGGAAAATTGAACGGTATAATGGGCTGTTAAAAACTACCCTGAAAGCAATGGGGGGTGGAACCTTTAAAAACTGGGATAAACTTCTGGCACAAGCTACCTGGTTAGTTAACACCAGGGGATCTATCAATCGAGCTGGCCCTGCTCAGTCAGACCTTCTACATACAGTAGAAGGGGATAAAGTCCCTGTGGTGCATGAAAGGAATCTGTTGGGAAAAACTGTCTGGGTTCTTCCTGCTACGGGCAAAGGTAAACCCATTCATGGGATTGCTTTTGCTCAAGGACGTGGATGTACTTGGTGTGTGATGTTGCAAGATGGTGAAGTCTGATGTGTCCCTGAAGGTGATCTGATTCTGGGTGAGACTACTTAATTCTGAACTGTATGTTGTTGCTGCATAAGTGTCTTTCAGGTTAAGACAGTGGTGATGAGACCAGAGCTAGCTTCATCAAGTGGCGTCCAGTAACCTCCTCGAGTCTGACATCTTTAACCTGCAACCCGTGGGCACGAACCATGACAAAAGAGAGACTGCTAGCCAGAGAGACTGCTGAGAGACTGCTAGCCAGATGTAAACCCACAGTCCTGAACCAAATGAACTTAATGAACTTTTTGTATAGAGATGAATCATAAACTAGTGATATGTGTATATATATTTGAAAATGAAAAGGTAGTGGTGATCTGAGTATGACGTGAATGGTATGGAATAAGGGGTGGAATGTCCTGGTTTGGCCCAAACCAGGCCAATTAGTCTTAGAGAAACCAAGGTCACTGCTAAATTCCTCACTGCTTATGAGTGAAGAGCCGAAGGGGCTCGCACCTGCAGGGAGGAGCAGACAGGGCAGGTGACCCAAGATTGACCAACGAGGTATTCCATCCCATACATGTCATTCTCACTTTCCTATTTATCACTAACCCACTGCCTCCTGGAGGTGGGGCCCAGGAGGGAGGGGGCCCTCCTGTCTCCCACTGATTGGTACCAGCTTTGCCAATTTTCCAGTTAAAAGCCTGCAGGTGTGCTGGGTGGAGCTACTGCATTTTCCCCTCTGCCCATGCTGAGGGGAGCAACTCTGCCTGTCTTGGTTTTGTATATATTTGTATATATTTGTATATATTTGATTATTTCTATTACTATTGTTATTATACTCTTATTTCATTATTATAGTTTATTAAAACTGTTTTAACTTTCCAACCCATAAGTCTCTCTCCCTTTTCCCTTTCCCTTGGGGGGGGGAAGAGGGTTAACAGAGAGCATCTGCCACCTGGTTAATAGCTGACCCAGCTTTAAACCGTGACAATATTGATAGTGTTGGACGACAAGAAACACAGTAGTCAAATAAGGATAAAGTCCTGGTGGTCTGTCTTGTTTTGATCTTGAGTAGTTTGGCCCTTTATCCTGTCATTACTTTCATTAATTGCCAGCAGTAAGTCTAGTCAGCATGTATACTTTTATATGAATTGTAGAGTAATCATCATTCTTTTCCCCTTTTCTAATGAGCTTGAATATGATAATGAAATGCTTTAGTGTAGAGATCACAGAATCACAGAATGTTAGGGATTGGAAGGGACCTCGAAAGATCATCTAGTCCAATTCCCCTGCCGGAGCAGAATTACCTAGACCATATCACACAGGAACGCGTCCAGGCGGGTTTTGAATGTGTCCAGAGAAGGAGACTCCACAACCTCTCTGGGCAGCCTGTTCCAGTGTTCAGTTACCCTCACATTAAAGAGGTTTTTCCTCATGTTTAAGTGGAACCTTCTGTGTTCCAGCTTGCACCCATTGCCCCTTGTCCTGTCAAGGGATGTCACTGAGAAGAGTCTGGCTCCATCCTCATGACACTTACCCTTTACATATTTATAAATGTTAATGAGGTCACCCCTCAGTCTTCTCTAAGCTAAAGAGACCCAGCTCCCTCAGCCTCTCCTCATAAGGGAGATGTTCCACCCCCTTAATCATCTTTGTGGCTCTGCGCTAGACTCTCTCTAGCAGTTCCCTGTCCTTCTTGAACTGAGGGGCCCAGAACTGGACACAATATTCCAGATGTGGCCTCACCAGGGCAGGGTAGAGGGGGAGGAGAACTTCTCTTGACCTACTAACTACACCCCTTCTAATACACCCCAGGATGCCATTGGCCTTCTTGGCCACAAGGGCACACTGCTGGCTCATGGTCATCCTGCTGTCCACTAGGATCCCCAGGTCCCTTTCTCCTACGCTGCTCTCCAACAGGTCTGTCCCCAACTTGTACTCATACATGGGGTTGTTCTTGCCCAGATGCAGGACTCTACACTTGCCCTTGTTATATTTCATTAAATTTCTCCCCGCCCAACTCTCCAGCCTGTCTAGGTCTCTCTGAATGGCAGCAGAGCCTTCTGGTGTGTCAGCCACTCCTCCCAGTTTTGTGTCATCAGCGAACTTGCTGACAGTGCACTCTAGTCCCTCATCCAAGTCATTAATGAATATATTGAATAGAAATGGTCCCAGTACCGACCCTTGAGGGACTCCGCTAGACACAGGCCTCCAACTGGACTCTGTCCCATTGACCACCACTCTCTGGCTTCTTTCCTTCAGCCAGTTCACAATCCACCTCACTACCCGATCATCCAGACCACACTTCCTCAGTTTAGCTGCGAGGATGCTGTGGGAGACAGTGTCAAATGCTTTACTGAAATTGAGATAGACCACATCCACAGCTTTACCATCATCTATCCACCGGGTTACATCCTCATAAAACGCTATCAAGTTGGTTAAGCATGACTTCCCCTTGGTGAAGCCATGTTGACTGCCCCTAATGATCCTCCTATCCTTGATGTGCCTAGAGACAGCACCAAGGACAAGTTGTTCCATTACCTTTCCGGGGATGGAGGTGAGGCTGACCGGTCTATAGTTACCCGGGTCCTCCTTCTTACCCTTTTTGAAGACTGGAGTGACATTCGCTTTCCTCCAGTCCTCAGGTACCTCTCCCGTTGCCCACGACTTAGCAAAGATGATAGAGAGTGGCCTAGCAATGACTTCCACCAGCTCCCTCAGCACCCGCGGGTGCATCCCATCAGGGCCCATGGATTTATGGACGTCCAGATTGCTTAATTGGTCCCTGACCCAGCCCTCATCTACCAAGGCAGATTCCTCCTCTATCCTGACTTCTTCTGGGGACTCAGGGGTCCGGGGCTCCTCTGGACAGCCTCCAGCAGTATAGACAGAGGCAAAGAAGGCATTCAGTAACTCTGCCTTCTTTCTATCTTCTGTCTCCAGGGCCCCCACCTCATTCATCAGTGGGCCTACATTGCCTCAAGTGTTGGTTTTACCTGCAATGTATTTGAAGAAGCCCTTTCTGTTGTCCTTGACCTCTCTTGCAAGGTTTAATTCCAAGGAGGCCTTAGCTTTCCTAGTTACCTCCCTACATCCTCTGACAACAGACTTATATTCCTCCCAAGTGGCCAGCCCCTCCTTCCGTGATCTGTACACTCTCTTCTTCCACTTGAGTTTGCCCAGCAGTTCCTTGTTTAACCATGCAGGTCTCCTGGGACCCTTCCTTGACTTCCTACTTGTTGGGATGCTCTGATCTTGAGCTCGGAAGAAGCAGTCCTTGAATGCTAACCAACTATCTTGGGCCCCCTTACCTTCTAGTACCCTGTCCCATGGGATTTCCCCTAGCAATTGCTTGAAAAGTTGGCCCTACTGAAGTCCAGGGTTATGATTTTGCTAGCTATTCTGTTCCTGCCACATGAGATCCTGAACTCCACCATCTCATGGTCACTACAACCAAGGCTGCCCTCAATCTTCACCGCTTCAACCAGACCCTCCTTGTTAGCGAGGATAAGATCCTGCAACGCTCCTCTCCTAGTTGGCTCATCCACCATTTGCATCAGAAAGTTATCATCAATGCACTGGAGGAACCTCCTGGACTGGGGATGGCTGGCTGAGTAGGCCTTCCAGGAAATATCAGGGTAGTTGAAATCCCCCATGACAACCAGGCCCTGTAACTGAGAGACTGCTCTCAGTTGCCTGTAGAAGGCCTCATCAACCTCCTCATCCTGATCTGGTGTACAGAGAAGGCTTTTATCCTTGCTGCCACAGTTCTAGGTCAAAGCGCATTTAATATATATCAGCTATAAGGGTGAAGGCTATTTGGAGAGAGTGTATTAATTTCTCACCAGCCACAAAGAGAGTTCTTTTGTTTCCACATCCAATTATTCACCACTCAGTGGAGAATACTATGGAAATGAAATCTCTACATAGAGAAATTTTGCTGATGTGTTTTTAAACTGAAAGAAGGTAGATTTAGATTAGATATTCGGAAGAAATTCTTTACTGTGAGGGTGGTGAGACACTGGAACAGGTTGCCCAGAGAAGTTGTGGCTGCCCCCTCCCTGGCAGTGTTTAAGGCCAGACTGGATGAGGCTTTGAGCAACCTGGTCTAGAGGAAAGGTGTCCCTGCCCATGGCAGGGATGTTGGAACTAGATGATCTTTAAGGTCCCTTCCAACCCAAACCATTCTATGATTCTATTTATTTAGATTTCGAACTTCTTATTCCCTGCAGAGAATGTACCGATATTTGGGTGTGCACTTCAGGAACGTACATTTTGAAAATATTGTTTAGTTTGCAAAATATATTGCAAAAAATTGTACAGGCAGCACCTGTTCTACAGACAATATTTTAAATTTGTGATTTTTTCATTTCCCATAAGAAATATTTCTTATATTCAAATGTTCAGTGTTCTCTGAGGTTGTATGCTTCTTGCTGGTTTGCATACTAAAATCTGTTTACGTAAGAGTTTCTCAAACTCTCCTTTGATGATTAATGAAAAACCAATATAACAGACATGAAATTACATACAGATAGTCAGCACATTGTGTTTATGGGAAAAGAAGTTTAGCAGCAGTCTTTTTCTGAAGTGCCCTGGACTGACTAAGGATTTAAATAATAATGCTTAGGTATAATGTTGCTGTCATAAAAGAACGCAAGCAACTTGAAGAAACAAGATAGATGGTCATATCAGAATAATTAATAAGATACACTCTGTAACATCTACTTATACAAATGCACACAATATTGGTCAGATACAATTGGTAGGACAATTGCTTGTCTTTAAAGAAAGATGTTCAGAAATACCAGCTGTTAAGTAATCTTCACAGATCATAGTACTTTATGATGAACAGACATTTGATATACAAATTTCAATGAAGTACAGACAGTAAACTTATTACTTTCAAAATATGTGTGAATATCTATTTTGATCTGCTAAGCACTTAACATTGCCAACTGAAAAGAGATGGAGAACAGTTAGACACACTAATTTGTTTCCTTTTTCCCTTGATTTAATACATCTGCAGTACAAGGCCTCACTAGAAATTATAGTCATTACTTCATCTAATACTTATTATAAAATTACACGTTTCCACTGAATATGCAATTACTATGAGAATGAAGAGTAAAACAGAGAGTGGAGGGAGAAAAAAAAGAAGAAAATTATTTAGAAGCTGAAGTATAAACTGAAATATTTTGATTAGGGAAGTTTTGTGTGGGTACCATGAGACTTATTCCTGGGTCTGCTTTTTGTAATAATCCACAACTGGATTATGAAAAGTCTATGTAATTTTCTAAAATTAAAGCATTTTTGTGGCTTCATAATGAGTAACATGGTCACTTAATAGTTTTTTAACATTATTTCACTTTTCATACCAAACCTTCAAGATGTTAAGGATTTCCTCTGTGAGCTAGAGAGGTATCTTCAGACACACAAGCTGGTATTAAGCAGCACTGTTATAAGCAGGATCAAAATTTGAAATGTAAGTTATCAGTCTTAATCTGGAAGCTTTGTTGCTTGGTATTTAGGAAATTCTGGTAAAGGATCAATTTAGTGCTCTAGGGCTTCACAGGTTATAAAAATGAACATATCTGAGTCACAAATCATCACATTTTCAAAAATGTTTTCTTTCCTTTTTCTTTTAGGCACCTAAAACCACACAGGCATGCAACATGGATATCACACAGGTATTAGGCTTCAATCTAGTAAATACTCTCATAGCTTGAATCTGGAAGCTATATCTCTGTGTGATACATACTATTTATCTCTTCCTTCTTTTTATGCAGACTATTGACTTTACTACTGAATTGGTCTTCATATGTATTTTACTATTTCTCTCCCATTTTTTTTTTCCAGATTAAGTCCTGTCTTTTACAGATTTCTTGACAGTGTCCTACTACTGGTACTACATAGAATTTTCCTTTCCCCCACATTCTTAGCTGGTTCAGTGCTGCTGCTTGTTATAGGACATTTCTCTCATTTCAGAGCCTATTTTCTTCATCTCCCAGGGGACTGACCATACCTCATGAGTGCCCTTCATGGATCTAAAGGCTTTAAAATTCTATCTCTGGCTCTTTCTTGCCCCTACCAACTGTTGCTATCTCTGAACTTTAGTGTTATTTAAGGTCTTTCACAATAAATACTGCATAGTAATTAGCATCCCAGTCACAAAATATATCCATAGGGGAACACTGAAAGAATGTATTTTTTGCTTTTAAAAATATTAATTATTTCATTTATAAAAGCACTTTAACAAGAAAGACGAAGGAAGACTGGAAAAACAGAAGACAGGAAAAAAAACAACTCTTTTTATGTCTTTCAAATCTCAAGAGAGCAAAATAAAAAAAAATCACTTCCACGTATTTGAATAGTTTCTTAGGCTCAAGTAAAGAAGAAACGGGCACACACATATACTATCTCTCTTTTCTGTATAATGAACAGATAACTATGGAACCTCTCACTGATTTCAATAGTAGGCTTTTTATTATGGCAGAATTGTAGGGACACTGGAGCACCTTGTCACTGTCAAAACTCTTAAGCACTTTAGTTTCCAAAGGGCTCCTCTGAAAGCTCATCACTCTCTTTTGCATAGACAAAGACTTGGGGCCACTAATACAAATAATATATCAAAACTTATCAAGAGAAGAATATGCCAAGAGACAAGGGAAGCAACGGAAGTATCTTCAAGATGTTATTAAAACATCATGTGAAGACCATTAAGACTCTCTGAAGGATATTGTTGTGTTTTATTATGCTGCTTTGTCAAAACGAAAATTCTGTTGTTCAATTAGAGCTTCAGACAGTCTCTGAAAAAAATTTATCCAAATGTATAAATGAACATGAATTAAGCTGTGTCAGCTCTATGTATATGAATTAGAAGGAATGCAAGGGGATTCCTACTTGGTTTTATTTTCTTCTAAGATGATGAAGTTTTTCATCTTACCATATAATCCTTTATCAGTGTCTTGATTTTTCTTATTATGAGTAATATGGTTCTGTGGATGAAATTCACACCTGATTAGAAACAACCAAAAAAATTTAGGAAATTTAAAAGGAATACAGATAATGGCGATCCTCCATACCCCTTCATTAATCTCTCCTGCCCCCAAAGTAAGAGTTCTGCATTGTATAATTGTGAAACAATATGAAGCAAAAAGTTTTATGAGGATGAACTTGGAGATGCATGATCCAGCTGTGCAGGTGAAGTACACAGACATGGAAATTGACGGAAGTCTTTATATACAGAAGGAAAAACTTATTCCTCAGGACAGTGAATACCGTTTTCTCAATTCCCAATGTTTTTAGTCTCAAATAGCAAATGTCCATAATATGCTTTGAGGTCCTTCAATTAAAACTGTGTTATTGTTTGTACATAACCTGATCCTTGAGCCAACTTCTACATGAAACTGGTCAACATGTTAATGGTTAAAAACTTTGCCAGAACTTAATGCACTTCCAGGTCTTATAAAAGCTTCACAGTTTTCCACAGTTTGGCACTTTCTTCAGTCTCAGATGAATGTTATCAGTCAAGACATTTCACAGGGCTTTTATTTTAATTTTTGGCCTGAACAAAGTACCTTTTCCATTCCATTTAAGGTTAGAAGATTTTGAATATTCAGGCCATCCTGCATTTTTCTCAAACCTCACTTCTTTATTCTCATCCTTCACTTCAAAGGTTGCAAATATGATGAATTAATTTCCTTTTTAATTCTTTTCTTTGGAAATCTATATAGGTTGATTTCTGAGTCAGAAAACATGGCAAATCTAGCCCATCCTCCCATGCAACATATGTCTCTGTAAGATCCTACTGCCAAGAAATCATCTCCTGCCAAGCCAGACTCACCATCATTCCCAAGGGGTGGAGTTCTCTCTCGTTTACATTTCAGCTCAATTAGCCATATCTGCTAATTCTTTCTAAGCTCTTCCAGAAGCTACAAGAAAGTTAAGTGGATTACAAAGATGTCTGGAGGGGATTTGAAGATGAAATCTTTTTTGTTCTGGAAGATTCGAGACACACCAACACATAAACTAGTAGGAATACTCAACTCACAGAATCACAGAATGGTTAGGATTGGAAGGAACCTCTAGAGATCATCTAGTCCAACACCCTGGTAAAGCAAGCTCACCTAGACCATGTTGCAAATTCTAAACAAAACTATTTTTGGTTATATGAGTTGCCTACAGTGAAAATCAGGCACAACTGATGTGTTACACAAGTCTAACACTGTGCAAACACTCCACTCAAAAGAATCTAAGGTCAAGGTATGCAAAACAGTTCTAATTTCACTGCATAGGTTTTGATATAATTGAAAATTCCACGAATGACCTCCAAATCTGTGTGCGCCATTCAGCTACTGTGTGCAACTGTTCCAATGTTTGTGGGACTAGTGCATGACTATGCTTGCATACCATTTAGAATCTGCTTGATTCCCTGCATTATTCTCTTAAATGTATATAGGGCTTTTATCCTGTGTTAAGTATATTGTATTTTATGGGCTAAGCTATTTCTCATTACAGAACAGGTGACATATTTGTCTCCACAAAAACTAAATTGACAATTTTTAATATATTAAGAAGAGCAGGATTTTGTCCTTTAGAAAATACAACTTTCTCAAACAATTTGGCATAGAATGTATGTAACATATACATCACTCTCACTACAAGGAAGTGAGCAATTGAATTCTCATTTCTACCACAAGTTGAATGTAAATTAGTACATTTTCCTTCCTGACATGTACAACCACATCTAGATAATTTGTTGGCTGAGTATTGTACACCAGCGTCAACTCACTAATTATAGCCATATGTGTGAAAACCAGCTTCAGTAAACTGAAAGCTAAACTTTTTACAGTTTCATGGAAAGGAGAAAAGTCTGACATTTCACTTCTTTCTATGTGTGACTTTTGCTTATGGCCAAAGTTAGTTTCACAGCTGCATGAAATGTCAGCAGACTTTCAGAAAGGAAGAAAGTAAATATTAAAATTAAACTCAGAACTGTGTGTTCTTTTGAAGCTGCTTTGCATAATCATTGATATTGCCTCTTCTCACTGGCCCAGCTGTGCAAAGATTTATTTATAAGCTCACCTTTATACATGTGAACAGTACCATTAAATTAGTGACTTCAGTGCTACACTTACATGTGTTGCATATCTTTGTAGGACTGAACAATAATAACGTAAATTAAAACAAGAAAATGATAGCCATGGATACATTAGAAATACATTACACTGAATGAGATTACTCTACAGACCATAAATGTACTTTTTCCTGGCCATTGGGCAACTGCTACTGGTGACCTCATCCACTGAGGGCTACACTGTAAAAGTATGTAAGCATTTGCTTTAAAATATATAAATAATTATATAATTATCTTCATTCTGAAAGCTCCCAAAACTCTTCATAAAAATATAATTCTTTCCCTGATATTAGTATTGCCACCTTTAACATGGAACAAAAACATTTATTTTGTGACCTACACCAAGCCTACCCAAACTGAGTGTGTCCTATGGAATTCAGCATTGACTCAAGATGGAGCACTGTCTTATTACTGCCTGAAAGAGCAAATTCTCATTGCTTTATTACTATGGCTGTATACAACTCTAGAAATGAATGAAATAAACTATCACGGTTTATTTAAATGATATAATAAAAATCTGTTAGTACATAAAGAATTTGAAGAAGATGAAAGAAAATAAGCACCTATTTTTTATTTTATAATAAAGAAGAGTGTTCTAAGAAATAATCCGATAGCAGTTTCAAAGGAAGCACTTCAAAGAAAATACTTTCTCATGCTTCACACTTTATGGCAAACAGTTATTTGCAGAGCACTTTGTCACAAAAGCTCAATAATAAGAATGAGTTTGAAGGATATCTCTATTGTTGGCCATTAAACTTGACAGTGTAGATGCAATTTCCAGATGAGAAAATTTACGCGCCATTAATTCCAGAAAACTGGGTGAATATTCCAATAAGAGGCTCACTCACACATATATATCTATCTCCCCCTTTTCTCACAATATTCCTTGCTCACCTGCTACTTATAACTGTCTGAGACAGGATATCCAGACAGACTTTTCATCTGGTCTGTATGATTAAGTCTCATATTCTAATACTTCCATTTCCTACTCTTGCTTAATATGTTAAGAGATATCAGTCTATGAGCAGGTCACAAACACTATTCATCTTATTCACACAGTATACTGGTTTTTTATACATAAACCCATATAAGGCCAATCTCTCAGACGTTCTAGAGTGTACTGGCTATATTAATATTAAGACCAGCACCTAATAAAATACAATGCAGATAAGATGCAGTAGGGGTTGTCAACCATTGGTGATGATAGTCCAACCCTACTGATCTATTCCTGATAATCCTATTTTGTTATAGATAGGATATTATAAAACAGCATTAAATACTCTAGTTGACATGAATCTAAGCACTTCAGAAATCGTGCTCCCCAAGAATTAAAAGATTATGTGCTTTTTTCCTCTTGTCCTAAAAGTTACATTTGCATCTAATTTGTGTTAGATTAACATGTTCAAGAATATTCAATGACTTTTATGTAATTTGTGTGATTGTTTTATAACCATTACTCTTCTTTCATGGGCGATTCGCTGCCTTTGATAATATGCGGTTCAGGTTAGTGGGCTATTGTGTGATCAGTATAGTAATTCCTATATGTCAAATGAAAAATCAGAGATCCTGTAAAAAACATAATCATCCTGATAGGTTTCTTACAGCTTAAAATGTTACAAGAACCCAGATAAGCCAGGTACTTTGAGTAACTGCATTTGACATACAGAAAAACAGGGAACATACAGTAATGCAGGGTATTTTTAACTCAGTTTTTAAAATATCAAACTTTTTAAAATGTATTTTTTTTAATTTCAGTCATGGCTTTTAAACACATGAGAGTTTTAGTAAAGAAAATTAATTAAGGTTCTTACTCTAAATTAGAAATATAATATACTATATTTGATACTATATATACCTTGTGTATTGCATTATATTTATCTAATATATTATTGGATATATTTTATATACATTATTAATCCAATACAACTTTATCTAATATTTATTTTCTATATAAGATAGCTTTTTATTTTAAAGCCCAGTGCATGACGCAGTTTATACTTGCACTTGTACAGAAAAAAATATAAAATTAGATACAGAGTTAGAAAAAATGACAATTTCATTTGACTATAGGCAGTTATGGCATTAAATCAATCATAAAATATATCTGAATTTTTTTTTAAAATGGGAAAAACTATAGTCAATCCAAAGAATACAAATTCATATTTTTTTTTGTTTACAGTACTCAGTATGCTTGCATATGTTGAAGCTTAAATTCACAAATCTAGGATTTCAGGTTAACAAATTATCCTTGATGAGAGGAAGAAAAGATTTCTTTAAGTCATCCTTCCATTGCTCCTGAACTTTGGGAGGATTAAAAGAAACATACGTATGTATACAAAAAAAAACCACCACCCATTCTTGTTCTATACTTTTTAGCATTTTGTAAATAATCAGTGAAAACTAGTCTTACACATAGGTCACGCACAGCTTCACTCCTATTTTTATATATATATATAAGTAGGCTTTATCTGAGGCTTCCTCTCTGGTGTGAGTTTAACTATTTGTGAAAAGAGGGGGTTTTTTTGCTTCTTCTCAGTCCCTGGTCAGCAAGACAAACTGGTCTGAGTTTGCTTAGTATAGTTAAGACATCAGATATTTTTGTTTTAATATTACAATTGATCAAGGAAATTACAGTTTATTCTATGTGTGAAGTCATTCTGCAGGGTTTGCACTGCTTGGGTCAGAGAAAAGTCAATGGATGAATCAGATAGAAAAGACACTTGAAACTGAAAAGGGTACTTAGAAACAACCACAGAACCATGGTCCTTTTTCTCAGTTTGGAAATGATCTGAAATCTTATCACTGCTATGAATTAAAAAAAAAAAAAGAGGCACCATATGTTTGCATGAAATTGTAAATGTTGATTTACTGCTCTCAACGTAGTCACTGGCATATTCATAAAAATAAAGAAGGAAAAAAACCATTTCATCCACCAATGGGCATGCCATGGCTTAATGGATATTGTTAAAAACTATGCATCTCCCTCATTTTCTACACCGTGCTGAAAAAGGCTTTCTCTTCACTAAACGAAGAATATATGGTCCTTTGGCAGAACTATCATGTTTACAGTCCACAGTGTTGTTCCTTGAATATCTATGCCTTTCTATTCTACACTATTCAAATCTGACATATTTTATTGGTCAGGAAGAACTGAATATTAGTCATGTTCTTTAGAAGTTACTGTTTATCATATCCTAATACATTAATGAAAATGTCTTCATTTTGCATTCAAAAATACCATTTCTCCTGATAAAAATTTCTAGTGTCCATTACTTCCATGAATGCAGTGTTAGAGTCAAATGTTTTTGCACTAATATATTTGGTTTTGGTTTTTTTTTGACAGACCTGTGCTTCTGCAATATCAAAAACAGATGTGTGTTTTCTTTGTAATAAAAAGAAATTATATAAGATTATTTTCTCCCTTTCTTGTTTAGTGTAGAAGTGGTATAAGATGTCATTAGTGACCATAAGATGTTGCTATCCAAAATTTAGAACGTCCAATCAATAAACACTCCAAAGAAATTTAGGCCTGTGTTTAGTCAGCCAGAATAGTTGAACAGGCAACAGCTGCTCATCTGTGTCGGGAGTCTCAGGACATACTTCATTAACTTCTTTTTCCTAATTGTTTCTAGTTCATCTACTGTGTTATCTCAGCAATGTTTTTTTTTTTTCTCTTTGAAGTAGCCCATAATGTAAAACTGTCTGTGAATAGCAACTTTATACTTATAATGAGAATAATTTATGTGTTTTTAATAAAAGTAAGGAAGCATTTCTTTGTTTTATGAGGGATTTTATGATGAATTCCTCATAGGCTTTAATAGATATGGGAAATGAGTAGCAAAGGATAAAAGAGAAAAAGATAGTGTTAACTTTACTGTGTGATTTTTTTCCATGTTACTGGACCAGATTTTCATGGATTTTTTCCAATAGGTATTGTACATGACTTTTAAAGTATATAACTGTCTATAGCAGCAACTAGTGAATGCAGCTGTCCCTGGAGTGAAACACAGCAGACTACAACCAGAGAGTACTGCCATGAATTGGGAACTGCTGTGATGGGAGTATTTTGAGACTGAAAAAAACCAAGCAAATTTTAACATTTCAGGAAAGCATTTATTTATATTTAGCTACTAGGTACTCTATCAACAATTGCAAATCATACATAAATCCATCATAGTCATTGAGCCTTGAGTAAATGATACCATGATTTATTTTTTTTTTTTTACTACCAACAAGCTCTGATACCCAGAGTCTTCAATGGCCTTATCTTCTGTGACTGAGATGGCCCAATTCATTTTCAAAGGGGGAAGTAGAAATCAAAATGCTCTCTTCTTTCTTCCCCAAGTGCCACCCTATATTCCTTGTGTTTATATGCAACTATTCCATAAACTGAGACCAATTTGGTCCCCTTTTTTGTAGGTTCTGCCTTGTGCAGGTGTTACCTTGCAAGTGATGGTCCATTCCAGCTTCTTCAAATGGGTGTTGCCTGCCGGGAGACTGGATAGTGCTCATATGATTCTTTTGACAAGGTTTAGACTACAAAATGTTATCTTAATTTTTTTAAAGCCAATATTATAAAATATTTTACCTTGTATCTTAAATCAAGCAGTGTTGTACCATGTCCAACTCCAAGACAAAGATAAGTTTCACAAATAGTCTCTATGCTATATTCCTTTAAAATGCCAATACGTTTATTTCTCAAGTGTGTACCACAAATCATTTTTAATAATTTTAGATTGCTAGAATCAAAGTAAGGGGATGTAAAACTTTTTAGAAAGCCAGTACTGAACTGTTAAAAAGTCAGTATCTGGACTTATATGCAACTCAAATTCAGTGATGACCCATGAATAGAAAAAAATTGAGAGGTGTAATTGTAGCCTGCATTGTCTTTTATATCTATAACTATGAGCATGAAATCCATTTTTCCAGAGATATGACTGGTCATTAAAGGTTGCCTTTTCCTTTTTCCTTTTATTTTTCCTTTTTTCCCCTCTCTCTTTTCCTCAGCCTTCCCCTCTTCTCTCCTTTCCTTATCCTTCCTGTCTCCACTCCTTTCCTCATCTTTCCCCTGTTCTCTCGTCCTATTAACCTTGCACTCTCATTTCTCATTAGCATTCCCCTCTCCTCATCCTTCCAGTCTCCTCTCCTCCCTTCTCCACCCGTCCACTTTTTGCTTCTCTTCTCCCTCTGTAGCTATTAGACAAACACTGCAAATTTTCCAATACATTTTGAATCTGTAAGAAACAAACAAACCTTTTTTTTATGAAGGAAGCACCTGCCTGAGATAAAATTACAACTAAAGAACTTAAGACTTTTTTGGAAGAACAGAGCATTATGATATCTGCAGTAACAAATTCATTCAAAACAAACTCTCACATAGTTGCAATGATATGGAAAGATTAAACATCTAGTAGTAACTCACAGATAAGGTATGTAGGAAAGACAAGTACTGAATGTTATATCATGAAACAAAAATAATCTTTTGTTCTGGAGGCAACAGAAAATGGGTGCATGATTCACAAAGAAACTGGTATGAATTATCTGACATCCATTTTAGAAAACTATTTTTTTTCCAAACACAGATGATTTCATATACGTTTATGAAATAATTTCATATATATGTTGAATGTAAACAAATAGATCACCTCCAGTTTCTGATTTTCTTTTCCAGAACCAGATAACCATAAGCCACAGGATATTCTGAGAGCTGTTTCTAAGCATTCCCACAATTTTTCTGAATTTTATCATTTATGCTTGACTTTAGATGTTGTTTTAGCTCACAATTCTGGAATAGAATACACTGTTACTTACATGCTTATACAGCAATACTGAAAAGCAAATAATGCTCAGCATACTAGTAGATTTTACTGAAAAGTTTTTGTGTTTCATATTATGAAAGTTTTGCAATATTTATCATTAATATATCAGTGGCTAAAGATTTTTTGTTCTTGAACTATATAGTTACTATTAAAGAGTAAGATATTACTGTTATTAACCTAGGAATCTGTGCAATTGTGCTTAGGAACATTTGCTTATATTCAATGTTTTCTGGTGCTAATAAAACAAAAGGCTTGGAATAACAATGACACTGAAATGAAAAGAAATAAGAATGTGTGACAGCACTTTCCAAAACGTTCCAAAATTTGTGATCTTTGACTGTTTAGAAACTGATGTTATTGGAGATAAAAATCATCATAATACGAACATCAATGTAACATGAATTTTTATTAGAAGGAAAAGGGATTATTTTGAAGGGGGAAAAAAGTGTTCTTACTAATGGAAGTTCACTGTCCTACTCATCAAAAAATCTGTGTCTTGGGGGGTTACCACACAGATACACACATGGAATATGAAAGCAGGACAAAAATCACAGGATCCAGCAGAGCAGCTGTAAACCTGATATCATTTTATTAGGTTTCCTATGAAGTGAGGACCTCTTCTTTCCTCTTTTGCTTTGAAAGATAAAAGAACAGAAGAAAAAGGAAAGAGAATAGGAAAAAAATCTAGTGACCTGTTGAAAAAGGATCCATCTCTTCACCAAAACATTTTTGATAGTATTATTTCTATTTCTTATAAGAAATTCAGAGCCCAGTACAAGGAGAGAGAGAAAATTACTCCCAACTCTGGGGTATCAGAAGCTGATTTAGCTGTAATGGAAGACAGGGCAACTATATGGAACACTTTATTTTGTACTCCAGTTTTGAAACACAGCCACGCTGTAATACTCTTTCTATACCAACATGCTCTTGTCAACACTCTCTCACTCAGATTACCAGAGTGAGCGGGTATATTGCCAGCATAGTCAATTCTGAATCTCTTAAAAGGCTTTATGCCCCCTGGATGGGAGGACAATCTGTACTTTGATAATGTGAAATTAACATTACTGCAATTGCAAAAAGAGCTGCAGAAAATACTTTAATATCCACAGTACCATCCTTCATTTTTCTTTGTGTTCCTTGCACTAGACACTGCCTTATGCACTCAACTGTCATGGCTCTCCAGCTCCTCTTTGTGGATGACAACAGTGGCTGCAGCAGAAAGAGTTTTAAGGTTTCCAGCATTTTATTTCAGCACCCTTTCTTCTTGCCCCACTGTGTAATAATACTGCTAGCAACCCAGAGGTGTTATTCAGTGTTGAATTTAATCATGAATATGTTGAATTTAATGTTGAATTTAATCAGGAATTACCCTCCATACACTTTCTACACCTCCAGAGGACTCAAATACTGAAGTTCCTTCAGAAATTGTGTGAATTCCTTGGGTGCAGTTGGGAAGAAAAATATCCCTTAGAGATCTTTTTGTTGTTTGCAATTCTGCCCTTAAACAAATCCAGAAGAGGGAGAATAAGCCTCTCTGAGTTGTCTGCACACTCATGCCAAAAAAAAAAAAAAAATCAGCATAAAATGGTTACACTAAACAACGTGTAACTATTTCACAGACCAACAATTGCTTATCCAAGCAATTTGAAGACTATTTATATGTCAAATGCATTTGTATGAAGGGTGTTTTGTACATTCATCAGAAAAATAAAGTGACATATTCACAGCATAATTTCGAGTCACATTTACTCAGGGTTCTTTTTTGATTTTTGTCCAGAAAATACAAGACAGTGCTTATTTCTGACTTTCTTTTTCATGTATCGTACTCTATGTGTACAGTAACTTAGCGTCTAGATTTCATCTGGTACCAACCCCATATTGCTAATGTCATTAGTTTCTGTCATGCATAATTTTGTATTCTGTTAAGAAACAGAATTTGAAATGAACTTATGTGCAGAACCATTCAGAAATGGAAGGTTTTGTCTCAGCTGAAAAGGCCAAATACTTGTAAATCTTTGTCAGAACTGAAGCAGCACAAATGTGTGGCACTGCAGTGTCAGTGGTCCAGAAATGCAGTGCATTTAATGGTTTCAGTAAGGAGATCAAGGTAGTTCTGGAGTTCAGCAGTGCAAAAAAGCTGTAGCAGCCTGTAAAAATTCATAGAATAAAAAAAAATTATCCATAATCAACAATGTAAGATATGGCATCATGAGTAAGAAATAAAGGTAAAGCTACTTAATTAGAAGAATGTACTGAGGCATCAGAATATGAACTGATAAAAGGTAAGGTGGCAAAAATATTCTGGAAAACCTGAAAAGAGTATTTCTACTCTGACAATGGACAGATAGTTAACAAATGTAATCATCCCTGCCTTATTATCCATAGTCTGAGTAGGCAGTGAGGGTCAATGTTCTTCATCTTTTTTTTTTTCTTGAAGGTATTTTTTGAGATTTCTATTACAGATGTTCAAAATGCATAAATATCAACATCATAGGTCTTTAACCTCCAAAGAATTTTAGCTTCTGCAACTAATACAGAAGTAGAGAGTATACAATTAAGTGATTTGTCCAAGACTAAAATGGAAGGAAAGACTGCTAGAGCAGGAAATCTTCTCTTTTTTTTGTGCTTAGACCAATAGATTACAATAGAGTATATGAAAAATAATTCCCTTTCATAAAATCAGCATTGTTGACATGGCATATCATTGCAGTCACTAGTTTCATATTACAGTTTATATTCCATATTCACAAATGAACTGATAAAGTTCTTTTAAAATTATGCTTACTAAATGGCAAAGCATAGCAATAACTTTAGGTATCTTGTTCCAGCTGGTTAGCAACCGAGTGGGAAATAAATGTTCCTCTTTTTGTTTAAATTTAAATTGTACAAATTTTGTTAATTCAACTACTACAAGCATTTTTCGTATTGGAATTTATACTTTTCACTGAAATAGCTAGCATTGGCCAGTGTCAGAAATCTGCCAGACAAAACAACCAGTTTGGCCTATTTATGAATAGCTATGCATTTTTGTTGTCAAAATTTGAGAAGTTGAAACACCACAGAGACTGTATTTCTGATACTAGCATCCCACATTTTGATCACATTAGACACAGAGCGCAAAGGGTGCAAAAAGTATGTAGAGAGAACTTAGCCCATGTCTTGAGAAGCAATGATCCTGAGTAGCATTCCACTAATATCCTGAACAGTTTTAATGTGGTGAATTTGTGATGATTATACTGAAAACACAGAACAGAATATCTACCAATACAAGGAAATACACTAACTAAACTGGTTTTCATTGAAAAGCTAGTTGTTGCATGGAGAAGCACTGAGAAAAGAAGTAGACAATTTCAGGTTTGGAAGAGTGAGAACTCTCACAGTGTTTCTCACATCTTTTTCTGATCGTTTAATTCTTCTGAATAATTAGATACCTTTTTTTTCACATATCATTTTGTTCTTAGCTGCTGCTGCACTTAGACTTGGCAATATTTTATAGCTTACTAACTGCCCACTCAGATAGTGTCTGGTCCTGGAACCAGATGCCTGAACTCCTCAAGCACTGCTCTAGTTTGAAGTTCTCCTTCTGGAACTGCCATGGTCCCAAGAATGACGGTCTCCCTCACATGTAAGGCAGATAAAGACTCAGAAGTAAGTCTTCTGATGATCAATCAAGCAATCACCCCTTGAGATGAATGCTCGGTTTTAAAACTCAGTCATAGAGGTGATCCCTAAAATATTATTTTGAGACAATAAAAAAGGAATTATTGTCACTGACTGTAACAAAGATGACTTCTAATATAGCAGAAAATTAATTGTATCAGGCAAAAAAGCTCTTGAAGGAGACAGAAAAGATTCTTGTCAGTTAAGTCATATAAGTTTTTACCTTTTAATAGCATCATTTTTAAAATGCAATGTTTATGGTTTTGTTATGTCAGTGCTCAGGCCTCTTAGAAGGACAGTTATCCTCACATGGGACAATCCTGCAGTTCAATCATTCATTTAGGAAATGAAAGACTTCAAGCCCCTCAGTTATTGTGAGTTCCAAACGGCACTCAGACCTGTTCCCTACTCCAGATTTTTTTTTTTACATTATACATTCAACATCTGTGAGATTAAATGCAATCTAATAATCGTGAGTAAATTATTTCCATGAATACTGATTATTTGCCTTCTTATTTTGCAAAATTAAACTCAGAGTCTAGAAATAACCTGGGTGTTTTTCTTTAAATACAGTGTTTAAAGCCCATGTGCTCAAGAAGTTGTAGACACCTACACTCCTGCCATTTCACTAAGTATTAGGTATTTTGCTCACTTTGGCAGAGGTGCCAAGTTTCTAGTGCAGAAATTTAAAAATATCAGCCTTTGCCTTTTCTTAGCATTATGCAATGCTCTTGACAACTGAAATATCACTTGTCTTATAACTTACACCTTCTTGAACAGTTAGGCTTCTATTTTAATGCTTCTCTGACTGATAGAATATTAATAATGGGTAAAGTTCAAATTATGTGATCCACCAGCTTCAAACAGGTAATTTTTTTTTTAAATAAAAGCTAAATGAAGTTAATTGAACTGTAGAAGTAATAGTAATATAATGTATTTGTGCACAGTAGCTCCATTTATATTTTAGTCTTGTGGTAAATTCACTTCACCTGTTTTCATTCATTTGCTCTCTAGAATAATTACCAGTAAAGGCGTTTGCTTCTAATAAACCGCATGAAGAAAGACCTTACGCATAAACTCAAACCTATTAAATATTGATACATTTTTTAGTTATATAACTGCTCTAAACCAAAGTTAATTTAACTTATCTCACCATACTAGTATATTCTTGTTAAGATTAGGACAACTTAAATCAAAAGAGTATAGCATAGTTATTAATAGTGTGTTGCTAGGCAGCACTGCCTTTCAATGGTGCACAAGGGTAGTCTGAAGAGGAGGCCTACCCTTTATTAGGAAGCCTTGCAGCTGCTACGATTAATACTGTTTAAGATACATGCATATGATTTTCAGTATGGTCACTGTAAACCAAACATAAGGATTATCTTACACAAGCTCTTGGAGTTACAGTAATTTGCACAGGCTGCATATTTGATTTGAGTTACCCAAGCAGTACCTATTAGTATTAATTAATATTATGTTTGGATATCCTTAGTCTCACACTTAACAATCAGTTTCTAAACATCTGATTTTGAAAATTATATTTCAGAGATGAAAACTCATTACTGGTTAAGGAATCCAAGAATCTCATGGAGTTGAACAGTCTTCTATATCAGACTGAGAAATCTCACCTGTATCAGAATAAACCCACAGTAGCCATATCCTAAATTTACAAAGTATACATTACATCACATTTTTAAGTTAGAGACAGTATGATATAGGAAATAATAGTTTTAAATGCTTAATGCATCTCCAATTCCACCTCTCTTTTTGCTGGACCAGAGTGAAAATTCAGACTTGTTTGGGATTACTCTGGAACAAAATGTCTTTCACTTTGTAACTTAATCAGAACAGAATTTATTTGTTTTCAAGATTTAATGGAGTATATCAAAACAGCCAATTGAAGCATTGCCAATGCTATCACTAAATTCAGCACAATAATGTTTGAAAAAGTGGCAAATATACATATTTCCTGGTTTCATGAATATTCCTTAATTCATATACTCCCAGCATAGATTGCATATACAGCAAAAAATCTTGGCTGCACAGAAAAGGGAAAGAGGCAGATGCTCCATTAGTCAGTCATTAAATGTAAATAATAAGTACCATTTACAGTGTATAACATTCTTTTCATGGGTGTTTTTGATGCAGAGGTGTTGACGCCAAAGCTGCTTTTCAACTCAAAAGACGAAACAGAATAGCAGGGTACTGTGCACAGGATAAATTTTTGGACAGTTAAATCGCACATTTACAAAATAGAAACAATTGCATTTTGAATGGAAAATAATGGTCACTTCTCGTCTTCGATTCATGTTCTCCAAATAATGATCTCTGTTTCTGTTCAGAACTCATAGACAGAAATTCGTACAAGTTTCTGTCTCTGTTTATATTTCCTGAACTGAACAAGAAGTTGTATTTCTCTGGAATGTAAGAAATACAAAGTTCAGTTCTGATAACTGTTAAGTAACACATATCATAAGTAGGTGTAGTTTAATACTGATTTCCATAAAATGCAGAGCTAAATTATAGAATTAGATAAGGAAAAGATCCTTGTCTCTGTTTTGATAATTCAGTTGATACCTCTTCTATGAATGCAGCTGAACTAAGCTAAACAAACACAGTGCACAAAAAGGGTAAAGAGTAATGAACAAAATACTATCACACTAGCGTGTAATCCAATAATGCAGTGTCAGCTCGGCTTTGCACAGAGCTGGGTATCTCAAAAGGATATAACAAATGTAAGGTCATTAGAGAAGGACAACATGAAAAAAGAGAATGTGGAAAATCTTTCTTATAAGAATGAAAACAAGATAATGTTTTCTGTATAATGGACAAACTATAAGAAATATCTAAAACCAGTACTGTTCACAGAAGTTATAGTGAGATTCTGTCTTCTTGTTGTCTCAGAAGACAAGAGCAACAGGTTTTCAAAAAAACACAAAGTAACAAGGTGAAAGTATTGCATACAATGTACAATTTATACTGTATGACAGAAAATAAGCAGTGTCATAAACTGAATAAATTTTAAAAAGGGGATTTGCAGTACATGTGGGGAATGAGTTATCAAAGTTACAGCCATTGCTATTTACTAAAGATCCTAAAACTTGTGCTTCTCAGTTTAAATTAATGAACTAACCAGTAGTTAGACATAAAAAATCCCCTATCCAACTATGACATGCCGTAACAAGTTTCACGTCTTTGTTGTTACATATCAATGGGATGTTTCACACCAGCATGCTCGGGATTCTACTATCATCCTCTAAAATATCTTGTCATGTTCACTGTCAAAGATTTTACTTTTCTGGAATAAAGACACCAAATTAAATGACATCAAGCCTGATCCTCTCTTGTAATCCCGTGTTCAAAGTAAGTCTGAAAAACTTCTTACTGTTTGCAATTGCAGTACAAATATCATATCCAGTTAGGCCAATTGTCTTCCAAAATACAGTGTTAGAAGTCAAATTTCATCCTGGACAAGTGAGAGATTCCTGCTGACTGAAGTTGTTGTTTTTTTTTCTGTAAACCTGACTGAGATACATTAAATGTTACAATTCATGACGAAAAGTTTAGCTACTTTTGACATGAGTTAGAAAGAGTGCTAGCATTTTCTAGGAGACTTATATAGAGGATAACACAAAATGCAGGATAACAGAGAATCAAGTACTTTTTGCAGACTTTGTAATTCATCCTAAATTGTGATTCCAACTTAAGTAGTATTTACAACCCTGATGATTAAACCTAGTCTGTAAAGGAATTTTCAACCGGTATAATTATTAGGAAAGAACCAGCGAAAGCAAAGGAAAGATCACAATAACATATATATGTGTGTATATATGTATATAAACACACAAATTTATGTTTCCTTAATAATTCAATAGGGTTTATACATTTAAACAATCTATATTAGCTGATTAGTTATATGAATTATATCAACCTCAGTTATATCAGTCTAAATATGCTTAATTTCCCTACTCAAACAAGAATAATCATAGCAATGTAAACCATTGTATCAAATCTTTCACAATGCCTATTTGTTGTCTAAAATAGAAAGTTGTCACACTTAACTGTTACTATAGATAAAGCTACACAATTTTACAAGTATTGACTTTAGTGGCTGTCAGAAGCCGCCCGGTCGCTGGCCCTTGTGCTCGTGGGCGACTTCAACTTGCCAGATGTCTGCTGGAAATACAACATGGCAAAGAGGAAGCAATCTAGGAGGTTCCTCGAATGTGTGGAGGACAACTTCCTCATGCAAGTGGTAAATGAGCCCACTAGAGGAGGGGCCCTGCTTGACCTGTTGTTTGTGAACAGAGAAGGACTAGTGGGAGATGTGAGGGTCGGTGGCCGTCTTGGGAGTAGCGACCACGAAACGTTAGAGTTTTCGATAGTGGGGGAAGAAAGGAGGGGCAAGAGTAGAACTTCTGCCTTAGATTTCCGGCGGGCTGACTTTAGCCTGTTTAAGAGGCTGGTGGACCGAGTCCAGGAAGGCTGGACATGCTTCAAAAGGAATTGCTAAATATTCAGGAACAGGCTGTCCCAGTCTGTAGGAAGGCAAGCCGTCGGGGAAAAAGACCGGCCTGGTTAAACAGAGAACTTAGACTAGAACTTAAGGAAAAAAAGAGAGCCTACTTGCTCTGGAAAAAAAGTCGGGTAACTTGGGAGGTCTATAGGGACGTGGCCAGGTCGTGTAGAGAGAAGATTAGAAGGGCCAAAGCTCAATTAGAGCTCGATTTGGCTGCTACAGTCAAAGACAACAAAAAAAGCTTTTACAAATACATCAACAGCAAAAGGAGGGTCAAGGAGAGCCTCCACCGCTTGCTGAATGAGGAGGGTAGTGTAGTGTCAAGGGATGAGGAAAAGGCAGAGGTGCTCAATGCCTTCTTTGCCTCGGTCTTTAATGTTAAGACCGGTTGTCCTCAGGAGACTCGGCCCCCAGAGCCTGAAGTTAGGGACGGGGGGCTATGTGAACCTCCCATGATCCAGGAGGAGATGGTTAGTGACCTGCTGTGCCAATTGGACACCCACAAGGCTATTGGCCCGGATGGGATCCACCCCAGAGTAATGAAGGAACTGGCAAATGAACTTGCCAAATCACTCTCTATTATCTACCGGCAGTCCTGGTTAACTGGAGAAGTTCCAGCTGACTGGAAATTAGCAAATGTAATGCCCATCTACAAGAAGGGTCGGAAAGACGATCCAGGGAACTACAGGCCTGTCAGCCTGACCTCGGTGCCAGGCAAGGTGATGGAACAGATCATCCTGAGTGCCATTACACAGCACATGCAGGACAATCGGGGCATCGGGGCCAGCCAACATGGATTCATGAAAGGCAGGTCCTGCTTGACCAACCTGGTCTCCCTCTATGACCAAGTGACCTGCTTAGTAGATGAGGACAGGGGCTGTGGATGTAGTCTGTCTAGACTTCAATAATGCATTCGACACTGTCTCCCACAGCATCCTCCTAGACAAACTGGCTGCCCGGGGCTTGGATGGGTGGACTCTTCGATGGGTTAAAAACTGGCTGGATGGCTGAGCCCAGAGAGTGGTGGTGAATGGGGCAAAGTCCAACTGGTGGCCGGTCACTAGCGGTGTTCCCCAGGGCTCAGTTCTGGGGCCGGTGCTGTTCAATATCTTTATAGATGATCTAGACGTAGGGATTGAGTGCACCTTCAGTACATTTGCAGATGACACCAAGCTGGGTGGGAGTGTTGATCTGCTGGAGGGTAGGAAGGCCCTACAGAGGGATCTGGACAGGTTAGATAGACGGGCCAAGACCAACGGCATGAGGTTCAACAAGAACAAGTGCCGGGTCTTACACTTCGGCCACAACAACCCCATGAAGCTCTACAGGCTGGGGGAAGAGTGGTTAGAAAGCAGCCCGGTGGAAAGACACCTGGGGGTGCTGATCGACAGCCAGCTAAACATGAGCCAGCAGTGTGCCCAGGTGGCCAAGAAGGCCAATGGCATCCTGGCCACTATTAGGAATAGTGTAGCCAGCTGGTCTAGGGAAGTGATCGTCCCTCTCTACTCGGCACTGGTGAGGCCGCATCTTGAATACTGTGTCCAGTTCTGGGCCCCGCACTTCAAGAAAGGTGTTGAGGTGTTGGAGCGAGTCCAGAGGAGGGCGATCAAGCTGGTGAAGGGTCTGGAGGGTCTGACCTATGAGGAATGGCTGAGGGAGCTGGGGTTGTTTAGCCTGGAGAAGAGGAGGCTCAGAGGTGACCTTATTGCAGTCTACAACTACCTGAAGGGAGGTTGTAGTGAAGTGGGAGTTGGCCTCTTCTCCCAGGCAACTAGTGATAGGACAAGAGGACACAGCCTCAAGCTTCGCCAGGGGAGGTTCAGGTTGGACATTAGGAAGAATTTCTTCTCAGAAAGGGTTATTAGACATTGGAATGGGCTGCCCAGGGAGGTGGTAGAGTCACCATCTCTGGATGTGTTTAAGAAAAGACTGGACATGGCACTTAGTGCCATGGTCTAGTTGACACGGTGGTGTAAGGGCAACGGTTGGACTTGATGATCCCAGAGGGCTCTTCCAACCTGGCTGATTCTGTGATTCTGTGATTCTGTGATGTGTAGCAAACCTTAAATAGCCAAAATCTACTTTAATTATGTTTATAAGGTAAGGAATAAATTCTGATCTGGTCAAATATAATAGATGCTTACAAACATGAAAATGACTAAACATGATGTAGACAGATGGAGACACAGAACCACCTGCCAAAGATATACAGGAACATCTGCATTAATAGTCTTGCCATCAGAAAAAAAAAAAAGATTATTCACTTAAGAAAGTCTGATGTATTATAACTTTAAACAGTAGCTGGTATAAAAAGGATTTGCCATTTCAAATGGATCTGTGAATGACCATTAGTACTGTCTTTTTTTTTCTGATATATCAAAACAATTAGCCATGTTCCCTTCAGAAAAAAAAGTGATACTGTCATGTAGTATATGTCAAGGACTCCATTTAAAGAATTCTTCCATCTGATTTGTCATAACAAAGCATTAATGTTTTCCCTAAAAAAGCTAGGGAGAGAGCAAGAAAAAAAATTGTGATCAAGTTATACTTAAGTCTTCATAAGTACAAGTCCATTATAGTAAATTGATATTTCTTATTTACCAACTTCCATCAAGTGAGGGTATTTTATTCTGCAGTGTAGATGAAGGCACTTCTTTCCGTTTAACTGCTATTACCCAGTTTATGATCATGATTATTTTTGGAAGATACTATACTGAAGCTTTCAAACACAGAAATTATATTAGAGAATCGCCGTGTTTGACAGGTCAAGCAAGAATATGAAAAATGTATCTTTTTGTCATTAGGAAGCTTTTGTGCTGATATGTAAAGATGGTAATGAGTCAACTTCCTCTTCATCAGAACATCTTTTTAAGTTTGCAAAAACTATTAAGTGCTAATTAGGTGAGAAAGCATCAAAAATCAAATTAGGAACAACTAACACTCATTGTCACTGCTAAGGAAAAATAAATGAAGGAAATGTATTTGGCAGCATGAAGACTTTTACTGAGGTGTTTTACTTGAAATATGTGCACATCAAAGTACTTTACTGGATAAGAATTCAAAAATACCAAATTATAGTTTTTCCTTTGTATAAATTACTGCTTATTCAAGCAGATACCAGAAATTCTTATGAAGAATAGCTAAAGATATACTATGTTGTATGTCATTGTTATTAGAGAAAAAAAAAATTCCCTGAGTAGGCTAAAATTCGTGGCAATATTGTACATATATAGCCGCAATTACAGTCAAAGATCAGATGTGTATGTGGTGGGGGAGGAGTTTGAGCATACTTTTACTGTTCTTTATTAATATGAATACAATAGAGATCAACAGAACAGTGAAAATATTTTGCATTTCTGTTGTTTTTTCTTAAAGCTCTTTGCAAACAAATGTATTAGCCATGAAAATACTTGCTTTATAAACTCAACAGGCACATACACCAACAAAATTACTTCTGTTGGTGGTAATTTATTCATATTGCATGTGCTTCTTCGCTACCTGAGAAGATGAGCAAATTGATTTCCAGAAGGCAATAAACTCATGAGGATCAAGAACACTGAATTTCTTACAAAAACTAATTACCAAGCCAGAAATGAAACGGGATTCTTCATGATTTCAGATATCTTCTTGTAAAGATTTCTCTATGAGAGATGGCAAGGGAACTCAGTGCTAAAATATAATGCTGATAGGAGATTTTTTTATCATAGAAGGTTCTGTAGCAAGAAAAAACACAGAAGACAACAACAAAGAGCCAGGCAGACTATGCTTGATATAAACAATTAATAATGTAATAAGTGGTCTTGTCACAGTTCTTATATCAGCGGTCCCTAGTAACATTTCTCGGTTTATGATTTTATTTTCTCTTCCAGTTATCTTCCATTTTCTTTCCCACTACTGGGGCTGATATTTACTGAAATTAAGTAGCTGTTCAAATAGTTAGCACTATTAAGAAAGTATAGAATATTTAACTCTGAAAAATGTATTATGTTGGAAGTTGGTCTATTTTACCAAGAAATGCTTTTACAGCTCCTGCATATATTACAAAACGATATGTCCTGTAAGGCATACGTTTATCACTTGATAGCTTTCATCTGCAGGGCCCTAGCCAGCCTGAAGTTTTCAGTCTTTCTTGAAGTTTCTCTGTCTTCTGAACATAATCTCTTCTTAAAGGCTAGATGACTGTCATTGTATCAAAATCCTCAGAGAATTTGCAAATGAGATAAATTTCCCTGCTAAAAGCACCTGTGAAGACAACTGTAAATTTGTCATTCTTCAAGAGGGTAGGCGGAACCTAAGCAATTCACTGTAGTCTCATTCACTTGTCCCCACCCCGCCCTCTTTTTAACAATGAGAAAATAAATAAGAACAATATTAGATTTCTTGTTAAACATAGTTGACCTCCTTAACTGTTAAATTGCTGGATTAGAGAGATTAACGCTCAGATGCTACAGTTTTTAATTTATGATATTTTCTGTTATGAAGACAATAAATTTGCATCAGAAAAAGATGAGAGTATGATCAGCAAACTAGAGAAAAGGGTCAAGATATTTCATTTTAGAACAGCTAATGCACTCTAAAAAAATTAGACTTTTAGTACTCTTCCTCTTTTCATATCTTGTTTCAGTGTAATCCAAAATATAGATTCTGAGGCTTAGGTTAAAAGTAGATCGAGTACCTTAGGTTATTGTTGTTGTGTTGTAGCTTCCAGAAGACATTTCTTCTACTTATGCTAAGTGAATTTCTACTCAGTCTAGGTATGCACTCTGAGTTCCTATTATTTTATTATATCAGCCTAGGTATGCACTCTGAGTTCCTATTATTTTATTATATCAGCCACTGACTACACACAGATGTTATCAGCTCTTTGTAAAGAAGCTTGCAAGAGGAAAAGATACAGACTTACAAGGAAACAGAGAGGATGTCAAGGTACAGAAAGGATACACAATGTCCTTGGACATATGTGCTCATCTATAAACAAGCAGCATGTGTGCCATGCGTGAAGATTTGGAAATTCTTTACACTGGTGTAAAAAACCCCAACAAATATTAATGAAAGATTATTTTTTCTGGGCCTGGAAAGAAATAGAGTCTGATTTTTGGAAATTAAAGTTTTAAAAAGGTTTGCAAATTCTAATCAAAGCTTTCTACAGTTGTAGAAACTTTGACATTGCCCAACATCACCTTTGATCACATTGGCATTGAAGAAATCCTGAAATGAATGCAACAATTAATATTGCTTTAATCACTATTATAAACCTCCCGAGAGCAGTCACTGCAATAAAATTGGCATATTAAATGTATGAAAAAATAATTGCAGGTGCAACTAAACATGATTAATGATCAGACAACAGCTTCCACATGAAAAGAATATTAAATAGTTTTGCACTGTTGTCAGAGCCAAGATTATTAACACATTGGCTTGTTTGCTTGAATAGAGCATAGGTCAAGAGGACATAGAAACTTCATAGACACCAAGCACTATTTGTACATTGTTTTATAAAATTTTCCACATGTTTAAAACATAAGTATTTGTAAACTTCACTGGATAACAAAATATATGTAATGATACAGTATGAAAGGTAGCATCTGAGTCTCTGTGAGGCAGCTTTCATATGAACTTTAATATACCATTAAGGAAAGAAAGATCTGGCAGACTTCTGTTGGAAATTATTTTGTAGATAATGGCATCTACTGTCTTAAGACAGTGTTGTAAGCTTGTTATTTTGAGGCTTGGTCTTAACTACCTGCCTGCTCATCTTGTAGTAAGTTTTCCTTCACAAAAAGATGCAAAACAAAGAAAAAGCAAACTTTTCTGGCAAAGAGGAAAAGAAAAATCATAAGTAGTTGTAAAGTTTAATTTTTTTTTTCCTCATCAGAATTCATAGAATCATAGAATCATAGAATGATTTGGGTTGGAAGGGACCTTGAAGATCATCTAGTTCCAACCAATTTTTTATAGAATGAAAGACAGAAATTGTTACCATCACCTTGAAAAATATTTTAAATAGAAACAAAAATCTATACAGAAGCTATTACTGTCTTTTGCTCCTACTTTTGTAGTTCATGAGGAATTACCCATAGATATAAACTTTTTATAATTTCATGAATCTATTTTTATAGAATGGTCAGTGTGTTCAGTATGTGCCTAGTTCCAATATACTCAGCAATACTGTGATATTGCACTGTGCTTTCTTTCAGATACAATTCCAAAATACTCATGCAGTTCCTTAGGCAGATATTACTTTTAACTAACATCAGCACGTGAAAAATCTATCATGGTACGTTCCAAACGCTTTATGTGTCTATCGCTAATGGTATATAAGTCAGTTTCACAACTGAAAATTGTTGTATATACTTACATTGTTAAAGATGAATACTAAAAAATTATTGTTAAACTAAGGGACCCAATATGCCAGCACTATATCGAAGTTCTCTATTTTAATGTCTCACTGAGGAGCAGCTCACTTAGATCATCTAATTCCTGATGTAACACTGAGGCTTATGCTTGCTTTCCACCTTACCCCTGTTGGTTTTTCTAATCATTACCATTGTGACTTGATATTGGAACATGAAAACAGGTCTGAATAATTTATATTTAAAATTATGACTAAGCATATACAATTTTAGCCCTTCCTTAGACTAGTAATACATAGAAGGATTAAAATAGATCCAGCATATATTTTCATGCTGATACATTCTTAGATTCCACAGACCTTAATTATCATACAATACTGACAATGAAGAGATGGGGTGGGGTCATTTTTTTCTTTCACTTTCCCTCTTTTTTTTTGCCCCTACAACACTTCTGCAAGTGTGAAGTCCCTTAATACAGCCTAACATTTTTAAAAAAATTGTCAAGATCAAAGGGGCAAAATTGGGATTTTTTTTAAAGAAACATAGAGACAGGTGGAATTTACATTATTAATTTTTAATTATATTCTTAACTTCCTTACCTTACAAAACTATTTATAATCAAATGTAATTTTCAATAGTTTTCTTCATTTATGAATGCCTTTTAGCAGCAAATTTGTATCAGTTTTAACCACGTTGTAGGTTAAAACAAGGTTTTAATTCGTTGCGAGGTTCCTGGCAGCGAATCAGGAGAGGAGGGGGCGTAGCCGGAGGCACCACGGAGGCACCGCGGGCGATTTAAACGCGGTGAAACCAGAACAAACAGCTGACAGCGGTGGCAGCAGCGACAGCGGCGGCAGCGACTTGAGGTTAGTGCGGGGGCGAGGGCGACATCGGGCTTAACCAGGCGGTTTTCATACTCTGGGCAACCCCCGAGCCCCCTGCGAGCATCAGCCCCGAGCTGCTTCCCCCCCACCCCGGACCCGGAGGTTCCCGGCAACGAATCAGGAGAGGAGGGGGCGTAGCCGGAGGCACCGCGGGCGATTTAAACGCTCCACCCCCTGTTATCGGGTGATAAAAAGCCTCCTGGAGGACAGGGACTAGTCCCTGGCCAGAAGGGAGAGGGAGACTCAGCTGTGACTGGGTGTGTCCCAGGGTGGGAGAGGCCGCAGCCGTTTGCAGCTCGTTGGGGAGGGCACTGACTCCCACCCAGTGCACAAGGCAAGGAAGGTGCCAAGGAGCTGTGAACCAGAGGTGTCACCAGCAGGTATTTCCCGGTTCAGTGAAAGAACAATGGTATCTACCCGGCGGAAGAAGACCAAAATGGATGTGGGAACCCAGACAGAGCTCCCACGGAAGGAGGCAATGGTGCAGGTCGCAGGCTGCAGGGAATGCTACACCGTCTCTGTGGTGTCAGGGGGCTGTGTGCGCTGTGAGCAAGTAGATGATCTGCTCGGGCGAGCGGCACAACTGCAAAGCCAGGTTGAAAGGCTTCAAGCCGAAGTAGAAAGGCTTAGGAGCATTCAGGAGGCTGAAATGGAGATAGATTGGTGGAGCCAGGCTCTGCCCTCCCTGCAACAAAAATGGGAGCACCTGCCGGAGAGCTCCCAGGATCGAGGGACCCCTGTACTCTGCCCCTCTCATGTGGAAAACAATAACCTAGAGGAGAGGAGTGAGTGGAGGCAAGTCTATGGCCGTGACAAAAGGCGAGTGCCCTCCTTGCCTACCTTGCCTCCACAGGTACCTCTGAGCAATAGACATGAAGCCCTAGTGGAATACAGCTGGTCCAATGGGGATGTGGTGGAGAGGCAACCTATATCAGAGGTCCCACCACAGTCAGAAAAACCTGACGGGTGTATAGCTACCTCCTCCACAAGGAAGAAGAGAAGAGTTTTAGTGGTTGGAGACTCCTTCCTAAAGGGATCTGAGGGCCCAATATGCAGAGCTGACCCCCATCACAGGGAGGTCTTTAGTCTGCCTGGAGCCCGAATCAGGGATATCACCAGGAAACTCCCCAACCTGGTGAAGGCCACAGACTACTACCCCCTGCTGATCTTCCAGAAAGGTGGGGAAGAAGCTGCATCCCATAGTCTGAGGGGGATGAAGAAAGACTACAAGGCCCTAGGACGGTTGGTGAAAGAGTCTGGGGCACAAGTTGTTTTCTCCTTCCTCCTTCCATTTTCAGGTGATGACGTGGGATGGCATAGTAGGATTCTCTCTATTAATGTCTGGCTACGAGACTGGTGCTACAGGCAGGGCTTTGGGTTCTTTGATAATGGCTGGTTTTATAAGACACCAGGCGTGACCGTAATACATGGGAAAGATTTATGTTGTAGGGGCAAAAGGGTTCTGGGACAGGAATTAGCAGGGCTCTTTCGGAGAGCTTTAAACTAGATTCAAAGGGGGATGGGGTAGTAGCTGGGCTTGCACCACTGGGGCAACGCTCTAGTGTTGAGGTAGACCAGGAGGCCTCCCATCCCCCTGGGGTGAAATCGGTGTGCTCAGCTCGCTCCCTGAAATGCCTGTACACCAATGCATGCAGCATGGGGAATAAACAGGAGGAGTTAGAAATCCGTGTTCGGTCGGGGGGCTATGATTTAGTGGCAATTACAGAGACTTGGTGGGACACCTCACGTGACTGGAATGTGGTCATGGATGGCTATGTCCTGTTCAGGAAAGACAGGCCGCTAAGGAGAGGTGGTGGAGTTGCTCTTTATGTAAGTGAGCAGCTAGAATGTATTGAGTTCTGTCCAGGGGCGGATCAGGAGCGAGTTGAGAGTTTGTGGGTGCGAATTAAGGGGCAGGCTGGCAGGGGTGATACTGTTGTGGGTGTCTATTACAGGCCACCAGATCAGGATGAGGAGGGTGATGAGGCCTTCTACAGGCAGCTGAGAGCTGTCTCGCATTTACAGGGCCTGGTTGTCATGGGGGATTTCAACTACCCTGATATTTGCTGGGAGGCCCACTCAGCCAGCCATCCTCAGTCCAGGAGGTTCCTCCAGTGCATTGATGATAACTTTCTGATGCAAATGGTGGATGAGCCAACTAGGAGAGGAGCACTGCTGGATCTTATCCTCACTAACACGGAGGGTCTGGTTGAAGAGGTGAAGGTTGAGGGCAGCCTTGGTTGTAGTGACCATGAGATGGTGGAGTTCAGGATCTCATGTGGCAGGAACAGAATAGCTAGTAGAATCGAACCCTGGACTTCAGGAGGGCCAACTTTGGCCTTTTCAAGCAATTGCTAGGGGAAATCCCATGGGACAGGGTACTAGAAGGTAAGGGGGCCCAAGATAGTTGGTTAGCATTGAAGGACTGCTTCTTCCGAGCTCAAGATCAGAGCATCCCAACAAGTAGGAAGTCAAGGAAGGGTCCCAGGAGACCTGCATGGTTAAACAGGGAACTGCTGGGCAAACTCAAGTGGAAGAAGAGAGTGTACAGATCATGGAAGGAGGGGCTGGCCACTTGGGAGGAATATAAGTCTGTTGTCAGAGGATGTAGGGAGGTAACTAGGAAAGCTAAGGCCTCCTTGGAATTAAACCTTGCAAGAGAGGTCAAGGACAACAGAAAGGGCTTCTTCAAATACATTGCAGGTAAAACCAACACTTGAGGCAATGTAGGCCCACTGATGAATGAGGTGGGGGCCCTGGAGACAGAGGATAGAAAGAAGGCAGAGTTACTGAATGCCTTCTTTGCCTCTGTCTATACTGCTGGAGGCTGTCCTGAGGAGCCCCGGACCCCTGAGTCCCCAGAAGAAGTCAAGATAGAGGAGGAATCTGTCTTGGTTGATGAGGGCTGGGTCAGGGACCAATTAAGCAATCTGGACATCCATAAATCCATGGGCCCTGATGGGATGCATCCGCGGGTGCTGAGGGAGCTGGTGGAAGTCATTGCTAGGCCACTCTCCATCATCTTTGCTAAGTCGTGGGCAACGGGAGAGGTGCCTGAGGACTGGAGGAAAGCGAATGTCACTCCAGTCTTCAAAAAGGGCAAGAAGGAGGACCCGGGTAACTATAGACCGGTCAGCCTCACCTCCATCCCTGGAAAGGTGATGGAACAACTTGTTCTTGGTGCTGTCTCCAGGCACATCAAGGATAGGGGGATCATTAGGGGCACTCAGCATGGCTTCACCAAGGGGAAGTCATGCTCAACCAACTTGATAGCCTTTTATGAAGACATAACCCGGTGGATAGATGATGGTAAAGCTGTGGATGTGGTCTATCTTGATTTCAGTAAAGCGTTTGACACAGTCTCCCACAGCATCCTCGCAGCTAAACTGAGGAAGTGTGGTCTGGATGATCGGGTAGTGAGGTGGATTGTGAACTGGCTGAAGGAAAGAAGCCAGAGAGTGGTGGTCAATGGGCCAGAGTCCAGTTGGAGGCCTGTATCTAGTGGAGTCCCTCAAGGGTCGGTACTGGGACCAGTGCTATCAATATATTCATTAATGACTTGGATGAGGGACTAGAGTGCACTGTCAACAAGTTCGCTGATGACACAAAACTGGGAGGAGTGGCTGATACGCCGGAAGGCTGCGCAGCCATTCAGAGAGACCTAGACAGGCTGGAGAGTTGGGCGGGGAGAAATTTAATGAAATATAACAAGGGCAAGTGTAGAGTCCTGCATCTGGACAAGAACAACCCCATGTACCAGTACAAGTTGGGGACAGACCTGTTGGAGAGCAGCATAGGGGAAAGGGACCTGGGGATCCTAGTGGACAGCAGGATGACCATGAGCCAGCAGTGTGCCCTTGTGGCCAAGAAGGCCAAGGGCATCCTGGGGTGTATGAGAAGGGGTGTGGTCAGCAGGTCAAGAGAAGTTCTCCTCCCCCTCTACTCTGCCCTGGTGAGGCCGCATCTGGAATATCGTGTCCAGTTCTGGGCCCCTCAGTTCAAGGAGGACAATGAACTGCTAGAGAGAGTCCAGCGCAGAGTCACGAAGATGATTAAGGGAGTGGAACATCTCCCTTATGAGGAGAGGCTGAGGGAGCTGGGTCTCTTTAGCTTAGAGAAGAGGAGCCTGAGGGGTGACCTCATTAATGTTTACAAATATGTAAAGGGCAAGTGTCATGAGGATGGAGCCAGGCTCTTCTCAGTGACATCCCTTGACAGGACAAGGGGCAATGGTTGCAAGCCTGAACACAGGAGGTTCCACATAAATATGAGGAAAAACTTCTTTACAGTGAGGGTGACCGAACACTGGAACAGGCTGCCCAGAGAGGTTGTGGAGTCTCCTTCTCTGGAGACATTCAAAACCCGCCTGGACGTGTTCCTGTGTGATATGGTCTAGGCAATCCTGCTCTGGCAGGGGGATTGGACTAGATGATCTTTCGAGGTCCCTTCCAATCCCTAACATTCTGTGATTCTGTGATTCTGTGATTCTGTGATTCTGTGATTCTGTGATTCTGTGATTCTGTGATTCTGTGATTCTGTGATTCTGTGATTCTGTAGGCTGTAACAGATATCCGAGGGGTTACGATACAAATCACCTTTCATACAGAAATGTTTACAAACATTTTCACTACCGAGATATTGACTGAATCCCATATATATTTATGCATGTATGTGTTTTGAATACATCAGTCCTTGTGCCTTATTATCTGGAAAAATTTCAACGCGAAAATAAACAGTGCTAAGAATTTTGCTAGATGAAAAGAAACTACTAAATTGAAACAACACAGAGCGTAATACGATATAGTGGATCACTAAGAAGTTTGATTCAGGTGTTAATCTTAATCGAAAATGTACTCTAAATACATTAAATGGTTTAAACTATTTGCTTTAATTGTATAAAGAATTATAAATATACCCAGAAGTGACACATTCGAATCAGGAGGTAACCATAATTTAGTGTGAAATTAGAAAATATTTTCGAGTAGTGGGTAGGACAATGTTGTTAGTATATTTATTAAAACACAAAAAAATTAATTGCAGTTTTACAAAATATTATATACCAAATAGCTTAATGTACTTCCTAACTAACCTCTACTGTTGGATTTGAAAAGAGCATCACCTATACTTAGCATGCAGGTGTAGCAATGAGAAGAGACCCTATCATGGAATAGTTTAACATTCGCCTACATATGTTAATGCTTTTAAATTGAGATTTTCTTTATTGTTGAGTTACGACAACTCAGAACAGACTATTGTACTGTGGTGGTGAATTTTTCTACATATTCCTCAGCAGCTACAAAGAAATTAACTAATCTAGGCTGACTCAAATGGTACTTCTAATTTAAGATATATGCTGTGGAAGTTTAAAGAACTTAAAGAGACACAGGAAACCAAATTACCTTCACCAAAATTCACATACGTCCTCTTTGTCAACTGTGACAATTGATAGCTATTTGTTTTATTATTTTCAAAGAAAAAAGGGTTATGTGAACAATTTTTATGGAGTTACCCTCCCTTGCTAGTGAAAAGAAACTTAGGAAATGTAGAGCTAAAACGTAGATTACTATTTTAATTTAGCTTCATATTTACATTGTACATTACTGAATCGAGGTTTTATTTACTCAAATGTAGTTACAATTAATGTGATGCAGGACTGAGAACTCTATATACTAATGACTTTTTTCACAGACATTGAAACTGTGACTACATTTCCTGTTCCACCATCTTTTTCTTTATACGTCAGTCAAATACTTTGGGATATCAGCCCTAGCTGTTGAAAAGCTGTGAACTTTGTAAATGAAGAAATGTTGCATTAAGAAGACAAGGATAAAGCATAGTCTTAATTAAAGAAGAAACACACACATATATATGAATATAAATGGAAGTGGGAAAATCAAATATTAAAAAAAAAGGATTGACTTTAGTTCTCTGGCTGTGGGACAACTTGCTTAGTCAAAGCGCTGAGAAGGTTTAGCATTTTAAATCTTAATTGGTTAGTAAGAAGCAGAGGGGTTTGGTGTTTTTTTTTGGTTGGTGGGTTTTTTGTTTACGGTATTGTCAACTTCCTCTAAAAGGTGACTGATTAGATCAGATGGGTATGCCTGAAATGAGGGGGAAACTGCTTTCTCTTTTCAGGGTAGCTGAGCGTCTTGATGAGAAAGGTTTCAGAGACACAGGACTGTCATACAGAAGGAATAAATAACGTATGAAGGAGCTGCAAGTCTACAGCACATAGTGAGACAGATTTTGGAGAAAAACAACAGATATGACTCAGAGGTGATGAAAAGGAATTTCCTAAGGTATTCTGAAGAAGCTGTTGCAACTCAGGAAGTCAGAGATGGCTGAAACCTAGTTTGAAAACAAGAACCTCTTCTGAAAGAACAAAGGAATTAAAGGGAATGTTATTTATAAATTGTTTCTTCTTTCTTTCTGGCTCTTTCTGTCTAGTCAGTTTGAGATTGTTTTAAATTTAAAAAGTTCCATTTGACTTGTGGTCCTGTCAGAGCAGGCCTATTTTCCCCATATGGTTCTTTCTAAAATTAACCCCATCGTTATGAGTCTTGGCAAACTTTCTGAGAGAACTGTACAGCTGTAGTTGTAGAGATTTTACCTTTTCTACAGGGGACTGTTTTGATCACTTTCTTTTCTTCTTTGATATTATGCCAGCTTAAAGGTAGGGGGGGTGATGAGGTTTTTTTCCTTTTTAATGTTGTGATCATCTATCTGACAAATTTATATGAATCCAGCATTTCATAAATGACAATATAATTATGTTGTATATCTTTAAAATATTTATGAGTTTTCAACTTGTTGGATTTGAATCAGTGATTATATCAAAGACAAGGCTTGTGTCTTGGTTAATAATGTCTCTTCCATAATCTGGCAATTATATTCTTAATAAAATAAAAATATATACCGCTGTTGTAATAATGTTTTGAAACAGGAAAGGTAAACCTGGTCTTACAAAATACACACTACTGGAAGTAATTTCACTAAAGGGATGAAATAAGCTGAGGAAGGATGCATGCCTAGGAACTAACTTGCTTGCTCTTTGACAGAAGCAACCATAAAAGGCCAAACAGTATTTTGCTGCACTTGTTTTCAGTTTCGGAAACCTGTGCAGAGCAAAAAGTGTAAAATAGACATTTTCTTTCCCTTTTTACCAAGAATAATTTTCCTTTTTTTTTTTTTTGGGCAAGTTTTAAGCCTTCATTCATAGAGGCCAGATTATTCTGGCCAAGAGCGTCATCCAATCGTAAGTGTAATGGACACAAGGTAAAGGATTATATATATATAATAGCCACAAAGAGAGAAGATATATATATTTACAACCAATAACAGTTATGTACAGAGACTGCAGGCATAATAAACAGCCACAGGAGGGAGGGAGAGCCAAACAATTTCACTAATGGACAGGAAGTTATTGTGATTAACATTAAATGCTTCCCACAGTGAGATATCTGTAGTAAGAATGACATACACGACAGTTATATAAGACACGCTTTCTTTCTGGGAAGACAAGATGGTGAGAGTAATAAATAGCATATTCTACATCAGAAGTTGTTCCATAGATTTATGAATATGTAAGAATAAGTCTGCTTTCCACCAAAGCCAGAGTAATTTCTTTTTGGTGAACCTACCTTTACAGTGTCATTTTCAGTTAGGAAATAAAACTAGCTGACATTACAAGTAATAGTTGGAAAGGGAAAGAGGAATGGATAAAGGCGGGAGAAGAAAATCCAGCACTAGACATCCAAAATAGGCAAATTTGTTTTAGCTACTCATTAGGAATCATACTGAAAAATGAAAGCCCATCATTTTGTCATTAATGTATTTGAGATAGACGTACTCTTCCATAGAAAACTGGCTTTCTGAAAACACACAATACATAGGAAGAATTTAACTTCAAGAGAATATGAATAAAAAGAGTATGACTTCTCATAAGAGCACTATTTATCACTTTATTCATGAAGACTGCCAATTTGAAAAGTACAGATGAGATGTCACGTAATGACATCTACAAGAAAAGCATTGTATAATGTTAAACTCCTTCCATGCTTTACTGACCTAGTAAATCACATCTATTTACTTGCAATAGAGTTTTTCTGAACTGGTATATAGGAGAAGTTCAATCTCATCAACAATCTGAGGTGGACTTCTGCAACGTTCTCCCATTTAACAAAGCAGTTTTCACTATATGAATATCTGGCCACACTATTTATCTCAGTTTGCAGTGGTTTTTGCTTAGGTTATTAGCATTTGATGTATAACACAGTTGGTATTAGAATAAAGTTAGGTCATTAGCAAGCAAGCAGGAAGGCAAACCTGATCTATTTGCCATTGCTTATAATTGTTTGCTTTTCTCATCAAAATTATGAACAATAAGGTACAAAATAAATGCAAGATTAACACAGTGTATTTATTTAAATGGGAAATATATACAGCAAGGATGTATATATAATAGCTTTCTTTTTATATTTTAATACAACTATACATGAGGCCCACAAGTGTGCAAAATGCTCCATAACAGGATACAAGGACCTGTCTTCCTCTACATAATACGTTCACCCTGAGAAGTTCATGGAGTTTCTGAAAAATGTATACTTCAGGTACTCTTAAGGTAGAGCCACTGTTATTTAAAGCAAGTAAAAGCTACACAGTAACACAGTTCACTCAACCCCAATATCATAGGTGCTCTCTTTTACATCTAATTAAATGAACTAGTCACATTCAAAGCTAAACAGCGGCAGCGGCGGCAGCAGCGGCAGCGACTGAGGTCAGTGCGGGGCGAGGCGAGATCGGGCTGTACCGGGCGGTTTTCATACCTTGGGCCCCCCGAGCAGCAGCCCTGAGCTGCTTTCCCCTGGACCCGGAAGTTCCCGGCAACGAATCAGGAGAGGGGGGGGACGTAACACCACCCCCTGTCGATTGGGTGATAAAGAGCCTCTGGGAGGACAGGGACTAGTCCCTGCCCAGAAGGGAGAGGGAGAGTCAGCAGTGACTGGGTGTGTCCCAGAGCGGGGGAGGCCACAGCCGTTTGCAGCTCGTTGGGGAGGGCACTGACTCCCTCCCAGTGCACAAGGCGAGGAAGGTGCCAAGGAGCTGTGAACCAGCCAAGCCGTGAAGGCGCCAAGGAGCTGTGAACCAGGGGTGTCACCAACAGGTATTTCCCAACTCAGTGAAAGAACAATGGTCTCCACCCGGTGGAAGAAGATCAAAATGGATGTGGGAACCCAGACAGAGCTCCCACGGAAGGAGGCGATGGTGCAGGTTGCAGGCTGCAGGGAATGCTACAGCGTGTCTGTGGTGACAGGGGGCTGTGTGCGCCGTGAGCAGGTAGATGATCTGCTCAGCCAAGCAGCACAACTGCAAAGCCAGGTTAAAAGGCTTCAAGCCGAAGTAGAAAGGCTTAGGAGCATTCGGGAGGCTGAAATGGAGATAGATTGGTGGAGCCAGGCTCTGCCCTCCCTGCAACAAAAATGGGAGCACCTGCCGGAGAGCTCCCAGGATCGAGGGACCCCTGTACTCTGCCCCTCTCAGGTGGAAAACAATAACCTAGAGGAAAGGAGTGAGCGGAGGCAAGTCTATGGCCGTGACAAAAGGCGAGTGCCCTCCTTGCCTGCCTCGCCTCCATAGGTGCCTCTGAGAAATAGATATGAAGGCCTAGTGGAATACAGCCAGTCCAATGGGGATGTGGTGGAGAAGCAACCTATATCAGAGGTCCCACCACAGTCAGAAAAACCTGACAGGCGTATAGCTACCTCCTCCACAAGGAAGAAGAGAAGAGTTTTAGTGGTTGGAGACTCCTTCCTAAAGGGAACTGAGGGCCCAATATGCAGAGCTGACCCCCATCACGGGGAGGTCTTTAGTCTGCCTGGAGCCCGAGTCAGGGATATCACCAGGAAACTCCCCAACCTGGTGAAGGCCACAGACTACTACCCCCTGCTGATCTTCCAGAAAGGTGGGGAAGAAGCTGCATCCCATAGTCTGAGGGGGATGAAGAAAGACTACAAGGCCCTAGGACGGTTGGTGAAAGAGTCTGGGGCACAAGTTGTTTTCTCCTTCCTCCTTCCATTTTCAGGTGATGACGTGGGATGGAATAGTAGGATTCTCTCTATTAATGCCTGGCTACGAGACTGGTGCTACAGGCAGGGCTTTGGGTTCTTTGATAATGGCTGGTTTTATAAGACACCAGGCGTGACCGTAATACATGGGAAAGGTTTATGTTGTAGGGGCAAAAGGGTTCTGGGACAGGAATTAGCAGGGCTCATTCGGAGAGCTTTAAACTAGATTCGAAGGGGGATGAGGTAGTAGCTGGGCTTGCACCACTGGGGCAACGCTCTAGTGTTGAGGTAGACCAGGAGGCCTCCCATCCCCCTGGGGTGAAATCGGCGTGCTCAGCTCGCTCCCTGAAATGCCTGTACACCAATGCACGCAGCATGGGGAATAAACAGGAGGAGTTAGAAATCCGTGTTTGGTCGGGGGGCTATGATTTAGTGGCAATTACAGAGACTTGGTGGGACACCTCACATGACTGGAATGTGGTCATGGATGGCTATGTCCTGTTCAGGAAAGACAGGCCACTAAGGAGAGGTGGTGGAGTTGCTCTTTATGTGAGTGAGCAGCTAGAATGTATTGAGTTCTGTCCAGGGGCGGATCAGGAGCGAGTTGAGAGTTTGTGGGTGCGAATTAAAGGGCAGGCTGGCAGGGGTGATACTGTTGTGGGTGTCTATTACAGGCCACCGGATCAGGATGAGGAGGGTGATGAGGCCTTCTACAGGCAGCTGAGAGCAGTCTCTCAATTACAGGGCCTGGTTGTCATGGGGGATTTCAACTACTCTGATATTTGCTGGGAGGCCCACTCAGCCAGCCATCCTCAGTCCAGGAGGTTCCTCCAGTGCATTGATGATAACTTTCTGATGCAAGTGGTGGATGAGCCAACTAGGAGAGGAGCACTGCTGGATCTTGTTCTCGCTAACAAGGAGGGTCTGGTTGAAGAGGTGAAGGTTGAGGGCAGCCTTGGTTGTAGCGACCATGAGATGGTAGAGTTCAGGATCTCATGTGGCAGGAACAGAATAGCTAGCAGAATCACAACCCTAGAGGCAATGTAGGCCCACTGATGAATGAGGTGGGGGCCCTGGAGACAGAGGATACAAAGAAGGCGGAGTTACTGAATGCCTTCTTTGCCTCTGTCTATACTGCTGGAGGCTGTCCAGAGGAGCCCTGGACCCCTGAGGCCTCAGAAGAAGTCAGGATAGAGGAGGAATCTGTCTTGGTTGATGAGGGCTGGGTCAGGGACCAATTAAGCAATCTGGACATCCATAAATCCATGGGCCCTGATGGGATGCATCCGCGGGTGCTGAGGGAGCTGGTGGAAGTCATTGCTAGGCCACTCTCTATCATCTTTGCTAAGTCGTGGGCAACGGGAGAGGTGCCTGAGGACTGGAGGAAAGCGAATGTCACTCCAGTCTTCAAAAAGGGCAAGAAGGAGGACCCGGGTAACTATAGACCGGTCAGCCTCACCTCCATCCCTGGAAAGGTAATGGAACAACTTGTCCTTGGTGCTGTCTCTAGGCACACCAAGGATAGGGGGATCATTAGGGGCACTCAGCATGGCTTCACCAAGGGGAAGTCCAACTTGATAGCCTTTTATGAGGACATAACCCGGTGGATAGATGATGGTAAAGCTGTGGATGTGGTCTATCTTGATTTCAGTAAAGCGTTTGACACGGTCTCCCACAGCATCCTCGCAGCTAAACTGAGGAAGTGTGGTCTGGATGATCAGGTAGTGAGGTGGATTGTGAACTGGCTGAAGGAAAGAAGCCAGAGAGTGGTGGTCAATGGCACAGAGTCCAGTTGGAGGCCTGTGTCTAGCGGAGTCCCTCAAGGGTCGGTACTGGGACCAGTACTATTCAATATATTCATTAATGACTTGGATGAGGGATTAGAGTGCACTGTCAGCAAGTTCGCTGATGACAAAAAACTGGGAGGAGTGGCTGATACGCCGGAAGGCTGCGCAGCCATTCAGAGAGACCTAGACAGGCTGGAGAGTTGGGCGGGGAGAAACTTAATGAAATGTAACAAGGGCAAGTGTAGAGTCCTGCATCTGGGCAAGAACAACCCCATGTATGAGTACAAGTTGGGGACAGACCTGTTGGAGAGCAGCGTAGGAGAAAGGGACTTGGGGGTCCTAGTGGACAGCAGGATGACCATGAGCCAGCAGTGTGCCCTTGTGGCCAAGAAGGCCAAGGGCATCCTAGGGTATATTAGAAGGGGTGTGGTCAGCAGGTCAAGAGAAGTTCTCCTCCCCCTCTACTCTGCCCTGGTGAGGCCACATATGGAATATTGTGTCCAGTTCTGGGCCCCTCAGTTCAAGAAGGACAGGGAACTGCTAGAGAGAGTCGTGCGCAGAGCCACAAAGATGATTAAGGGAGTGGAACATCTCCCTTATGAGGAGAGGCTGAGGGAGCTGGGTCTCTTTAGCTTAGAGAAGAGGAGCATGAGGGGTGACCTCATTAATGTTTACAAATATGTAAAGGGCAAGTGTCATGAGGATGGAGCCAGGCTCTTCTCAGTGACATCTCTTGACAGGACAAGGGGCAATGGGTGCAAGCTGGAACACAGGAGGTTCCACATAAATATGAGGAAAAACTTCTTTACAGTGAGGGTGACCGAACACTGGAACAGGCTGCCCAGAGAGGTTGTGGAGTCTCCTTCTCTGGAGACATTCAAAACCCGCCTGGACGCGTTCCTGTGTGATATGGTCTAGGTAATCCTGCTCCGGCAGGGGAATTGGACTAGATGATCTTTCGAGGTCCCTTCCAATCCCTAACATTCTGTGATTCTGTGAAACTTAAGAGGAATTTTTTGGAACTGGATTTCATTATTTAAATATCCTGTAATTGATATCCATATCTAAGACTAAAAGTGCAAATATGGGAACATGCAACTTAATTGAGACTAATAAATTACTATCTTTGGATCAAATATTGTGTTGATGACAGATTCCTTTTCATAAACTTCTATTTTCAATTGCTGATTTATCAAAAACTATGCTTTGTTTTATTTCTCTGTGTCTAGAAGGAGATATAAATCCTGTCTTCAAATAAAATAAAGTTTGAAAACTGATAAACAGCAACAAAATTAGTAAGATAAATTGCTTTAAGAGTGAAAGGAAATAGAGTTTTTTACATATTCAGATCTTCAACTATGCATTGATTAAGATGACTTCTCTGGCCTCACTGAATTGCTGATGTTGAGAAAGAGAGAAAATTCAAAGGCAAATCAGAAATGAATACTGATTTAAACTGAATAATTTAGCCTTTCTTTCACTTCTGTGAGGATCCTAAAAATCCTAGACACCAAACTTGAACGATATCACTGCTCTCCTTTAAACCTGCAGGTTGCTTTTTTATTATTTTTAGTTATTGCATATAGATATAAAAAGAGCATATGTTGCACATCCTATTATTTTTCTTTTTGTAAGGTGTACAAAGACTGGTGTGACATAGCAGGTGAAAAAGAAAGGAAAAATTAATCTTCGCTACACTTTTTTCACCTTCATAGATGCTATGTCCAGTGGATGTGCACCTTCCTCTGAATGGTTTATTCTGTCTATAGTAGTGGTGAGCAAATCTGAAGATTCTATTGTATTACAATTTCACTGTCTTTAAAAATCTTCTGGATTTTTTAATACTTCTATTCCTCTTTAAGATATTATTGCCAGATAGACTACTCTTCTGCATCCATAAAGCTTTAATTCAGTGAAGAAAACAATTTGTTTTATTTCAGGTAAAGTGCACATGTCTAAAGCTTTCCACATAATGCTAAGAAGGGTCAGTAATATCTAGTACTGGCAAGTCACAGAACACCACAAATACCATTTTTAAAATTGAACAGTAGCCATACTATCTTTTTATTATTTTTCAACTTCTGGCATCTCCATAGTAGCTGATTCTGGTTTCTCTTCTTTAAAACAAAATAAAAGAAAGAACAAAAAGAGATTTTTTTCAGTCTTTGGTAATTATGAGCTGCTTAATCAAATTTGCTGCAACTCATTTTGCTGGTTTTCCCCTGTTGAAATGGATCTTGCCTTTAACTAATGGATGATAGTGCTGATAGAGGACATTTTAATCACTGAACACTCATAGATGGTTTGCCTGTTTAATTGAATTGTTACTTGACAGTATATTGCCTTTGAGAGCATCGTGATTTGACTTCAAAGGTTGGAAAGCATATTGTAGGGCAATGTGAAAAATCATGTTTATTTGTTGGAACTGTCACTAACTCATAACAGAAGCTAGTGACTTTATTTCCCAGTTGCAACTGGAAAACTGAGCATTTGAATCTTATTTTAATCCCCTTCCTTATCTGGACATTTATATGTAAAACTATGAAGAACAAAGAGTACGTGAGTACTGTCAATGTTTGCTAATAGAAATACTCCTATTCCACAGCCACATAGATGTTTCAAAAATGTAATCATTATGTAAGAATTAAATTATTGTATTCTAGGTTCTTTATTAAGATGTCTATTAACTGTTGGTGTGTTCTTTAATAGGCTGTGTCACAGCACATTTGGATCTTAACTCTGCTTCATTCGTATTTTGCCTAATCTGAAGAAAGGATCTACATAAAAAATGGTAAATTTGTTAAAGAGAAAAAAAAGAAGCATTAGAAAGAATTGTATCCTTTTAAGTGCAGAGAATTTAAAGATCTATATTAAAGAATGTAGGAAATACAGAGGAAATACAACCAAAAAAAAAAATCAAAAGGAATCTGTCATAGCTCAAGAGCAAGGGAAAGCAGGAAAAAAGTGGGAAAGAAATCCTTCACTGAATTTCTAAATTAAAAAAAAACTGACCTAAACTCAGAAAAATTAAATGTAAACACATACACAGTCAGGGTAAAACCAGTTTGCAGAACAAATAAGATGAAGCATAAAATCTAATAAAAATGTCTTTGTTTAACTCTACAAAAGCAAGAAGCATTCCAGAGACTCTGTGTGAAGCCAATAGACAATCTAGATATAAAATATGAAGACTCATTAGCTGACCCCACTTAAATAAAGAAGCAGTAGAAGCAGTTACAAAGCAGACCGACAAATGTAAAACATGGAGTAAATAAACACAGCAGCTGCCAGGACTATGTAGTTTTTCACCTGTATCTTTAAAGGAACTGAACTATGAAATAGCTAACCTACTATTATGTAAAATGACACAATTGTTTTTCTAAGATTTTGTAAGTCTGAATAACTCTGATAAGCCAGATATTTCTAGTGGGCAAATTAATAGGATACATAATGAAGAACAGGGGTGCCCATAGATGAAAAAACATACTAGGCAAATGTTGCCATGGTTTTAAAAGTTATCTCATAAATCTTCTGCAGTTCCTTGAAAGAACTGTAGCAAATGTATGAACGAAGGAAATCAATTAAAAAAAAACCCCACTTACCGAAGTTTAAGGAGACTTTTGATATAGTCCTTATTACCAAAGAGAAAAAGAGGACATGCAGAAAGAGTGAATAATCTGTTCCCGCACTGAAGCTCATCCATGAACTTCCACCAGATCTATATTGTTCAATGCACACATTCACAACATGAAAAAACGCTGTGAATAGTGGTGACAGAATTTGCCAATGATCTTGAATTATCTGTGACAGTAGAGACAGACTCTGAATATGAAGAACTGCAGTATGTCCTTACACTATTCAGTGATTAAGCAATAAAATGTCAACGTAGAAATTGAATGTAGTTAAATACAAAGTATGCCGTACTCCACTTGATCAATTTTAAGTTTACACATACAGTAATGGGCTCAGAGCTTAACTGTCATCATTCAGGAATGAGACATTTGAGTTCTGATAAGTAGTCCTATGAAAATACCAACACAATAGTAGCCAGAAGAACAATCTGAATCCTGGAAGCTATTGGGAAAGAAATAGCAAATAAAATAAGAACATCATTATACAGCTGTACAAGAGGATGGACTCCATGGAACACCATATACAGTAAATTTCCCTTCCTCGCTCTCAAGAAAGATACAGTAAAGCTGTAAAGGATTTAAAGAAGAACATACAGAGAATGATTGAACAGATTAGGCTGAAAAGTTCATAAATTAGGGAGAAGACCATGGAATGTTGTTTAATAATAGGACATCTGGAGAAATGAGCAGTGATAATGAACCACCCCCTTCACTACACAAAGCATCTTCTCACTTGCCTCCTTAAATATTTTTTTACTCATTGTATGCAATATACACTGTGAAAGAACATTTACTATATAAGCCTTCATACCACCAGGTTTTAGGCTTGTGTGATTTCCAGAGGCATATTAAAGAAACCTGTTCATGACAGGTTATAGCTTCCTTTTTCTGTTAAAAATCCTGGAACAGTTACTCCCCTGATGACTGCTAATACTGCTTTTAGAATTTTGCCTTTTTCCTGACTAATGAGGAAAAAGAAGGAAAAAGACTTATTTTGTCCTGTTTCTTGGAGGACAGTCTGTAGCCCTAACATGTTATTTATCTCCTAATATATGCATGGATCTTTGTGAACGTAAAGAAGAATCCTTTCCGTTCTTCCCTTCTTTATACTTTCCATCTTCTGCATATGAATTGTTTCTTTTGCCTCCACTGAAAAAAAATCACACCCTAAACTCAGTAAGTTATTAACTGTTCATTTGTACTTACTTTTCTGGCCATGTTTTTGCTTTTCATTATATTTCATCAACAAGATATCACAAAAGTTGCAATTGTAGTTGTGACTGAAAAACTGTTCTGGTTTTGGTTTTTTTGGGGGGGGAGGTTTTTTTTAGTGAATGAAGGCAGATCTTGTATTTAACAGTTAGCACTAAACACAGACGGTATTTAGCAGAGATCAAATTTGATGTATATGAAAAATGACAGAAGTCAAAACATTCTGATCTCATCTGAAAAGTCCAGGCAGTCCTTTGGGCTCCCAGAAGGTATTACGAGTTATTTCAGAGTTCTGATTTTATTCCTGTTTTCCAATTTTCTTCAATGCTGATTATCTCTCAGAGGTGCCATAAAAGGCATCTCACACCCTAAAAGGACAAATTATGTTCATTTGTCTAAACTCTTATGACAAAAATGGTAATAGGCAGAGTAAAAATCTTTATGGGCTTGTTGTCCTAAAATGTATCTATGCTGAGTCACAAAAGATAATATTTTAGTACAGACATGTGCACTCCACAGAACTGTGATTTCTAAGGCTCTTTTTGGTACTGCTGAATGTAAAGGAATTCAAAGTACTATGTAAGCAAATTTAAGTCCAAGAAGTGTTGATCTAAACATTACATCATCATTCCCAGACTGTTTGGTCACTTGTTGCTGCATTTTCAGCTTTGACTGACTGAGTTACAGTTTTGGGGTTTTATAAGCTAAGTAACAGTAACACTAAGTAACAGTACCTACATTTACAACAATGTCCAAAACTGGAAATGGTTGCCTGGTTGGAGATACTTGTCTTCTTTTGTGAATTGTTTATGGCTTTTTATAAGGCTTAACATGATGACACTACAACCTCCTTTTAGTGCAGATAAAATAAAAATAAGATAAAAAAATATAGTCTGTGTATGTTCTAGGCCCTAAACATTACTTTGAAATAGACTATTACTTTTATCAGTATTCTGTATGGAGAAGAGGTTTATTGAATGGGATCAACCAGCAAATCAAAACTCAAAGTGAAATTTCAAATATCCAAAATAGCACTAAGCCACCCATAAGCTCTTCAGTTTCTGTCCTAATTTTGGGAAAGCAGTATAAATGAATTCTTCCCTACTGTATTTCTGATTTAGCATATCAAGAAGCACAATCAACTGCAATGGCTTTTGAGGCTGATGAAGGATAAAACATCTGAGATATTCAGCATTTTCAATAGTACAGAAAAAGCTTCCAAACTTTTTAATGGTGGGGAAAAGACAAAGTTTTTTTCAAGAAGTACTATACTTAGACTGTTTCTTGGGGGGGTGAAGGAAAGAATATTAAAGGTTTCTTTGTTAAGACCATTTTGAAAACTTCATCATTTTATTGTTTTCTTTTAAATTAATTTTTTGGATTTCATACAGATACGGAAATCTGGAAACCATATTAGGCATGAATTAGTTCCAGTAACAGCCATTTGGGCTGCAGCCATTAAAAGCCAATCCTGGCACATCTGTGACAGGGGACATCCCGTTGTGCTGAAAATTAGTAAATTGATGTGAAATTATAAGTAATTAGCTGCCAGACTTTCACAAACCCTGTGAAAATTATTTAAAACCACCTAACAGCTGTTGGATAATAAAAGAGAAATAGTCTACTTGCTGCAGAACATTTTAAGTGCCATTAACAAAAATGTTAGCATTCTACGAAGGGTAGCTGCTACATGATAGCAACAAGATCAAGAAGGATGGTGTCATCAAAATGGGGCAGCAGATATGTGAATCTAAACAAGTAACTGTCACATTCTGCAGCTTGAGATTCTCTGAAGCGATTGTACGGGGTGATGAGTTAAACTCAGCTGAGCAAGCTTCCCTCGTTAGGTCCTCTAGTCTATTAGACATACATATGACTTTCCCCTACTTTCTTTCCTCTTGAAAAAAATAAATACTATTCTATTGTTTGGCACTGATGAACTAGTACTTCAACAGAAAGTCTGTATCAGGTATCAGTATCCCATATCTTCATACAGAGTGCTTGTTCCTTATTATTTTGTGTGAATTCCTAAGGAGTACTCTATGGCCAATATTGCATGTTAGCTGAAGGCAGCATGTAACGACAGTAACATAAGTGATACCACTACTGTTTTAATTTACAGTTTAGGTTTGTTTTGTTCTTCCCTTGTATGTGCTAGCAGCATGTTTATATCAGGAATATGCATTCCCACGATCAACAGTTAATCACAGAAAACTTGACAACCCTCTCTTAGGAGAGAAAACAATGGACTCCACACGATCCAATATGAATCAAGTGAAAGCCATTTTATTAAGCAAAACTATCCCTTTTTATACAATTTTACTTTCCTTACTCGTGATCACGCATATTCTTATTGGTTATAATTCTTGTCCACAAGGCAGTCAAGTGTCTTCGCGAACTACTGATTGGTTTACGCAATATAGCAAGTCTCTTATGATTGGTCCTTCTTACTCCACTCTTCATCGGTTACTTTTCACTGATTTCTCAGTTCTTAGTTGCTTAACTGCTGATTCCTCGTTTTCTCTCCTCAAGGCTGCTGACTCCTCAAAGTTACTTTTGCTGCTTGCTACATGCTTAGTCCCAGGTCTCAAATGGCTGGCTCAGTACATGTCCGTTTTCCTCCAAATACGTCCTTACACCTCTCCAAAACCCAAATTAAAACAATTCTTCTCACAATAGAGTTACGCTACTTTACATGTATTCAGGTCTCTAACTTCATCGTTATTACATTTTCTTTGCTGTTCTCTTGATCTTAGGTTTAAGCAATGACCTATGATGGTACATTATGAATCCTGAGCATAAATGTTACACAGCTTCTATATCATTATTTGCTACTGAAAAGACTTTCCATTTTCCCCCACCAAAAACACAAATGTTGCTGTGCAGCAAGCTACTGCTAAAAGCAGATACTTGTAGAGAGACAAGATTATTTCTGTAATGTATTGCTAACAAATTTGAGAGTTATCTTACATAACAGGAAGCAATGCCAGCCTTCAAACAGTCTTAGTTGATACTGAAAAAATTTAATCTGTAATGTCTGAAATTCAGTCAAAAAGTGAGCTGCTTATACATCTAAGGATCACTGAAACAGGTCGCACTGAAAATATCCTCAAATTCTTATATAGGAAAATGCTATTCATGATTTTACTGATGATGCTACTTTCATATATGGAAGAAGTGTTTGTTTTTGGTTTCGTTTTTTTTTTTTTTTTCCAGAATTCTGCAGAGGTTGATTTCATATTAGATCTCACTGCTATGTTGGAACTGAACTCCAAATCCAAACATCCCTCCATCCTGAAGAACATTCGATTTAAATATTTAGTTGGGCTTTGAAGTTTTTGATACCATATTTCTCTTCAATCAGTTAGTTTATAAGGCTGAGTTAAAGTAATCTCTTATTAATATTTTAGCTGAAATGAATTTATAAGAATTGTGCAAAAGTGCTTGCTTTTAGACAGCTGTGTAGCTGTTATTATAAGTGAGAGCTGAAACTGCACACACTCCAAAAAAAAAAAGCTTTTGCATTTAAGAGACAAGAGTTGTGATATTGTACTTGGACACTTTGCAGAAAAAAAAAAGAAGGTGGAAGATGATTTCTGGCCTTCCACCAGTCCATGTATGGCTGAGCAAAGATCCAGTATGAACTGGTCTGATATTGGTAATGGTGAAAGAATACAGGTTTTTTTGAAGGCAGAGTTCTTTTTGAAATTCTCAGAGATAAAAGGTGCTGAGATGTCTTGTTTTACAGTTCCTTTTAACTCTTGTATTTGGGAAAATTCCATAATCACTATATTAATGTCAACAGTCCTGCTGTATTCTGACAAAATCCTGGTCAGAGTGTCAAACAAAATACGATCCTGCTGTGGCTGCAAGTACTTCTATTAATTAGATGTGAAATTCTTAAGAAACTCGCTCCTAAAAAAATAGGAGGACAGCTTTTCCCAGCAGACGACACTACACTTCTCTATGGAGAAAAACATCTTAATGTGTGTTCAGACTCACTCTGACATATAGAGAAAATCAGACATCTATCAAATTGCTACAGCAAGCAGTCATTTAAAAAATATTCACCTCCTGCACTAGCTCTTCCAGGGACTGTAGAGTTAGGTGTAGATAGTGATGTATTACTACCTTTCTATTTGCCTGATTAGCAAAAGGGCTATATGCAGTCAGTTACTGGCAATAAGAAAAGCCAAATTTCAGTTTCTGAGATTTCATGGAGAATTTTTTGAGCCCTTATCCAGAGACCTGTGAAAACGAATTAAACAATCTGAGTGTTAACTGAGCACTACTACTCCACTCACAAATATACCTAAGCAAACAATTCAAGCAGGAAGCTCCTACTGAGCGAAGGAAGACAAAAAAAGAATACCAAAACCCTGAAAAGAAAAGATTGACATTTCAATTGAGAAAGCCTGAGTCATCCATAGTATTCAAGGGTACTTCTTTGTCTGGACAATGTTGTCCTCCTAAATGTGAGAACAATGCTGCAGGAGGTAGATGTTATTCTTCCTCTCTTCAAAGTTTACTTTGCTCGTACTTCAGTGTCTACATTGAAAGGTCCAGCTGCAGGCAGGACAACTGAGAATTTGGCTACCAGTAAAAACCAGAGTAACAATAGAACCATCTAATAGATCCCATTCCAATATTTGCTGTTCTCCAGAGATATTCTGGATATGGAAGCTATGTCAGCATTCGTGTTCTTAATGCCTGTTATCTGTGCCTGTCGCTAACTCTATGTAAATCCTGTAGGGCTGAAGGGCAATGTAACCATATGATTGTATGCTTTACCATCCAATGCATGTACAGCAAATTAAGTAGTGTTTGTCTAAGGGAAAAGGGGTGTGTTTTTTTCTCTTCCCAGATAAATTCGCTAGGATTTGAGCTTCCAATTCTGTGAAACTTATTAACTGACATTTAGAAAATATGTTTGCATTGTTCCTGTCAGGCAGAATAAATAACAAAAAAAATTCATTAAACGAGTAAAATATTTCTAGTGAAATAGAAAATTATGAAACTTTACTGAGTGCTGAAATTCTGATAACAAAGGAAGTACTATCTGCAGTCCCTAAATGAGCTACATCTTGGAAGTTTGAAATTCATGAGCATGAATCCAGATAGTCTGCCTTAAAGGATAAAAGACATTTTTTCTTTTCTTTTCCCCTAAGAGTAACATTAAATAAATGCCTGTGTGCCTTATATACAATTAAATATATATATGTATAATATATATTGTCACTCTGCTCGCTACTGATCCTTATAACATAAAACTGTGAATACTACTGTTAGATAATTTGGCTAATCTTTTTTACCCCCTCTTCTGAACTGCTTGTATCAACTATCTCCGACTGAAGAAGACACATCCTTTTTATTGCTTGAAAATCTTTCTGTTGAAATATGGTCTTGATTAGACAGGGGTAGTTCCTGATTCAATGTGCATGAAAACAGTTGTACTAGTTTGCAAGTAGCAATGTAGAGCTGTTAAATAGCAATTTATTTTGTGAATGCCAGTTCTTTTAGTTGGCTGCACACTCTGGCTTTGACATTTGCTGCTTTATTGTTCTAGTATTGATGAAAGAAAGGAAAAAGTCTCATCACACAAAGGTTATATGAAGCAGTTTATGTGAATGGGGAAGAGAGAATTAGTTAAACCTTCCACTGACATAATTTTTATTTTTTTTGAAGAGTTGAGAAGAAGATCTACAGGTCATTTAGCCCTCTGTCCCCCAGACTGGATCAACTCTACTTGCACTATCCAGGACAAATTTTTGTCTAGTATAATCTTTAAAATTTTCAGTGATTGAAATTTCCTAGACCATCTTATTAGTAATTTATGACATTGCACTTATGCCATTACTGTAAAAAGAATCTGCCTTCTCCTCTTATCTTCCCCTGCAGCCTGTGATAGACAGCTCCCTTTCCCCATCTCTCTTTCACACTGAAAAGAACTCTTTAAAACAGTTATTTCAACTGAAAACACAACATGAGTTTCCAAGTGTCCTTTTCCATTAACACAGCTAATAATAATAAACTGCGTTTACTGGTAAAGAGAAACTCCTGATTGTGGTTAGCATTATTTTGTGCAAAAAAAGCACTTTGTTCATACACACAGTGCTTCAGACTATGATAGGACTCAGAAAGTATAGTTGAAAGTAGTTGCAAAAGAGTGATCAGTGATTTGCAATGATCATCATTTTATCTGTCGACTTGTGATACTATGAATTAAATACAACATTTTTGACTGAAAGATAATTTAGATTTTTTTAAATTATATATTACTATTTACTATTAATAAATATAGATTTTAAAAATTAACCAGTAACTGACTTCTGCAGAATTTTGTCTATTTTTACACAATTTTACCTTTGAGTAAATATTTTTAACTGCAATACAAAATTGTTATCCTGAAATTGGAAAGAGTACAATTAAAAGCACTGAAAATAAATTCAATTTCTTTTCTGGCTTGTATGGTAGACATATTCCTCAGAAGAGTTTTAAAACTCTGATCACAGACAATGACTTTCAAAGAAAATAATTGAAATTAAGTAGAAGATATCAGTGAAATTTTCATGAAAGCTAGTATTCTTCATCATATGCGGACCAAAATACAAGATATTAATATGATTCACTGCATCATTCAGTTGCCAGAAGTTTGAAGATGAATATCCAACCTTCTCCTTCTATTTAATATGTGCGTGACTACATTTTTTTATTTTTCTGGTTTTCAGAATCTGTTTCTTGTGTATCTTTTGCTCTTAAGTCTTGCCATTTTGTAAAAGTACAGTGCAGAGCTGTTGAGGTGAGACACACTGGTCTTGATAAAGACTCTGTGTATTGTCAAAGGTATGTCCAAGTTCATTATTTCTGTTGACAATCCTGTACTTCCAGGTTCTCAGAAAAAAAAAAAAAACTAGAGCATGTAGCTGTAGCTCCCAACTCTGATGAACTGGTTGAACTAAGACTGCTGAATATCAATCTGCTGAGCAGACCTGGATAAAATAGGTTTTATAAAAACCAAGTTTTTAAAGAAGTTATGTTTTTAAGATAGAAACTAGACCTGTGAAAAGGGTCTATGAGAAACTCAGTTTATCCATAATGTATTGTCACGTAGCAACAACTGTATTTGCTGTGAGGCATCTCATTCCCCAAACTGCAAAAGTGCACCTTTATCTCCTTTGCCTGTAATGGGACTTCTTTGGCTAAAATGTCTGATACTAATTTATATGCAGAAGTTTCCAAATTGAAACTGTTACACAGACACTCATTAGCATGGAATTGTAAAGGAAAAATAAGCATACAAAGTTTAGTCTTCTGCAAATGGAAGATGAAATTGCATTGTAATAACATGTTTCAGATGCTGAAACAACATGACATAACCAGACCTCCCTCCTAATTCCTTGTGTTACTTTTATCAGTGTAATATCAAACATATAGATGAAGTATTGTTGCATGTACATGAGCAGATAAGGGTAATACAGGCCAAAGCAGATCAGAAAAGAACTAAAAATTTGTTTCAACAACCTGTGATGCAATAAACAGAGTCAAAACCTGAAGATGAGAAGGAGTATTAAAAAAAAAATAAAGCTAGTGACAAAGTGTAGGAAGCCATAAGTTCAGAGATACCAAGAGAAAGAAAATATAAAATCCCATAACATATTTGATGTAGGAGCTATGCTGAAACTGAACATCAAAAGAAAAAAGAATAAACACTAGTTTAATTTGCCATTACAATATAAAAAAAATTTCAAAGAAAAAGAAGCATAGACAGGGAAAAATTCCCTAGACTGGGAAAAAATAATGATTTATGTATTTGTTTTTAAAATTATTTATTGATTATAATTCTACTGCCAATAAACATCTCTTGAAAATTTGTCATCTATCAGCACCTATTTGTTGCATAAGCACTAAAAGAACAGCCTGATGTTTTTGTTAGGTAGGGACTAGTGCTAACTTTGTGAACTGAAATAGTGGAATTTAACAAGCAATACAATAGGTACATTCTGTAAATGTAAACCGTGCTGCAAAATAAAAAAAAAGAGAAATAATTTCAAATAGTTATAACTATGTAGACATTTTTGGCCTCAAGTGGGTTCTTACTAACAGTGTGATTTTCCTTGCGTTCTGTAATATAAATATAAAGGACTTAGAGCCCGTGCTAATATTCAAGGGGTATGTAGGTGAAGATGGGTATGCTTGTGAATGAGGGGGGGAGGGGGGGATGTCTCTAGTGAACTTCTATCCTGACCAGCTGGAGAAACAGTACTTGTTTATGCTAGTCCTGCTGATGTTTATGTGGGTGCTGATAACGGCACTGATCTCACTGTGGTGGTCTGTGTGGCCAGCTACATTAAATGTTGTATGTATAATGTATGTGTGTCTCTCTCTGGAATACAAGTTAAACCTTGTTACTGGCTGAACCAGTGAACTTGAACAGCATCAGCTGCATCGATCAGTCTGGGATGGCAAGACTTCCTATGTCTAAGTGTGCAACAGGCCTGGCTGTAGCAATCGAGAAGGAGGAATGGATCCTGGAACACGCTGGATTCAGCAATTCACACAACATGATTAACAGGCATAGACTGCCCAGAAAATGTGAGCATCAACTTTTAAAACTTTATGGACAGTTGCAAGAACTAGTACCGGACATGAATACAATCACTGTCTGATTGATTATTATTTAAAACAGATTACTGATGACTACTGCTATGCCTTTTGTAATTTTCCTTTGTCTTTCACTGCTACATGGGAGGCATAACTGGCTTGTCTAACTATTAAGTCAGTGCTTGCAATGAAGTAATGACCCTTTTCCTATCTTATGCACTTGACATTGTCTGTCTCCAGTACATTATTTACTGGCTTTCTTACCTTGGCAACCTTTACAAGTAATTCTTCTAAAGACTGATTTTGATTATATGGGGCACAAACTGTTTTATTTCCTTCTAACCTATTGTATTTTGACCTTTCTTGTACACAAGTCTGCATTTGGACAGAAGAGGAAAATGGCAGTGTGAATGAAAGAACTAGGAGCTGTTGCAGGGGGAGCTTCATGCTGCCTACATTGTCTACTAATTTGTCACAGGACAGCCATGTCACTGGAACACAAGAATCAGTTTGCAGATCTTGATACTTTTCATGCCTTCTGACAACATACCGCATACAAATTTCATAATGATGTGCTGTGAGAAGTGATCAATTAGTGGATACGGTTGTGACAGGGAAATATATAAGGCCTAGATTAGTTCAAATACTGCTTCAATAAAGCAAAACTAAAAAAAGGTAACTACAATTAATAAAGTACACAAACCCATTTTCTTAAACAAAAATAATAATAACTCTTAAAACACAAACATATACACATCTCACTCACATGTAACCTCTTACAGGTACATGCTACTGTGGTATGTCTATAGGACATACCACAGCTCCATATGAGAATTTGTGTCTCCACACTTCCTCAGAGTCGCCAGACCTACCAGCATGTTCCTCTGTGATCATGGGGGATATTCACAACCACTGTCCTCACCTGCTTTCTTTACCATACCAGATTTATGTCACTAGTCCCTTTCATTTACTGTTGCTGGATTCTTCCTCATTACACTTTTGGGTTCTAACCTCCAGGTAGAGCTATTATTTCTTCACTTTACTTTTGGATCATTAGTATCACTAATTCCCAAGCCAGCACCATTTACTTCCTTCCAGCAATCATGCTCAAGGTTGGTCATAACCATCCTTTCTTACATCAAATAACTGTGTGGACTGTTGTATATATGTTGGTCTCAGGCGAATACGAATTTTATGTAATCAGGCAGAGGAACCTGGTCAAGAAGTCCTAGTCACTTTTGTTTGTCATGTTGCTTCTTACTTGTATGATATCAAAGTTCATTACAATTATAGGCATCTTGAAAGTTTTGGGTTTTGGGTTTTGATGCCTTTCTAGTCATGTCCACTCAAGAAGCAAAATTAGAAGATATTTGTAAATTTAGGCCTGAGAACCCACAAAATAAAGTTACTAATAGGTTTATTAGTATCACAATAAAGTTATAAGTCTAAACTCTTCATGATGTTCGGTAGACTTTAAAAAAAAATCAACCCATAATAAAAATTTAAACAACGTATAGTTTATGACTGCATACCAAAAATTATTTTTAAAGACAATAGGATTGCAAAGTCCGTAAGGAAATTATAAAATTAATGTCACTCATATTCAGTGTTCAATATGATAACTTTGTTACCATCTACATAATATTTCTCCAAAGGGCCTTGGTGGTCAGTGGATACTAAATGAAGACTGAAAGAAAATTATATAATGGGGAGTTGTTCAATGTAAATGAGGCCCGAGACTACACTTGATGCTGTTGAAAAGTTGTTCTGAATACAAAACAAATAATTACCGAATTTTTATGGTGTTTATTACTGCAGTTGCAGTGCTTTACATCATTGACAAATTTGTCTTCAAACAAACACCATTCTAAATGGCTGTTGTATATACAGACTACAATTTACATGTTTGTTTGTTAAAGGTTTCCTGATTAAATTAATAATGTTCATTTTAACCTGTAAACCCCCTAATGTTTCAAGACTTGGACACTTGCAGACAGCAACAGTTACTTGACCTTGACACTCAGTGTTAATGGCAAAGTGGCTGGCAGATTATCTGTTAAGGTCCTCAATTTTGGAATTAACTTCCTTATCAATTAATTGCTCTAGTATTCAGGTTTTTTTAGAAATCTAGACATGTTATAAAGCCTATCTGGTTTTGTCCTCCATTTTGTTATTAAGGAAAGTGAGGAAATGATCAGGTATATTCAATATATTTGGTTTAGAAAGTTATATTCTAGGCATTTGGAACTGTGAACACATTACAGTAGTTTTCTTCTGAACTAAAAAAAAAGCATGAATGAATCTTAATAAACTAATGGTAACAACACTATGTAAATATTTATTCCAAAATTAATGATCCTTGTTTTGCCTATATTTGTTTTCCTTTGCATTAGCTTGTAGTAAGTTTCACAAATAAATTTATATGTAGGGGTACTTACTGAAAAAGGATTTTGCAATCTATTATTATAGAATAGATTGCACTTTATAACCAATGCTTTTTGCAAGAAAATAGATTAAGAAATACCTGTGTCTCCTCTTGGACAGCAGAACCATATGATATAGTTAGGATATACAGGCATAGTCAAAGATTTAATCCGTGTGTGGTTAAATGCTTATTTATAGCAATAAAGTATACAGAGAGTTAGATAATTTTAATAAATCTCTTAATGCACTTCAATTTTTGTGTCTTTATCTTCTCTAAGTTTCATGCCCCAGTTAATATTTTTCTTTCATTGTCCCTCGCTGCAGTTTATAAATATATTTATATTTAATTTTATATGTAAAATATAGACCTAAAGTCACATTTAATATTTCTCATAAATAAGTTTTGGCAAGAATAATACAGTAGAGCTACCTTTGTTTAGACCCTCAAATAAACCTGTCACTGACCTCAAGGCAGAGACGAGCTTAACCATTACAGTAGTGCTTATGCTAGCAATTAATGCCAGAAAAAGTAGCTTTGAGTAAGTCAAATGATACACAGCAAAAATAAACAATGTCAGGTGAAGGAATGGAATGAATATTATCATTCCTCTTCACTTGCAATGAACAGGGTAATGTTGCCACTATTTTGGCTCTCCAGCTCACCTTGACCCTTAAGACACAACTCTCATTAGCTTTGGAAGAATTTGAGCATAAATATTTCTTTATAGAGATGATCAAGGGTTCTGAACTTATAACTACAGAATACATTTATTGCCTTATAGAGTTTCTGTACAATGAGGTTTTTTAAGGGAAAAAGATTATTAAGATTTGCAGTAATATTTGACTGCTGAACTTTGCTCATTGTGGTGAATTGCTCAGGAATCTTTGATTAATCTCCTGTGACTTAATCAGGAGTCTGTCTGTTGAGCTGAGTGCACTAGACATTTTTACACTACCATGTTAGCATGCTCTGTTCTACTCCTTTAAATGTACATGCGCCATTCAGCATGAAAACAGCTCCAGGTACATGAATATGTGGAGTTCCATTAACAGCCAGATTACATAACAAAACCTGTTGTCTTCTAATTAATTTTCTTATTAGTTTTAATATGTTCTTGCAAGACTGATTTCTATTGGTCCTACTCACAAACTGGCAAGCATGATTTGCTTAAGGATAATACAGAAATAATCCTTATAATGTGAAATACTATCCATTGGAAACCCATTGGATCCTATCTTGCCTGCCGATACATAAGGCAATATGTATATTGCACATATGTGATCGTACAAATGGCCAGGTGATTTAGTTGTCTCAGTTCATCATAAAATGCATGGCGTCTTCTGCTCTTTAAATTTTTATCCACTCTTCCCTTTCTTTAGCCATTTAGCTATGTATTTCTTCTGAATTTAATACAAGTAGTCAACGAGTAGCTTTCTGAGCTTATTTGCATATGGCACACTTGAAGGATTTTAAATAAGCTATTAAATCAGGGTCATGAACAGAAACAGGCTGTTCATGGAATTGCTTTTAGGGTATAGGACTGACTCTTTTACAAAACTTGTACTGGCTGAAAAGAGAAAGGTTTTAAGAAATAATTAAAATTAACTGAAACAGGGAATAGAGCGTGTTTAAAATAATTTGAAAGCAGATCATTTCACAAAGGTCTGCTTCATTTGTTGCCTAAATTTTTTAGAGCATTTTGTTGAATGAGTTACACAACAAAATAATTAGAGCTCTTCAGAGAATAAGTTCCCTACTTCTTTCTCTACAGGTAATCTTAAAAATGCTGACTATTAACACCCATTCCAGAGTCCATACACATAAAAACCATATGGTTCGATCAGTCTCTGAGATGTGTCTATCTCCCCGCACATCTGCATCACCATTAAAAAGTATACAGTCTGTGAACCGAGGAATCTCAAATTGCAATGATCATTTGCCTGAGAAATTTTCAGGTAACAGTCCAATGATTTAGTGCCTCCTATCTTCCTTCATCTTGGGATTTCCAGCACTTGGTTATATCCATTTTTGAAGATTTACACACTCTTCATATTCAGAAAGTGCTTTTAGGGATCTCATCGTTCACATGTAAAATTGTGTAGCTCACCTAGACCTTGAGTTTTATCCCTTTGGGAATACAGGATCAGCTTTCAAGATCTGTCTTTAACATTTTATGTTATTCTATTTGGCAGTAAAAAGATGACTAGAGGAAAAATTTTGAGATATACTACTCACTTGTTGTTCAAGTGAAAGCAGTGCTAGAGGTGAAACTTACGCATACCAATAGTCTTTTTATTTGAAGCTTGTTAAGATTTGGATCCTTTGTTCATTCAATAGCTAGCCTAAACAGTGCTGCAACACTGCTGGTTTTGACAGCTGGACTTATAAAAGTCTTTCTCATTGTCCTCTTACACCCAGCCCCCTCTCTTTCACCCCACATTCTTTTCTCTGTATGTAATCAAGTTATTGATTGTGTCACAATTACGCTTTATCTGTAATATTGTTTTGAGTATTTCTATGTTGAATATGTTCTTTTTATTTCATTGACCTCTGAGTTTTTTGGTTCATTTCAGGTTCGCAACTCCAGGTCTTGAAAATGGTTCAAAGTCTCTGGCCACTCTCTTTTCATTTTTTCCTAAAAGAAAATCTGTGGAGAACCTGGAATTTCAATCCCATCAATGTTATATTTTCAATTGTAGTGTCTCAAGATAACAAGTTAAAATCAAATACCCATCTAAGAAAACATCTCTCAAAAGACAATATAAAATTTATGTAAACGTTTGCTATGTATTTTCTTATAACTTCTTAGGGAAAATACTAACACATGAAGCACAGAATGTTGTCTCACTATCTTTCCAGAATAATCACTGATTTTAAGTGGGGAAAACACTGCCTTTTCAGCTCATATACAGATTGCAAGTTAAATAACCTCCTACTTAGAGGGAAAAAAAAAAATCATATGAAAAATAGCCAACACACATTGATGCATACTCACTACTGAGTATATGTACTCTTGTTTTTTGTTTTTCTTCTGTAACTATAACTTCCAAAACAATGGTCCTCTCTGAGCCTCTGATATAGGGTGATGCAGACTCTTAGGCGTAGTGCCATTTCATTTCTATTACTGCTTTTCTATCAATCACCTGCAGAATCTTCTCAGCTCTTTGGGTGTTTTATTACAAATGTATTTACTTTGTAAGACTAAGCATGTAATTCCTTTTAAACCTGTCCTTCCTGTTGCAGTATTACAAGATTTATTTTCTTCAAGTTTGCTATGTTTATGACACATTCCATTTATATATTATTTTAATTTATGCTATAGGCTGAAGATCTATTTTTTTATCTTTTACTGCTTATGTGTTTTCTGAAAATCATGATATCTACTATTGTTCACCTCTTTGCAAGTACATTTAAAAAATTTCTGACTTAGAGTTTATTCATCTTCTGCTGCAGTGTGGTTCATGGATCTTATGAAGAATTTCTCTGAGGTAATGGACCCATTGCAACCTTGTTTGAAAAATTTGTTAGCAATCAGCAAATAAATATTAGGTAATGCATAACACAACAAACAGTTCCAGTCATCTTTGAATCTTTTAAACGTAAAGGTTTGAAAGGTGGTGGAGGAGGAGTTTGAAGCAGCATTGCCTTCTGGAGTGTCAGAGAAGGACAAAAATTCCTGCTTGATTGCAGCAAATGAGTGTGGAATTGTGTCACCTTCCAAAAAATTTTAAACACTGAATTTTATTAAAGACTATTTTACTCATGGAAAGCAGCAAAAAGAGTACTGCATAAAAGAAATGGACAGAGCATTCAAGATGAAGATGTATAGCCATCACAGTCAGATCTATTGTACACAAATCAGCTATTATATAACCTGGACATGGTTGGATTTTGTTGGTGGGTTTGTTTTTTTTTGTTAACGTCCCCTTTAGTTCTTCCTTGATATTCTTCTAAAGAAAATCCTTGCATGAACTAAAGATGGCAGTTCCACAGGCAATTCACTGTGAGGTAATAAGAAGCTTGCTTTGTGTTATTGTCTTGCTTCATTAGCTGAATCTTCAAGAAATAACATTAGAACATATTGTAATTCAGCTTCATTTATTTAATAGCCTTGATGGAAAATATGGAGCCGTAGGCTAAACTGTCAAAAGAAGGAGGCTGGCTGGTTTTAAAGGCTGCAGGCCAGCTAGTATCACCCTTTAGTGCCATCTGGTCTGGAAAACTAGCCAAAATATGGTCTGTCAAGTTCCTAGAATTCAGGTTTCAGTCTCTGGTCTGGGGAAACACAAGAGACTTCATTGTTTTCCACATGTTCAGAAACCAGTTGCACAATTATGACAGTGATACTAGTTGCATGTGTAACCTTCACTTCTGAAGGGGTTTTAGTCTGTAAAGATATATTGTACCTGTGCAAGACCTGTAAGCAGTGCACAGGTAGACTATGTTGATAGGGAAAAAAAAGCCAAGTACGTTGTTATTTGAGGAAAAATTATCTCAAGCTCAGAGGACTGACATAAAGGACAGAGACCAGCTTGTTACCAGCTGTCCCAGCTAAATATTTTACACACAAACTGGAAGTATATTAATATTGATGATATATTGTTATTTCCCACATTTGTTATATAAATTAATGAACTACTGGAGCAAACAGCCGGAAGGACTGGGATGATTTGTTACTCTCTAGCTTCCCCAATTTGCTGTTTTCCCAAGGCTATAGATTATCAAGAATAACAAATGGAATTCATATGGCTTCTTCATTAACATACATTAGCTGTATCAGAGTGTGCTTCACGGTTTATTAGGGTCAGTTCAGGAGAACCTCCATATCTTCAGACAATCTTTCTCTTTCTTAAAGAAAACTAACAAACAATTAGGACATCTTCAAGGAAAAAGCTTTTCAGGTTCTTTTTGATCTATTGTGAAGTTATAAACCAGGTTCAACCAATTCACTTGTCCATGAATATCATTTTACTGAACACCTTTTTCAAATGGGTCCACCTAATAATCTAAAATAAAATTACTGTACAGATAGAGAAACAAGCATTGCAATCTTATTTACTGAGTCTTTGTTATTACTATTGTTCCATTGAGAGCAGGGATAATAGGTACAGGAAAATCCACTTCAGGGGCATCAAAAAAGTATATAGAAGCCTCTATATCACTTTCTTTTTCTAATTATGTTATTCAGAAAAGTACTAGATACCTATCGCTTTTTCTCATAATGGGCTTCCTGACTTCTGGAGGTTACACACTCTGTCATTTTGGTTTATAGTATCCATAAGACTCAGTGTTTCTGGGTTGGTTTATTTTTTATAGTAGATTCTATACAATATAGTCAAGTTTACTGTACTAGGTGCTGCACAGAAACATTGCAAGACAGGCCTGAGCTGTTTGTAATCTAACCTAGGGAAAAGGTGGGAAAAGGCAATGCTCCATCTTACCAAAGATATATACAGCTCACTGTCACCTCAGGACAGAAGGCAGTTTTACTTGTTGCATTGTTAATCACTTAGGAGAAAATTTTTTCAATTAAACATTTACAATTTTTACCTCAGAATGACCAAGGATATGAAATGTCTCTGTTTTGTTTCGGAGGCTTGAAGGTTTTTTTGGTTTAATTAAGGAGTCTTCTTTTTTCACTGACCAACCTTCTAATATTTAGCCATAAAAAAATTATGTTTAGCCTCTCTCAGGCAAAAATTTGAAGAGTGATTGCTGTTGCTAATGGTTGAGCTATCTGTGAACAAAAACCCACAGATATGTAACCAAGCCAAGCAATCCAGCATAGTTTTACTATTGGCTTGATTTGGTTGTTTTTATAGACAGGTTATAGCTAATGAAGATTTTTTAATCATAAATGTTACCATATAATTTGATGTCTCTGTACAGTGTATTTGATTTCTCTATATTCCAAAGACTTTACTTATTCTACTAAACATTTTTAGAGCTCATTAGCACATTGCTGTAGGTATGATTATACTTTCTGTTGGCACAGCATTTTCCTGTTGGTTGCAGGGTGGTAAACAGCTCCCTTTGGTGCCTTTCCCTTTCATCTGGAGCACAGAACCTAACTGCTGTGTCACTTATGTGACAAATTTGGCAGATACAAGATCCCAGATGGAAAGCTCTCAGATTTGTGTTTGCAGTGTAACATCAAGTTATGGGATTGGCTTCCCGGCTGACTCCTTATAAGATCTCCTGGACTGCTTCTACACATTTTCCTGCTGTTGCAGCTGCAGCTCACTTATACTGGACTTTTAATAGAGCCTCCTAATTTGCATCATCTATTGCAGTTAAAAATTCCATCAATTAAACAAAAAACCCCAACATTCTATTACCTAAAAATATCGTATTGACCAGACAGTTAGTTAGTTTCAGTTGACAACTGTTCTGCTCTGCTCCTTGATAGCAAGTGTTTATTGAAGAAGTGAAGCATCTGCCTGTCAGTTAGGAGCCATATTTCGTTCTCCATTCTGTGATATAGTTCACAGGATTAATAATTTTAAAACACAATGACATAGAATGAAACATACTAAGTGAAGGGAATTATATTATTACTAGTATTCCTGAACTTGCCATAGACCTATTCAATTGCCAATGATGTCTTACTTTATGTTGGGACTAAGAGAGTGCATTTGTGTTTCTAACTGTCAGTCAGTTGGCAAAACAATTACTGAAGTTATTAATATTTTAAATAAATTAGGATATAATATTAGAATAAGAAAAGGAATTTCATATAGAGATTCAATAATCTTAATATCTTATGTTATTTAGCTTGTGACAAAGTTGTGTTCTTCTTTGAAAAACCAGGATATATCTAGAAAGCTGACTCTTTCAAATCCTTTAGAAAAAAATCCTGCATAGTCACAGAATTAATTAAAGTTTTTGTATTAGGAATTTAGGTAGAAAAATTACACACATTAGGTATGTATTTCACAGCTACAGGAATAATAATACCTAAGAATTCTCACTGAAACACTCCTTAAGTTCAAGAAATATGAATAGTACTTTTAAAATGTTATGAAAAGCCTGTAGTTTCATCCAAACTGAATGAAGTTTCTATGCACTTTATGTAGTACCTATTCTTGTTAAATAAAAAAACCCCACACACCCCAAAACCCCACAAACATCAGTAACTGCATGAGAGTGTCTCTTTCATATTGTGCCTTTATTTTGAACTTCGAAATTCCCAGGGATTTATTTTAGGTATTCAGGAGTATAAAATAACATTTCTGCACATTGTTATGGCATTCTGAGCAGGACCATTAATAAACATAACAAGTGACTTTAAACAGCATTGAGAACAGTGATAGAAGTCCTTGTTTCTCTTACCACTCAAAGAAAGTAATTCAATAAGGGGTGAAATCATGTAATATGTGTGTTCTTAGTGACTTGACTGTTGAATATGGGCAAATCTCAGGATGAACTGTGGATTCAGGACAAGTAAATCCACCTTTAACTGTCTTCAGATATGTCTACAACTTGATTCAATAAGTGTTGAAATTAAAATGCACTAACTTCCATCTTAGGAACATGTCAGAGCATAATTGTGAAAAATACAGAGTTGTCACATTAGTTCAAGCAAAGCTTCAGACTAGAGTTTTTCGCCAAGTGTTTTATTGCATTTATGCCTCCTAGGGAAACAAGGATCTCTCATTCTTTTCATTTGTTGTGTAGTGACCTCAAATTTCAGCCACTGACTTATGATGCTCATACTAAAATGATTTTTTTTTTTTTTTTTCCCTAGCAGTTAGTTTGCTGGTTTGCCTTTATACAGTAATCAGGATGACTGGGATGGAAAAAAAATTTCCTTCCTCTCTGTGAATTGCTACTGCTGTCTATAATGTATATCGATAATTTTAACTTATAATATGCTTAACCTTACATAATATGTGGTTATCTTTATTCAGTAGCAGCAGTATTTCTTCAAATACTTAAAATCTTTGTTTTCTCTTCTGAATTTTTTTAAGCAGTACCACAAAAACAAAGGCATAAAATTACTTTACAGTAAGTCTTGTAGCCAAGATTTTTGGAAAGAAGGAATATGTATAGACAGAAAAATTGACAAATTGTGAAGATTCACCCATAATAACCTTTCCATGAACTTGTCATGTAGAGATTATTTAAAAAAAACACCACCACTACCATTTCTCTCACCCTTGCCCTCTTGTGTTACAGTTAAAAAACAAGCAATTTCTTGGCATGAATATTCATTTATTTTAAAGCTACTTGGGGAAAAAAAGCCTGAACATTTTTATTCATTTGTGATACAGTTTAGGTGGGCATTTTGTAAAAAAAAAATGAAGAAAACGGAGTCATGCTAGGGTGCAACATATGTTATGCTCTTGGAGAAAACATTGTGTTGGAATCAAAGTTTATTCATTCTTTAATATTTCAACCAAATGATGTATTTATAAGTTTTGTGTCAGAGTCTGGTTCTCATACAGTGATATGAATCCACAATAATTTCACTGAAACTAAAAGTATTTTTCCAGACTTGCATTGCTATCAATGTTTAGTGTTTGACTCTTCTAGTGATCGGGCTCTGTTTTATTATCTTTTTAGATATTTAATACTATTCTTTTCATTCAGTAGTTGACTATTGTTGTTGTTTAGGCCAGTGAGCAACTAAGTACCGTGCGGCTACTTGTTCTAACCCGCCCCCCCCCCAGTCTTATGAGGAGGAGACTCGGAAGAAAAAGGTAAAACTCATGGGTTGAAATAAGTAGAGTTTAATAGGACAACACAAGGAGAGAAGAGTTTAATAACATTAATAAAAAAATATACGAAGCGAGTGATGCACAATGTAATTGCTCACCACCTGGAACTCCATGACCAGCCCATGCCCAAGCTGTAATCCATCCTTCCCCACCAGCCAACTCCCACAGTTATATATTAATCATGATATCATATGGTATCAAATATCCCCTTGACTAGTTCCGGTCAGCTAGCCTGGCTGTGTCCCCTCTCAGATTCTTATGAAAATTAACTCTATCCCAGACAAATCCAGGACAACTACCTTGTATTAATTGCACCTTCTAAATACTGGCAGTTATCTATCTTTAGTATTTTATCAAAGGCCACTCTACTGCTGAAAGTTTGACTTTGCAGGTAAGATATAAAATGCCAGTCTTATCACTCTTGTCTGCTAAAGAGCTTACAACATTGTTTTGGAAGAATAATATGTTGCCATCAGTTGTTTGTATAAACTGCAGTTAGTTTAATTACATTCTGCTTTCCTAAATTCCTTCTGTAGTGTCATTATGATAAGACTTTTTTTTTTCCACTCTCTGTCTTAAAACTGTTGTGTATTACTGTTTTATGCTGTTAAACACCTCCTGTAGTCCACCCCAGTAGTGTCTGATTCACTGGTAGGTGAAGTGATTTCTGTGTGCCTGGTATATAAAACAAACACTTTGGTATCCTTTGGGATAAATATAAATGCAAAGTGTTGTAACAAATCTGTAGTCACCGAAGACTTTGCAGTAGTCACTATGTTGCAAGTTATAGCAATTGTGAATATTACAAGCAGCAGTAATGAAACAATAGAGTCAGTTTTTAAACTCTAGGCGAAAAGATTTTGTAGAAATAAGAATTATGACACACGGTTGAAGAGCTGTTATCCCAGCTCTTAGAAGACATTGCTAGATTTCCTGGCAATACTGATTCCTACCATTCCCCTATCACAAAATGACTCTGGATGCATCCTGAGAGAAGGAAGTGTCTTGCTGACCATGGAAAAAAAAAAGCTGTCTAAATCCTTCTTCTTCTCTATACCTGAAATTTCCATGAGCAAACTGGATGGGGCGCAGTAAGCCCCTAAATATTGCACTTGCAAACGTCACGTTTTTCATAACTATCACAATAAGAGTGATACAGAAACTGGTTCAGTGGCACTATGGCTATCTTGGTAATAAAAGGCAAAGGTATTACAAGATGGTTGTTTGCCTTTGATTTTTGCAAGTACTCTTCTCCATAGGTTTTCACAGAAAAATTTCTCCGAAGCTGTCCACTCTAATTCTTGCAGTATTGTCCCTCAGAAAAGAGAAAAGTACCAAGAAAACTCTACTCAGAGAACTGGACAGAAAATTTCCTCCATTAGCCAATACTTGTGCTTTTGTGTGTGTTTTCTTTCATTGTTCTCTGTTGGTTTTCTTTCCCACAAATGTCCATTACCAGTAAAATTAATTTTTTCCAAAGGATTACAACTGTGTTTTTAACTGTGGGTTTTTTCAGACAGTGAAGTATTTATCACACAGCACTATAAAACTACTTTTTGTCTTACTGCATAATCTCAAGAATCAGCCTTGTCTCAAAATACTCTTGAAAGCACAAAGACGTATTTATAGTGTGTGTTTCAGGGGCAATGTGACGACTCTTAGTCCATTGGAATCCAAGTCACACTACCATGCTGAAAAATAATTCTAGGGAAAAAATTACTTGTAAAATGACAAACAATTTAGAATGCCTTAGATGAACAGGAATGACAAAAACATAACTGGTTTTTGAGCAAGAAGACCAAACTACTTATATATGAAAAACCTCTGCAATACGGTGAGATAAATGCATATAAAGTCTACTACTGGTCAGGGAGTATAGTTCATAAAATTCTGTTGCTACCCATTGAAATTTTGAGCAGTCCTGCTCCTCATGTTTTTCAATTATAAATGGGTACTTAATTTCAGCTGCTTGAGTAAATATTCTATCTTTCTTAAAGCAAATCATTAATTTCAATGTGCCTGCAGACTCTGTAGCCTAACAGTATAGTACTGGTAAATCTACATATATATGCACAATATAGTTATGGCTATATAAAATAATGTGTCAGATAGGTCTAGGGAAGTGATCGTCCCTCTCTACTCGGCACTGGTGAGGCCACATCTTGAGTACTGTGTCCAGTTCTGGGCCCCGCACTTCAAGAAAGATGTTGAGGTGTTGGAGCGAGTCCAGAGGAGGGCGACCAAGCTGGTGAAGGGTCTGGAGGTTCTGACCTATGAGGAACGGCTGAGGCAGCTGGGGTTGTTTAGCCTGGAGAAGAGGAGGCTCAGAGGTGACCTTATTGCAGTCTACAACTACCTGAAGGGAGGTTGTAGTGAAGTGGGAGCTGGACTCTTCTCCCAGCCAACTAGTGATAGGACAAGAGGACACAGCCTCAAGCTTCTCCAGGGGAGGTTCAGGTTGGACATTAGGAAGAATTTCTTTACAGAAAGGGTTATTAGACATTGGAATGGGCTGCCCAGGGAGGTGGTAGAGTCACCATCTCTGGATGTATTTAAGAAAAGACTGGACATGGCACTTAATGCCATGGTCTAGTTGACATGGTGGTGTCAGGGCAACAGTTGGACTCGATGATCCCAGAGGTCTCTTCCAACCTGGTTGATTCTGTGATTCTGTGATATTGTGAACATTCTGTGATTCTGTGATTCTGTGATAGGATCCAAAGAGAAAATAATGACAGCTTATGCAGATACTGGAATGTCAATGATACTAGGCCCCCCTATTAATATTAGGATATGAAAATGGCTATTAAAATGTTGATTAAACTATCTGGAAACTTTGGGGTTTTTTAGTAAACTGTTACGTAAAAGCTATTTACAAATTTCCACTGGTGAGAATCTCAAATTTTTACTTGCAATAGCTATAAAATGTGTATTTTTGATGAACTGAAGAATTTGACTCTTTAAAGAACTTTGCAAGATGCTACAACAAATCACTTCCACTTCACTGAAATAAATCATTTTCCAAATGAAACATTACAATAATTTTTCAATGAAGAATTAAATAAAATTAATATACCCTGAAGAATGTGCTGTATTTGTCATAATCAGTAGCAGGCAAATATTTTCTTTATTTTACCATTTCTATTTTTGGCTTCTAGATAAATTTCCTTATTCCTTAGTTAATACCATTTCCTTCTCCCTTGGCAAGCTGTCTTGCATTTTATGTGTGTGTATATACATATTTTTTCTATATAGAAAATGTTAATAATTTTGCCGAGTTTTGACTTTTACTGTATTATTTTTATGAAAGCAGCTGTTCTTTCTTATAAAACGGTCTTACATCTGTGATATGCCTCATCTGCTCTATCACATGTATATTAAATAGCTAATTGCCCCAGTTTTGTCTGAAATCATAGTCTACCTCAAGTCGGAAGGCCTCAACTCCCTGCTCCTTGCAGGACTACCTAAAAGTAAATCATATGACTGAGAGTGTTGTCCAGATACTCCTTGAACTCTGACAGGCTTGGTGCCATGCCCACGCAGAGCCTGTTCCAGTGACCAACCATCCTCTCTGGGAAGAAACTTTTCCTAAGGCCAATCTGAACTTCCCCTGATGCAACCTCATGCCTTTTTCTTGTGTTTTATTGCTCATCACCAGAGAGGAGACCAGCACCTCCCCCTCTGCTGCCCCCTTGAGGAAGGTGTAGACTGCCATGAGGTCACCCCCTCAGCCTTCTCTTCTCCAAGCTGAACAAGCCAAGTGACCTCAGCTGCTCCTCATAAGTCTTGTCCTCGAGATCTTTCACTATCTTGATTGCCCTCCTCTGGACACACTCTAACAGTTTGATGTCCTTCTTGTACTGAAGACCCCAAAACTGCACATAGTGCTCGAAGTGGGGCTGCACCAGTGTAATGTAGAGTGGGATAATCACCTCCCTCAACCAGCTAGCTATGTTGTGCTTGATGCACCCCAGGACACAGTTGATCCTTTTGACTGCCAGGGCACACTGTTGACTCATATTCAACTTCCCATCAACCCAGATCCCCAGATCTCTTTCCACAGGGTTGCTCTCCAGCCCCTCATCCCCCAGTTTGTGTGTATAACCAGGATTACACCACCCCAGGTGGAGAATCTGTCACTTGCTCTTATTAAATTTAATACAGTTGGTGGTTGCCCAGCTCTCTCGTCTGCCCAGATCTTACTGTAAGGCCTCTCTACCCTCAAGGGAGCCCACAGCTCCTCCTAGTTTAGTATCATTAGCAAACTTACTTAATGTACATTCGATTCCTGCTTCCAGATCATTTATAAACACATTAAAGAAACTGGCCCTAAAAAAATTGAGCCCTGGGAAACCCCACTGGTGACTGGCTGCTAGCCTGATATGACCTGGTATACCATAACTCTTTGAGCCCGACCTGTCAGCCAACTGTTCACCCAACATATTATGGACTTGACTGGCTGTATGCCAAACATTTTGTCTGGAAGGATACTGTGAGAGACAGTGTCAAAAGCTTTGCTAAAAATCCAAAACCACCACATCTACTGGCTTCCTTTGCTCAACTAGATCGGTGACCTTGTCATAAAAGGAAATTCAGTTAGTTAAACAGGACTTTCCCCTCATGTACCCATGCTGGCTATGACCCATGACTGCACTGTCTCTCAAATGTTTTTCGATAACTCCCAGAATAATCTTCTCCATAATTTTACCAGGCACTGAAGTGAGACTGACAGGCCTGTAATTACCAGGTCTTCCTTTTTACCCTTCTTGAAAATTGGGACAACGTTTGCCAGCTTCCAGTCAACTGGGACCTCTCTGGACTCACAAAACTCTTGAAAAATAGTGAAGAGAGGTCTCGTGAGAGCATCAGCAAGCTCTTTCTGTACCATGCGGTGAATTCCATCAGGCCCCATAGAATCACATGCATCCAGCTGCAGCAGCAAGTCTCGAACTAGTTCAGAGTTGGCTGGGATTTTATCATCCCTCCAGTCATGGTCTTCCAGGACAGCGTTTCAGGGGTCCCAAGGGCCATGACTGACGATAAAGATAGAGGTGAAGAAGGCATTAAATATCTCTGCTTTTTCTATGTCCCTATTTGTGAGATACTGTTCTCATCAAGTAATAGACCAATGTTACCTCAGATCCTCTTTTTGCTAACATATTTTTAAAAGCCCTTTTTGTTGACCTTCACAGTGCTGGCTAGCTTGAACAGTAATTGAGCTTTGGCCACACAAATTTTCTCCCTGCAGTGGTGAACAGAATCTTTGTAGTCCTGTCATGTCACTGTCCTTATTAGCAATGTCCATACACTTTCCTTTTCTGCCTAAGTTCTAGAAGAAGATCCCTGCTCAATACTTTCCTCAATAAAAACCCAAACAATCGAGTTTCCTTTATTTTCTTACACAACATGTTTGTTCTGAAGTTACTAAACAGGGCAAGAAGTCAGTTAGAGAATGCTTATCCTTTCAATATTAAAACTAGTAAGTCTTAGTATTCTGGCAGTGAAATTAAATCACAGTTGACAATAAAATGTGTATAATTCATTAGTAAAGAAAAAAGATGTTCTTTCAAAGATGAGCGCTATAAATACAATTATTTATGTGTGAATTAATAGAATATTGTCTCAACAAAAGCTTTGTGATGCAATGTTGTGACTTCAGGCCACAATACTATGTCAAAGGCAATTTTTCAAAGTCATATTGTAGCTCATAATTTATGTGTAATAAATGTAGCTAAACTAGATTAGGTGAAAGGTGAAACTACTGAGATTTTGACAACAAATGCATAAGAATAAATTATTCAGAAGATACAAACATATTTTTATAATTTTTTTCTCTAAACAATTTTTAAATTTTGAGCTCCTGATGAGATAAATTTAGATGAGCATCTCTAGTCTTAGAAAAATATCAGGTGCCTATTAGCCTTAAAAGGCTGGGAAAATTTTATCCCAGTATATTCCAAAAACTCAGAAACTAGAAAGTCAAGAAATAATTCAGATTTTTGTTTTTAAAAATATTGAGAACGTAATGAAATCATTATTTTGAGAAATTTGCCAAATCCGAACATGATTCCTAGAAAGGCCCATAATATTTAGCTCCTATCTCAGTTTCGCATAACACTTCCCAACTTTCTTCATTATTCCTTTGTGTCTTCGTCCAAGAAAATCTCCCGTTGCTCTAGAATCATCCTAGTGCTCCTCCCATCATTTGACTATCTGTGTACCCTGTTTTCCCTATGTGTATTCTCTTCCACTTTCTGTAATTCTCTCTATCTGTCACTTATCTACTGGGGGAAAAGTCATTGATTTGTTCCTTGCGATGCCTGTAAAGAGATGATGCAATATTACTGTTATGAAGAGTAACCACCTTTATTTTCTGGTCTTCTACTGAAATGTCTCTTATTTCCATACTACAAAATAGATTTTTACTGGTATAAGTACAGATGAAATACTGCAGACATCGTCTTTACTTACAAATTGAAATCGATAATCTGTGGAGGAGCAGAAAATACTCTGGGCTTTTTTCCAAACTACAATGCAAAAAGGACTTGGGAAGCAGAGATAATAACAGGTTTATTACTCTTATATATATATCTCTGTATGTGTGTGTGTGTATGCTTTGCCTATTCCATTTCTAGAGTGACTCCAGCTCTGAGACTAACATAGCAGCTATGGAAACTTTTACTGCCACAGACTACTTGAGGAAAGGGGCCTTCTTTTCTCTTTCAGTTCTAAATGGACTCAGAAGAACAACTTCCATCTGTGAGGGCTGAATGCTAATGGATATTTTGGTCTTTCAGGCAATGTATTTATAGAGGTCACTCTCTGTACTTCTCTAAAGATTTTTGAGAAGTCTACCGTTCCTTTACAGCAGTTAGCTTTCCTGAGTGTGCTGGAATTTTTAATCCCCTGAAGACATAAGACAAATCTGAAAATGCTGATAGATGCAAAGGAGCAACTCATTGGAGAAACAGAGTATCATGTAGAGGCAATCTCCTTTGAGTGGTTCACCAGTATACTTCTTTCTTTTGACTTAAGCCAAAGCTTCATTATAAATAAACAGAAAGAAAAAGTGGTGCCTATAAAGACACTCCTGAGGGCAAGCAAATGGAAAAACAACAAGAAATTTCAAAAAATCCCTATGATGCCTAAATGGGAAATAATTACGTACTTTGGCAATCACTTAAAGCTTCACACATTAGCCAACCTTTCAGTCTGCAGCCAGCAGTAAGTGCCCAGGCACTCAGAAATCCCAAAATTGAATAATCATAAAATGGGAAGTAAACTTGGAAGTACGACGTGATGCTTTGCTAGGAATTGGTTGGTGACAAATGATGATCAACCAAAATACAAACAATAACATACAGGCTTAATGACAACATTACGAGATTCATTGGAACAATGCATTCATTGCCCACTGGCACAGTCCCCTGGATGTGTTGCTTTTATTGTGCCTAATTGGAATTCCTTCCATAAATACTTCTTCATCTCAGCCATCTTTATTATCCATTTTACTGTCCAAAAAGTAAATTTTTTGATTCACCACCAAAAAGAGCCATCCAGTTTTAACATACTTTAGGTGGAGATAGATAGATTCATGAATAGAGACATAATTAAAGGTCTGTTATATATCTTTCTGTTAAGGAAAACCATACACATATGAAGTATGTGAAAAAGGAACAAGGTTGGCGTAATAAATATATTTTATATTGAAATATGCAGGACTTTCGGCTTCTTTAAAACACTAGCTCTACTGTATTTTTCTGAACAATTTTAAAGACTGTTTCTTCACCTTGCACTTCCACTTTTTTGGAAGTTAACGTAAGAAGGCAGCTTGATGCATTTTTCTGAAATCAAGGGCCATGGAAGCTAGTTTTAGGAAAAAAGTTTCTCTTACCTTAAAAAAAGTGAAGCCTCGCTCATCAAAACTGGCTTTCGGCAAGTAGTTTAGGATTTCTGTGTGGGTGAAGCAACTTGAAAATAACAAGTGGAGAAGGGTTTCTGCTGTTTTGAATTGGCATGGTGTAAGATGTTTACTTCAAACAATTTGTGAACGCACATCCTATTTATAATAGCTTTCTTAGTTTCTGTGTTTGGTGGGGCAGACAAGAAGTGCTTTCTGTAATATCTGCCTCAGGATGTCTCGTACCTTGAGTTAAAATCACAGAATCACAGAATCAACCAGGTTGGAAGAGACCTCAGGGATCATCGAGTCCAACCGTTGCCCTGACACCACCATGTCAACTAGACCATGGCACTAAGTGCCATGTCCAGTCTTTTCTTAAACACATCCAGAGATGGTGACTCTGCCACCTCCCTGGGCAGCCCATTCCAATGTCTAATAACCCTTTCTGAGAAGAAATTCTTCCTAATGTCCAACCTGAACCTCCCCTGGAGAAGCTTGAGGCTGTGTCCTCTTGTCCTATCACTAGTTGCCTGGGAGAAGAGGCCAACTCCCACTTCACTACAACCTCCCTTCAGGTAGTTGTAGACTGCAATAAGGTCACCTCTGAGCCTCCTCTTCTCCAGGCTAAACAACCCCAGCTCCCTCAGCCGTTCCTCATAGTTCAGACCCTCCAGACCCTTCACCAGCTTGGTTGCCCTCCTCTGGACTCGCTCCAACACCTCAACGTCTTTCTTGAAGTGCGGGGCCCAGAACTGGACACAGTATTCAAGGTGCGGCCTCACCAGTGCAATTTCCCTTTCCTTACAGTATTTAGTTTTGTACCAGACAGATCAACTCTGCTAGCTCCAGTGCAAATTAAAAAAAAAAAAAAACACAATAAAGCCAGCATTCTAAAAAGGCTTACTTTCCAACGCTAAGCATGACTAGCCAATGTCCTTGTTTATAGAGAACTCCACTCACTAAATTTAGATGCTTATGACACAAATGAGTCCAGAATACATTTCAAAATAATGGTAATAACAGGATAGCTATAAAATTTAACAGTGCCGATAAGAAGCTAAGTTAGGAGAAACATAGAGGTATCTTGCTGCCTTTCTTGGAGACAGACTCTCTTACTTTCATTTGTGTTCTTGAAAAACTCTTAACAACATTAATTTTTCGTTACAGACATTATCATGTTATACCACCAGGAAATACGTAAGTTGGACAACACATGTAAACTATTTGAACGTAGTAGTTCTAAGTTAAAAAGGATGGTTACATATGTCTAAATATCCTTTGTGCTGTTCACTTTGTGAGTTACAGGGTTGGAAATGGGATCACAAGCAAGAAGAAAAGAAAAATTGACCAACTTCAATAGAACCCATGGCTGATATGAAGTCAAATTTCGTCTGTGATGCCATTTTGCATCAAGCATCAAGGACCTTCCTGCAACCATCAGGAACATACCATGCACATGATGGGCTGGATTCAGATAATATAAATATTCTATACATCTGCTCTGAGTAGAAATGTGTGAACTCCTAATTATATGCCAGTCAAGAGGCTGGCTCGTAAAATCAATTTATTCTGCACTACTTATTGCTTATACTTGTTTTTTCTACCCTTTCTTTAACAATCGTCTACTTCTCAGCGTAATATGAAGATAAAAAAGTCCCAAACCACTAAAAAAAAATGGCTTCACTGGATTATATCTACTGGAGTCTGTATGTGTAAAACAGGTTCATATTGTTATGTATTTCCTTATGACAGCTTCCAAGTGAAAGAAGAAGGCAAAAATAAGCAGAAGGCTCTTTTTCCATCTTTTCTGATGGGAGAAGGAAGGACAGAGAAGTGGTGCAGAATGATACAGATAGGGAAGGGAATTGTGGCCGTCGTCAAGACTGCTTCGTCTCTCTCTCTCTCTCCCCCTCTCTCTGTGGAGGCAGTACATCTGCGCTTTACTTTCTCCTATGTCCTCAGTTCATTTCTTTGGAAGTGGCTTACTTTAATTGAAGCAATGTCTTGAAGTGTCTCAAAGTTTATACTTCTGCTTTTGTCCCTTCTTTACATAGAAAAAAAAAAAAGAGTATATAAAATCATAACTGTTGTATTTCAGACTGTATTAGTGCATCTATAAACATGTAGAACTTATGCAGAAGAAACCATTTATGAAGCAGCTTTTTTTTTTTTTAGTTGAATGGTATTATAATGAAAGCAACCTGATTGCAGGTTCAATACATGCTAAGGAAGAAAGAGACCATTCTGTAAAATGGAGTCATATTTGACAAATGGTTCAACAAAGCAGAAAATGAAGAATTATAATCTGCTACAAGTCATGTAAACAATTTGTATAATTCTACCATTACATTTTAACACCGAGGAGGATGCATCAGTCTCTTTTTTCTGTTTCAATCTATTTGTTTCTCCTAAAATCACCCATGAAAAAGAAACCAGGCTTACTCTTACTAAAATTGGCAGAGCATTCTCTTGTATCTATCTACATAGAATCATACATGTTTGAAAGTTTTGCTTAAATGGATCTTTCCAAACTCTACATAAGAAATTACAGGCATATTAACGAATAAAATATTATTACAATAGTAGATCGATGAACAGCTGAGAATGTTTGGAATTTCCCAATGAAACACCTTTTTCAGTGGACACTGCCTAATTCCTTAGGATTTAAACTCCTCATGAATCTTTTTGAATTCATTAGATCATTTTAAGCCTGCTACAGCCTTTTACATTAAGCTTGATTCCAAAACAGCTAATATAGAAAAAGTGCTATATTTGCTTACGTGTTCAAATCTGTTTCATCTAATATGCTTGTGAGATCTTTCTTATGTACTATTAATTCACATACCTCATGCTTTGAAAAAGTCTTATGTTCTACTTTTCTGTAACAGAAATTACCAAATAACCAAGTTCTTTTGAATGAGCCCTAAATATAAGTACAGTTATTTAGAAGTCAATAGGTAGGACCGTAATTAACTAAACCAATCTTTTAATTTTATTTTCTTTTAATATAATTTACAAAAATGCAGTTATAGTTTCAGTTTTTATATTCTGGGTTTAATTTCCATCAATCATTTATCTGTGAAAAACTAATTAATTGAATAATTATGTTTGAAAACTTGTAGCATTAGAAAAGTTGAGACATTTCAAAACTAAATAATGTTTTCTATCAAAATAACATCCTGGTTTTAAATAGTTTGGGTTTTAAAAAATTATTGTATTTGAAAAGCTGGAAAGTGCAATAAATAAACTGTAAATAAGAGAAAGATTTCATAACATGTCAGAGAAAACATTTTTGAACCACCTGCATCGAAATTCACATAATCTTTCTAATTAAACTTTGTAGGTCAAGATAAAACAATCCTCCTTCCATTTTTTCATCATCAGGTCTAGTGCTGCAGTGTTTATTGCTCCCCTGTGTATAATACAGACCTTAAACTATCTCATTTTTCTGATTGCTGTGTAGTATAAAGATACTAAGGTAGATTTTACATTGCATTTCTCAAACTGTGGTAATAGTCTAAATGGAACAGCATTACAAGTTGATTTGAACTAGATTTTCTAGAAGCAACAGCACACAAAGAGAACAGTGAAATCTGACTCTGTTTCTGGAGTTTAAAGGTATCCAGGTAATTTCCATGGTATTCTGTAGACAGTTCGTGTATATAAAATAGAGTTTCACCAAATGATTCAGAACAAAGCCTAATCATTCTAATTCTGTTGGACTCTCTAGAGCATATATAACTTTGGAAGGAACTGTCAATAACTGCAAATTCAAAGCAAACATTGAGTTTGAATGCAGAAATTCTTATGATTATTTGGTTTAAAGTATCCCCATTACTCTTTCATCTTCATGGCACTTACTTCTAAGACTGCATAGATCATGCTAACACTGATAAAACTAAGTATAATCCATACTGTTTAGAGGCAATGGATAGTACAGTACATAATTAAAACAGTAAGAGCTGTCTGCCTCTGAGAGAAAAAGGGAGAAGAATCTGACAGACCATAATCCTCCAGATGATAGAATTTTTCTAGCCACTTGTTTCCCTTTTTTCCTGTAATATCTCCTATTTTTTTCTCTGTATGCATCTCTTTGTCCCAGAATAAACAGTTGAAAATGTGGTTAACTACATGAGTAAATGAGAGTTTAATCTAACTAAACTGCAAGTGATTTACAAAAATGCATTTTTCCCATCTTCTTTACAGTGGAAGGGAATTGCTTCTTTAACTTTTAAGCACATGACATTTAGGAGTACATTAAAAAACAACTACAATCCTATATTTCAGCTAGGAAAATGGGAATAATTAACAAGACTATACACAGATATATTTTATTTCTCTCAGGGCACTTCAAGATGGAGTTGGTGTGGGTTTTTTTTTGCTTTTGCTATTATTTTTGCTTTTAACAGTAGAAAAATAAAAGAGGAAAAAAGACTAAGAAAGTAAGTAAAATTCTTATTTAAGAATGTCTTTGGCTACCTAGAAGCAAATTAGTTATGGTGCCACACATGATGAATGGCAGATTTTTCTGTTATCCAATTTACACAGCTATGAAAGTAAGGGTTCAGTTAAAAAAAAATAGCTTGTGGTTCCATTACTGGGGACTGTGTCCTAATGTATATGAAAAAAAGGGACAGAGTTAAGGGTACTGTCTTAATTTTGTAATTTTTCTGATGTTTAATAATTTTATTTTGTAGTCATTACTCTTTTAAGGACATTATTTTATATGAATGGTAAATATCTTACCCAGTTTTCTTAATTTATTGAAAAGCTAATACCTCTACTTACATACCACAAGTCTCCAGACATATCAAGTGCCATTCTAATCCATTCCTTAACGAAGACTGTCCTTAATTCAGCCAACCTAGATTGATTGTTTTTTCCAATTGGAAATCTGAAAACAAGCATAATTTCATTTATCATCTGCTCAATATCATATACCCGAAATTACAGGACAGGAGTTCATGGCACCCATTCAAGAATTAAAGCTGAGTAAAAGACAGAACTTCTTTTTCTTCCCTGCATAAAATGTGCCTGTAATTCAGTTCTTCACAATGCATTTGTATATACAAAAATAGAAAATTTACCCTTATTTTTTTCACTGAAAAAGTTGTTAATGCCAAAAGTGTTGTTGCCAACTAAAATATGTATTTGTGGAATGAGAACTTCCCATTTCAAAGATACTTTCATTTAACAGTTCATTTCCATTATCTATGGTGTACAGTCAGTAAAATAACTTTTGCTATTTGCAGCTACAGTTGGTAGTCATCATGAATGTGATCTCATGCAAAACACTATTTTACAGTGTTATTCAAGAGATAAACTTTTTTACCTGATAGCAATATGTCTTCGTGTAGGTGATGCAGCAGTTCAGTGTAACAACAGTTGTTCAATGCATAGATTCACAAAGTCATTGTCTGAAGTTGTAGGAAAAAAAGTGAACTTAATGTTCTTGTTAACTAACAGTATGAACCACATCCATTTATTTTAACAAATCTTTCATATTAAGGTATCTTTTTGTGGCTTCTTTGGGTAAACATTTTGAAGCTTCCAGGTATTAATTCATGGCTACTATGTTAAGTAACAAAATATGGCTGCAGGTATAACAAATTGACATATGTAAGCAGAAGGGAGAAAGACAGTGTCACAATATGATGTATAATGTTATCAAAGCTGGTTGCAATAAGCTAAAACTGGATTATTTTTACTGTACGTAATTTATGCTTTCTGAAATCTTACAATTCTCTATATTTTCGGCTATTCATGAATTTAGTCAGTATTCCATCCTCTCACTAATCCATTTCTAAAATAATTTATGTCAGGAGAAAACTCTGGAAATTATAGACATCATTTGTGAATTGTAGTATATTCAGTGTCATTTTCTACTTTTATTATCAGTAATTCTTTATGGATAAAACTTATTTACTTAGATTTTATTCTATACTTTAGCATTAATGCTATGTCTATTCTGTGTGAGTCATTTAACATACTGATACCAAAATTTAATCTCCTGCAGAGAGAGGAAAATTACAGTGGTGAGTTTAGTTAATTTGGTATCATTTATAAATGGCTTCAAGTTCCTTTAAAGAGTAGTGATCTGTAAATGAAAAATAATAACTTTTTAACTCCCTATAGTTTGGTGAATTGTACGGATTTTGGATTCAAGAAATATAAACAATAATATATTTAAAAATAAATAGATAAATGAACATATGAGCAGTAGCTATTATAATTTGGAACAGTGTTTGCACATCAAAGCCCATCAGCTTGAAAAGTGCATGGCTGATCTACCTTATTCAAAAAAGGTATTAAGTAAATGCAAACTTACAAAAGTATTCACATAACTTGTTAAAAAGTACAGTGTGTATGAGGAGTAGGAATAGGCATTTTCTTAGGGCTGAGAAAAACCTTGAGAGGTTACTTTACTTCATGTTTCCAACTGCTCAGGGATTTCTCATTACTGCTGTGCTGATACTTAGTCCTTTGTCATAATGCAGAAGTGTGAAGAAATAAAATAACATAGATTCTTTGAAGAGAGATGAAATCGTAATTAGTCTCTAATTGTTTGTCAGTCATGACAATTTTTCTTTAACTGTGTAAAAGCCAGTATGTTTTATAGTAGTGGAGCAACTGGCATTAATTTTCTTACTGACAAATTCTTATCACTTAGACAAAAAAAGGAAACCTGCCAATACTCTAAATCGAAGCAAGTGTAATTTAAAAAAATAGTCTGCAATCAGGTCTGTTATTAGTGAAAGATAGCATCTACCCATCTTTTGTTTTATAATACCGTTATTACCAAACCAGAGCTATCCCTTAACAGGAATTAGTTGAACATCTACAGTTTAACACGACTAGGTTGTCAAGAGTCTAAAATTCAATTGTGTCTTGACCAAGGATGGTGAAAGTAACAAAAAAAATGGTCCTCCTTTAGTAACAGGAAAAAAAAATGTTTGATCCTCAAAATAATATGACAAGGCTGAATCAAAGCTAAAAAAATAGAGGAATAAACAAAGGGCTTTACTACATTTTCTTTATTTTTTTTAACTCCTGAAGGTTTCATTTATTTTAAAATCTACAAAGAGGGAGAGAGAAACTTAAATCCTTTCATTTGATTTTTTTTTGGTATACAAAGCATTGAAACATATCAATAGTATATTACATACATTATTTCCTGTCTTTTGCTCCTCTAAAATATGACCCTCTGAACAGTAAAATCTAGTCCTCTCCAATTAGCTTCCTTAATCTCATGCAAAGATTTATCAAAGCTGTAAAAAAAAACCACACCACTTTTTTCTCTATTGTTATTTGAAGAGTTGTTCTAAAGTTGGATGGCTTGCTCCATTCTAATTTACAACTATGTTATACCTATTGGGTATGTCCCTCAAATAAAATTTTCTTACTTTCCATTTTGGTTATGCTTTGGGCTTTTTTGCCCCCATAGAGTGCAACTGTATTTCTTTTAATTCTCAGCTATCTTAATAGCACTTAATGTATCTGTTCCAGGTTGAGTTAAGCTTTTTTGATTGCAGTAATCACAGATGTACACATCTTTCCTCATAAGGTCTTGGTGATTTTGTTGTAAAATATCACTTGTATTTTCTTATCTGTAGTTTGCCTCAAGAATCCCAGAAGTATATTAACTTTTTTCTAATATTTATAACTCATAATTATCTGCTGATAAATTACTACACCTATTTCTTTCTTCCCCTCAGTTTTCCAACTGAAGAGACTCAAGCTCGTAATGAGATTTTTTTCTGTTAAGCTATAACTTGATGCATTTAATCACGCCTTTTTTATTATTCCAGTATTCTTTACTATTCATTTCTTGTTACAAGCACTCTTCTGTATCTCAGGATCACAGGTCTTAAAAAGCTTTCCCAATCCTTATAAAAGTCACAAACTAGTAGCAAGAACTTGTATGTTTATATGCTACTATTAGATTTTTGTCAAAGGGAATTGTATTTGACATTATCAATAAAATGAAGCTAGGCTGTACATGGAAGTGCATAGTGGAAGGCTGAGAGACAGTCTGCATAAATTGAAATAAAAGGTTCAGACTGAATATAAGGTGAAACTTTCACTGTGTGAACTGTGAAAATGCTGGAAGGTGTTGTCTGGAGAGGTTGTGCATCCTTGCGGGATGTCAAGGCTTGAACGGATAAAACCCTGAGAAACCTGGTCTGAGCTCATAGCTGACCCTCCTTTGAGCTGGAAGTTGAACTAGATGACCTACTGAAGTCTCTTCCAGCCTGAATTATCTTATGATGCTATGGTTTTCATAACAAAAACATGTCAGTCTTTTTTAATTCAAGTCCTGATCTGCTGAGTCTCTTTTGGTTCTTTAAGTATAAAGGTCACAAAAATACCCTATGAAGCCAAGCTTTAGTAATCAGTGTTTGGTCTATTGCAATCTTCTTGGAAACAACCTGAAAAAAAAAAATGCAAGTTTTGTACTGCAGGAAGATGCATAGAGAAGCAAAAATGAAAGGAACAAAAAGTTTCAAGGAATGCATCTAGGACAATTCTCATTGTGGTAGCTGCATACAGGCAGAATGGTCTTGAATTCATAAAGTTTTTGGTGTGGGGTTATTATTTGTTAGACATGTTATTGGATGGACAAGTCCTGCATAGGACTTTTGTACTGGCAAAAAATTGTTTTCAGTCATTCCCATAGATTAAACCTATTTGTTCAATAAGTACTGCTTGTTTAATTTTTTTCAAATTCCGAGGCCATTTATTCAAACCTAGGGTGCTACCTGACACTAAATAAATATCTTCATATCAAATAGTCCTTTGCCTCATAGCTTCCAGCATTTATTTTTTCATTACATTACAAGGTAAGGTGTATCCATTAATTATACTAACAACAATGAAAGCTGCAGAAACTATTTTTGAATGTGATTAATAATTTTTTTGTGCCCCAAATTAAACATTTTCAAACACCTTAATGCTGAGGTATTTATTGCCTTAATGAAAATGTTCTAATCTTCTCCATTCTTGGCTCCAAAAATTAATGGCAGGAAAATATACTTTTTAAAAGTGTAGTATTATGTTTAGGTTTCTTTTAGTTCCATATTAATTTTTCTTATATTAGAATATATTTTTTAACTACTTTGTGAACTAAATACTTAAAAGTATTTCTCTGTGATTAGAGATAGGAAATATGATTTGGACTTACACCAAACTCATTATAGTCTTATTTGAGAGAGAGAACAAAAGTTCTTGATTTACTCTGAATGCTTTTTGTTCTGAGTTCATTTTGAATTCATTTGATATAATTTCTCAGGAACAACCTCAAAATTTAAACAGATACAAGAACACTTTTTTTTTTATAAATAAATACATTTTGGCTTAAGGACACAGATGGCCTTAAAAAGAGCATCAGCCATTTTGAGTAAGTTGATTTTATTTCCTGAGTACCAAACAGCTTCCACAATTCACACAAAATACCAAAAGTATATTTCCCACAAGAAAAGAAATAAGTAAAATAATCCAGGCTTTCTGCTGTAAATATTAATGAAGCTTTCTTAAGCCTAGAAAATGAAGGATGATTTGTTCATACGTGCATTTCACTGGTTCTGGTGTACCATGCAATGAATCACACAGAATCACACAGAATCACAGAATCAGCCAGGTTGGAAGAGACCTCAGGGATCATCGAGTCCAACCGTTGCCCTGACACCACCATGTCAACTAGACCATGGCACTAAGTGCCATGTCCAGTCTTTTCTTAAACACATCCAGAGATGGTGACTCCACCACCTCCCTGGGCAGCCCATTCCAATGTCTAATAACCCTTTCTGTAAAGAAATTCTTCCTAATGTCCAACCTGAACCTCCCCTGGAGAAGCTTGAGGCTGTGTCCTCTTGTCCTATCGCTAGTTGCCCGGGAGAAGAGGCCAACTCCCACTTCACTACAACCTCCTTTCAGGTAGTTGTAGACTGCAATAATTCGCATTAGGAAAATTCAGGTACTTTATGAGGAAATTGCTAGACAGATGAGAAGCCTGAAATGATTCTGTTCTGCAGGGATCACAAAAAAAATCTACCAAATCCAATCAATGTTGACATCCAAGAACTTAGGGACAATTCAAATGTCACAGTGATCTAAGGCTCTTATGGTTTCCAGGGGAAGACAAACATAAGAACAGCAGTTACAAGTAGCAACAGAGAAAGGTAGTTGAGGTTCCCAGCTGTGATCAGCATCATTAATTTAGTGAGATTCCATGGATTTAGATTGAGGTTGACAGACATTTCAAGAACTAAACTCCTTTCAAATGATTTGAGATTCTGTGCAACATATTTAATGCAGGCCTTACCAAAAAATTTATCTACAAAGCTGATTTGCTGGATGTTTACCCCATCTCCAAAGCCGTAAAGACATTTCTTTGTGTTTGATTTCTTTCCTGCCCCACATATCATTTTTACGTATTTACTGTAGATAGCTTTATAATAATTCTAGTTTTACAAGCATATGTTGCAAAGTATAATGTAGTGATGTATGCCTTTTTATAGCCAGAAGTTTTCAGTGTTATCTATGTTTTGCAATAATCCTCTCATTTGCAATTGATGATTTTTTTACTTACCAGTTTGATGGAGTCAGTGAACTGAACTGAAGGACGATTAGGAATCTAAGTGGAGCCCAAAAGGATACATCAATTGTCCCTACATCACCATATGCATGCTGTTTCCCATCTCTTTCACTCATCTGCATCTTTTCACATTTGAGTCCTTGGTCTTCCCTCCGAACAAAGCATCTCAGCTCATCAGACCAAGCTGCTAGCCAAGTGCAATCACATCAACACAGTCTTCTCAAATGACTTCAGATTTTTCTTTGGCTTCACTGGGACACACAGTAAAAACTCAGCTCTATAGAGAATTTGTAGAAGGCCCAAACACTTTCTTAAATCAAAGGATTTCATAAACAGAACTTTTATTCTAAACTGGCTATTTCAATAGGACTTATAACAACTTTCTGTGATGAAGATAGTACCTAAATGTATAATCCCTGCTGAGCAAGCTGGTTAGGGAAAGCTGCCAATCTGTCTGTACTTCTCAGCAGGCATGCAATTTAAGCACTTGGGAGTTTAGGTACTCTTTGTAACACTGAGCATTCTGCTTCAAAGAGCTTAGAGGTGCAAAACCAGTGAATGTAACCTGTCTTCTGTTAATACTACACTTTAGTGTGCTTGAATTGCATTTTGCTTTTCCTCCTTGTTCTCCGTTCAAAAAAATGGAGAAGTAAATCTCTGTGAATCTAAGAAAGCTTATTTTTCGTAGACAAATAAACTCATGAATACTATATGGTTTGAAATAAATTTCTGAAAACGTACCCTGCCAGAATGCTTGAAAGTGAGGCAAAAATAACTCTTTACATGCTGTTCAGAGCGAGCTGCTAAAAAATGATATCTTGCTCAAAAATCATGTCTCTCTGTAGAGCTAATTGGAAATGATGAACTTGTGCTACCTAATGAAAAAGAACATAACAGGAATTTTCATGGGGTATTTGCCATGTTATAATTAGATAGCGCAGCAGTGTTGTTGCTACTAAATGTGTTATTCCTACTGTTTTCATAAACATGTAGTCACGACATAGGTATTGTAAAACTCCATATGTTACTTCTTTGCCTGGAAATCACTCTTATAACAAGGTTTTTGGTATTTTCTCTTTCATTAGGAGGGGAAGTACCCTGAAATGTGCGACTGTAAAGTGAAATTACCCTTATTTGGAATTATCTCTTCATTTTGTAATATAATTTACAGTAAACCTTTTTTAACCACCTTTTCAATGGCTAAATATAACTCTTTTCCCACTACAGTTTCCTAGCCAGAATTTAATTATAACTACTATAGTTCATTTTTTCATGCTGTCCATTGGTTTCATTTGAATAGTAAAAGCTATGTGTTTAGTTAAGAATACCTTTATGTTTTCTTGGGTTAGACCAGCAGCAAAGGAATCGGTGAGAGCTGCTTGAGGCTGACGTTTGAAAGTGAGATCTACCATTAATTCTTATTGCCTATTACTAAAATATTTGTATATCTTGTCTATTACATAAACAGCATGGACAAGTTACAAGGATTCAGACTTAAGTTTCAGGATTCAGAGACTTCTATGACAGGTATATTGGTACTCTGTGCAGTCAAAGAGGAGTATTTGCTACCAAAGAATGGGCACACATATTTGATAAAGACAATGCAAGATAAAGATGCTGTTGACCTTGAAGTGATGAATGCAGTATGTCTTAATTCCTTCTGCTTAATTTCCCATGTCCCGCCTTGGAGATAGATATTAATATTTTTTCCTTCCAAGAACTGAGCAAGTGCACTTGCTTCTCCCCACATCCTCTGCAGCTATGACCAGACTAGGAAGAGGAAAAAGATATTTTTGTCTTTTATGCTTTACGTTAAGAGATAGAAGATTAACCAAGGAGACAGCTAGACAACTGGGCTTCTGCTTCAAAAGGTCAAAACAAAATATACTATATTTGATGACATAACTCTGTAAACACCAAACACCTAGTAGTTAAGCTGTGCTGTTGTAGATCAAGAAATTTCTGATCATTCTTTTGGGAGTCTAGTTTTCTTTGTTATTTACTGTAAAAAGACTATATAAAAGCAGGTATACTTATGTAACTATATGATATAGAAGAAACAGGTGTTTAGCTAATATCATCACAGTTCACAGCTGAGAAGCTTCAGAGTATGAACATGAATGTAGATTGTGGCTAACCTGATGGGCAATAACTTTTTTAAGCCACATTAACTGTCAGTCTTGATAACCTGGCAAAACCAGAAAAATCAGGTTTCAACTTTGCCTTAGAAATTTGAGGCAGTTAAGATTTGTGATTTACTTCTTCCAAACCCTTCGAATTTGAGCTCAGGTTTTTCAGCAGTCCATTATTTTCTACTTTGAGTAGTTCATATTGGTATTTACATTAGCAACTATTACTTTTCATTTCTTTTTTTGGAAGCAGATATATTTGTGTTGTTTGCCATTGTGCTAGATTTGAGAGCAAGCATGTTAAAAATATCACAAAACAATGATATGTTGGTAGTTATGCTAGTGGCACAATTTACCATATTGTGGAAAGGAGGAAATCTCTAACCAAGCAGAAGGAGGAGTCTAACAAAGACGACCAAATCAGCAATGTTTTCCACAACTAAAGAGAAGATGAGTAAATTAAAATGAGTGCTTTTGTATTCCAGATCCCAGTATTAGAGGAATACTAGCTAAAAGTCTGTTGTTTAAAAAAAAAAAGAAGAAAATTAATGTTGCCAAACAGTGCAAGGCATCATGATCTTACTTGCACTTTTGGGTGCTTTTTAATTGAGAAAGTAGAAAATTACAATTTTATTTTAGAACAAATAGTCAAGGAAGTATGGATGGATACCCACTATAAATTTCAAATAGCAGCAGCAGCAGAGAAAGTGGTCTGATGTCAACTTGTGATTTACTGGCATCTTCAGAAGGTGCTGAGATACAGATGTTGTTGACGAATAACAGAGGACTTCTGTTGTCTTTTAAAATTGACTAAGAATACAGCTTTTTAAATATCTTTTATTACAGGATTTTCAAATGCTATTTGGAAGTGAGAAATACTTTTATATTCCTCCAAAAAATTAAAAATTAAGTCACATTATTAGATATCAGTAGTAGTGATGTATCATGTAATAATGGATAAAGAAATTAACATAAGAAACTACAAAATGTTATTAGGTATATTCTATTTACAGGATTTAGTTAGACAAATCAGATGATCACATTTATCTCAGCAATAGTATTAATAGCAATGTATGAGAAGTAATTGGTGGCAGGCATATAAAGAAAAATATTAGGGGAGACATTTATGAAGACAGATGGCAAAATTGCTATTGAATCAGATGAATAGTTCCTTTCACTTGCATTTCCAGAAAGAAAATAAGCAGGTCCATGGTAGACTATGAAATCAAAGAGAACGTAATTGACTAGGATGTACTCAAGCTACTGCCAAGTGTGTTAAATCCAGGGAAATTAAGTAGGATTTCTTGGAAGTTCATATGGTAAACAATTAGAATTTGATATATTTATTCTTACAGAATAACAAGAAAGAAATATTTGCATAGGAAGAAGAGTACTGAGATGTTGTCAAGGGGTACTAACGTGTCTTTTCAGTAGAAATAAAGTTGGAAATTTCAATGTAGATAAAAGGTAATACAGTTAGACTCAGACAGACACTATTCAGGATAGTTGAACATTTATATAACATCATATGCTGAAAGAATTCCAAGGAAAAGAAGACATTTCTTTTTTAGTTAAACCAAATGCAGTAGTAAGTAAAAAATAAGTCTACATTTCCTCCCTCTCCCATTTGAATGGCCTCGAAACGTTCACTTTCATTTTTATGAATTTTTGCATGCTGTACTAAAGGATGTATTAAACTTGGTTTATGCACAATTTGGAATAACAAAATTATAACTGTGGAATTTATACTTCTACAGCGCATTTTACAAATCCTGCAATCGGTGGGAAATTACAGTTATTAGTTATAGGCCATATGCCTTTGGAATTCAGGGAGAACCTCGAATATTTTGTAATAGGGTATTTTTACCCTTTTATTTAGCCACTAAAGAACCTTTTATAGAATCATAGAAATATAGAATTGTTTTGGGTGGAAAGGACCTTTAACCTAGCACTGCCAAGTCCACCACTAAACCAAATCCCTAAGCACCGCATCTACACGTCTTTTAAATTCCTCCAGGGATGGTGACTCAGCCACTTCCCTGGGCAGCTTGTTTGAATACTTTACAATGCTTTCGGTGAAGAAATTTTTCCTGATATCCAGTCTAAACCTTCCGTGGCACAACTTCAGGCCATTTCCTCTCGTCCTTCTTACCTGGTAGAAAAGACCAACACCCACCTTGCTACAAGCTCCTCTCGGGTTGTTCTGGAGAGTGATAAGGTCTCTCCTCAGCCTTCTTTTCTCCATACTAAATAACCCTAGTTCACTCAGCCACTCCTCATAAGACTAGTGCTCTGGACCCATCACTAGCTTCGTTGACCTTCTTTAGACATGCAATACACATACATCTAGCCAATACATAGGGCTGGGCAAAAAAAAAAATCAGCTATGCAGAATGGGAAGAATCAACTTTGTAAGCCATTTTCAGTACTAAGATCTGAAGTTTTTCTAATAATGTCAAAGAACAGCAATGTAAAATTTAAAAGAAATCTTTAAAATCTATCACATTGCTACCAAGAAAACCATAATATTTATTAATAAAACAGCACGGGGTTCCATCAAGACAAATGCAAACATGCTCATATATTCTTTGTCAGTTTTTCCTTTTTTTTAAAACAGTTAGGATTAATGGCAAATCAAAACTTAAGCTTTAAATTGCAACCTAGATTTTAGATTTGGACACAGTGCTTAGATTTGGAAAAATCCCTCTTCCCTATTTTTCATGACATTCTTTTTCTCCACCTATAGAAAGGCCATGCTCTATGCCTTGGAAGACTGACCAGTTCTTGGTTTTTGGAACCAAGTGACATATCGGAGGAATCTTAGTGGCTTATTAAAGAGGGCCCAGGTGCAAGGGGAAGTAGCAGTCAGGGAAAGAGATTTTTTTTTTTTTTTTTCACAGCAGAGCTTCCATCATGCTTCCACAAAGGGATATTGTCATGGTTTAACCACATTCAGCAACTAAGCACCATTCAGGCACTCACTCCCCCTGGCTGGGATGGCGAGAGAACTGGAAGGGTAAAAGTGAGAAAACTCGTGGGTTGAGATAAAGACAGTTTAATAGGTAAAGCAAAAGCCATGTGCACAAGCAAAGCAAAACAAGGAATTCATTGTCTACTTCCCCTCGACAGGCAGGTGGTCAGCCATCTCCAGGAAAGCAGGACTCCGTCACTCGTAATGGTTACTTGGGAAGACAAACTCCATCACTCCGAATGTCCTCCCCTTCCTTCTTCTTCCCCCAGCTTTATATGTTGAGCATGACATCATATGGTTTGGAATATCCCTTTGGTCAATTGGGATGAACTGTCATGGCTGTCTCCCCTCCCAACATCTTGTACATCCCCCCGCCCCCCCCCCAATCTACTTGCTGCTAGAATGGTGTGAGATGCAGAAAGGGCCTTGACTCTGTAGTCATTGCTCAGCAGTAACTAAAACATCTCTGTGTTATCAACACTATTTTCATTACAAATCCAAAACATAGACCTATACTAGCTAATATGAAGAAAATTAACTCTGTCCCAGCCAAAACCAGCACAGATACTCGGCTGAATACAAAAGAATTATGTTAATACCATAATACTCTTTGCAAAATAAAATGAATAACAATTTGGAAACAAGGCATAATGAGAAGGACACACTTATAACATTGAGTCATATGGGGCTGGTTATGAAAGTCAGATGCTACCAGCATTCCAGCAGAAATATGATGCCATAAAAGAGGGCATTAGAAATAACAAAGGGGCAAATCTGATTTTGTTTTCTTTCCCCTTAACGTGCCTTGAGAAAGAAGGTGAAATTAATGTAATTCATAAACCAAAAAATAGTTTTTAGTTTTCTCTCCCTTTCTAAAGAGGCCTAAGTAATTTTCAAAGATGCTAATTAACAGAAACACTTTTAATTTGATTAACACTATGTATTTTTTGTATTAATTGAAAAGTGTAAGAAATATTTAGAAAAATTCTGTAAAGTGATGTCTCTTCGGAGGTTCAGAAAATATACCATAAACAGTACCTTTTCCCCCATATTCTATTGGGATGTCGTGACATATCAGTAATGCATAAAATAGCCTACCGAAATCTCGTAATATAAAAAAAGTATGAGTAAATAATTAAATCCAACCATGTGAATAATAAAGTCTTGATACTTATCACAAGGCATGGGAGAGCTCAGAATTTATCGAAGCAACCATTTAAAGACAGACAGCCAAGCAGATAGCTATCCAAAATGGTTTGAAGTACAAGCAGAGAAAAGAGGACAGATTTAGGACTAGACAGAAGAATTCCAGGCTGGAATTTAACCACCTAATCTGATCCACAAAGGAGTTTAAGATGTCCTGAAACATACATAGGTAAGCATTTTGGGGGGAAATAAATATTGTGAATACGACGTGGGGTTAAGAGATTTTTTTTACCCAGAATATGTAAAACAACCTTAAAGTGCATCTTGAGCAAACGTCACAGGAATACTGTTTTAGGTGTACTGTGCAAGTCCTCTGTCAGTTTTACTTTTTTGGAGCTCTCTCACTACAATAGTTTTGTTGTAATATGAATGCAAAAACATTTGATGCTATGGGTGTCTGAAAGTTCTAGAACCATAGTAGTATCTTCCTTTAACAGTATCAAAACAATTCAAATATTGGATAACTTTTTTCATGTCCAAATGGGAAAAAAATTAATATTCTGTAATTTTAAGTCTTTCCAATGATGAAGAAGAGTATCATTAACTAGCATTTTATTTTCCTTTTTGTGCTTTTAACAATTCATAGTTACAAAGATTTAGTTCTGCAATAATTGCTACATTCCCCACGCTTATGCTTTAGAAATATACATCAGAGTGCAATAAAAAAAAATATAATTTTAAACTGTTCACTCACACATTGCTTCAAACCTGAGATTCAAGTAAAACTCTGCAAAAGAGGCATTTTTCAACGAAATTGTGATGAAATTGAAAACATATGAATAAACCAAGAAAATCCTTCTAAAAGCATTTAATCAAAACAAATGTCAATTTCTTCAGATAAAATGAAAATTATCAGAATTTAAACATATTAATGCATAAAGAAGTATGAAAGAAATCACTGCAAATGGAACCAAACAATGGACTCCCCAAAGAATTACAGTGGATTTTTTAAAAAAATCAGTGCAACAATTTATTGTTGTATGGAGGCTGAGTCTAATAGCTACAGTTGTATGGATTACTATTGACAAGGTAAAAAAAAAAACAACCTCACTTGTATATACAATGTTATTTCTATATAAAATGTGGGAAAGAATCAAATGGATTCTACTGAATTGCAGTAATCAAGTCTTAAATGCATGTATCGTGCGTGACAACATATGTATTCTTTCTTGGGAACATAAACTGAATTTTTGACAATATTTCTGCTAACAAGAGGGAGAAAGGGCTAATGATAAAGCAAAATACTGGTCTTGGCTCTACTATTAATTTGCTTTAGAGTGTTGTAGGGCTTTTATCTGCATCACCAAGATTCTACTGGATGAATACAAAAACGGCTGAATGATAAGACACATCTATTCATTTTTCTTATATATTTAGGTCTAATTTGACCAGTGCATGAACATAGAACCGTTCCACTGCTCCGCCCTCCCCAATAATGCCTACACCAGGAATACTAAAATCCCTCGTGCCATTTAGACACCATGTTTTGAAAGCAAGACAGAACTCTAATTCTATGTCTCTTCATAAACCTTCCCCATTCACAGTAACTTTAAAGTCTGCTAGGTTGTTTCCTGATCTTGGCTGCTGCTAACTAGCTCCCAGCTACAGTTAGTGACACCGAATATATGGCTCGGGTGCCCTCATGTTTATTCTTCCTCATCAAAGCATTTCTGGCCCAGGCAAAGCCAGACCCTGATATGATCTTTCCACTTATCTAATGCCTGTTCTAAAAGATGGATCTATCATCCTGGAAGAGATGTGCAGGCTTATACTGTACACCAATTAGAGAGTAGAGGAGGGGTTAGATTAACGGCAAAGGTGAGGCAGAGAAAGAAATACAGTTGCCATTGAATCACTACCTAATAGACCTAAATTGTTTTTTACCTTGGGTAGCTTAATCATCACCTTTAACCTTCTCAATGAAGCAGACCCTCCCATTATAAGTAAAGCAATGCCACACTTGCAACAGGTAGTAGAGTAATGGGTGGGTTTTTTTTCTTCTTATTGACACAAATTTACATAGAATTGGAAGGTTGTTAGGTAGAATAACCAGAAGTCATGACAACTTAGAAAGTCTTCAGCTGAGGCACACTGATATAACCAATTTGAACCCTGCAACTTAATCCTTGTGGCCAGTGACTCCTAACACAATGTGACAGCAAGCTGTTAAACATATTCTTGTGACTGACTTTTCTAACTTACTTACAGTGGGAAAAACAGGTCTTTTAATACAAAATCCCCTTCTATTTTCCTCAAAAAAATCAACTTTGTGCAGAAATTGTTTTGAGCATCTTTCAGATTACAGCGCAAACTGAATTTATCATCTGTAACTGAAATAATTTACTGTTTCTAATCAAGCCCTGACTCCACACAAATAAAGGAAGGCAAAAACTAAGATTTTGGGGTTTTTTTGTGCATTGGTTTCTGTCTTCCACTGATTTGTTTTGGGAAAATTATAGTTTGTTGAATGTGTGAATTGGCCATCGTCAGAAAGCATACTCATTTTTCTTGAAGTCATCTGCCAAATAGGAGAGGACAGAGAATAAATGTCTTTTAGTGTGATATTTTTGTTGTGTTCATATTTCTGGGTACATCAGTCCATGTTGCAGAATAGAGTCTCAAGCTTTATACTAAAAAATTACCCCTTATATCTCATTACTCTAATGTCATGATGCTCTTATCAGGTCTTAACTGACTAAGGATATCCAGCCTCATTCTACTTAGCCCGACTACCTTTCATATGAAGTTACACGTAAAGGACAGGTGCTGCATTATTACTTAGTTATTTAACTACAGATTCTGCATTTCATATTTGTCTCTAAAATACGTGACTTCACAACATCATTTCCATCAGGATATTTACCCAGCAAATTTCCGTGTCAATTCCTAAATAATTCCTTTTCTGTAGAATTTCTTTGTATTTTCATTTGCAAGCAGGATTCTCTGGCCTCTTCTGACTGCTTGTATGCTGATCCACAGGAAGAAAATGTGGCCCTTTTCTAAAGGGAGCTTCTACCTGAATTGAGCAATTTGAACTCCTAATCACAGGGTGGTAGCACTGCTACTTCTTCTGCACTGACACATGGCAGTCAATAGGCAAGGAAGGAAAATAACAGCTTGAAGATTCCAGATTTTGCTCTCACTGACATCAATATGCCTTAAAGTCATGCGTAGAAAGGCAATTTTAATATATGCTGCTCACATAATGTCACTAACATATGCCGTGCCAGCAGCAAATTGATTGTAGCACAGCCTCTTCCATTTTTCTTTCATCCTGACACTACAGCTGACAATTTTTAAGTGTTGAACACTGGGGTAAGTCATACACACACTCACAGAAGCCAACTATGACACAATCAAACATCATAGAATGGCAAGTGAGCCATTCTATTAATGTACAGATTAACTTCTGAGGAAGAGTGTTAGCCCTACTGCACATAGGCAATTTATCTGCATACACACAGTAAAAGTTTTGCGGCAGGCTAGCAGCCTGCATTGCCAAGCATTTGGAATAGCAACCTGTTCTCATAGAAACACATAAGAAGCTTCATGCTGTTTTTATGCAAGATCTTGGTAACTGCATTTGATATTTAACAATTAGCATCTACATGATGACTGTTTTCCTTGAATGTAAGAAATGTTCCATGGGATTTCTCCCAGAAGCTCTCTATATTCAGATATATCAATGGACTTAAGATGTACTGTACTTCACTTGCCACAGTCATATCACAATGGAGAGAATAGTAGGTTGACCTGACTGTAACTGGACATTGTTTGTAAAGCATCAATCACTTCTTGTAGTAATATGCAAAACAAACATTTATGTGTTAAAAAAATGCCAGATTAAAAAAAAAAACTCAGGAAGTTGGAGCATCTCTCCAAGTTCTGGACTTCACCAGCATTGCTATGCCTTGTGCAACAACACCTCCCAGAGCTTGAAATCGTGTAATAGATTATTGGTTTGTGTTTTTCCATTTCATCTCCAAAAATTATAATATTTTATTTATTATTACTTTCATTCAGGTGGACTAATCCATACTCTGAGGCTGTTTGGCTTCTCTGCTGGTGACCTCGTTTGAAATGGAGCCGAGAGCATAGTATCTGGGGTTGCTATATCTGGGGGTGGGGAGGGGGGGGTCGGGCAGGAGCTTCTTCTGCTCCACCCCAGCACAGGTGTAATGGACTGCAGAGCATCTCGAGAACTTCAAGGGAAGGCAGTTAATACAAGTCCCTACTCTGGAAAAAAATAAAGGCGATGGTGCACCACTCTCATTGCCTCTGGAGCACTTGCAGCCAATTACATGGACACCTCCCAACATCATGGAGGTTTTTATATTACCTTGGCAAATCTATCATCTCCCCTTTCTAGCTAGTTAGTACCCTGGTTTATCTCTGTCTGTAAAACATTTGAGATATAGGGTTATTCCACCTTTCAAGGTTCACCATGTCCAGCTTTCTTAATAGTGAGACAGATGTCTGAGATGTAGAAGCATGTGGGTGTTAAATAGTTTGTTGCTTTGTAGAGGTCTGATCTACATGCCTGCCTCCTCATGAAAAGACCATGGCTGGACTTTTTCATTGTAGCTTTGAAATAACTCTCTTTTTTTCTTTTTTTCCCCAAACAACTTATTACCTTTGTGTTTTATTGAAACAGTTCTCCAAACCCCAGAAATTCTTGACGGCCATCGGTCTGTGTCCTTAATTGCTTTATTTCCTCCCTGACGATGTCTTACTATATCTACAGTCTCTTGACATTAAATTTTGCAATTACTTCTCTTTCTTCTCATGGCAATAGTAAATATTGGTCATGTATTGTGAATAAGATTATAATTTACTAGTTTTAAATGATACAGCTTCACCTACCTTACTGACGTGCGGAACAGAAGATATTTTCCTACAGCTAATGCAACCCTTTCAGCTAAAGGTTTTTGTTTTTGTTTTTTCTCTCATGCATACCACTGAAATCTCATTAACAAGTAAAATTAGGACTGTCACATCTTCTAATTCCTTGTTTCTCTCCATCAAGGGACTTTTAGTGACTTATTTTTCAAGAAAGCTTCCAACATGACTTATAGGAAAATAAGGGATTAGTCAACATCTGAAAATTCAGTCTGTTTATCTATATTAACTGTGTTGAGGGCTGATATATTGATCAGGATTCATTCACTTGGAGAAGAAAAACTATACAGATTCTCTATAAGCAAACAATTAGAACTAACACTGAAAACTCTTCAAAAATATACAAAAACCCACCTTCCCCGACTTTTTTTTCTGTCCCCATGCAGAAAAGTGAATAAAATTGTGTTGAAAAGAGAAGGGTCAAGAAGAGAATCTCAGTCACAACATTTTTAGGAAACAAAATTAAGGCTTCTTACGAAATTATCAAATTTCTTAGCTGCAGTTAATAAGAAGTAACTGCAGCTTCTTCGGTCTGCTCTGTGTCTGAACAGGTAGAATAAATAAATGGCCTGCAATGACAACAGAGTCAGAAGGTAATTTGACCCCCCACCATGGTTCACTTATGGAACATGCCTGTTGAAGAAATGCTAACTAGTCCCTGAATCAAGTAAAAAGCTATGCGATCACAGAGAAACCTTAATTGGGAAACTCATTTGCATATTGCTACAGAGGAAATGTTGCACACAAACACTAGCAGTAAATGCAGATTTTTTTTAAATATAAGTTCTTCAATGTTACTAAAACATAAACATTTAAGTCAAATTTTAAACCACCCTTTCATGCAATGATTTGTATTACAGTGGCTTAATCATGTCTATAATTTACACCCTCTTAGCAGTTCCTTTCATTGTGATTGCATAAAAAAAAAACACAACAACAAAAACGCTGTGTGGTAAGGCTATTCGTATAATCACATTTGGCCTCAGGTCTTGAAAATATGATTCACAGTCACTGAATTCCAGAGAAGATGATTGCTTTAAACAAGTTATTTTTTGTGAATGAAACAGTGCATATTCATACTCCCTGGAATGACAGAGAACTTCTGGTCTCTGGGACAGCTACACTCAACCTCCTTTAACTTCTATGAGAAAGCCGTTATAAAATAGCGTCTTATAATCTTTCACAACATTTGATTATTAGCATGAATAGAAAAAAAAAAAGCTGAGAGACCACATTTTCCTTTCTTCCGCCTTTCTGTCATCCTCAGTTCACACCCACCAAAAAAAAAAAAACAAACCTGACTAACTATTCTTGACATAAGAAGTTGGGTTTAACGTGTGTAATGCTCTATTCTCATTAATAAAAATATCTACTTTCAGACATGTCAATAGCTGTAACTAAACTTTTTCTGGGAAAAATCAAACACAGTAGTAAAAAGATCTTTCCAGTAAATTTCATGGAAGTTTTGTTGAACGTTTCAATGGGACACTTTTATTAATGAGCCTATTACTGTACTTAAAAGCATGCACTAAATACAAATGAGTTCACTTACAACTGCTAAAAAAATCCCACAGCTACAGTTATGGACATACAGAAGTAGTCACTCTTTCTTCAGCATTCATTTTGGTTGGCTGCTTTGGGGTTCTTTTCTTCTCCAAAGGTGTTGTAGTGATATATTGCAAATATCTATAAAGCAAAAAGCAGCTTTTGAATCCACCTTTAGTTTTCAAAGTAATTATATAACTGCTTCTATGAAACACTCTGCTATGTGAGCCCTCCGAACTTCTGAGTTAATTTTTACTTTGCGTTTATTCATTGTGCGTATCTACAGAAATCCTTTTACAGAGAGGAAAAGAATATTAGTTACAGTTACAAGAAATTAGCTATTAGGGCAGCGCATGGAAATTGTTTCTAAAAGGAAGAGAGCAGTATAGGAGTGGAGTCAGGAGAGTATTTTTCCATTATAATTTTGGAGTTCTGCTTCTAAATTGGATTATCTTCCTTACTTACACTAGCAGGACTGTAAATCAGAAAATACAACACTGGGAACTGAATAGTTGTTATTTTCTAGTTTAATCTTTTGATACTCTGAATATGCTTGTATATTAACATTCATTACATAGTAGCGCTTTCCCCCCTTTTACATATATATTTAATGCTAAATTTCTTGAATATACAAGTCTTAGCCTGGAGAGAACTGCAAGGTCTTTACATGTTTCAAGGTTAGTGAAATTGTATGCTCCATTCATCTCAATATATCCGTTTTCCCCTATGCTTCCTCTGAAAGCCTGCTTCAGAGTTTGTGTGAAAAATGCATTTGCCTAGCAACACGAATGTAACTAATCTGTATTACTCGGTACAGATGTACAGTATGTACAGGATGTCAGTGCGAGGGACATTTTTAAAAGAAAGTAGAAATCTGTCACTGCCTTTCACAGGGAGTCAAAAAAACTTGTGCATATGAGACATCCTAAAAATACTCTTTCCAGACATCGAGATTTTTCTTGGTTTTGGTTAGCTTAGGTGCACAATAGTTGCTGAGCTGCTTCTGCACATGAAAATTGGTACATCTGTCTATTTACAGAAATTCACAGTTTTGATTAGCCAGTGGCTAATCTTTATGATAACTCTATGGATCCAGACTCCTCATTTCATTCATTCCTATGGCAGTTTTGATTTGAAACATTAAAATCTTTTTTGATAGGGATATAAAAGTTAAATTTGTCAGGTAAATCCTCTTAGTTGTAATTTGAAAATATACTGGAAAACTAGCACTCTCTGAAATTGCATCCCCATGTAGTAAAATTGTCTTTGAGATCAGCTGATCTAGTTAATTAAGGTAAAACACTAACTCATAGACAGAAAACATAACAGCAGCATCAGGTCAGGGAATCTGTGTTTAAGTTATTTTTCAGTTCTGTTCTAATTTTAAGACTGAAGATACTAGCTTTGTTTTACCCCTCTTGTGCAATAAAGCATTTTTATTACTGCTCTTGATCAGGTCTCAATTACTGGAACAGTTGTAATATAAAGGCATAAGGAGCTCTTGTGAGAAAATAGCTGCTTAACAGTATTTATGATGATGAGTCATGGGCAGAAAGATGATTTCCATCTTCTTTTGCATAGCCTTGAGGACATTGCAATTACTTACAAAACAGTAACATTACCCCAGGCTGTTCTGGTAAGGTTATTGGTACCATAATGGACAGCAGCAGACAAATAGTAACAGTTAAGCCAACAAAAAGCTGTGTGAGACAGTGTTTATTAAATAGATAAAAGGAAGGGGCAGAAAGGAGCAGGCATGAGAGAGATTGCCACTGTTGTTTACCACATGAAAAGCATATTAGTTTCTTCTGAAGCCATTCATAAAGCAGTAAGTAGAGAAGAAAATAAACTGAACGTGATGATGGTCAGCACAGGACTTGCTGTGATTATTCCTGGACTTTTTGGGAAAACTGAGACCTTTATTTTATGAGCAATAGCAGATTAAGCAAAACCAGATATTTTTCTACAGTTTTGCTTTCTTGAACTATGTAGGAAAGTGTGCTGATATCCAGAGAGAAATCTGAAAGGTTAGGCACTGTCTCATTATACAGTATATGTTTTATCTGTTGGCATGCTGTGAAGCAATGAAAGGAATTATACATTACAATTATTCAATCCGTATCTCTGAAACAGTACAAGGCTACATGACAAGGCAAGATGCATCAGCGCCACTCTTTCAATTTTCAGTTTGCTTTATTCAGTACACCTTTCTTCTGGAATATTAAATGCATCAAATATTTTGTCTAATTCAGCCCTTGGATTCTTCTTATGCCAATAATAAGCTGGAAATGTATTATAAGTGTTAAATTAGTTCACATTTCACATATTTTTCTATTGCTTAAGCATTTTTTACATGCCACCCGCCAGAGGTTTATTGACTCTTGAGTTTCTGGCATGTTAGGTAGATAGCACAAGTGATTTATTACCATGACTTGAAAAAGAAAGCTTGAAGAGAGAGCTTTTTTGTCCAGCTATTAGCTGAGGACAGGATTGAGTCACCTTGTCTCCCCTGTATATATTAATCTCATTAATGTTGCAGTCTGGAACTCCTGCTATGGGAAGTTCCTGGAACACAGGATCTTAAACTGTGTTTTAGAAAAACTTCTGAAAACTGCAGCAGTGCCATTACAGCTCCTCACTGTCCAGGAGCACAGAGGACAGCTGTGGGCGTGCCCCAGAGGGGCTGGATCCACGACCTGACGGCATCACTTAGGGAGGCTGTGAGGAGCCATTAGTGCCCACAGGGTCCTGACACTCACTGCTCATATGTGTTCAGCTTTTAGTTTTCAGGAGGCTTTGGAAGTGTGACTTGTATTACAGATATATCATATACTGGGTTTGGAGTTCATACAACAACTGTCATCTTTACAGCAGGATTTGGTATCTGTTTATGACCTATGCAAAGCTAGTTGCCATCTGTTGTGACAGGGATTGATTTAGGTTTACGTCCCTTAAAGAATCACTCTCAAAGATATTAGCAAAAGTGATATTATTTTTTTTAAAAATATGAATTTGTAAAAGCACAACTTAACAATGTTCAGACGTCAAGGTTCACTCTATTTTTTTCTACATGAGAGAAATATACAGAAGGGAAATTGAATTGGGATTGGGCTAGAATGATTTTACAAGAGATCTGGAATGAAAAGAATAAAGGAGCAAAGGGTAACAGAGACCCTTCTGTTCATACACGACATTCAGAATAGACTTCCCTCCCCATGCTTTCTAAACTCCTAATCACTGAGGACTCTAGTTGTGGTTGTATCCAGTCCCAGTCCTAGACTTGTCCAGTGGTTTATGTCTAAGGGAAATGGATTCAAGGATTTCAGTGGTATTGATTTAACATCTTATTATCTGTTTTATACATCTTTGAGATAGCAGAATTTAAGATTATTAACATTATTAGGGTAAATCACAAGATTAGATTATATGATTTTTCTAGCAATAATCAATCAATAATCAGCAATCCATTATAATCAACACAGGACTTAATTAAAGATACCACAACTTTTCCTAAATCAAATTGCATACACACAAACACATACACATGGCTATAAAGGTTAACCTATGATTAAGATGGTTCTTTCTCTGCATGTTATAGTAAATTTTGGAGCCAATGATCTTTGAAACCTCGCGAAATTGGATTATAGTGAATTACTCACTCTTTTTCTTTGTCAGCGTCTATCGGCAGATGATCTCAATTACCTTGTGAATCTACCTTCAGCCTTGCAAAATCTACCCTGAGAGGTATCCCAGCTCTGGGTCATGGCCTGCTGCAATCCAGAAGAACTCAAGGGGCTTCACTTAGGATCACTATTTATAGTATAACAAGATGATTGATTTTGGTCAGTACTTTTTCATTATGGCCATTATTCTTGTCAGGTGATCTTGCACCTTTCAGAGTGGGCTATGATCCAGGCAGGGAGAGTTTCAGGTACATTTCCCAGGCAACAGGAGTTTTCTGGGGTTGTTAGGAAGTGCCTGAGTGTCCTAACTTATTGTACTTATAGTCAGGACACGAAGGTTACAGATTTTCTCAACTCAGTGTACCAGCAGGCAAGATCAGAAAGTGCCACATCAGATTGTCCCAGCCACTGCACTTGTAACTAAAAGAACACAACATTGTCTGGTGCTGAGATCACTACGCAGCCCAGGGGAGGGGGTTTGCACCACTACACCATCCCGATCTAATTGTAGATAAGTTGCTCATTAAAGATGAAAATAACTCTTCACATTTGTGTCTATTCTTGCAGTACCTTTAGTCTATTGACTCAACAATAAGAACTTCCTTCTGACTTACTAATTAGCTAGACTGTATTATCTCCTCTTCTTTTTCATATTTTTTATGGGCCAAACCTTTGATCTGTTGAATTGCATGCTAGAATGAGTAAATAGCTTTGTCATGTTCTACGAAATTCTTAAATAACAACGCTTAGTTCTAGTCTCCCCTTTGGTTGTCTCTCATTATTTCACTATTTCAGAACAACTCATAATGTAGCATTTTGGAAATTTCACTTGTCTTTCTCAGTGGCAGATAATTTTTCTTTTGTTTTCAGCTTGTGACTATGGAAAGTACAAGAGAAGTTGCATATGGCTCTTCTCGACTGCTGCTTTCCTTTTTTTTTAAAAAAAACTTCAGGGTTGTTTTCTTTTTCCTTTTTTAAACTGGAAGTGGCTAAACAACTTTATCCCTCTTCCATGCTGCGCTTTGTTTGTTAATGTGGGGAGCTTCTGCATGACTCTCTCCATTGTGACTCCTCATTCACATACACAACATTTTTAATCAGTAATTCCAAATAATATGTTATTTGTTGGGGTTTTCTTTTAATTTGCTGCCAAGTAAGTGCACAGAGTTCAGTCAGTTTTAATGCATTGTTCCATAATCAACACAAAGTGTCAGCTGATATTTGACATCCACAAAGTGCTTGTGCAAATCAAGCTCCCTGGATGTCCTTGTACAGACATTCTATACAGTTGAATTTCCTTTATTGAGTTCATATGTCCTAAAAATGGATATTATCCAAGGCTTTGTTACTCTGATAAAGGAGCCTGAACCAGAATCTGTGTTTTTTTCAGACAACAAAAAAATTACATTTATCCTGAGTACACTTAATGGCAACTCTGAGCATGCAAAGGTAAACATAAAATTAATTTCTACCTGCCTTGAAAAAAATGTTCTAATTTCTTGACTCTAATGTTACTGGGAATTTTGCCACGACTTCAGTAGGGCCAGGATTTAACTTTTGCTGATAGATGTCAGTGTTTTAACCTTCATTCTTGTCTATTCTACCTTCTGTGTTAGCATGCCATGTTTTCAAAATGCTTCAAAGTTCTACAAAATCTTGCCAAAAAATACAGACATATTTCATGTTACAAGTTACAAATAAGCTCAATAACGTCTGCAGAAAGTTTCTACACTGAATCTGTTTTTCAAACTTTAATCTACTTCAAACACAGCTCTGTTACATTGACCAATAATATATATAGCTGTTTTCATTTGGCAACATAAATACCAGTCCTCAGGTCTTTCAGCCATCTAACTCAGCCATCAAAAAAAAAAGGAGATGTAAAGCGCAGTAGAGATACAAAGAGAGAAATAGGAAAAAAGAAAAAGGGTTTTGATATGCAATATGGTCAAGAGCAGCTGTGGTGGAATTCATTAACTCCATTGAGTAGGCATCTGCATATTTGCAACATCCTGATGAGGTGAGGAAAAAGGAGAGCAGGTGACTGACTGTACAGAGTGAAAAAAATAACAAAATATTTAAATTGCCTCATTTTCTTAGTCAGGCATTTGATTATTCTTTTTCCCTCTCAGAACTGCTTCTTTCCTTGTATTTTTGTGTACATAATAAGTTTGCAGTTGATTTTACTGGTATCTTCATTATAAATACAAAAGAACACTGGACTAATGTTTTCAAAAAAATTACAGCTTACGCTACTGGTTCTGCAAAGTCAAATACTGGAAGTAGCAATGAACATCTTTAGCTGTGTTTATCATTTAGAAGAGACCATTCTAATTAGCCATCATCCTGGCATATTAGGCAACTAATTATTTTTTTTTTATCCTGTTCCTATTCCTATTTTTGCTATCCCAAATTTATCTGTACTTTACAGTAGACACATAAATTTATAATCCATGGAAATTTTACTTAGCCCTCTATCATGGCTTGCAGCTGTGGAAGAGGTCCATCTTCCAGATTCATACTCCTGTTGTAATTAAGGGACCTTGACCTCACTTTGTCTTTGCTAAGAGTGATTTTGCTAAGAGTGCTTACATAAGTTATTTTTTTCAAGCACTTATTGAATTCTTCAGGTGGAAATTCTGAATATAGCTGATCACAAATGTCTCCTACAGGTAATGTCTCTGATGCTGACAGAAGACTGTAGATATTAACGCTTTCTCACATTATATTAAATTCTATTCCTATTGCATAAGGGATCAGGCTTGTGTGAAAGAATATGCAGGTGAACAGTAGCCTCTGAAAGCTGGAATATCACAAAGTTCGTGAACTTAGTTCCTCAGCTTTCACAAAGGAAAACATGCATGCTATTACATAAACTTCAGTGGGATTTTTTCCAGTAACATCATTATAAATGAAAGACTTCAGCAAGCCTCCATAATGCACTGACTGTCTCACTGCGATACTGTGTTACAGGCCATAACCAGCAATCACTTGCAGTATTTGGTCTGCGTGTCTGTCTACCTGTATGTGGTATCATGTTTTGCATTATGATTTGTGTTTCCTTGTTTATAAAATTTGAGGCTAATTCATATATATGGCACATTACATATGTTCCACATGGAGTGCATAAACATATACAGAATTCCAGATACTGCATTCAGATCTCTCATATGTCAGAGTGTTCCAAAAAAATAACTCTACTGAGGACAACCCTTGACATTGAATTTGTATAACTGAGAACAAAAGTAGGAATTGACCTCTTTTCACAGAATCACAGAATGTTAGGGATTGGAAGGGACCTCGAAAGATCATCTAGTCCAATCCCCCTGCCGGAGCAGGATTCCCTAGACCATATCACACAGGAACGCGTCCAGGTGGGTGTTTAATGTCTCCAGAGAAGGAGACTCCACAACCTCTCTGGGCAGCCTGTTCCAGTGTTCGGTTACCCTCACCGTAAAGAAGTTTTTCCTCATATTTATGTGGAACCTCCTGTGTTCCAGCTTGCACCCATTGCCCCTTGTCCTGTCAAGGGATGTCACTGAGAAGAGCCTGTCTCCATCCTCTTGACACTTGCCCTTTACATATTTAGAAACATTAATGAGGTCACCCCTCAGTCTCCTCTTCTTTAAGCTAAAGAGACCCAGCTCCCTCAGCCTCTCCTCATAAGGGAGATGTTCCACTCCCTTAATCATCTTCGTGGCTCTGCGCTGGACTCTCTCTAGCAGTTCCCTGTCCTTCTTGAACTGAGGGGCCCAGAACTGGACACAATATTCCAGATACGGCCTCACCAGGGCAGAGTAGAGGGGGAGGAGAACCTCTCTCGACCTGCTGACCACACCCCTTCTAATACACCCCAGGATGCCCTTGGCCTTCTTGGCCACAAGGGCACACTGCTGGCTCATGGTCATCCTGCTGTCCACTAGGACCCCCAGGTCCCTTTCCCCTACGCTGGTCTCCAACAGCTCTGTCTCCAACTTGTACTGGTACATAGGGTTGTTCTTGCCCAGATGCAGGACTCTACACTTGCCCTTGTTATATTTCATTAAATTTCTCCCCGCCCAACTCTCCAGCCTGTCTAGGTCTCTCTGAATGGCTGCGCAGCCTTCCGGTGTGTCAGCCACTCCTCCCAGTTTAGTGTCATCAGCGGACTTGCTGACAGTGCACTCTAGTCCCTCATCCAAGTCATTAATGAATATATTGAATAGAACTGGTCCCAGTACCGACCCTTGCGGGACTCCACTAGACACAGGCTTCCAACTGGACTCTGTCCCATTGACCACCACTCTCTGGCTTCTTTCCTTCAGCCAGTTCACAATCCATCTCACTACCCGATCATCCAGTCCACACTTCCTCTGTTTAGCTACAAGGATGCTGTGGGAGACCGTGTGAAATGCTTTACTGAAATCGAGATAGACCACATCCACAGCTTTACCATCATCTATCCACCGGGTTACGTCCTCATAAAAGGCTATCAAGTTGGTTAAGCATGACTTCCCCTTGGTGAAGCCATGCTGAGTGCCCCTAATGATCCCCCTATCCTTGATGTGCCTAGAGACAGAACCAAGGACAAGTTGTTCCATCACCTTTCCGGGGATGGAGGTGAGGCTGACCGGTCTATAGTTACCCGGGTCCTCCTTCTTGCCCTTTTTGAAGACTGGAGTGACATTCGCTTTCCTCCAGTCCTCAGGCACCTCTCCCGTTGCCCACGACTTAGCAAAGATGATGGAGAGTGGCCTAGCAATGACTTCCGCCAGCTCCCTCAGCACCCGCGGATGCATCCCATCAGGGCCCATGGATTTATGGACGTCCAGATTGCTTAATTGGTCCCTGACCCAGCCCTCATCTACCAAGACAGATTCCTCCTCTATCCTGACTTCTTCTGGGGCCTCAGGGGTCCGGGGCTCCTCAGGACAGCCTCCAGCAGTATAGACAGAGGCAAAGAAGGCATTCAGTAACTCTGCCTTCTTTCTATCCTCTGTCTCCAGGGCCCCCACCTCATTCATCAGTGGGCCTACATTGCCTCTAGTGTTGGCTTTACCTGCAATGTATTTGAAGAAGCCCTTTCTGTTGTCCTTGACCTCTCTTGCAAGGTTTAATTCCAAGGAGGCCTTAGCTTTCCTAGTTGCCTCCCTACATCCTCTGACAACAGATTTATATTCCTCCCAAGTGGCCAGCCCCTCCTTCCATGATCTGTACACTCTCTTCTTCCACTTGAGTTTGCCCAGCAGTTCCCTGTTTAACCATGCAGGTCTCCTGGTATCCTTCCTTGACTTCCTACCTGCTGGGATGCTCTGATCTTGAGCTCGGAAGAAGCAGTCCTTGAATGCTAACCAACTATCTTGGGCCCCCTTACCTTCTAGTACCCTGTCCCATGGGATTTCCCCTAGCAATTGCTTGAAAAGGCCAAAGTTGGCCCTCCTGAAGTCCAGGGTTGTGATTCTGCTGGCTATTCTGTTCCTGCCACATGAGATCCTGAACTCTACCATCTCATGGTCACTACAACCAAGGCTGCCCTCAACCTTCACTGCTTCAACCAGACCCTCCGTGTTAGTGAGGATAAGATCCAGCAGCGCTCCTCTCCTAGTTGGCTCATCCACCATTTGCATCAGAAAGTTATCATCAATGCACTGGAGGAACCTCCTGGACTGAGGATGGCTGGCTGAGTTGACCTCCCAGCAAATATCAGGGTAGTTGAAATCCCCCATGACAACCAGCCCCTGTAATTGCGAGACAGCTCTCAGCTGCCTGTAGAAGGCCTCATCACCGTCCTCATCCTGATCCGGTGGCCTGTAATAGACACCCACAACAGTATCACCCCTGCCAGCCTGCCTCTTAATTCGCACCCACAAACTCTCAACTCGCTCCTGATCCGCCCCTGGACAGAACTCAATACATTCTAGCTGCTCACTCACATAAAGAGCAACTCCACCACCTCTCCTTAGTGGCCTGTCTTTCCTGAACAGGACATAGCCGTCCATGACCCCATTCCAGTCATGCGAGGTGTCCCACCAAGTCTCTGTAATTGCCACTAGATCATAGCCCCCCGACCAAACACAGATTTCTAACTCCTCCTGTTTATTCCCCATGCTGCGTGCATTGGTGTACAGGCATTTCAGGGAGCGAGCTGAGCACACCGATTTCACTCCAGGGGGATGGGAGGCGTCCTGGTCTACCTCAACACTAGACCGTTGCCCCAGTGGTGCAAGCCCAGCTACTACCCCATCCCCCTTCGAATCTAGTTTAAAGCTCTCCGAATGAGCCCTGCTAATTCCTGTCCCAGAACCCTTTTGCCCCTACAACATAAATCTTTCCCATGTATTACGGTCACGCCTGGTGTCTTATAAAACCAGCCATTATCAAAGAACCCAAAGCCCTGCCTGTAGCACCAGTCTCGTAGCCAGGCATTAATAAAGAGAATCCCACTATTCCATCCCACGTCATCACCTGAAAATGGAAGGAGGGAGGAGAAAACAACTTGTGCTCCAGACTCTTTCACCAACCGTCCTAGGGCCTTGTAGTCTTTCTTCATCCCCCTCAGACTATGGGATGCAGCTTCTTCCCCACCTGTCTGGAAGATCAGCAGGGGGTAGTAGTCTGTGGCCTTCACCAGGTTGGGGAGTTTCCTGGTGATATCCCTGATTCGGGCTCCAGGCAGGCTGCAGACCTCCCTGTGGTGGGGGTCAGCTCTGCATATTGGGCCCTCAGATCCCTTTAGGAAGGAGTCTCCAACCACCAAAACTCTTCTCTTCTTCCTTGTGGAGGAGGTGGCTATACGCCTGTCAGGTTTTTCTGACTGTGGTGGCCTCTGATATAGGTTGCCTCTCCACCACATCCCCATTGTACCGGCTGTATTCCACTAGGGCTTCATATCTATTGCTCAGAGGTACCTGTGGAGGCAAGGTAGGCAAGGAGGGCACTCGCCTTTTGCCACAGCCATAGACTTGCCTCCGCTCACTCCTCTCCTCTAGGTTATTGTTTTCCACCTGAGAGGGGCAGAGTACAGGGGTCCCTCGATCCTGGGAGCTCTCTGGCAGGTGCTCCCATTTTTGTTGCAGGCAAGGCAGAGCCTGGCTCCACCAGTCTATCTCCATTTCAGCCTCCCGAATGCTCCTAAGCCTTTCTGCTTCGGCTTGAAGCCTTTTAACCTGGCTTTGAAGCTGTGCCGCTCGGCTGAGCAGATCATCTACCTGCTCACAGCGCACACAGCCCCCTGTCACCACAGAGACGCTGTAGCATTCCCTGCAGCCTGCGACCTGCACCATTGCCTCCTTCCGTGGGAGCTCTGTCTGGGTTCCCACATCCATTTTGGTCTTCTTCCGCCAGGTAGATACCATTGTTCTTTCACTGAGCTGGGAAATACCTGTTGGTGACACCCCTGGATCACAGCTCCTTGGCACCTTCCTCGCCTTGTGCACTGGGAGGGAGTCAGCGCCCTCCCCAACGAGCTGCAAACGGCTGCGGCCTCTCCTGCCCTGGGACACACCCAGTCACTGCTGACTCCCCCTGTACCCTCTGGCCAGGGACTAGTCCCTGTCCTCCAGGAGGCTTTTTATCACCCAATCAACAGGGGGTGGTGCTACACCCCCTCCTCTCCTGATTCGTTGCCGGCAACTTCCGGGTCCGGGGTAGGGGGGAAGAAATTCAGGGCTGCTGCTCGGGGGGGGGCCCAGAGTATGAAAACCACCCGGTTACAGCCCGATGCCACCCTCGCCCCCGCACTCACCTCAGTCGCTGCCGCCGCTGCCGCTACTGTCGCTGTTGCCACCGCTGATATTTTGGTGTCCCGTGCATGAAATAACTAACTACACTGCATGTACTGTCGTGTTAAAAATAGTCTGGAATGTTTTTCCAAGAGATTCATCTAATCTAACTTTATTTTTAGTGTCTCCATTTGTGATTTCTCATTCAATTAGAGTAGAAAGGAATAATCACATATAGGTATGGCTCATCTTATTTAAAAATAGCCTTTTAATATGATATTGGAATTACTCCCTAAATGTGATTCCTCTTATGTTTCTGGGGAAAAACAAAACAAAACAAAACAAAACAAAACAAAACAAAACAAACCCTTTCACACTGCCTGATTTGTAATAGGGACATTTCCAACATGGATAGTTCGTTGTTCATCTTTATTGTCTCAGGTTAAATAGCAGAACTAACTTAAACTGTATCTATCTATTCTGTGAAGAGACGACAACTAGAGCATGTTAGGTAATGGATATGGTTTAGTTGAAGTAAACCCCTTTACTGAGGTAAGCAGGACCTTCATTGAAGCTGAACAGAAAGATGTCTGAGCAGTTTTTGTGTAGAATTTACTATGTAGCAATACCAAGAAAGGAGCGGGTTAGGAGGAAATCCAGCACTCTCCATGGAAGTACTAAGAGAAGCAGGGGAAAAAAATGCTTTTGTGACTCCTCTAGGCTTTTGGGAAAAGGACAATGTCTCCCACTTTTCTGCAGTTTCATGGCTTTTAATATATCTAGAATAGAGTACACCTGTCAGTCCTTTCTTGCTCTTTTGCACACTAGTTAATGTGATAATTACACTTAAAGATAGAAATCTAATACTGTTGAAAAAAAGATGCTCAACTTAAATAGCAGAACTAAACATTTTACTTTAGCTACATTGTAGCTGTGCATTATAATATAATCACTGATCTCATTATTATAACCCTGTTTTCTGAAGGAAACTGTAACACTTGTGGGAGGGAGACCCTAATCACTGAATACAAAACTATTAAATGATGTCTTTTAATCTTGCCAACTGAAAAATTATTCTCTGTCCAAAATTATTTTTCATTGTCACTTTTGATTGAATTCAAGCAAAATTCTTCACACTTTCCAGGATGGAACGGCTACCTTCCTTACCCTTTCCAACACATTCTTCCTACATGCAGGGAGTGTCTCCATAAAACTTGCTGACTCCTGTGACTTTGTAAATTTTAATGTTTTCTTACAAAAAAAATGCTTAACCTAATTAGTAACAGAATGAAGTTTTGGTTTTGAAATTTGAAAAATTTTAAAAGGGTAAAGCATTTTATGTTTTCGCTTAATCTAAGGTATTCTTATATATTTCATTTTTTTCACAATTGTCCTTGTGAAGAAAGGTGAATTTTGAAAAGTTAAAGACTCTAAAGAAACTAGGTCAGTATGGCTGGGAATTCAAAATAAAAAAGCAGAGAAGAACCTAAATAGAATATAGGGAAGAAGGGGAAAAAACCAAATATTAACACTTTTTAAAATTGGAAATAACAAACAATTTCTGTTTTGGAAGTGCTTAATTTCAAAATTATTTTTTAAAAATTTATATATAACTAATTACATCTATATTTGACTTCACTAAGTGGTTTTTGACAAAGCTAAGGACATTTAAAGAGGTACAACTTTCAAATTTGAAAAAAACTTGATCTATCTCTCACCTGTTATAGATTACCTGTGGCTTAAGATGTCAACCAGTACTGTCATCCTATCTGGGCCCTTTAACAATGATTTCACATTGCTTATTAGAAATGGAAGTTTCATTCAGATTATAAATCCCAGAAAAAAAAATAATTTGGAGTTGTGTCGTTGAAATTCTGCTTTCAAGTTTTTGACATGTATCTTCTGTATTTTACTTTAACTAAGAGCTATACGTTCACAAACAAGTAGAGTGACATCATAGAGCAATATATTCCTATTGAGAACAATTCAGACACAAAATATATTTTTGTGGTTGTGTGGGGCAAAAAAAAAATAACCCCCCCCCCAAAAAAAAAAAACCCAAACTTGTCACATATTAATGGTGCACTAGGAGGACGTAAAAAAAAATGTTGCCTACTCATCCAACCTAAAAGGAAGAACGCCAAACAAGACACACAGAATCCTGGTAGCAGCAATGTATTGCCAGTGGGACAGACATATAATTTGCAGAGTCAGAGGCTGCTTTAGCAAACTGTGAAGCTAGAAAGCTCCTTTTGCTGCAACAGGTGGGAACAAAGCATGTCTAACTAACTAACAATTTGCTTATCAAAAGCTGTGGTAAGTGAAGTACTATGTGATTGTTTGATAATACATTTGTTTCTCTGTCTGATCTCCACCTGCTCAGAACAGGATGGTAGAGAAAAATTATTTTTGGTGAATATTGTTACGAGAGAGTTATTGCTCACTGACCTATTTTTCATTTTATTCCTGTAACTAATCTGCTATTATTTCTCACTGTAAATATCAGACGCTTTTGGATGCACTGCATGCTAAAAGGAATTACCAAAACTGGCAAACTCTTAGCATTATTTTGTGACATCATATCATCTCTTTGTTTTAGGCTCCTGTGCAATAGAAGCACAGAAAAGCAGTAAGAATTCAAATTCGAAAATCTTCTTATTTCTCCATATATATATATAAAAAAATGTTCATTTAATGAGTCATAATGTATCTGCTCTAGGTGAAGAGTTTTCTATTATTGCCATATAACTTATACAGAGAAAAATACCTAGCTTACTTCTTTTCTTATTTATTGTGTCACACAACCCCAAAATATAAACAGTCCTTGATTCTGTACTTTAAGTGATGTTGCAATATCGCTTAAAGTGATTTCTGCATTTAATTAAGATCTTGCTATTATGATCCCTGCAGTTACTCCTAAACATCAGATTGTAAAAGCTAGGTTGTGTTAGTTCGACCTGGCGTATGGAGTAATGGGGCATCTGGCTTGGTAGTATCAGCACATCTGAGACCTCAGGGCAATGCAAAGCTTATAAGGTCGCTGATGTCTAGGTACGGTTCTGCTCCCCTTGCACTACTGAAATACCACAGTGGGGCTTTATAGCTTTTCTTTCCATCAGTACATCTTTTTTTCATAGTGCTTAATGACATACAGGCAGTTTTATTTTTTTTTTGTGATGTAGAGCAAGTGTTTTATGTATTTTTTTTGACAGACATATTGGCTTAAACCTTGTTCAGTATTTAACAGTACTAAGTGTGGTTGACATAGGTACAGTTTGGACTGTTTGACATAATGTACTGCCTGGGACAGAATATAGTTACATATTTGCCACTGGTATTTGATACGAAATCGGGATGTTATTTTTATATGTCCTTCTCTCTTCTACCAGAAGATAATTGGTGAAACAGTCTTTAAATGCCTGGACAGGTTAGTGATTGTTATATGTAATGTAAAATGATTAAATAGTAATGTATGTTTAGTAAAGCATTCAGATTCCCTAGTATAAGCTAGAAAAGGAGGAGGAAGGAGGAAGTAGAGAAAGAAGTTGAAAAGATCCGCAGCAAATATAGAGTATGGTGAGAGAATTCACCTTTTTCCTTGATTAGCTTACATGCATTTTTTTTCTCGAGTATTAAAGATTTGACAGAAAGCTTAGTCTTGCTTATCAGAAGTGCAGCTTCCCAAACACTTGGAGAACTCTGCAAGAATGCCTGGATTGACCTCAGTCTTTCGGACATCATTACATTTTCCTATTAATCAAAATGCTTAGACAGTTTTTCGGAATGGAATTTGGATAGATAGTGTTCCTTTTGCCTTCTGTCCTATAACAAAATATGTTAAAACAATGATGTGATGGTTAGATTAGGCAGAAGGGCGAGCCAATCCTCTACATACTTTTCCTCTGACTTAGAAGAAATCATTTAATTTTTCCTGAGCTTCAGAGTCTACCTCTACAGGACTACAGATGTCTACAGTCCTTCAGAGCACTTGAAAAGCATACTTTTTTTTTTTTTTTTTTTGTTCTATTAACACCTGACGACAGTTTTGTAAAGGTTAGCAAATTCTTTTGATAGACCTGACAGAGTATTTTGTGCCCATAATCTGCCTTGTCATCTGAGAGATATTACATCAGTGGGAGCGGCTAAGTAAAACTGACGCATGTTTGAAATCCACCATCTTGGCTGGTACCAGACACTGAATTATGTCTTTTTTTCAAGAGTAAAAGTACCAGTTCCAAGAAGCCTTAACTAAAAAGCTAGGCAGTTGTTCTGAAAGTCTATTAGCATTGCATTATAATGTTTTGACTGAGCACAGATATATAATTAAAGCCAAGCAATTTAATTTGATTTCATCTCTGGTATAGTATGTTCCTTTGAAATGTATGGCTAAAGTTGTCTGGAAGCACTAGTAAATTTGGATTAAGACGCTGACTAATTTCACCTAAAAAAAAAATGTGGAGAATAGGTTCCTGAAATTTGAACTAGCTGACCTCACAAGGTCATTCCAAGCTCAGTGATCCTGTGTTTTGGACAAGAGTTTTATTTAAAAGCTTGCTTATGCTTGATATCTACAATCATGATGAGTGATGCACTGGGAAGGATCAGGGTTTGATTTTTAATAAATGTCACCTGGAATTCAGATAATATTTATAGTTACATAAAACAAGAGCAAAATGTCCTAAAATTTTCATTTTTAAATTGACACATACTGTATCCTTTTCAGCAAGCAAATACACATCATTACGTTCCTCCCTTCCATTGTATTTCTGTGAGACAGCCTCGATGCAGCTGTGATTCAAGGCACCACAGCTCTTTTCATGAGTCAAAAAGTATTGCAACAACCATCAGTTTAGAAGTACGAGAAGCTGACAGGCACACTGTTAACTTCTGCACAAACTTTTTTTAATTCGTAGTACCTTATAAATCAAAATTGTCCTAATTTCAATTCAGAAATTTTGAATGGAGACACAGTCTCATAATCAATTTATAGAACTTATATGGACCTCCCCAAGTTTGGATAAGTCATTTCTGCTATTTTAGACCTTTGAGTCTTCATTAGTCACCAGAATCCTCAGAAGAAAATAGGCCAGCTGGTCAATGAAAGCTGAGATAATCATTAAGATGAAAACTTTCTGTCAACTGTTCTTCAAATAGCTTTTTGTTAATTACTTCCTCACCAACACTAGAAAAATGAATTTCATTTACACAGAAATGTCAAATAACTGGAGATAACGAAGTTTATACAAAGTTTGTGAAAGTTAGTTAAGCTTTTGCTGGAAATATTTGAAAGGAGACCATTCTACTATTCAATCTCAATGAGTTCATTAATCCCTAGAGGCCAACTAATACAAATATGCAGGTCCACACTGAAAGGTGAAAAAAATCTCATTGCTGTTTGGGACAAATGTAGTAGCTACTGTTAGACAGGAAATGCCATTATTTATTGCATTTATTCACATTGCTTTTAGAGATTAAGCATCTGCTGAATTGACTCTGTTAGGCTGAATCAGTTGACATTACCTCCTCAGATATAATTTTTTATAAACAAATGGATTAGAAGACCTTGATATTCTACCTTATGCTAAACTGCACATGTTACAATTTTGAGGATAATTGGCTATATATATATCTCTCTCCATTTTACAGTAGACATTCAGTAGCAAATGGTACCTTGATGTGTCATTTTTTTAAAAAATATAGTAGATTACATTCACTAGTATGCTACAGAGTATCACCATAAATAATTGCCACTAAAGGAGCTGGCAAATCAAAACATATATTATGACATGCGTTTCAATAGAATTTGAAATTGTTCCTACCTGTTCAGTGAGAACTTTTAAAGTGCTGTAGAGTATTTGAAATACAAGATATTACATATTAATAATTGTTCTTATAATATTTTTGTCTGCCTATTACTAGACTGTATTTTTCCTGTAACTTGCCCGTGTTGTACTCATGTCACACTGTGTGTCTGTTGCAGGACTTAAAAGATTCTTTAAGGTTTATTCATTTGGCTTTGCCTTTTAATTTTAATTGTAGCATCTGCTCCAGAAGTTCTATATAAATGCTATGATTCATGCATTTATGAATTATAAATATTTTGTTTCAGCAAAAACCAACACATAGCATGCCAACACCTATACATAGGAGAGCCACAATAAGTGCCTGAAGTTGAAAGAGTATACAACTTGGTTTTAAATGTAGAACTTTTCCAGGCTTTCTGAAGCAAAGTTACAAAAGAGTGGACATATTTCTTATTATTTAATTCTCATTATACCACTCAATTTGTTTAACATTAATATATTAACTATTTGAAGACCTGGTGCATTATTTCATCTTTGGAACATGTAGAAATATAATGTCCTCCTTCAACTGGGCTAGGAATAAACTTTTTGTAAATGTTAGTGGTTGACTTATTTGATTTCCAGCTAGCTGAGTATTGTTATCTGCCGCGGTTACTGAAATGAGGGTTACGCTACTGCTTTCTAGGACTTGAAAGCTCACAGGTAGCTTCAGAAACTATGTTGCATTTATGTGGCAGCTTGTGATATCTGACTTCTTTCCCTGATTTTTCTTTGAAGTTATAGATACTGACAAACATTAAGACACCCAATACTTTTTACTGTATTTGCCTATACAATCTGTATTTAACATTCTTAACACTGCTCATGTCAACATCAGCTGCTACGCCTAGATAGTAAGAAAAATCAGATAATAGAATGTGAATGCTTAACAGACCATTGTATTCGACATGGGTCTTCAGCTCACTTCTGTCTTTTCACCTGGTTTACAAGACTCTCAAAGCTATCATATATGGAGGGTCACACCTGTAGTCTCTGACAGCAGATTCTCCAGACTGTTAATGTAGAACACGCAGACATGTAACAGAAGTTTTTATGTATAGCAGTCACTAGCTACAACGACAGTTTCTTAAGAATAGTTTTAAAGAGTCTTCAGTGTCATAGTTGACCAAAGATCATAAAGGCAGATATAAGAATGGTTTAGTTCTCCTCTACCAAAAAAAAAAGTTTGTGCTTACTTTTCCTGTTTTATGTAACATATATGTCTGTTGTACAGTGTTCCTGCATTGTTGTGTACAACTGAATGCCTTTTTCCTAGGCTTTTATATTATTTCATACTGATGTTTTTCTCTCAAGTCATTGACTTACTATTGCCATCTCTGCTTCTGTATTTGTTCTTTCTTATCTTGCATAGCATTAACTTTTGGTGCCTCTTACAGCTAAATAACCAAGATCAGAAAGCTGTGTTTAAAACTGCAAAAAGGCAGGCTTTGGACCACACACAGAGCTGAATCCCCAGGCTGAGTTATCATAGCATCATTTCTGAGTGATCGAAACTTTGAGGTCTGTGGCCCCAGCATAACGTATGAGGAACTAGCCTCCTCCAGAATCTGTAGGCCTGACCAGGTTTCAGAATGCTTGAGGAAAAGCTAATTTTTTTACTGTGTCTCCTTGACTGTAATTGTAATTTACACTATTAAAAAAAAAAAAATTGAAGCTTTTGGATTGCTTCATTGTAGTCTTTCTGTACAAGTAGACTCTATTATCTGCATATGTTAGGCATAGAAACATCTCTAATAGAATATATGCTTAATTACAAATGTACAAATATGGCACATGTGATTGAAGGGCAGAAGTTACATCTGCATCATAAAAAATAGAAAATGACTGGCATTTAGAACTTACTGCAATCAGAAAACAATATAGACAGAACCATTTTTCTAAAATGGACCATTTCATTATTTAGCAAATATTTTTCAGTATGACAATAGCAATCAGTGTTTGCAGAACAATGATGTGTGTGTACTCAGCTTTTAAGTTTTTTTGCTGATTGCCCCTTCAAATCACTGGCTATCTGAAAGAAATTTAAATACTAGAATGTTTGATAGCAGATTATTTGGCCTTAGGCTTGGGCTTATATTTTCTAGAAACAGAGGTATTTTGGAATTTAAGCAGACGTTATATTACTTCAGCTCTTGTTCTGCTTTAGTTTTGGTAAAGTTGTCATTTGTGCTAATAGCTCTCCTTTTTCATTATAAATGACCCTTTTAAAACAAGCAGGAAATAATTCCATGGGTCGTGTAAAATCTCTTAGCTGATGTCAGACTTTTGAACCTTGAATGTTCATCAAAAGCTATGTACTATATCTTGGGTTAACATCATTATGTTTACTGTGCATTAAAAATATACCAGTAATTGTTAGGCAAAAATTCTGAGCTTTTAAATACAGAATACATTTTTGTTAGTAAAGTGTCAACTAATCCACAGGCTTACATAATAAGCAGTGCTTGCCTACTCTTGCTTGCCAGTATGAAGTGTTGTAGTAATGCGTATTCTGAATGTTATATATTTTTTTATGCAAATAGTAAATCCCTAAAACTAATAGGACCATAATTCTAAACGACAAAAATATTTGCATAAGCTATTCTTAAATGTTCTAAGTTGACAAGTCCCTAGTCAAATTTACTTTTTACGTGTGGCTTATAAGCCGTAGAACAGACCACTGCACGTTAATTTGTACACACTTCTATTGCAAATTGTCATCAGTCATGATTTCCCTTCTTACTTTTCCTCCTGGATATCTTGCAGACTTATACTGAACCCATTGCTATGTTTCTTGTTACTATCAGGACACTCAATGGATCAAAGAGCTTTGCAAGACTTTTCTCCAGTCATCAGTTCCTTCTTTCATTTTGTACCATGGTAATTATTTCCTTATGCTCAGATTTTGTAAAACTTCGTATGATCAAGGTAACAAGAATTATTTTAATATTGACACCAACAAACTTACTTAAAGGAAAACTATTACTCTGATCTGTCTATTACATATCCTTATGTACTTTCAAATACAAATTCAACGTATGTAAAATATCCCACTGACTTCTTTCTTCCTTATGTTGCCATATTACACATTTTTCCATCTCTCTCCTTATTCTGAAAAAAAGTGAATAGATTTTTTTGGCAGTAATAATACTTGCCAGGTATTTCTAAGTTCTGAACAATTTCTTCCTCAAAAAAAGCTTCCTCTAGCTCTGGTAGAAATGGACAAAAAACAGAACCACCCAAACTTCTTGTAGCTCTGTAGAAAAAAAATCTACCTTCAAATAACGTGCTTTTGTGAAGTGAACACTAGGATCTAACTTTCGTATCTTCTATAAAATGTTGTCCTTCATTACTCCTGATTTTGATCAGATAAAATGCAAAGTAAGCTTTTATGATCATTCTGTGTTTCAGTATAAGAAACTAGTTTCCAGAAATTTCTTTAAAAACATAAAAAATTTTCAATCTGCCATAACTAAGTCTTCCAGCCTTTACTGTTCAAAAACTGTCATTCTCTTTTGTTCTCAGGACAAGTACCTTTTTCTCTACAGGTGTATTTCTATTAATGCTTGGGGAATGTCAAAAGACACTTAATGAGAAATCACCTGTTTGAAAAAGGATGCCATATTTCCAAGCATGATAGGAAGCCACCCTCTCCTTTTGTCCCTGATACCTTATTTCCCTGCCACTGTCACAGCTTCATGTTAATCACATAGTGTTTGACACAATGTTATAGAAATTTTCACATGGTTAATGAAAAAGTTCTTATGAGTTAGAGAGACAAGAATCAATAGGGGTGAAATAGAATAGTGAATAGAATAATTAATATAAGTCTATCTGAATAAACACAGGTGGGCTTTCACAATCCATGAATATTGTTCTCAAAGCTCCTTGTGTGATCCTGACCTATGACTGAACAAATCATCAATCAAAGCTTAATGAGTAAGCAGGAGTAGGCCTAGAAGTATTACCTTTTGATTTTTAGTAAAGGGGATGTATGGTTAACCTTTTCTTTACCTTAAAAGAAATATAAGACACTTAGAAATAAAAATTAGTGTAGATAAGGTTTTAAATATAATTTTAATTGTTTTTAAGGTTGAATGTTTAAGAAACACTGGCGGTGGGAACCGGACTCTGATCAACCTGGATCAGGACGGGACGCTGATCACAGCAAGAATATTAAGGACGCCGATCACAGCAAGAACATCGAGGATGGGGTTTCGACCGGAGTCGGAGCGGAACCAGAACATAAAGATCAGCGTACCGATGGAAAAGAATGGACTTTTGTGGACTCTTGACGAAGGAAGAAAGAGGAATTGAAATAGTTAGTGGATTATTAACAGAAGCTTATGAAATGTTTATGATGTAATTGATTATTAGTTTCTATATAAACTGATAGTGAATTTGAGTCAGGTACCATTCACTGCGGTGGTGGTCCAACTCTGAGTTATTAATAAAACCAGCAAACCTAGAGACCCGGACTCTGCCAATTTTCTTTAACACACAACCATACTTATTAAATAGACTATTTTAAGCTATTATCTAGAGAGTTATGTTTTCCAAACTTGTCATAAAATTCACAGATATTTTTCCACCTTCTCACTGTAGTGAAACAAAGGCTTACTGGGATTATAGCCGTAAAAGACATCTTGCATCCTCAATGCAGAACCTTAGAGGATTATAGCTAACTGTGTTAGCAGCAGAGCTTGAATATTTAAACTTACAGAGAGGTTATACTGCCAGTTCTCACACTTTCCCTGTCCATCCTCTTTCTGTCCTCTGTCCCCCTTGCGAGATCTTCAGTCCCCATGTGAAAAGTGCTGCCCTCCACTAACAGACAGAGGTGAACAGGCAAGACTTGATTCAATCTTTGTTGTTTCTGACACACAGCCACCATTGCGCCTGCCCCTTCCTTTCCCTTTGTTTTAAAGCCACCACTCACTTTACTGATCCTGCAGCTAGCATCTGGCAGGTGCTATCCCGCCACAAAACAGCAGGTCCTGGAAACCCTAATCTTCTTGGTTGAATGGTGTGCTGTGGTAGTAGTGAAGGTGTCATTAACTTCCCTATCATGTTTTCTACGGAGACCAAGGCATCGCTACACTTTGGCAGTTGCTGCTAAAGCAAGTTCTTTGTTTTATAACAAGTCTTTCCCACAAAAGATGGTGCTGAGCCAGCATGTATATAATCAGAACTAACATACTGATTTTTTTTTTTATTGGCAGCTATACACTTTATCTTTCTGCAGTGCTGGTCAGCAATTGCAGTATGCATTTCACTGAAAAAAAAATCCATTGTTTTTAGATACAAAAGTTGGAGGAAATCTTAGACACAAAGTGCATCAGCTTATGTATTTGCAAAGAGCTACTTGTACCTAGAGCAGTTATTGCTGCGAACTATACTTATAGCTAAAATTTCTTAAAACCAGGCAGATATTTCATTTGATGACAGTAAAAAAAAATACCCACTGGATAACTATAAAGTTCAAATCATGTTATAACCTGTTTACTTTGCAATGTATATGAAATGAAGTACAACCAGCTGAATCATTGGACACTCCTGTGTAAGACTTCAAAGGAACAATGCATCTGAAGCTCCAGAAGAGCTTATTTTAGATGTTGTATGACTAAAATATAATAAAGCGCCATCTGCTTATAGACTTGTCCTGCAGTATGTGATATACCTTGGCTCAACTTACCATCTACTTTCCACAGAATGTTTCAAGTCAAAATACGAAGTTTGTGATGATATCCCATGATTTACTTTAGGGGGGTGGGCAGAGGGCCCAATCTGCGTAAGTAGGAATAGTGATTACAATTCATTTCAATGCCAGCTGATGATAACAAGCTTGTAAGAAGAGATGACATTATTCAGAAGACAGTAGTAAAAGGTATATTCCCAGACTACTAAATTTGATTGTAATACATCAGATTGTAATGGGCTTGCCATTGTCTTAATTTTTTGATCAAGTTGTTACTAGCTATTAAAATTCAGATATTTTTCTTCCTTTTGTGAGTCTCAGTGAGCATGCAGAAGAGAGCATGAACATTGTGTGTACTTCCATGTTATACTCCATATATATTTTAATATTATCAATACAGAACATCACATCTTTTTCTCTTAGGTATAATGGTAGATACAAAAGTGAGTGAATATACATGGTCTGGTATATATATATGTGAGTGAGACTCCCATTTTTTTTCTTGAAGAAACAGCTGAACTACATTATCTGTCTATTACATTACTCTATACTACTGATTCTTATATGTGTTTTTCAAGTTGCATAAACATGAGATACTGAGATTGACTGGTTCACCTAAAGTCATTCAACACATCTGCAGCAGTGTGGAAAACAACACCACTCTAACTGGTAGGTAAAATGAATTGACCTAATGTAGGGCTTATGACTGAACTGGAGGGTGGCGGTCTTGTTTCTGAGGGAATTATGGTGGCAAATGAAACAAAAGAATAAAAAAAATATGCCAAGGAATTTGAGCTTATCTTGCTGTTTGTTCTCTAACTACTCATTAATTCTCACAAAGTAAAAATGGGCGTAGATTAATTAATGTTACTCTTCTATCCATAAGATGCCATTTAATTTCTTAAAGGGTGCTGTGTTTGGATCCGATATTGATTTACTAGGGATGATTGCTTAGCCACTTACTGTACTAATATTGACAGATGTCCCAGAGAGATAATAACTGAAAGCATATCAGTAGTTCGCAGTCATTTCATGCTAGCACATAATGCTTCTTATACATGTTGACTTCCACATTTAGCTTCTCATGTTTTCCCATATAATCCCTTTATGTCTCTCATTACTTTTGAGCACCTTTGTTTATCAGGAACAAGAGAAAGAAATGAGAATTTTAGAGATAAGATATAAACACAGACATCCTCATAACATCTTGTTGTTACCCTCCAGCTGAGGAAGTAAGTTCTGATGATAGAAAAAAAAAGAGCCAGAAGGAGGAACTGCTTTAGTTGTATTCTTCCTGTTCAGAGAAGTCAAGGTGGCTGACTTTCTCATGAAGAGGAAGCGGTCTTGCAGGGATTAGGGTGCATTCCAGACAGAGACAGAGAGAGACTTAGGTGTGCTTATATCAATACTGATCACTAGGGATGCTGTTAGCTTTGTGGTAGTTTTAAAATTACAAGAATCTTGATTTCTCCATAGAAACTGGTATTTTTAATAAGATGACCTTGTTTTATGCTGTGGCAAAGAAACATATTGATACAAACTATATACAGAGCTAAAGGCGAAAAAAACACGTAAGCTTGGAGCTACAGTTAGAGTTCTCATTATTGGATTGTCTAGAACTTATTCTATATCCAAGAATAGACCAATAAACTGTGAACACAGGGATTTAAAAAAATGAAGACAATTTATAATTAATGGTATCAGCATGCACAATCAATTTCATCTTTTCTGCTTCTTCTGTCAAGCTGTTCGGTCTAGGGATTCTGTATTCATCAACCTGTGATGTTGACTGTGAACTGCACATTTTGGAAAATGACCAAATATTTCTTTTTTGTTATGGTGTGATGGCTACATTATTTAGTGACCTGTAGAAAGACTTGCATTTTTTTAACATGTTTGGCAGACAGCCCTTGAAAGTCTCAGCCACTGATTTTTGCTCAATGAATGTTGCAGCCTGCCAAAAAAATGTCTGGGTAAGGCTGAGTTGAAATAATGACAGCGAAATTTAATTCCAGTTTAAAGAAGAGGAAGCAAAATATTGAAGTGTGGGGCAAAGTTTGTTTTATATTTATCTTGATATTTTGTTCATATCTGAGGCCAAATATGTCTTTTTTTTTTTAAGGTTTTATGCTGGGTAACTTTCTGAGAATATAGAGAAACATAGGATATTCTTGAAAGTGGTGTTCCTCCTGTAAGTAATAAACTTAACAGAAGTGATTCTAAATTTGAGAGCAAAATAACCATAAGCTCTGGGAAGATGGATGTTGACTAATATTAAAATTATTAATTTAAGCTTCTCTTTATGTCAATTGCTCTTTGAGAAGGAAAACTAATCTCAGTCAGTAGTGGTCAAATACTTTTCTGAAAGAAAAGGCTTTAAGTATGTTTTTCATGCAAGCTATAGAATTGACTGCATCTTGCAACTGTGTTACATTAAATTAGATGAATATCAATGCAAATAATTTTGTAAGATTACTAGTTTTAAAAATCGAGTTTCAGGTCTTTTTTTTTTTTTTCACTTTTTTCCCCACTTTGAACAGGAAGTGATAAGACAGAACTATTTTAATTTCCTCAGGTATAATATATGACTATGACAATTCTACTGAACATTTACATCTCTTTCAATGTTCCTCAGTGCCAGTCATAAACACTCAATCAGAAGTGCCACAGTATTTTTCTTTAAAGAAGCTGGAAACTTCTGATCATTTTAAATCTGCTCAGGCTGGCAAGAACAGACTCGATGCGAAGATATCACCTATGCTTATTTGTGTTTTCTCAATTTAATACTGACTTCTAGAAGGTTTAATTTCCACAGTCATTTCACCCTATTGAACCAGAGCATAATTATCTATACAAGGGGAAGAAATGAGAAGGTAAGAAAATTAGTAGGTAGGCAACCAATATCTCCCTTCATGTTACATGATTCTTTTCTCTTTTTTTGGGTTTTGGGAGCTTTTTTCAACAAACCAGACCTTGACAGCTTGCAGATTCTTAACATTTCATACAGATAAGGAGTAAATCCTCACAACGAGGAAACCAGCAGGAGAAAGTAAGTGGAATGAAGTTATCATTCTTGAAAGGCCAAAAGGCAGGAATTTAATGTTTTTTTAAAAAAAATTATACTTTTTTTTACAGACAGTAAATGGACCGGATATAAAAAAGACACTAAAGGGTTCAGTCAGGCGTAAAGCATCTGTTTAAAGTTCTGATTGCAGTTCACTAAAGCATCTGAATGTGTGCTTAAATACTTATTTTTGATTTTTAGTCTGTCTTGGTTGAGGCATATTTAGTTTGAATTGTGAAATGTGTTGTTTGCTGGATGATTAAGCTCAATAAGGAAAAAGAGCATGAAGATTACAAATTGCACCTAGAGTAGAAATAAGCTGAAAGCACTTGTATAAAAAAAAAAATAATCTGACTTTTAATATCTATCTATATATATCATGCAGTGTTAAAACTTCTAGCTTTGCTCATGACTATAGGCAATACTAATTAGTAACATATATACGCTAAGGACTTGCTTATTACTCCTGACACTATTAGTTTGATTATCAGATATAGCACAGAGAGGCTGTTCTTTTTGCTTTTGTAGAAAATCTCCTCGTGACACAGGAAAAAAGATACCAAGAAAAGTGTATGTTTGTGTCCTTGACAAAGTACCTGAGGCTACACTACGGGACAAAATAGTTATTAATACTATTTTTCTTCAGACAAGAAAATTATCCTTCAATAATAAATTGCTAGTTCAGAAGGAGAATTTTGGGATTGTCTGTCCTATTTCACAAGTTCCAAATATTCTTTAGGCAGCTGAACCTTAATCTTTGTTAATTTTTTTCTGTGACCACAGACAACCTTCCTAGCATGCATATTCTCTCGAATGTGCTGCTGTTGAACTAGCTTCACCTCCTTTCGTGTCCCTGCTCTGTCCATTTGCTACAGTCACAAAAAAGGTTTGGAGGTTAGTTAAGTTCTGCCTTACCACTACTATACTTATATGTCTGTGCTTAAAATTTCTTTTGTATGTGTGAAATTTCGTTGAATTTGATTACTTTCTGGACCAGGAGTTAGCCTCATATTTGATATCATTTTGATAAGAGTAATGCTGCCATTTGTTCTCATCTTATGTCACAGAGTAATCTTGTTGAAAGTTTAGTCACGTTTAAACATATACCTGCCTGTCTGGTGTCCAGCTAGTAAACCTTAGAAGTTAGGGGTTTAGTCAAGTAAATTGCAACCACACTGTGTTCTTAATTTGAATCGTCTATTTTGTAGCAGACTCCACATCAAGCTGCATTGATCATATGCAAACCCTAATGTTCAAAATTGGCCAGAGGTTTCTCTTGGATGATGAACCACACTTTGCTGCAAGCATAGTTCTTTGGTACCAATGAAACTTCTTGAGATCTAACGCCAGAACCAAACAGATCTCCGCCACCCCCCGCCACCCCCTTGAAAGATACAGCTTATACCTGAAGACTTGGTATAGTAATTCTTCAGGGACACTAGTTCTGCCAAAAGTGCCTTCACTTTGGCTTAGCTATCCGATCTTTGTCTTCCCTGAAATTTTCTTTCACGACTGTGGATGGCTGGACTTCCCAGCAGCTGATTTCACTTACATGAGTGCTTATGTGAGTCAGTATTTTGGTCTTTTACAAAGCGTAAAAACATAATGTGTAAAAAAAAAAATTAAAAAAAATCTTAGGACTATAGTAGTCAATGACTGCAGGCCATGTCCTCTGCTTGTCTTTTTTCTTTTTTTTTTTCTTTTTTGTGATCACTCTCTCTCAGGATAACGATCTTGGACCATATCAAGCTGATCCTACTATGCAGCTCTAAACGGGCTAGAACATACTCCCTATAGCTGTTTCCTAGGGAAAACTTACAACCTTCTAGCACGACCTCTGCCTTTCCTTACTTAAGGTTTTGGTGGTGTGTTTTTTTTCTGTTTGTTTTTTAAAGTGAATAGTTTGACAAACAGTTTCAAGTCAAGAAAACAATTTCAAAGTAAATATAGTTAATGGTACTAACTGAAGAGAACAAAGACAATTACATCTAAATATTTCTTTTTCATACTGACAATGGTCAGAGAAAATGTTTCCCATGAAATTTTGCTGACATGTTTTGGCTTGCACAAAATATTTGGAAGTTATGAAATGCATAATTTTTCTCAACGTGACATGCCATTGTTCCAGTAAACTCGGCAGTTCCTTTGATTCCTGTAAAATAACCCACCTTTGCTGCTAGACACCCTGTTGCTCTTTCCCTTCTGCTTTCCCAGTTGCTTTCTAAGTGATTTTTTTTTAATTGGGAGAATGTGATATTACATCTGATAGTTCTAATATCCATAATGATTAGAAAGCTAATTGGCTATCACAGGAAATAAATACAGTAGCTGTCCATTTTGTGGGTATATTAACTGAATGTAATTTCTTAATCTGAAATGCTTAAATAGGTAACCCAAAGCTCACATCATTGAATTCCATGCTTCTCCATATTTTCCTATTAAGACACTTGAAACTTTTATGAGTTTTAATTTTTCCAAACAGAAGGAGCTAAAAATCTACCCAAAAAACCTGAGAAAGCAGGTAAAAAACCTCCTGGTGTTACTTATACTTGAAGTGTGGTGAGAAACTGAGCATATTAAATGAACAGAAATGAAACTTCTATTGTAAAGCTGTACTCCATTAGACACAGGCAATTTCATTCAAACAGCTTCATTACATTGCTTAGGCTTAAATCTGTAGTGGATTAAACAGAAACATTCAAGGTTCTCTAGTCTCAGTCGTTTTACCTGTAATGTTCTCATGGAAAACAAATAACTGGAGACTTCCACAAGGAGAAATCAGATTTTCTAAGCTATAGCTTTCATACTTCATGACTACATTTCTTTTTTTAAAGTCAGTGTTGCGTTTAGTTGCAAGAGTTGGTATTCTCTTACTGTCAGGCGACTTGCTTGATCTTACACCAGCACTTGAATTTGGGTCCTTCGCATGACTGATTGGGAAAATTCAAATAAATCAGTTAAAAGAATATGACTTTATCCCTGAAAAAATATCCAGAAATTCCTGGGAATTTTTGTCCAGTGTACTGTATATGATTTTGCTAACTAACAATGGATAACAATTCAAGTTTAAAAAAGTAGATTTAAAAAATAGTGCTTATGCACAAACAGAAACATAGATGTTGTGTTACAGAGCATGAAGTGGCAAGGAAACTATTTTGCTGTTTTTTTGTTTGTTTTTTTTAAAAAAAAAAATATGTAGGAATGGAATAGCGTAGTTGCTTTGTCATGCATTGATGGAGCACTGCTCTTTGTCATTCTATTCAAAGACCTTCCATTAGCGGTTTTACCTTCTTGCAGCAAAAAAAAAATAGTCTGAGTGGCTGTTGGTTAATATGGAAAGTAAGATATATGTACTCCCAAGGAATTTATATTTTATGGCATGAAAACTTTCTCCTACGAAGTGCAGCACTGCAAATGAGCTTGCGACTTGACTGTTAATTTCAAGTACTATAAAATCGATTTTCATAACACGATAGCAATTAGATCTTATTTTGATATGCCTTTAACAAAACATTAAGGGTTTAGTCTGGCTACAGTGACTTGTTTTAATAAGCAATAATTCCTCCATTCCTTATTTAACTGAAAACATCAATTCAAGGATTGAACCAGACTTGGTCTGAGAAAGCCAAACTAAGATGCAACTAAGAATATTTGAAAATGATTTAAAAAAAAAAAAACAAGAAGAAAAAGCAATCAACATCACCTTTAAATAATTTTAGACTTTTTCCTACAACTTGAAATACCTTGAAAATGACTCATGAAAGCCAATTAAAAGCTAGCTTGTTGGCTCAGCAGGAGGAATTTATATATCCCTTCAACACAATCCTCATTGAAGTATGATAAAATGGGGTGGAGGTAAAGAAATAGTGAGTTTCTAGATTTAAAAGTGATAAAGTATCTAGTTACACCTCAGAGGAGGGGAAAAGGGGAAAAAATCAATTATAATATCTCTGCATCTAAAAATACGGCTCATACCTCTGCATGGTGCATGATCATCACAGCTGAGTAGATGAGAGAGCAAAGAGTCAATAGAAGACTGAGGAAGTGATCACCAGAGGATACATTAGGAATTCATCAAGCCGAAAGCAGTTTCAGTTAGTAAGGAAGAAAGAAAATTCTTTTGATGTTAATCCATTCATGCTTCACCATTTGACTTGCAGTCAGTGCCACCCACTTTGTAGCTTACTTACTGAGAGTAGGTAAAAAAATTTTTATGCCTGATTTTGATTTCTCATGATGCTGAAGCAAACCAGAAATTAACCCAATCAGCCCCAAAAGTACTTATATAACATTAGCTTAAAAATCAGATCCCTTATATACAGTGGTATTTCTGTGACACAAATCTGGATTTACGGCTATTTCTTTCAGACACCTATCAATTCTTTGGAGAGAATTCGTAGATGTCGTTCAGACTAGTTCCTTAGTAACACCAAGCGGTTTTATTCTTAGCTACATCCTCTTCTAAGAGGGAAGTCAGGCCTTCACCTTCACTTCCTGAGTGGTATATATTAATCCTAGGCAAACTCTTTCATAAGAAGTGTTTGGTTTGCGTTCTGGATAAAAAGGTCTTCACTCTTACTGTTTTCCAACCAGATCTGTCTGTTCAATTAGAGTGGAAAGCAAAAGGCCTGCCCCCCCAAAAATCATACCCGCTCTTTGCCTGTGATCACTGCAAGAATTTACTCCACAGGAATAACAGCGCTTCTGCTCTCCCCAAAGTGCACTGAATTACATTTTGCTAAAGCAGTGTTAGGCCATCTAGTAGTCTGTAACTCGCTCTGCAGAATGCGAGGGCATTTTATATGGAAAACTCACAGGGTTACCATTCTGTTACGGCCACACAAGGGATAAACAGCGATTTTAGAGAGCGACATCTTGCCAGTTTAAAGTATACTTCATTTTAAGGACACGGCTAAATTAGTAGAAGACACTGAAGTGCTGCATATCACATCTGGCCGCCAGGCCTCGTTTGTTTGTTTGGTTTTTTGCTTTGAAAAATTCGCATTAGGTTTTGTAAGATATAAAAGCAGATCTGTTAAAGCACGGACCAGTCAGAGATGACCATCGCCATTTATGACTCTGTCTGTGAACACAGCTTTACAGTATGATCGCAAGATCACTCATTTGAACACCCTCCATAGATTATTTAAAGGAAAACAAATATTAAACCCTTATGTCAGAATCAAGGTGATTTAATGGTGAATTCAGTAATAGCTCCTCTTAATATTTTTCTGTGCCTCAGAGAGTAGGGATTTGGGCGCATTGTCTTCAGGGAGGATTATTCAATTTTTGGAATGCTAGCATGCATCACAACTCCCTTTTTTTTCCCCCCATTGAGTTATAGCGAGATCAGTGTCCCCATTCTTAGAAACGAGGGCAATCTGTTTAAATAAGCAGTGGGAAATTAGTTTATGCTTCAAAATCAAATAAGTGAGATTCTAGAATTTTGTTAAATGATACAGTAATTTAGGAGCTATATTTCTCCTGAAATACTAGGAAATGCAATCTGTTCTTTGAAAGAAATTGAGGAAAATTAGGTTTTTCAAAACATTAGTTGTAACTGAAGAAGAGCTGGAACATCCAGTTTTTAATCCATCATTTATCTGATCAAAAGATAAATGTGCTGCAAATTCTGAGCTATGACTTAAGGTGTCTTGCTATGTGCATATTAAATTGACAGATATTCATGTAAAATCAACTACAAAATATATTTCCAATATGCACAAAAGATGCATTTCATGTTTCACCTACATAACTAAAAGAACAGGTATTAACCAGCTCTAAAATAACATCTCAAAACTATGTTGTGGTTTTTTTTTTTTTGTTTATTTGTCAATTACTCTCTCTTGTATGGCCATTTTCAAAGAAGGCTCTGAAAACGGTATAATAAGAGCCAAAAAAAAATCAAAGTAAATTTCTGTCACAAACCTAACATTTCTGAAGTAGGAGATTTGCATTCAGAATTTGAACCTGGACCTACTGGTGTACACTGGATTTGCCAAACTTCAAGTACAAGAATGATTTATGTCAGCTGATCGAGGATAACGTCAAATACACGGAAAACTATATTTGACGCTACTATTGCACAATCGCTTATCCAAAATACAACTTTTAAGAGCACATTAGTACAAAATGAAAAGACATTCAGGCCATGAAAGCAAAGAAGCTGAAGTAATTTGTTCAATAAAATGCTATACTGCATCAGTTTCTGAATGGACCAAAAAAATAAAAAACATACTTTACAGCAGCCTTGGTAAAGTAAATATGAAATAGTTCCTTTAATCTATCCTCCTCTTTCAGTGCTGTGAGATCTAAACTGAGTGCTCACACCTACATATCCACATATCTATGGCAATAGAAAGATGTGGACTTTATCAAGAAACATGAATAAATTTCACTGTCCAGCACAGATGGGTGAAAAATAAAATGCTGAGAATATAGATGAATTAGATATCAAATCTATTAATGTAATTTTTCAGAGAACTACCTGGCATTATTTAATACACTGCAAATATGGTCATTCTGTCAGAAAGAGAAAGCCAGCGCATTTTTGCATGCTTCTTCCCTCCCATCACATGTAGTTATAAAAGAGAGCTAGAGAAAGCGTTGTTACATTCCTGCTGAGTCAGAGATAAGTAATTTCAACTTGTTTGTCAAAAATATTCCTCTTAGTTAGTTTTCAATTTTAGCTTATCAGGAGACAGTTCCTCATGCAACTAAAGACATACTTGCACAAGAAAGTTCAGTCTATTAAACCACAGCAACTCAAACCTAACCCTTGATCAACTGTCTTACAGCATTGACTTGTTGAGAAAGAAATTAAAAAAAAAAAAAAAAAAAAAAGAAAAAACTGTTCTATGTTGTCAGTAAGTAAATAAACCCTTTCCAATACATACCCCCCCTCTTCTCTTTCTTCTTCACACTTACAAAAATGAGGAGCAGGATGCCCAAGAACTAAGGGATAGTTTCTTGTCAGTCCATTATTCTTAGCTCTTAATTTTAAGAGCATGGCACTGCAGAAACCTTTAAAAAAGATATTACTCTTTTTTTCTGTATGCTTGCGCAAAGTTTTTGAAGACTTAAATGTCAATTAAGAAAGGGAGAAAGAACTTCAGAAAAAGCCTGTCTTACATGTCTCTGTGACATGATTTCACAAGACAGTAGGATCTCATTCTGGAAAAAAACTGTTTCTTATGTGTGATCTTGCAAAGTGCATCAAGTGAAATACTAGTGAAAAAATGTAATTTTATTTTTCAGAGCAATAGTTTTCAGATTATGGCATTCTTGATATGTCATAGTAATAGAGGAAAAGGAGGTTAAAAAAAAGGTCCAAAATCACCTTCTTAAACAGGTTGCCATAAACCTGCTCTGTGAATTTTGTAGAAGAATGATGAATCTATGCATTTCCTTCCTTATCTGTGAAATGCAATCTCACCTTTGGTGTAAAAGCAAAATGGAGACATAGATGTACACAAATCCTCTGCCCATTCACTTCCATTCCTTTTGAATGAATGCTTATGTGCATTGGTCTCTCAGCACCCTGTAGTGATAAGAAAACTCTCTTCAACTCCCTAAGCTATGAACACTGTTTCCAAAAAAAAAACCCAAAAAACAACTGCATCTTCACTGGGATTCTTCTTCAAAAGCTATCATGGCTTAATTTTGGCCCTTTTTTTCTCTAGCCTTGTGGAACACGCCAAAGATTCTTCTTTCAGCTTCATACAGATGCAGAAAGAACTTTCTCTATTTCTCTCTTTTCTCCCCTGCATTGAGACAAACTTGAGTGGCAGTCAGTTGGCGGATAGAAATGGGAAGAAAATCATGTCAGATCAAATATTTAGCTGATATCTTTTTTTCTGAGATGATCAGCAGGAGATGTGAATACATGTTTTTGGGTAAGTCACTGTTCAGCAAACCATCTGCTTTTGATTGCAAGGTGACTAAAACTTTTAATAACGTCTAACTGCTAACAATTGAACTTCAAAAAAAACCCTAGGAATAACTGACTGCAAGGAATATAGATTAAAAGTTGCTATCTTTTTATTTAAATTAAAAATTACATTAAAAAATAGATGGCTATACTTTGCTGTCAGTAGCGTCATCATTCAAGGTGCATAGTGTACAGAGAAGCCCTGACACGGCATAGGAGAAGCCACACAGCAGGAGTGACAGCAGGCTCTCAGACATGCATAGGCCACTACGTTTTTGTCCTAAGCTAACTGGTGGAGACACGGAGTGGAAGCCGAGAGATCTCTGACTACAGCCCTGGCCATTTTTCTCCCGAGGATGTGGCCCCACTTGCATTCTGCACCAGGCATAAGCAGTGCAGTCCAGGCACTGGAACTGTTGGCTGCGCTGCAGAGGCATGATTCGCTCTGGGCCGCTTCCAGATGCTCCTGAGGGGATGAGAGCAACCACTGCCAACAAAAATCTTCATCCAATCGGAGGGGCGCATGGCACCTCACACGAACTTATTTCAAAAAGCGGGGTAATGGCCACTTTGAGGGCTGTTGGTGGAGGCACGTGCTGGTGTGCTCCATGCCTGGGAAAGGTGGCACTGTGGAGGACTCACGCTGTGGCAGTTATGACAGCAGATGGAGAACATGGGCGATGGCCATCCTGGGCATAGCCTGGGGTGGGAGTAGCCAGGGTGGCCTGGAGACTCCCGAGGGCACCATCATCCTGCCGCTGGGCGGTCGCGTGGCCGTGGCAGTGTGCTGGCTGTGCATGGGTGGGGGAGGTGCGTACAACACACAGGAGGCGAGAAATGGGGAGCCGAAGGGGACTCATGGAGGTACTGTCCAGGCAGAGAGATGGTTAGAAAGAGCTGTGACTGGTCCTGCTCTGAGCCTCTGCCGTGGTGGCCCGGAGCCTTGGCCCTCACCCCGTGTGGAGCAGCAACTGGGGGGTTCCAGGTCCCCTGTGAGCAGTGTTGCGCTGCTGTAAGTTTGCACATCCTCAAGCAGGTCGAGGGAGAGGGGCCCCCCCTAGCACAGGGAGGGGTCGGGCTGATGGCCTTTATCAGGACAATATGCTGCTAACATGGGCATTGACCAGCACTCAGCATTGGCAGGTGGCCCTGGGCAACCTCTGGGAGCGCTGGAGCAGCCACACGGTGCACTGGGCTGCCTCAGCTGCTGCAGCAATGGCCTCATATCATGAAAACTTATCTGAAAGATGTTTCTGTATCACTTGGTTGAAATTTATATAGATACCAAGATTTTATTAGCCTAGTTCATTGTATTATCTGAAGCAATTTATTGTAGTTTCTCTGTGAGATGTATATGCACTGATTTCACAATTGAGTGCTGGTACTTTCTATGCAAATTCTAATATATGCATCAGATATAAACTGTTGATGTATAGCTTCCGATTTCTCACATCTCTTCTCTGTTACAACACTATGCCCTAAGTTTTTTTCCTCCATTTCTGTCACCAATGTATATTTGTTTTATCATCTTACCGCCTATCTTGAAAAAGGATTTATATTGATGGGCCTTATACCCAAATTGGCTTTTGCATAACTTCGCATGAGCAGTCATTTTTTAACTGCAAATTTCATGTCTTCTTACAAAAAGTTTTTGCTAGATTTCTAGTTAAAGTAGTGCCTTTGTTCAGTTAATCTTTGGACTCTGATAAGCACTGAAGAAGAAAACCTAATCAGTTTTGGTTTTCGGAGTTGTCTGTTTTATGCCGAGGACACAAATGAAAAAAACCCACCAACTTTAATAATGCTATCGTTACCATGTTTTTCTAGGATGCTAGCATCTCTATTTTCCATCAGTTTTTTGTAAAGGATACTGATGAATGTTAGGCTCTATGTCCCTTATTGCCCATTAATTGTAATGCTCTCTAATGAACAGGAAATACTGCAGATGTCATATGGTAAATAGCAGAACGTCATAATTTTACTTTGTGCAACATCTTTTTTGCTTTGAGTCACTTTGTACTAGTTGACTTGAAAACAGGAAGTTACTAAAATTTGCTTTCTCTGAATTACTTGTTTCTCATACTGGTTATTCATACTGCTGAGTTGTACCACACTAGAATTTCAGTGCTGATAAAGACCTTGATTCATAACATCATTGACCTTATGATTCACAAGTCTTCCTCTGCTTGAGGAAACTGCCATATGCCAATGTCTGACAGTTGAATAATTTCTCATTTTTGAGGTTTTTCTCCTCCCCAATAAATTCTTATAGACTAAAACATAGCTGCTCATGCATGCAGTGCAACTCTTAAATCAGTGATATTATACATTAAATACTGGAATTGCTTAGTGACCTCTTATTAATGAATTCACAGAATCACAGAATCACAGAATGTTAGGGATTGGAAGGGACCTCGAAAGATCATCTAGTCCAATCCCCCTGCCGGGGCAGGATTGCCTAGACCATATCACACAGGAACACGTCCAGGTGGGTTTTGAATGTCTCCAGAGAAGGAGACTCCACAACCTCTCTGGGCAGCCTGTTCCAGTGTTCTGTCACCCTCACCGTAAAGAAGTTTTTCCTCATATTTATGTGGAACCTCCTGTGTTCCAGCTTGCATCCATTGCCCCTTGTCCTGTCAAGGGATGTCACTGAGAAGAGCCTGGCTCCATCCTCTTGACACTGGCCCTTTACATATTTAGAAACATTAATGAGGTCACCCCTCAGTCTCCTCTTCTCCAAGCTAAAGAGACCCAGCTCCCTCAGCCTCTCCTCATAAGGGAGATGTTCCACTCCCTTAATCATCTTCGTGACTCTGCGCTGGACTCTCTCTAGCAGTTCCCTGTCCTTCTTGAACTGAGGGGCCCAGAACTGGACACAATATTCCAGATGCGGCCTCACCAGGGCAGAGTAGAGGGGGAGGAGAACCTCTCTCGACCTGCTGACCACACCCCTTCTAATACACCCCAGGATGCCCTTGGCCTTCTTGGCCACAAGGGCACACTGCTGGCTCATGGTCATCCTGCTGTCCACTAGGACCCCCAGGTCCCTTTCCCCTACGCTGGTCTCCAACAGCTCTGCCCCCAACTTGTACTGGTACATGGGGTTGTTCTTGTCCAGATGCAGGACTCTACACTTGCCCTTGTTATATTTCATTAAATTTCTCCCCACCCAACTCTCCAGCCTGTCCAGGTCTCTCTGAATGGCTGCGCAGCCTTCCGGTGTGTCAGCCACTCCTCCCAGTTTTGTGTCATCAGCGAACTTGCTGACAGTGCACTCTAATCCCTCATCCAAGTCATTAATGAATATATTGAATAGAACTGGTCCCAGAACCGACCCTTGTGGGACTCCGCTAGACACAGACCTCCAACTGGACTCTGTCCAGTTTTTTTAATAGCTTAGTCTTAAAAATTTTTACTTTAGAAAAAAATCATATTTTTGTATATAGACAGTACATATCCACTTCTGTTGTAATAATGTTATGTCATCTCAGGGAGAGATTTGCCCATCTTCACCAGTTTCCATTTACTTTTGTATTCCAATTAATATATGTGACTGTATTTCTGTAGGCAGTGATGTCCTTTAGTTTTGACTTCACCTTCTAGTTGTAGAAAATTAATGTATTAAGATAGCAATACCTTGGTATGTCCTTCTCTATTCATAAATGTACCACATTACATGAAGAGCAGTCCAGTGTGATGTCCTATTGCCGTTGCACTGAACTGGGACTATAAGCTTCAGTCTTGCTTAGACATTTCATATGCTCAATTTGCAAGGGCTTTTTCTGGAAGCCTGGGCAGAGATATCTTCAAGAAGAAAAGCGTGATGATATCATTATAGGCAAGATGGAGCTAGGGAGATGATTATATGTTTATTAATAAATAAAAAAAAAAAGTGAAATAAAACCCCAACATACACTATTCTCCCCTTGGGAAAAAGAATGAGAAATGGAAGGCACTGTAAATTCTAGTCACATTGTGTAATGCACTACTCAAATGTATTCAAATATTAGAACAAGAACAGATAATCTGTGAATAAAACAGGAAGAATAATATGCACATTCAAATATAGTCACGCTCCTACTTTAAATACCTGTGAGCTAAATCTAATCTGTATTTTATGTATTAAAGACTTTTATGCATCAAGTCCATCCTCAATTTTTATTTATACTCAAGCTTTCTTGTGAGAAACTTAATTTCCTATAACCATACAAGACTGTTTCTTAAACAAACAGACAAAGCCCAAAGCTAGTCAGTATGTTGTGCTTTGCATCTGTTCTTATGGTACACAAAACCAGTTTTTTTTCCCCTCAATAATACTGAGTTATCTTTATTTTGGATGTGTATAAAAGTTTCACTGCCAGGCAGAGGTACTGTTTTCAAAGTTCATTATTCTAAAACTGTTCTTTGAAGAGACTAACACTGCAGGTAAAGTTTAAGGTGCTTTTCAGTGTGAAAAATCCAGGTGCAGCCTGTCTTATTGCAAAGAACGTAAAGGAAATTGTGTAAAATATGCTGTACGGTAGCTACAGAGCAACATTAGGAATATTTCTGTATTGATCTTCTTGATGTTTGGGACCTTTTTCTTTATCCAATATGTCCTGGTTTCATGGGGATAAAGATCATAGAGTCAATTTCCTGTTACATTTTTGTTTTAGTTTGTGGCTGGCCATGGTATAGTGATCAAGGCCATTAGCAGTGAAAGCAAGGGCAGCTGACCCACAGGTGTATTCTGTAACATAAATGCCATGTTCACTATATATTGGAAAGCTTGCTGAGCGATGAGTGGGTTGTGCGTGTGCTCTTCCTCTCTCTTCCTCTTCCTATTCCTTGTCCTCTTCCTCGTCCTCTTCCTCTTCCTCGTCTTTGTCCTCATCTTCTTCCTCTTCCTTCTCTTTCTCTTCCTGCAGGGACTTGCCAAAACTCTTTGGGCTAAGTATAACTTTGTGTCTTTTGTATTAGTCTCAATATTGGTTTTCTTAATTTATTAAATCTGTTTAAATGTCAACCCATGAGTGTCCCTCCTTTTCCCAATTACTTTTCTTGGTTTGGGAGAGGAAATTGGATGATAGAAAAACTTGTTATTTTTTTAGCCCTGGGTGCAGGCTAAATGAAGACACAATGATGTAGTTCTACATTGTCTAATATCCTTTTGTAGTAATGAATTTGTTCAGTTTTTCCTAATGGTGGCGGGTTAAACCACTGTTGGCTGAGCTTTATTCACTGTTTTTCTTTCATTCTACATACCTCTAAGAAATGCATCCAAGTCACTTTGTACTGAGGATGTTGCTGAGTCAGCATAGCAATAAATTGTGAAGAATGTCTCCACAAATGGCTTATTCTAGCACATCTCGCCAGTACTTACATGCTTGCGTGACTACAGCCAAATATTTTTTTCTCATTATGAGATCGCCATTGCTACCTCTTATATAATTCTAGCCCAAGATTCTTCTAATTCTTAAGTTTGAGTAATTTCCTTGAAGCAGTGAGATAAGAACTGCAATGATTCACTCGCTGATATGCCCATGTAAAGGCAGAAACTTGACAAGTTAGAGAATGAAATGTCCAAGGTCAGTGACAGAACAATCTAAAAACTTTCTTTGTGAAACAGATATAGACATCTAATTCTAAAAAAGATCAACAGTTGACTAAACTAGAGATACTGATTTCTCACATATTATATTCCCTTATTGTCTGAGAGCTTTTTTTTAGAACTTCTTTAAAGTGTAAGGGATTTCCAGTCTTTCATTCAGAGATGCAATAAAAGTACCCAAGTCCCATGAAAACTTAGATTTGTCATATTTGGCTTTCCATCCTAGATTTGTTTACTTCTGCTTTTTTTTTTTTTTAAGCTCTACAATGCCACACCAAAAATGTCCCTTCCTAGGTCAGCACCTTAATTATAGAAGTATAACATATTTTGCCTGTTTTTCTGTCCCTGTGGTTGAGTTCTATTATATCATGGTCCAGCTTCAATGAGCGGGACATGTGATACCATTGTCTAAACTGTTCTGCAACTTAGAATTTTTTGGAGATATGGTGGATGGTGCTTTGATGTACTCAGAAAAAAAATCACATTAAGATCTCCCATTTCTCTGGTGGAGACACAAATTAGCTTGATATGCCGTGATTTATGTCTTACAAAGAAAATAGTTTGAAGAGAGGTTGTGACCTGTGTCACAAATTTAGAAAAAAATCCTAATGTCTAGACAGGAAGAGAAACTGGAATAGACCTCTTGTGCCTATTTCCTCCCATCTACACTTCCCATGTAGCTTCCTGTTGGTTAGTTCCTCCCAAATGTTTTACATTTTCTAAGCTGTTTTTGTATAGTACTTGCGAATTTCTATTGATTGTATAAAACATGGAGCATGTCAGTTGAGGGAACAAAAACCATTCTTCTTGAATCAGGTACCAATGTTTTGATAACTACTTAATGCATAACACACGTGTGTTGAAAGTACATATTAAAAATAGGTATTCATAGATTTTTTTTCTCCCTCTTAAGTAACAATGGCAACAGTAACTACCCAAAGATTCTAAAATACTATTAGGAATTATATATAAACTCTGAAATGACTAAGAGTATTACTAACTCAAGCTGTAAGTGGAACTGTTGTGTATAATATGACTCATATTTGTGAGCAACAGGAGTAAGAATGCAAAGTAACCACAGGCAGTACAAAACTCAATCTGGGACATCCATTCTGTGATAATAAAAGAGGTGGCGAAGGGAAGTTAATGAGCTTTGTTTTCAGTATGCTAATAGAATTTCAGGTTTTAACAACTTGCTTTTTGAGCAGTTTTAAACTTTTTTGTTATCAGGTACTAGTAAGTGGCAATAATATTTATAAGATATGAAGGATAAGTATTGTGTATTATTACAACTCGTCCATTTTAGATGTTTGTTAAAGAAATTCTAGTAAAAAAAACAGGACTTATTCTAAGACATTCAGTGCAGTGGTCTGGAATCAACTGTGTCTCTGGAAATAAGCAGGTCTTTACAACATGGAGTTTACTGCCTTGTGTGACAGGCTTTCTGCTCTTAAATTCCATGCAGCAGAAGAACAAACTGTCATTGGCTGGTTTTAGATGCTTTAAATGTAATTACAAATCATTACTTCCTTTGGAATAATGTAAGACATGTAATGTTTTATGAAAATAGCTATATGCAAAATGGCTATTGATACAAACGGTATTCATATGTGTTGTTAACAACCATGTAATTGCTTCCAATTCCTACAAGAGTAAAATGAAGAGGATTCTAAATAGCAACGCGTGGTAAATAATGACCATAATGAAATTACACTTAGGTAATGTTTTAAATTACAGATATTAATGATCTATCTCTGAGGATCACAACCTGGAAATAATAACAATGCAGCTCCCCTGTTAACTTCATTTTACTTGGTTAATTGTAAAAGATATGAGTAAATGGGAAACAAATTGAAACACAAAGCGTTACTGATACCAGCACTTGAAGCAGCACTCTATTACAATTTCACAAAATGTAAAAAATACTTGAGAGTTTATTTACATATCAGTGACAACCAACATTGCTTCTATGTGATACACCAAAATAATGTAAAACTTATATGTGAAAACTTGCAAGAGCAATATACCATGAACTGGTTTTAGAGTTATATAGAGAAGACATCAACATATTTCATCATGTTGATAAATTTAAGAAATAATTATATGAATAAAGCCAAGTTTTTGGTATGATTCATGAGAAGTTATACATTATTGTGCTAAGTGGATAGGATCTGTTGTAGCCCTTGCATAAGCCAATGTCACATCATCTGGACTAAGGCTTTGACCTTGTAACAAAAAAAATCTGCGTGTGACTAATGTGTATACAGAGTAGCTCAAATAAAGTTGGTGGCATGTTTAAGTCCAGACACCTCAGTACCCAAAAAAACTTCAGCATAGGAAAATTGAAGCAAACATGAAAATGAGTCAGATGATATAATATTGAACATAGCTCCAAATGAAGACTACTTTGTATAGCTTCAAACAGAATGAAACAGATGTGGTTTTTTTTATGTTGCTGTTCCTAATGATCAAGATGCTATGACGGTCCTGGTAAATCTTTGACTAGGTAAGGTTGAAGGGTAAAGCTCTATGATATCAGTTAAGCACTAGTATGTGTTATCATTATGATATAAATAATTACATCTAGGCCATGTTCACAAGTTTTATAAATCAATAAGATTACTATGTGTTATAATTCCTTACGTAGACACATTTGTATACTTTATTAAGGCAGCTAGATTGTATCAGATCTCCACCATGTAAGATAAGAGAATCTATTAAAACATACTTGACCACGATTTGAGTGCGATTTGTTTAGCTTTCCTAAGCAAGACTTCCAGTTCCAGACGAAGATTTTTTTCCCTGGAAAATGAATGCTTCTCTAGCCAGTTTCCAGGGGAGTGCTTAATTTTTTCCACTATTTTTATTGACATAGTAGGCTATCAGAAACTGGATGGCTTAATTTACTAGTGTGGATATAGCCTCTGACAATCAGTGATTTAATATACAAAATTTATGTAGAGAATTCCCCTGACCCACAAATCATTTGGAGCTACTTGAAGGATGCTAGAGACTCTATTGTTAAAGGACTACTTCCTTGGTTTCTGTGGAGCCTTAGTACAACTGGAGAACTTTACATCAAGACAAAATGCTGCGTTTGAGCCCATTCAGTCATTACAATATTCGTTTTCCTTCCACTGCTGTTAATGGCATATCCCAAAAACCTGACTCAGCACATCTTTATATTGCATACTAGCAAAGAAGAAGTATGAGCAGTAGCAATACACAGTAAGTGCTGGCAAAGGGGCAGCAGGGTAAATGCCAGTTTATTTAACTAAGGAACTAAGCCTAAAATCAATTAAAGTTTAACAGTATATAGCAACTGGGAAACAAATAGATTTTTGTGCCCTGCTATAGTCCTGCTTCTTTTACATATCAAATTCTTTACTGATTTACAGTCAACTCTAAATCTACCCTTTCTTGATCAAGGTGATCCAAATATAGACTCCAATAAAGAACAGACTATAAAAAGCGAAAAATAGGACGAGTGGCAGATGCTTCTTATGATTATTCTTCATTTCAGAGATCAAAGTCAGATCATGGGCTTTTGTGGGAGAGCCTTTACTTTTTCTTCATCACAGAATCACAGAATCAATCAGGTTGGAAGAGACCTCTGGGATCATCGAGTCCAACCGTTGCCCTGACACCTCCATGTCAACTAAACCATGGCACTAAGTGCCATGTCCAGTCTTTTTTTAAACACATCCAGAGATGGTGACTCCACCACCTTCCTGGACAGCCCATTCCAATGTCTAATAACCCTTTCTGAGAAGGGGTTATATATGTATGATATACATATACACATATGTATATCAATACATATGCGTATGCTCTTCATATCTTCACCAGCTCTCATATCAAGTATCACCAGGAGAGGCGAGTTGTGTGTGGCATTGGTTTTTGTTTATGTGATTGTAGTTGTGCACACACATTTGTATTTTCTGAGAGTAAAATAATACATTAGAGAAGTCCTATTAGGATGAGATAACTATTTAAAAAAGTAAGTGGAAATAGCCAGTCTGGAATGTAGCACGATGGATAGGTAATTTTCTTTTATTTTTATTTAAGAAAAAGCAATCTATTTTATGTAAAGGTGTGCCTCACACCAGCACATCAGGCACGTCTGGGTGGACAGGGATACTGAGGCCAGGGGGGAGATTGGGGAAGGGGTGGCGGGGGAGGGGGGGGCAGGATCAGGCCTGGTGAGGGGAACCAGGGTCAGAAGCAGCTCCAGCATGTCTGTGCAGGGACACAAGAATGGGGTCAGGATGGATTTGTGTTGGTCTGCAAGATCCAGTTCATCTTCTGCTACAACTTGGAGCAGTCAGAGGATTGCTCTAAGCTATCGGAAGCTGCAGTTACACCAGAATTAGTTTGCATAGTGCTTCACCAATGCTTTAGACCTGTGGTAATGCTGGAAAAACAAACTGGTATATAGATGCTTCAGCAGGATCTATCTGTCTACGCATTCTATGTAATTAAAGCTTACCTGTTGGAAGATAGTGGTATGAGAGGGATAATTTAAAAAAGTATATTGGACTCGTGTTTTTGTTTTCTGCTGTGCCTTTAAACTTTGTTTTTAATCTTAAAAGAGTCCTTTTTACTTGGTTATGAATGGCTAATTTTTAAATAATTTTTGAGTTGTAACAATTTTCTGACTTTAAGCAGAGGAATCATGTCAGAAGCTGCAGGTACATTCGGAAAAGGAATTATTTGAATATACTTTGATTTGCTTTGCCTATGAATAGTAATATTTATGGAAGCAATCCTGCCTGGGCAGCGATAGACAGGATGACCTAATAGGTCTTTTCCATGTCGTAGTCCTATGGTTCTGCTATATCATAAAACACATTAAAAATAGACTTGCATAACAGACTAGCACAGCTCCAAGCAAACCCTTTCAGTTTCTCAGGAACATAATAAATATGTAATTTAAATAATGCCTAAAAACATATTTACTGATCTGTCTGCATTTATTCTTCCACTAGAGATTATAAAATGCATATTTAGCAAAGAACTCTCCCTAAATAATGTCAAAATCTATCTTCATTGACTGAAGTCAGTGGGCTCACAGGAAAAACTGAGGCTTTGTCCTTATAGCATATTACTCATGTGCATTATTTTTAAGTGCAAGTTTTCAAAGAAGCAGTTGTCTCAATTTGTTGATGAATTTCAACAGGAATCTCTTTGGCTGTGGTACCATGCTTTGCTTTCAAAAATACATATTTTAATTACTTAGCTAGTGTCAGATGCAAGTAGTCTATTTAACAAAAATCAACCACAAAAAACGTGCACTACTTTTTGAAAAACAAGCTGGTTGAATCTCCACTCAAACCCTTACCTTGATGAACTGAAAGATTAGTCATGTACCTGATTGAATCAGAAATTGAACTAATCTGCCACAAAGAGGCAATAAAGGAAAAAAAGTCGCTTCTACAAAGCTTATCAATGACAAGACTGCACTCTGGTGGGTATCTCCCTGCTTATTGTTGTTTTTCCTTCAAGCTTTCTACCTAAGACATGGCTTGTGGTCTATCTTGATTTCAGTAAAGCGTTTGACACGGTCTCCCACAGCATCCTTGCAGCTAAACTGAGGAAGTGTGGTCTGGATGATCGGGTAGTGTGGTGGATTGTGAACTGGCTGAAGGAAAGAAGCCAGAGAGTGGTGGTCAATGGGACAGAGTCCAGTTGGAGGCCTGTGTCTAGCGGAGTCCCTCAAGGGTCGGTACTGGGACCAGTACTATTCAATATATTCATTAATGACTTGGATGAGGGACTAGAGTGCACTGTCAGCAAGTTCGCTGATGACACGAAACTGGGAGGAGTGGCTGACACACCGGAAGGCTGCGCAGCCATTCAGAGAGACCTGGACAGGCTGGAGAGTTGGGTGGGGAGAAATTTAATGAAACATAACAAGGGCAAGTGTAGAGTCCTGCATCTGGGCAAGAACAACCCCATGTACCAGTACAAGTTGGGGACAGACCTGTTGGAGACCAGCGTAGGGGAAAGGGACTTGGGGGTCCTAGAGGACAGCAGGAAGACCATGAACCAGCAATGTGCCCTTGTGGCCAAGAAGGCCAATGGCATCCTGGGGTGTATTAGAAGGGGTGTGGTTAGCAGGTCGAGAGAGGTTCTCCTCCCCCTCTACTCTGCCCTGGTGAGGCCGCATCTGGAATATTGTGTCCAGTTCTGGGCCCCTCAGTTCAAGAAGGACAGGGAACTGCTAGAGAGAGTCCAGCGCAGAGTCACGAAGATGATTAAGGGAGTGGAACATCTCCCTTATGAGGAGAGGCTGAGGGAGCTGGGTCTCTTTAGCTTGGAGAAGAGGAGACTGAGGGGTGACCTCATTAATGTTTCTAAATATGTAAAAGGCAAGTGTCAAGAGGATGGAGCCAGGCTCTTCTCAGTGACATCCCTTGACAGGACAAGGGGCAATGGGTGCAAGTTGGAACACAGGAGGTTCCACATAAATATGAGGAAAAACTTCTTTACGGTGAGGGTAACCGAACACTGGAACAGGCTGCCCAGAGATGTTGTGGAGTCTCCTTCTCTGGAGACATTCAAAACCCGCCTGGACGTGTTCCTGTGTGATATGGTCTAGGTAATCCTGCTCCGGCAGGGGGATTGGACTAGATGATCTTTCGAGGTCCCTTCCAATCCCTAACATTCTGTGATTCTGTGATTCTGTGATTCTGTGATTCCATGTGATATTCTGAAGAATGGTGGTCACATCCCACTCTTTACCTACCTTTATTTTAGAGCTGCTTAATTATCCTTTCTCTAGTACAGACTGTGATGGGGGTTTATTTGATGAACCAGGTTCATTGGAGTCTGGGATACCTCAGAAGCCAAATAAAATGATGAAGACAGTCATGATGGGGATGTCTTTGTATAGGGTACTTTTTCAACCTAACTTCATGCGATACAATAGGATTTATTGACTCAGGCTCAGCAGTGATTGGCTCTTCTGACTTTGAACTGACTTTGGAAGTGCTACCTATACATTTCTATACTGAGTTCTCTAGACATACTTACGAGTTGGTTGCTTTGTCTCCTCATGTTTCTATCGAGTTGTTTAGTTCTCTTTGAACTTGCAGTACCTAATGTAATGTACAAAAGACTCCACAATGACCTAAATAGCCAGATTGCAACCCTTCGTCTTTGGGTTATTTTTGGGCATGTACAAGACGCACATAATTTAAAAATACTAACAGTTACTGCCTTATACAACACATCATGTAGGTACAGCTAGCAAGGTGCTAGGCATTAAATGTTCATTACTCCTGTAGGACACCTAATGAATCTTTGACCAGATGGTCGTTGGTCAGGTAGGGAAGAATGAGCCTTCTTTGCTCCTTGGGTCAGGTTAAGCCTTGACATTGCTGAGCTGCTCTCTGCCTAATCCCTATCTTTTTCCTCTAAGGCTTTGGTAACTTTTTCTGGTATCATTTTTTCCTTCTGAGCTACTCACGGTCTTTTGCTTGTCAAGCTTATGTGTCTTTTGTTTTATCTTTTTAACTTGCATGGATCTAATATGTATTTTCTTGCAGTTCTTACAATGTATTGATTTTTTCCCATAACTTTGAGTCATGAAATTGCAGCTATGCTACATCCCACCTAGAGCTTGGAGCCACATGGCTAAGCCACTTATTTGACAGTTACTAGACCTTAAATTCAGACATGGTCGTGTCTGTGCATCAACTTTGCAGAAGTCCTAGAAGCATAGATATACGAGCTGGTCCAGCAGAAAGTCAGCACAGATTCAGTAACTCCCATTGTTCTTCACACCTTAGGAGAACCATAGTTGCGCTGCCATAAATTACAACTGAGGTATTAAACCTTGTCAGATCTAATCTGGCTCTAGGGTGCAGCCAGTTCAGGTGTTTTTGTATCTTTAACATGTTAACTCACAGCCTGAATAATTGTATGGTGTGTATTTGATAATACAATGATTATGCAAGCCTTAGTATTTTATTTGGTAATTCTTGAAGAAAGGGCATTAGTCTTTCCTACTTAATATGTGAAAAGGCCAGAGGTCAACAACTTGAGGCTGAACTACAGGCTATCTATCTTTTAGAAATGTATCATGTCTCTGATAAATAGCTTTGAGTCATGATGAAATAACCTTCTCTTCTTAAGTGCTAATACTTGTTGATTCTTCATAATGTTAAGAATGATTATTTCCAATTTAAATATTTCTTTATTACTAATTTAAATGTTTCTAACTTTACCTTCCAAATGCTGGATCTTGTTACGGTTTTATCTATCAGATTAAAGGGCCTCTTCATTGGACTTATTTTTTATAAATTTTAAGAAAGAGAAAAGGACAACTTCTAATAATCATAAGCTTAATTAGCTGATTACTATTGAAAATATTGGGAGCAGAGATAAAAATATGTAAGGTAAAAATTGTAAATCATGCATTTTTTGTGTGTATTAGAGGAAATATATGAAAAGGAACACAATTAATGAAACAGACTCAGAATTTATATTAGAGTGCATTTGTAATAGCAGGCAGATCTGACTGGTAAAGTTACAGCAGGACATTGACATGCTTCTATAACAGGAAACAAAAAAATCCGTAGGCTTCTTCTGATGGACCAGTGTAAGCCTCGTGTATGTCAGCGTTCCTTGTTTTACTCCTTTCTGGGGTGAAATAGAGCAGCAATGTGTCCTGTAGATATGTTTGTTATTCTCCTGCTGCTTTTATGTATTTATGTTTTAAGGTTTACCTCATTTTACAATAGCCCTTCCCCCCTCCCTTCAAATTCCCACTGAGGAAAACTTATTCAGTTGAAGTTTTTACCCTGTCTCTTATCATGTTTATTTCTGTTCACCTGGTTGTGCACAAGCAGAAGTACAGTTATGATGGCCAAGTAGCACTTAGCAGAAATCAACTGAGGACATTGTTCTTTTTAATTATTTTTAAACAGTTGTCACTTCTGTGTGGTATTTTTAAAGGTCCAAATATTTGAAGATTTGATTCACAACATTTTTCATGAAATATGTTTTCATATTTCACATTAAATAAAATATAGATTAAAAATAAGATTAACTTTCAAAAAGATTACAATAACCAAGTACCAACTCTACTCCACCAAAAATATATGCATTGCACATCTTTCTGTCAGTCTGCCTTGTTCTCTTATGATGGAAAAGTAGATACTGGTATATCTAAGGATAGAACTTAGTAGAGTTCTTTTTATTAAAAAGAACAACTCTACCTTTATGTTCTTTAGACTATATGGCAGCCAAAAGAAAGAATTAGAAATAGAAAAAAGAATGAAGGCTAATCCTCACTTTAGCAGCATGAATTAAAAAGATCACTTTCAAGGACTGCTACTTTTCATTCCAAAGATGTGAATGGCAGTGTCTGTTCCTGAGTGTAACCCTTGTTATCATTGAATAAAGGAGTATTAATTTTTTTTTTTTTTTTTAAGGAAAAAGAAACAGCTAGGGGAACGTCAGTGAAGTAATCATTTTGGACAAAACTTCTGGTTGGGAACCTCTGACTTGTGCTCTCACTATGATGGGTTTGTCCCCTCTCTCTCTGACTGGTTTGTGGTATGAAGAACATTGCACAAATCCAGACACCTTCTGCTTTCTCAGGGTATTGAGGGAAGACGGAAGAATCTATCGTCTATTAAATAACATAGTCAGGTGTGATTTCCTGTTGGTTATTGAGACCAGTGTTCTTGTTTCTTCCTCCAACAATTTAATTTAAAAAATCTTTTTATTTAAGCTCTTTGTTAGCGAAAGAGACTTTCGCAACAAAAGGTACTAAATATACATCTTGGATCAAGCTGTAAGACGGTTCCTGGTGAAAAGACTGCATTACTCAGCTCCAGCTTTCTTAGAGTGCATTTCTGTGGCATTGCACTATTTTTAATAAGCCCTGATGATTAACAGGGAGATGACACTACACAGTTCAGGGAAAGTTCTCCACAAGTGCAACTGAACTGCTTTCAGGGAGCCAAATCTGTTCAGGTTCCCTTTCCCAGTGTGTATTTGTGACAATCATTATTTCACAAAACAGATGAACAACTTCATAGTCAACAATCAAAACTGAGGGTGCCGCACTAGTACCCTAAACACACAGTTTTCATGCTATCTGCTTCGCTCCATGAATCTTTCAATATGTTTAGCCTCCCAGGCAATCCATTTCTTAATATGTCCTCTATTTTGAATCATCATTCTGAGACACAAGTCTCCCCAAATCTTTAGCTTTAGACTTGTTTCTGAGAGCCAAAAAAGCTAAAAACTGAGTATGTCATTTCACTCCTGGGCACATAAGTCAACGCTGAAGCTATATTTATATATGTCTTGAAGAGGTTTCTGTTAAGCACTATGCCTAAGATTTAGGCATGGGAGACTTTCACAGTACAATGTTTTGAGAATGAATCAGATCAAAGTTCGTGCATTTCCAAAGGGCGGTCTGTCTGCAAGCTTTATCAGCTTGTTCTTCATTCCAAAACAGAGATTTCACTTCTGTTTGCACTGTAGAGCCAGATGAGTTAATGAGCTGGATTCTTTTGTGCCTCAGTACCTACAGAATTAACAGCTAAATTCTCATTTTCAAAATCATTTTGAGCGAATTATATCAAAGACATTCATAAGCAATTTGGTTAGATTTTTGGTGTTCCTATGTGAAATGGAAATTCTAGATGCTGACATTCTTAAGATAATATATTTCAGTCTTGGATCCTAGAGATTCTCATTGTACTGAAAACCCACAGCTCTGAACAGTCTTGGCCACCTAAACACCTAGGCTTTTCCTTTAGAGACCTCTGTGTAGTTCCTAAAGAGGGTGGATGCCATTTCACAACACATACACTGTGTTACCTCCGTTCAGTTATTCTTGTCTTTCACTGGTTACTACACCATCCAATGTGTGCAATTGGGCGAGGCTGGAGTGACTGCCCCTTTAAATTGAGGCATGATGAGTCCTGGAAGGTATTATATGGGACCTGCTTTCTTAAATGCTCAGTTCTTCGACTGTGGTAGAAGGAGGTCTGCTAGGAAATGGAGACAAAGCCAGAGCTAGCTTCATTTCTGTCTGATTCTGATTTCTTTCTGGTTTGTTTTAATCCTCTCTGTTTGGAGATGGTAGTGGTCTTTAAACTTCACAGAACGCAGTTTTGTATCTTAGGTTGGGATCAAGGGGCAGAAGGGTAGTTTTCTGTAAATTGCTAAACCTAGCACAAAGCACCATATTATCTTACCTTTTAGGACAGATTAAATTCTCTCCTATATATGACACTGAGCTAGCACCACTCTTGAATTTATTAAGAGTTAAACTACTTTCATGAGATGATACTTCTTTCATTTGATGACAGAGATTAAATTCAAAATTCTGGGGTACTTTGGTAGCTTTTTCCTTATAACTGGATCTATTTGAGAAGTCTTTGCTAAGATATTATCTGAATCCCCTCCTCTTTCAGGATCAGTTTTGTTTTTACCTCAAATTCCACTGAATATTGGTAAGAAAAATATGTTTTTTTGTTTATGATGGCAAGCTTCTGTTTTCATCCAAAGTAGAAACTATATGTTTTCTTCCTTCAGCTACTGCTTTATTGTATGTCTGTTCTTTAAGAAAGACTGAATTTATTTTTGAATACCAAGTTACTCTGTACTTTGTTGAAAATAATAGTAAAATAACAGAAATCTAGACAGCCACATCACTTCTAAAAATCTTGCTGTTATTATAGGACTGTTCACTATAATGTTTCTTCCCTGAAAATATTTATTTCCAAGATCATGCAACCTCAAGAAGGAAGGAAAAAAAATAAAAATGAAATTCATCAAAATGAATGTTGTCCAACCTTTTCTATGTTGCTATTGTTTGGTGAAATATTATTATGACTGCAAGGTTAGGCATTTAACTTTGATTGACAGTAATCCTTTTAGATCAGTAGCTATTCTTTTCTGCTGAGATTTATTTAAAATTAGCATTAGTGTCCCTGCAACTTGGGCTAGTCATCTTAAGTTTTCCATACTTGACTTTCTCTTATGTCGAGTAAAAAAAAAAAAAACAGCAAGCTTGGTTATTGTCTCTCTGGGTTAACAAAGAAGAGAACAGATAAGTTAGATGGTCTCCACTGCTGGGAAATGATGTTCAGAGGTACTCAGCTGAGAAAATACCTGATTATGTGATGTTATAATATGCTTCTAAATTCTGAAATGGAAGTGCTTATTCAAGTACAAAAGTGCGTTTTACAAAGATTATAGTAGTATCTTTCCCTGGTTTTCTTCTTTATTGTATATGTAAAGATGATTGGGTTTTTCTTTCCTCCTTTTGAAACAGTTTAGTTTCAGAAGGCAGTCTGCCTGTGGTGTGAGCAGGTCAAGTGTCTCAGGTTGGAATATTAGAACTGTCTTTTACTGGTGGTATTGCCGCTACACAGTGCTTTGAACAGCAAATAACATTGACTGATACAGCAACAGAGGACGGCTTGAAATACTTGACTTTACATCTGAAAAGCTACTACAATCACAAATTACACTAGATGAAGCGAGCTCTGGAGTATCTGGAAGCCTTGAATAAGGGAGGTAAATAGCCAGAGCCCAAAGCGGGGAGAGGCCTCTATATATATTCATGTGAAATATCTCTGCTATTTCAGCCTAAAAGTTCACTGCTATTTCAAGCAGTAGTATTTTGATAATGGGTTAATAGAGACTGTTGTGATGGAGACTAAAGTAATGAAATTGATAAAGGGTATGAAGGGGTGCCTATTCTACCCCATTCATTCAAAAGTGAATAGTCTCTTGTGGATGCTGTCTTCATTTACCATCAAGAGTTCAATTAATCTTAATTAGACTTGTTTATTAGCTGATTTTGAGTGTACGTATTTAGCACTGAAGCTTTTCAGATACTCCTGTCCAAAAAGACTGAAAAAGAAGTGCAATCAATTAAATGATGTAGGCGAGTAGGAAACGAAGACTGTTTCAGCAGGATGTAGGCAATGTGTGATCCTAGAGATACACTGCAGCTTTAAATCTTTACCATTTCTTACAACCCAGATTATAATGCCTCTCTGAAGTCACTCTGCAAACAGAGGCAATGCAGAGAATATGTTAGACCCAGTATCTCTATGACAGCATGTGTATTAAAAATGGATGTACAGCTTCCGAATACCCATCATTAATTGGCACCACAGATAAGAGTTGGCTAAAGAAACAGCTAATTAGTTTTTTGTAATCCTGTCGTCATTGTTTGAGAGTGTCCCTGTTTTGGCCTAAACCAGGCCAATTTTCCTTTCAGTGATTTTTACTTTCAGCTAAGTCCCTTCTAAGTAACTGCATTTTCTGAAACTAACTGCATGTTTTGAAGACAGTGTCTGCTTCCAGGACTGATAAAGCTGAGGCACTGGTAGGGATGTTATGCAGAAAGGCTCTTGCTGTAATTATTCCTAGAGAAACCAAGGTCACTGCTAAATTCCTCACTGCTTACAAGTGAAGAGACGAAGCGGGGGTCGCACCTGCAGGAAGAAGCAGACAGGGCAGGTGACCCAAAATTGACCAACGAAGGTATTCCATCCCATACATATCATTCTCGGTATTCTGTGATTCTGTGAAAGCGGAGCGATAACGAGGGTCTCGCTCTCTTTCTGCTATGGCCGGTGTCTGAAGAGGACTCTGTCTGTTTTCCTGCTGCCCCCGATCCCGATCCGTGCATTCCTGAATCCAGCTCTTGACCATCGCTAGGCCCAGCCTAGGCCTTCCCGGAACCTGCCCTGCAGTGCTGGTGGTGACGGGGCCAACACTGGGGGAAAGCGATTTTGGTTTTGTATATATTTGTATATATTTATATATATATTTTATTATTCCAATATTATTATTATACTCTTTTTCATTATTAGAGTTTGTTAAAACTGTTTTAACTTTCCAACCCGTAAGTCTCTCTCCCTTTTCTCTTTCCCTTTCCCTTCAGGTGGGGGGGAGGGTTAACAGAGAGCGTCTGCCACAGGTTTAATAGCCAGCCCAGCTTTAAACCGTGACAGATTTATTGGCGCCCAACGTGGGGCTCGAGAAAAGCTCCAACAGGTTGCTCTGATAAGTCGAATCCCAGCTCCGGTGGGAGGAGACCTGGAGAGCTCAGCTGGGAGACTATCAGATTTCTTTCTTTGAGATTTACGAGGGGTTGGAAATTAAAACTAATAGCTAAGATGGTAATGTCATTTTTGAACGCTGTGTTATCTCATCTCTTTATAGGGCTTTTTTCAGACTTAAGTGTAATAATACCTTACTTGCCGTATACGCTGTTTGTTAGTGTTTACATGAGGTTTAGCAGTGGGCACTGGTCGAAATGTATCGTTTTGGTATGGGTTTTGATACTTATTTATGCTGTGATAAACTGGGTAGTTATTATTCTGATCTCTTATCTCTATGACACAATGATGAGCAGCTTTAATTGCGAATCAGTAGTAGCGACTTCATTTGCGTACTCCGGGTGTCCTTTAGCTGATTCTGTTAGTACCTTCTCTTTTTTTGCCACGCTGATTCCACTAGATTCTGCGAAATTCGGATGGGGCATGTTTTTATTTTCCCCCCGAAGGGAAAGGGAAAAGGGAGAGAGACTTCTGGGTTGGAAAGTTAAAACAGTTTTAATAAACTATAATAATGAAAAAGAGTATAATAATAATAATAATCAAATATATACAATTATATACAAATATATTATATACAAAACCAAAATCACGCTCCCCCAATGTAGGCCACGTCACCACCGGCACTGCAGGGCAGGCTCTGGGAAGGCCCAGGCTGGGCCTAGAGACGGTTGAGAGCTGGATTCAGGAATGCACGGATCAGGATCGGGGGTAGCAGGAAAACTGTCCTCTTCGGACACCAGCCATAGCAGAAAGAGAGCGAGACCCTCGTTATCCCATCGTTTTATACCGAGAATGATGTGTATGGGATGGAATACCTTCGTTTGTCAATTTTGGGTCACCTGCCCAGTCCACTCCTTCCTGCAGGTGCCACCCCTCTTCGTCTCTTCACTTGTAAGCAGTGAGGAATTTAGCAATGACTGTGGTTTCTCTAAGACTAAGTACAGCAAGAGCCTTTCTGCACAACATCCATACCGGTGCCTCAGCGATAACTGCGAACTTCGAGCGTTATCAGTCCTGGAAGCAGACACTGCCTGCAAAACATACAGTTAGTTTCAGAAAGTGCAGTTACTTAGAAGGGGCTTAGCTGAAAGTAAAAAACACTGAAAGGAAAACTGGCCCGGTATAGGCCAAACCAGGACATTCCACCCCTTATTCCATACCATTCACGTCATACTCAGATCACCATTACCTTTTCATTTTTAAATATATACAAATATCATTAGTTTATGATTCATCTCTATGCAAAAAGTTCATCAAGTTCATTTAGTTCAGGATTGTGGGTTTCCATTTGGCTAGGAGTCTCCCAGGGTAGGAGAGATGGTATGAGCTTTGTCACAGTTCGTGCCCACGGGTTGCAGGTTAAAGATGTCAGTCTCGAGGAGGTTACTGGACGCCACTTGCAGCTAGCTCTGGTCTCATCACCACTGCCTCAACCTGAAAGACACTTATGAATACTGTTAGTATTATGCAGCAATTAACATCATGCAGTTCAGAATTAAGTATTCTCACCCAAGATCAAATCACCTTCAGGGACACATCGGACTTCACCGTATCACCCACCAAGTACATCCAGGTCCTTGAGCAAAAGCAATCCCATGAATGGGTTTACCTTTGCCCGTAGCAGGAAGAACCCAGACAGTTTTTCCCAACAGATTCCTTTCATGCACCACAGGGACTTTATCCCCTTCTACTGTATGTAGAAGGTCTGACTGAGCAGGGCCAGCTCGATTGATGGGTCCCCTGGTGTTAGCTAGCCAGGTAGCTTGTGCCAAATGTTTATCCCAGTTTTTAAATGTTCCACCCCCTATTGCTTTTAGGGTAGTGTTTAACAGCCCATTGTACTGTTCAATTTTCCCAGAGGCTGATGCATGATAGGGGATATGATATACTCATTAGATTCCATGCTCTTTGGCCCAGTTGTCTATGAGACTGTTTTTGAAATGAGTTCCATTGTCCGACTCAATTCTCTCTGGCGTGCCATGTCACCACAAGATTTGCTTTTCAAGGCCCAGAATAGTGTTCCAGGCAGTGGCATGGGGCACAGAGTATGTTTCCAGCCATCTGGTGGTCGCCTCCACCATGGTAAGCACATAACATTTACCCTGGTGGGTTTGAGGGAATGTGATATAGTCAATTTGCCAGGCCTCCCCATATTTATATTTCAACGACCGCCCCCATACCACAAAGGTTTTAACCATTTGGCTTGCTTAATTGCGGCGCATGTTTCACAATCATGAATAACCTGTGCAATGGAGTCCATGGTTAAGTCCACCCCTCGGTCACGAGCCCATCTGTATGTTGCATCTCTCCCTTGATGACCTGAAGTGTCGTGAGCTCACCGAGCTAAAAATAGTTCACCTTTATGTTCCCAGTCCAAATCTATTTGGAACACTTTAGCAGCCTGATCTGCTTGTTGGTTGTTTCGATGTTCCTCAGTTGCCTGACTTTTAGGTACATGAGCATCTACATGACGTACCTTCACGACTAGTTTCTCTAGCCGAGCAGCAATATCTTGCCACAATTCAGCAGCCCAAATAGATTTCACTTCGCGCTGCCAGTTGCTTTGCTCCCACTGCTTTAACCACCCCCACAAGGCATTTGCTACCATCCATGAGTCAGTATAGAGATACAGCCTTGGCCACTTTTCTCATTCAGCAATGTCTAAAGCCAGCTGAATGGCTTTTACCTCTGCGAATTGGCTCGAATCACCTTGTCCTTCTGTGGCTTCTGTGACTTGTCGTATAGGACTCCATACAGCAGCTTTCCACTTCCGATGCTTTCCTACAAGATGGCAGGATCCTTCGGTGAACAGGGCATACTGCTTCTCATCCTCTGGTAGTTCATTATATTGTGGGGTTTCTTCGGCACGTGTCAGCTCCTTTTCTGGTGGCATTCCGAAGTCTTTGCCTTCTGGCCAGTCCATGATCACTTCTAAGATTCCTGGGCGATTAGGGTTTCCTATTCGAGCCCTCTGTATAATTAATTCAATCCATTTACTCCATGTAGCATCAGTTGCATGATGGGTAGTAAGAACCTTACCCTTGAATATCCAGCCTAGTACTGGTAATCGGGGTGCCAGGAGAAGCTGTTCTTCAGTACCGATTACCTCTGAGGCAGCTCTAACTTCTTCATATACTGCCAGTATCTCTTTTTCAGTTGTAGTGTAATTGGCCTCAGAGCCCTTGTATCCTCGACTCCAAAATCCTAGGGGTCGACCTCGAGTCTCCCCTGGTACTTTCTGCCAGAGGCTCCAGGTAGGACCATTGTAGAGCACATTTTTAACATCTTGTCCCGTATGGACTGGTCCAAGGGCTACTGCATGCACAATCTCTTGTTTAATCTGTTCAAAAGCCTGTCGTTGTTCAGGACCCCACTGAAAATCATTTTTCTTTCTGGTCACTTGATAAAGAAGGCATACAATCTGGCTGTAATCTGGAATATGCATTCTCCAGAAACCCACAATGCCTAAGAAGGCTTGTGTTTCCTTTTTGTTAGTTGGTGGAGACATAGCTGTTATTTTGTTGATCACCTCTATCGGGATTTGGTGACGCCCATCTTGTCATTTAATCCCTAAAAACTCGATCTCCCGGGCAGGTTCTTTGACCTTGCCTCTTTTTATGGCAAAACCAGCTTTCAGAAGAATTTGGATGATTTTCTCCCCTTTGTCAAAAACTTCTGCTGCTCTATCACCCCATACAATGATATCATCAATATATTGCAAGTGTTCTGGAGCTCCACCCTTTTCTAGTGCAGTCTGGATCAGTCCCTGGCAAATAGTAGGACTGTGTTTCCACCCCTGGGGCAGTCGATTCCAGGTATACTGGATACCTCTCCAGGTAAAAGCAAACTGTGGCTTACACTTTGGTGCCAAAGGAGTAGAGAAAAATGCATTAGCAATGTCTATGGTGGCGTACCACTTGGCTGCCTTTGACTCCAGTTCGTATTGAAGTTCTAGCATGTCTGGCACGGCAGCACTCAGCGGTGGCGTAACTTCATTTAGGCCACGATAGTCCACAGTTAATCTCAATTCTCCATTAGACTTTTGCACTGGCCATATAGGACTATTAAAGGGTGAGCGAGTCTTGCTAATCACTCCTTGATTTTCTAATTGTCTAATCAGTTTATGAATGGGGATCAGGGAGTCTCGATTGGTGCAATATCGTCGTTGGTGCACCGTGGTTGTAGCAATTGGCACCTGTTGTTCTTCAACTTTCAGCAACCCCACAACAGAAGGATCCTCTGAGAGTTCAGGTAAAGTAGACAGCTGTTTAATGTCCTCAGTCTCTACAGCTGCTACACCAAAGGCCCATCTATATCCTTTTGGGTCCTTAAAATACCCTTTCTTGAGGTAGTCTATGCCAAGGATTCACGGAGCATCTGGGCCAGTCACAATGGGGTGCTTTTTCCATTCATTTTTAGTTAGGCTCACTTCGGCCTCCAATACAGATAACACTTGAGATCTCCCTGTTACTCCTGAAATACTGATAGATTCTGTCCCTTTATGATCCAATGGCATTAGGGTGCACTGTGCACCAGTGTCTACCAGGGCTCGATACCTTTGTGGTTTTAATGTGCCAGGCCATCGAATCCACACAGTCCAATAAACTCGGTTGTCCCTCTCCTCCACCTGGCTGGTGGAAAGCTCTTGTCACTTTCCTCAAATGTCAGTTCCCTCTGTTGGTATAATGAAATCGCTGCCTACACAAACACAACTATGTCACTCAGGATTTCAATAGAAAAGACTAGGAAAATGAGGATCCTATTAGTGAAACAGGCCTGTGTTCAAAATCCGTTTCTGAAATCAAATAGTAGAATTGGATTGAGTTCATAATGGAAGAATTACTTAGGTATTATTATAAACTGTATTATATATTCATTGGTTTGCTAAATGTGCATGGATTCGCCAGACATTCTCCACCCCCCTCATTTCTATCCAGTGCAGATGCAGATAACAACTAAGTTAAAAGCCGTTTAAAATAAGGAGTGATTAAGACAAGTTTGGGTGGATACTGAATGTTACTCTCACAGACCATATTCTTCTGCAACGTAAGAAAGTGCAACTTTCACTGATTTCAGCAGTGCACCATGATGAGTCTAATTTATGACAGAATGTAGTTCTTGAAGCTTGACTTGTTGGTTTTTTTTGAAAGACTCCTTGTGTTCTGCACCAGTATTTCTGCTGGTATTGATTTCTAATGGGAGCTTTACTCCCTTAGAGATTCTTATGAAATCCCTGCAATTAGAGAAAAAAATTACACTGACCAGGAAGGCTGTATTAATTGGTAGCTCAATATAGTTTGACCCAGATCATCTGCATTTCTGCCTGGGTGGTCCCCCACCATCTGTGGGGCTCTGATTTCTGTCTGCAAGAAACTCACTGGGCAGCTCAACTTATACTCTGAAAAATCTTTGTGTTAAGACTCCTTATGTTTAGTATGTTAAAATAACAAAGTTGACTGAATTGGTGTGCAAATTACCAGCCTTCAGGGCAGGTACAGTTTGCTGAACAACCTTGTGATGTCAAACACGATCTTCAGACTTATATTTTAATAATAGAATCATTTTCGTTGGAAATACCTTTAAGATCATCGAGCCCAACCATTAACCTAGTACTGCCGAGTTCACCACTGAACCATGTCCCTAAGCACCACATCTACACATCTTTTAAATACCTCCAGGGATGGTGACTCCATTACTTCCCTGGGCAGCCTGTTCCAATGCTTATTAATTATTAGGGATAATTGCATGAAAAGGAAATTGTTTGTCTGCTCCTGCTGCTTATTCTCCACCAGAAAGCATAATCCTTTGTTTGTGGATAGCAGAATTAGAATCTTTGGAGATAATAATTATTAATGCCTAGGGCTTAGAAGACACTGGGGAAAAAGATACTATTAAGCCTTGTGTGAAAATATTGAATTTACTTAGAGTTACTTTTCAAAGTTTCAGTTGTCTGAGACATGAGAATATCTGTAAAAGGTGTTCATCTGCTCAATCCATGAATGTGTGTGAATGGGTTACTAAAATATGTGGATGGAACTGTGCTGATCTAGTTATAGTACATAGAGCAAAACACAGCAGTAACAAAAAAAGGCAAAATAATGACACAAGATGTGGCACAAAAGTAAACACCCAAAGAGCATATTATCTTACAATGGAAGTATAACTGACATAGAAGAAATTTGGTCTTCCTGGGTATGTCGTGAAAGGGATATGAGCTAGCCTGACTGAGAAGTCTGGGAAAGAGTGAACAAAATCCATGACCAGGTGGCGGTAGTTTTTTCTTCCCCTCTGGTACCTATTTTTCTTTGTAATAGGTGTCGATATATGCTTGGCCATATTTCCAGTGTAAGTGTGATGGTGCGCAAATACTTCCTTTTTCCAAATCATTATCTGATATAAGTTCAAACAAATTTACATGCTTCAAAATACAGGTATTATATTTTCAACCTGACTACATTATGTAACTCATTTAAAGTGACAGGAATATTAAGCCTCCTATGTTAACTCTTTCAGCTCAAATACAGCACATTTTGGTATTCCTGTTCATACTGATTGAGGATATGCGTTCTAGCAGATAGCAGCTAATGATGATTTTGGCTCTGTAAAAAAAAATCATATTTTCTATTTTAAACAGCAGTGATAGATTTCAATCTGTTAATTTTTCAATCATTTTTGTCACCAGAACTCAGTATGGATAGTGTGCTCAGGGACTAGAAATTCCAAAGATTAAAAACCAAACCATTTAGAAACTAGAACTTTATGGTTCAGTTTAATTTCCACATCTATGATTTTGAAAAATCTTTGATTACTTTGGTGCCAGGGATGAAATTTTATTTCTGTAGGCACAACACATCTGTGAAAGTGCGATCTTCATTCTACTTTGATTTCTTCATCATCAGAAAAATAGTCAGCTAAATTGCAGCTCTTCTGCCAGTGATAGCAATTTGACAAGAATATCGAGCTCACTTTTAAGCTTTGTTGAGTTAGTGGCTAAGACAGAAAAAAAAAAAAATCCTCTGCTGAAGCTGAGCATACTTGATTTGTGGTTGCTGAAATGGTTAATGTTAAGCCTCATAATACATTTTTCTTGACAGAGTCACTTTAAAGTTGATCAACATTAAAACAATAGTTAACCATGTCAATTAAAGCATATTAACATCCGTTTTATTTTGGCAGAACCAATAGTTCATGTCAATTTAATTTTATTTATAACCTATTTAACCAATATACATGCAAGTAGGAAGGAAACATGAAAATAAGTAGTTCTTGCTTTAAAAAATACATATATAAATAGTCATTACTTGACCTGTAAGAGCATTTAGTGATTGCTGTCGAAACTAGAAACCATTGTGTTATCAGTAATGTAAAACGACACTTAAATTCTGAAGAGTTTGTCTAAACAAAAGTGATATGCAAGTACTGCTAGGGAATGAAAATGACAGCTTTGGTGGTATGAGCACACTGCATAACTTTCAGCACGTGTAGTTTGATGTAGTGTAGTACAGACCTATACCATCATGGTGTTCTTTCACATACCACTACCACCAGTTGCTTCTGTTCATGCAGTTTCAATTATTTCTTCATTGTTTTTTTTTTTTCTTTGTATATGAAAATCCCCAAATACACATGCACTAATGAGCTATTAACTTGATTGATGGTGGTACAGTCCAAGACTCTAAAACAAGTGCTAGATGGAACACAACTGTTTGTACTGTTCAGTTATTTCCCTTTCCCATATTCCTTTTTTGTAATAAAGCCATCCATCATCCAACTCTGCAAACAGCAGAGAATGTCTGTTATAGAAAAGATGACAACGTGGTATTGCCTGGGAAGCAGATCTGTTGTGACTCTCTTTTCCTGAAAGGTAGATCTGGCGAACAGTTTAGATTCTTGACATTGCTTAAGTGCCCTGGAATCTCCTTATAAAGGTAGTACTTGCAAAGACAGATGTAAAATGGAGGGGAGACAAGTCCTGAGAACTTGTGTGCTCTCTACATGTTTTTTCACAGAAAGGTAGCAATTAATATCATTTAGCCTTCTTTGTTTTTCTGGCTTTTATGCAACTAAATGGAAGAGATTTAATATATCTGTTTCTAAATGTATTCAATAGCTACTGATACATCCTTCAGCAACAAAAGTCAGTGTGTTACACATAAACTTGGTCCGAAGAAGCTTAGTCCAAAAGTCAGCAGTGCTTCAGAGCAGAAATATAACTGAAAAACTGGTAGTAAAATTAACGTGTTATACATGTCACCTCTTCTGCTAAGGTGCTTATGGTACCATTTCAGCCATTAATTTAAAATAATTAGCTTAGGAGTCCATATTCTTACTGGAATGGCATAAAGCAGGAAGGAAAAACAAGCAAAAAAACCCCAAACCTCAGTGGCCTTGAAAGTTTGGGGTTTTATATCGTGAAGTCTGTTGTTGTGCCGGCTAGGAACAAAGGCAGCTGTTGCCCTTATGAAGTACTTCAGAAACTCAGCAAATTCTGTTGAGCTTTAGGCACTGGTGATGGCTAAATGTATCTGTACTGGTGATGGCACAGGTAGCCCTGTGCTCTGTCTTCTTCTCAGTTTGCCAGGGCTGTTTGACTTCTTGCTTTCAGGGAGATTTTGAAGTGTGGTTAGTAGCTCTACGTTAAGTGTCTACTGTAGGGATTAATATTTCTTTCCCAAGAACTGTCTTAGGAGTGGTCACCAGGATGTGGTTACTATAGCAAATGTACCCAGCTTCCATCACAAATAATATCTATCATGAAATTACATTCTTGCAAAAACTGCTAGAGGCCTGTCACTGAAATTGAACATGCTGATCATCTGTGTACACATGGGATTTGCTTCAATTGTCTTTTCCCTTATAGAATGTCTATCAGAGGATCAAACTTTATAATCTTGTTATATATTTTGCAGAAAATATCACAGGGATATTTTTCCCAGTGTTTAAAACAAAAAAAAAAAAAAAAGAAAACCATATTTTTAAATATTGAACTGCTTGAAGGTGAGGGGAAAAAGCCAAATGTCTCATGGACTATTGTAGTGTTCTTCTCATCTTGTTTCACATAAATCCATGTATTTATTTCTTTGGAGCTTTCAATTATGTCCATTCTGGAAATGGACTTACTTCTGATGGAGACAGTTTTGTTTTTTTTTTTAAATATTAATTTTGCTTTGCATTTCAGCAGAGAAAGCTCTACTTAGGTATAATTCCTAACAAGACAGACCCTCAGTATCAGGTAACATTTCACAAAGTTTAAACTTTCAATGGAACAATGTAGCCTGCTTGAAAGTGATCATTCATTGAAGATGTGAAACTGGATACTGCAGATAAAAATGTGATTTAGGCTTGGCGCTTCTGGTGAAAAGCAGATGATAGTGCTTGTTGAATAACTAGGAGCATCTAATGCAATGCCAACATTGAAAAAAGGGCAGAAAGAACCCTGTGGGACCATCCATGAGAACAACTGTGTCTTACCATGGTGCAGGCAGCACATTTTGCTGCTGCTATAGAGTGAAAATGAATGTTGTGAGGGACTGAAAATGGCTTACCAAGGAAACATATTCAGGCTGTGGAAGAAAGCTGCTTCCATATTTAATTCCAAAAATAATTAAATTACTTAATTATTTGAGTAAACCCCAAAATATTTAACATTGTAAAAAGCTGAACTCTTAAAAGTGCTATTATAAAAATGTATTGAATGTCCTTTCAAACTGGAGACTAGAGAGCATTAGACTTGTGAAGTCTTATGCTTGCTGTCTTAATTTGAATAATATCTGGATGCTTTCTTGATACTATAACTGACCTTATACGGTATATCACCATGTTGATGGACACAGGGAGGGTAGAGCAAATGTCTAATTTCTACTTTAACTAGCCATTCTTTAATTTAGAGAAGCTTATTTTTTTGTGCAAATAAAAAGTAAGGTCTATATCTTTGAAAGAGATAAATGATAGACTTGAGAAAACATTTAATGTAGCTATTGGTTTAGTCTAAGAAGCCATGCTGAAAAAAAAAATTGCAAGAAGATAAGTTTGCTCTTCTGTGGGACTAGATAATTGACTAGAGTGGAAGGCGACCCATCTTCTTCATTCAGGATATGGCCCAATGTTATTGCTGTTTGCATTCATTTGGAAACTTAAGATCACCACAAGTTGATTAACAGTGAAAAAAAACAACTAAATCACTTTTACCTTTATTTGAAAGTTGTATTACATAATGATATTTGTTTGTCTTTCGATTAGGGGTAGGTCATTTCTGAGGACAGTGAATCTGTTTATACCATGTACAAAAAAAATATGGATATTTTTGCTATTGTCTTTCTTTGCTACCTTTTGACTAGTGACTTTTTTAAAGATATCTAGTCTTCTATACTTTGGATATACAAACATTCACTGAATGCTGGTTTTGTGACAGTATAAATACTCTTAGTGATAATATCTTTTGATCTGAGCTTAAACATTGTTTCATTTATAACAATTTTTCATATTTATGGGCCAAATACAGTTTCAGAATATAATAATGTAGAAAAAAAAATTATTAAACATCCACAAACAAAACCTTCTGAGTTTAGTGCATTAGAAATACATACATTACTTCTAAGAAACAGTAGGCACAGGTTCTGTAGCAATAAAATTGGAATTCTGTGATTATTTTTGTAGGGGGAGATTTGCTTTCACAGATTTGAAGCTTGCATATTTATGTACACAAGTCTTATTAATGCGTATATACTTGTTCCTTTGACAGGAATTGGCACAGCTGCATTTCAGGCACTTAAGATTTTCATGCTGGTCCTGACTGATGCACTGTATGTCCAAATTCTCTTTGGCAAAAGCTATCTAGCAATAATTAATTAATCAAGTGCAGTGGACACATTGTTGGGCTCATATCCAGATTCTTTCCTGAAAAATATAACATATAGACTATGTTATAACAGATAGCGTTTGTCCAGAGGAATACAGCTGGAGTGACTTTTGTCTTCCTTTTGGTATTATTCATAATGAATTCTTTGATACCTAGTTTTATAGTTTTAGGGACACTTAATTGTCCTTATGAATTCTTCCTATTTGTGAAAAGTTGAAAGCACTTACAAGTTCCCAGCTTTGCTAAAGTCTGTAATAACTGTATTCGTTTGTATACATTTAAAGATTTCCAGCTTTCCTTTGAAATTATTTACTTGGAGTCTCCCTGAGTGATGTTATTTTTCCGCATAACACAGTTCAACTGTTTTGTTACCTTTCATTGTAAGCATTCTCAATCATTTCTAGTAATACTGAATCACTGATATGTCATCCTCAGTTTTTGTTAACTTGGACAACAAGAATGTGATTTTTTTTAGATCTAAGCAACTTTCAAAAATGTTGGGAGGTGACATTTGATAGATATTTGGACCTTCTGAAGTTTTAGAAATTATTCACCTTTGTATTTATTTGTAGATTGGCCTTATACCATATACCATTTGATTACCAAGATGGTACAACAGCCTATAGGTATATCGATGTCACGGTTCAATATACACTTCAATATAACAAACAGAAGCCTCTTCATAACTGTTAACTCAACAGTGTTTAATATAATTATTACATACACTGCTGCATGTAGATATTAAGTGTAATATTCCTTGCAAACAGTCCTGTCCTTGCAGGAAAACTATTTATATAAAATATCTTTTTAGCAGGACTATGGCAGAATGAATAGAAAATATTTAAGAAAATTATAACTCAGCTACAAACCTCACGGGGTGTTCATATCATGACATCCTTATTTTCTTGAATGTCTTTGTTTTAGTCCATACTGAATATATGTTTTTAATGAGTGAAGGAAAATTGGATGATACGTTGTTAATATGTCAAAGTCTCAAGGTGCTCTGATAGTGAGGAAGTAGTTCAGTGGATGAATTAAACGAGTCTGAGCAGAGAAGTGTTGTCTAAGTCTTGCCTGTGGCTTTTGTGCAAATACCAAATATTACAGCATATGAGGTATACTCATTGAGTTTTACTTAACTTCAATTTGTGTGATTTTTCTCATCTCCAGCCTCAAACACAGCCTTATCGTAGCTCTCTACAGTCCTTTTCCTATCCTGTCACATTAAAGATGAACTTCAAAGCTTTCAGGCTGTATCCTGTTTGTCATCCATCACTCACTGCTAAAATATCATCTGACTAGGCAAGGACTTTATAATGCTCCTCATGCTGATCGTTACATTTAGGAATTTCTAACAGATATTCACAAATTTTCTCCTTTAAGCCTTTCTTGGCCAGGTTATCTTCAAAAAAATCTAAATGGGTATGACTGTTAGTGTACTGAGATTTGTTTCTTGTGCTGACCAATGTTGTCTTTACACCTTTGTTCTTGTATGGAAATTGCAAACATCTTGTGGAGGTAATGGTAGTTTTTATCTTGTAGGTGCATAAAGTTGTTACATGGGCTGCATAGTAAGAAATGTACACAAGTAAAACTAGTTGGGTATGACGATGACTTGAAATTGTTACATGTATAATTATTATTGATATTGAATGAAACTGTTCTAAGTATAGGACTCTGGTGCCAAAATATAAGGTTAAACAATTCTTAAAGAAGAAAATTTAATTATCTAAGTATCATTTTGCCAGTGAAATCTGTGGTTACTTGCCAAAGCAATTTGTAAATTAGCGTAGTAGAACATAATTAGGATCTTTTCAGGATATAGCAAAGCAGGGTAAAACGGAATGGTTGCTATAGCAGAAAGCTTGCATAGTTCCTTAATCCGAGGCATGGATTTCTGCTGACAAATAAGCCAAACAACACATTAACTTGGTGCTAGTGTAATGGGTTCTGTTAGTTCTGAATGCTAATATGTGTACTCATGATGTTGTACCTCTGAATAGTTCAATACCATATGTTAATGCAACACAAGTGTTTAACATGAAAATATACAATTACTATTATACTGATCATACTTATCATACATAGTTAATGAATCAGTAACATTGTTTAAGTATTTTTCCTATATACAAAGAAATGTAATGTTTCAAATCTTCAGTAACAAAAACCTAGTAATCTTCAGAATGTAAAACTGATAAAAGCATGAAATGTCATTATAGAAGTGAACTCCTCCTCCTGCTTTCATTTTATAAAATATACAAACATGAAAGATGAACATATTAAAATCCTGTACTGCACACCCTTGTCTGATGGCACAAATGGTGCTATTGTGTTCATTATTATAGTTTCTAGGCCCCATCATTTTAATGTGTAAGTTGTCACAAATCCCTGCTGAGGAAAGTAGGTGCCATTACTTCAGTTTTACAGATAGTCTTAGAGAGAGGGGTGTACTTCCCCGTGCCTTTGAAGGGAAAAGGAGATGAGGTCAATCCTCTCAAGCTTCAGGAACTAATTATTACTCTGTCTTCTGCATAACTCTTGCAACAGAAAAATCTACATTGACCTATCTAAGGAATGAGGTCCTGTGTTTATTAACAACAGAGGTATGTCTGCACTGAAAGAAAATTTATATTCACCCTTATTGAGAGGGACATGTTAGTGAGGAAAGACAGAACAGCCTTTGTGTCTGTATTCAACTCTTTTTATCTCTACTGAGCCTACCAAAAGAATGCTGGTTAATGCTAGTGGATTTTATGATAAATCCTTTGACAACCAGGAAGATGAAAATCATGGCCAGCTTATTTTGTATAGATTGCTTTTTTTCTGTCAAAGACCTCAAAATTACTTTCCTTTTCATTCAGTAGTTTTGGACAATCACAAAGTTGAAAGACTTAAGTACATTTTGAAGGACCCACTGACTTAGTATTCTCAAAGTACAAATTCATCAGTGCGAGACTGGATTTAACATTTGAAATAGAAGTTCTTTAAGTATGTGATTGCTTTAGAGGTGTTCTGTTTGGGAAGGGCAAACTGGAAAGATGGTTGCCAGTCCATCTCCCAGTTCAATTTTACAATTACAAAATTACAACTAGAATGTCTGTCTTTTTGATTCCTGCGTAAGTATGAAGTCTATAAAACAAGATGAGAGTTTTCATAGTTCTGCAGCTGAACAGCCATTGATCTGACAGAGGAATTGATGCCTGTGATCGAGACCTATGCTTATTTAACCAGATATAAATAAACTTGATATTAATTAGAACAAGCCACTTCATTTTTCCAGAAATGTCATCCTCTTTTCATCTCACAGTGAATTCTGATGAGAAAAACTATCTGAGAAAGCTCTGGGGGTAGCTAAGTCACAAGAATTGTAGATCATACCTGTATCTGTCCCATTTCAAAGTTTATAAACACTTAATCTGAAGATCTGATAGTCCTTATGCAAGTAGCTCCTGGGACCCGTAAAGAAAATCCTTTTAAAGATGGTTAAATTGTTTGTTAAATATTAAATATCTACCTGTAGGATGAACTCCTAAGTGCCACAGGGCTTTGAGAGAATTAAAGTTTGTTCTTTATGAACGGTTGTGTCTCTTACTGGGATTTTATGCAGCCTTTCATCTACTCTGCCAATGGCTCGATGGATGGCCTTAGGGTATGACAAAGTTAGTTAGTGTTAAGATGCAATGAAAGTCCACCAATTATTTGTGAAAATTACTCAGAAAGTTCTTGGAGTAGCTGGCATATTGTTTGACATTTTAAGACTGTTAAGTATAGGTAGATTAGGGTACGGCGACCGGAAAATCTCGGGCTGTAACGGAAGGTAAGCATGGCGAAAGGAGCAGGATGTGCAAGTATCGCGCGAGTTCGTACGGGACAAGACGACTATATAAGGCTGTTGCGCAGTTAAATAAACGCCATTTGTTGCATCCTCACATTGGTGTCAGTGCTCAATGGCCCTGGGGTGCGGATAGCCTCAGGCCAGCCAGCAACCGAATGGAGCTTGCTGCAGACAAGCGGCAACAAATGGTGACCCTGACGTGATTGCTGGGCTGGTGGACCGCAGGCGGTCGGAGTGGGTTCGCGAACCATGGAAACCTTGATAAAGGTGATTTCGTTACTGGGCGGGGAATTTAAGATTTCTGTGAAATCGAAAGACGTAGCCCAGTGTGTGGACCGTCTCGTTATTGAGGGGGCGGTGGCAGGACCGGCTGATTGTTTACAGCCGAATACCTGGGAGCGGTGCTTGATGAAGCTCGCTGAGCGAGCTATGGCAGCAGGTTTTGCCAAAGAATTAAAAACATGGGGAGTTATCTTGTGGCTGCTACGGGCTGCACGGGAGGACCGGGCGACATGGGAAGCAACTCGGACGTGTTTACATGGGGCCTACCCTGACCAAGACAGAAGTGGCAGTGGTGAAACTCCTCCAACATATATTCTCTGTGAGAGGAATTAAATATGATGAAGCTGCGTTAAAGCAGTTACTGTTCTGGGCAAAAGATAAAGGACATTTTACAACCTTTAATGATGTCTTTGAAGTGCCTTTATGGGAGAAGATTGGTGACTCTCTCTGGAATGCGGTGTCAAGTGGTGATAAGGAAGCCTTTAAATTATCTGCTACATGGAGGCTGGTTAGCGAAACATTAAAAGGAATAAAAGCAGAGAGAGAAGTCACACATACAGCTTTTATGGCTTTAGGACCGCAGACGTCTACTACCCCCTCACTGTTTGCGGGACCAACACCTCCCACGGCCCCGGTGGCTGTACCGGTGGCAGCTCCTTTATCGTCGTCAGTATGGACGGCTCCGAAAAAGCCGAGGAGCGGGAAGCGAGAAAAATAGACACAGATCCATCAAAAAAGGTAGTGCACCATACTTATCCATCAGAACCGGTAGTGCGCCCTAAAACACGAACTCGATTTGGACTAATTGATTCAGATGCTGAACAGGAGACTTGGCCGAAAACCCCTCCGAAACCCCCTCCTCCTCTCATTGATCTCTCTACGGATGAGGCTGAGCAGGAGGACAAGAAGGAGGGTAAACCTGCTTTGTATCCACCTTTACCGGATTCGCCATTTACAGAGTCAGCAGTACCAGAGTCACAAGGACTTAAAGGACTGTTACCATCACGAAATGGACACGAACTTGACATGACAGAGCTTGGTAGATGACTGGAAGAATTAAAGACGGAATTGCAGCAGCATCGTTCAGCCAACGCCTCGGGACACGTGACTATGTCTCCCCCAAAACCCCCCTCTGTGTTCCGGACAAGTATTAGGGCCACCTCAACCTCCTTTACAACTCCCTACTCCACCTTTAGATCAGGGCCGGGGGGGAGGTTTGCGTCCGTCTGGTAATGTGGGAGGTGAGGGAGAGGGTCAGCGTCCTCCCGCGTATACAGGGGAAGGGGGGGGAGGTGAGGGAGGAGTGAAATGGAAAGGGGTCATTCGAGATGCATTATTAGAAGGAGTTATAATTCCACGGGCATATCCAGTGATTGTGGGTGCGGGTCCTGAGGGAAAAAATATTTGGCAACCGTTAGATTGGAAAATTGTAAAAGAAGCATTGTTACTACAGTTAGCGAGGGACAACACAGATGAGGACTGCAGGAAAGTTGTTACAGGGATGGCAAATGGTAACCCCACCTTAAGTGAGCTAATGGATGCTCGTGAGAAAGTAGGAACCACCACATTTCAGATGGAGCATTTAGCAAAAACTTTTGCGGCGGCAGTTAAGGTAGTTCATCGTTGTTATACATGCAAACAGGAAGGTCACTTTAAGAAAAACTGCCTTAAGAAGTTGAAGCTGAGTGGGAGAGATAACTCTGTTTTGATGTGTCATTGCTGTGGGAAGCTAGGGCATTTTGTGAAGCTGTGCAGGTCTCAGCATAATGCTCAAGGTCAGCTGATAACAACCAGCTGCAGCGTGCAGGGAAACTGGAGAAAGAACGCGGGGGGGAACCGTGTGCTGACACAAATGAATCTTCCCAACCAGTTCCAGGCCTAAGCAGTTAACTCGCAGCCCGAACCGCAGGGAGTGCAGGACTGGTGTTTCCACGCAGGGTTAACCTGCGTGGCTGCCAAGCCTTGGACCTGTGGCAAACAGGGGTAATGCTAATGCTGATTGTCAAAAGATCATTGAAGCTTTACCTGGAAAAACAGATTTGAATGCTATGATAAAGGCATGTGCAAAAGTGGGTACTGTGGAACATAAGGCTCAGGTTATGGCTGCGGCCGTACTTGGGGCTTACTTCGTCACAATTGCAGCCTATATTCCAATTGTTAGCAGGGGACACAAATTTAACAGCACCACGACACACTACTTCAACTACTTCACTACTTCAAAGGTACAGCAACTGATTACAGAAATAGAAAGCAGGCTACGTTCCAAATTTGTACATCGTATTGATTTGAATCAGGAAATACAAATTATCACTTTGTTTGATAGGCAAATTCCATATGCAATAATTGGTCAATGGAATTCAGAATGATCAGATTCGTTACAGAGCTATTGGCACAGATTATTCATCAAAGGACGGATGCGATGTCGGGAGCTTGTGGCCAGAGATCCCTGCATCACTAACCGTTCCTATTGCAGCTCAATATTTTGAGTGGTGTATGGTTAATAGTTTTGCTTTGCAAACAGCTATGGAGAATTTCTCGGGACAGGTTGTTTACCACTTGCCCTCCCATCCTGTTATAAAATTGAGTGTGGAACTTCCAATTGCCACGGGAGTGTGGTGCGCAGACACTCCTGTGGATGGAATTACCATTTTTACGGATGGATCTGGGAACACAGGCAAGGCGGGCCTTGTCTGGTATTTTGATGGCAAGTGGGAATCTGTGGTAGTACAACAAAAGGGTTCACCTCAGGTGGTAGAATTACGAGCTGTATTAAAAATATTTCAGAATTTTCCCATTCCCTTTAATTTGATTACTGATTCAGCATATGTAGCTGGCATTATAAAGCAATTGGATAGATCTGTTATAGAGCATATACGTAATCAGTGTGTTTTTGAATTGCTGCGAGCTCTGTGGCAAGAAATTCAAATCCAAACTGCATTGTTTTATGTTTTACATGTAAGAAATCATACTAATTTGCCTGGGTTTATTGTAGAAGGCAATGCTCGAGTGGACTCTGGTTTCTGACCTTACAAATTCTACTGCAATGACTGTGCAGGTGCCGGACATTAAACAGCAAATCATAGAATGGGTTTTTCCACCTTTTCATCCTAAAACAACAATTTGTACCAGAGTGGAAGCAATAGCACAATTGCTTGTCAAAGTGCGTAAAAGAATTACAGACATTACCGGACTAGACTCAGATGCTATCTATTTACCTATCAGAAAGGAATATCTACAGTGGTTAACAAATCAGTCAACTCTTTTTCAAATGGCCTTACAGGACTTTACTGGACAATTGTTAACACATTTGCCAAAAGATAAAAAGGTACAGTTTATTTGCAAACAGGATTGGGAAGAAAAACCTATCAGATCAGAGATACCTGTGACTGGACTAACTGTTTTTACTGATGCAGGAAAGCGATCACATTCAGCAGTTATTACCTGACAAGAGGATGGACGATGGAAACATTGTAAATTCTCAGGACAAACTGAGGACTCATTGCAGACACTTGAATTTTTTGCGATATATCAGGTTTTTGTAAAATGGAAGGATTTACCTGTAAATATTGTAACTGACTCTCTTTATGCAGCAGGCATTGTAAATCGAATTGAAAGAGCTTTTATACGACCAATAAGAAATATGCGACTTTACACCATTTTGCTACAGTTGCATCAAGCAATAAACCTCAGAGAGGTACCTTATTTTGTCACCCACATTCGTAGTCATTAATTTGATCAAGGTTTGAGCATTGGAAATAATAAAGCAGACACACTTGTGTCCTATACGCAAATATCACCAAATTTATTTGAACAAGTGCACCTATCCCATCAATTCTTTCATCAATCAGCGAAAATGTTAGCGAAATAATTTCACCTCACCATGGTACAAGCACGTGAATTAGTTAGTGCTTGTCCTAGTTGTCAGAAAATTGGCATGGGAATTGGAATAGGGGTAAATCCTCGAGGACTGAGTGCGTTGCAACTGTGGCAAATGGATGTTACTCACATTGCAGAATCTGGAAGACTTAAATATGTTCATGTATCTGTTGATACGTTTTCACATGTAATATGGGCAACAGCACAAACTGGAGAAACAGGTCGTCATGTCAAACGACATTTACTTGCTTGCTTTGCAAGTCTTGGGGTTCCACAACAACTTAAGTCTGATAATGGACCAGCATACTGTTCACAGATTTTTCGTCAATTTTGTCAACTATGGGGTATTACACATGTCACTGGGATTCCTCATTCGCCTACAGGTCAGGCGATTGTGGAACGTGCTCATAGTACATTGAAACAGCTTCTGCAAAAACAAAAAGGGGGAGAGGTGACTGAACCTTCTGAGAGATTTGCAAAAGCTGTTTATGTACTTAACCATTTAACTTTAGCAGGAGATAAGGAGCGACCCCCAATTGTAATACATTGGGACGCAGTTTGACAGGGAACAAGCTATGCGAAAAACAAAGGCAAAGTGTGGTATAGGGAACCAGGTACTAACGAATAGTTGGGTCCAGGGGAACTATTACTAATGTGTCGAGGTTATGCTTCTGTCTCTACAGGTGCAGGAGCACGGTGGATTGTCTCTAAAAGGATGGTTAGCCACATTATTAGAGGGAATAGTTTATGTAG